>NC_137639.1:27365643-27970643 GCF_963383615.2 Lipophrys pholis | reverse complement strand
CACAGAAAATGTGTACATCCAGAGTAATGAAACTGAATTAAATGAAACTTTACAGAGCCTGAAAAAGGAAAACAGACTGCAATTTAGAAGAAGAAACTAAAAAAAACAACATTGATATTTTCAGACACTGTGGGATTTTCTTTCCTTTCTTGCAATAAACTAAACTTGTACGAATAAATATCAGGTAAATAAACCTTCCCAGCACACGCAGACGGGTGGAAAAGCTTAGAGCAACAAAAAAGTGCAGCTTGTTTTTGTTGTGCTTGTACAAATAGTCCCGTGGAAAACAGGACACTGTGCAGAAACAACAAACACCCAAAATGTGCAATGTTAAGTTTTCATTACAAATACAAATAGCAGCCCATGTGAACAGAAGGTTCTGTTGACATTATCGACACACGCCCTGCTGGAATGTGCCCAGCGGAGTTACAGTATGCTTGTGTGTGCATAATAAGACGGCGCGACGAAGAATCCCTGCAGCTCCTCTTCTGATGCCTCTGCACCGTTCTTCTTGCCGCGGTGTGTCGTCAGTCGAGGTTCGAGTCTGACCTGCTTCCGACTCCTCATTGCTGCCGTGTTGTTCTGGAGTCCAGTCACGTCTGACAGGATTATGTCCAGCTCTTATGTAAGGCTCCAGCAAGTCCGGGCATGTATTCTTTCAGTTCAGCGCAAGAATCTCCCTCAGAACAAGATGTTCTCATTCCAACTCACTGAGGCAGCATTAATGTGTGAAGACGTGAAAACACTTTCTGAGCTGCACGTCGGCTCTGCTGACACACACACACACACACACACACACACACACACACACACACACACACACACACACACACACACACACACACGTATATGTATACGTATACGTATACATATACATGTATATGTATATACATATACATGTATATGTATATGTATTTTAATCAAATAAAATACATATACATATACATATACATGTATATGTATATGTATATGTATATGTATTTTATTCGATTAAGAGAATTTGGTCCCGTTTACACAACGTTTCAAATGAAAACGCATCGTTTTTGTTTATGAAAAGTTTCACGTTTATGCAGTAGTATTTTGAAAACGATGTCTGTTTCCATGGAAACAGTAGAAGTTGGGCCCCTAGTGGGCGCTATTGGATGTATTTGTAATGAAACGACGCACACGCGCACGCAGAGAACAATCCGCTATAAACATCAACAATGACAGACAGGATTGTTATTACGGTGACTGTCAAAATAAAAGTACCAAAACAAAAGTCCCATGACTTGACACAATGGAGGAAACATTGTTCTTATTGTGCATCTACTGAGCATGTGCAGAACGACCAGTTACTGGCGCGCGGCAGCAGCATGTCAAAAGTTGTGTTTCCCCCATTTCCATGGAGACAGAGTGTTTTCAAAAAGTTGCGCTTACAGTAAGGAGTGTAAACTTGATGACAAGTCACTGAAAACATCAGTACCAATGATTCCTTTGTGGTGATTCTGGAATTTGCACGTCGATGACGATGCCTGTTGTAGCACTTGTGGATTTTGACGCTTTAATTTTTCCTCGTCGAAGATTAACGGCTCGTCCACACGAGGACGCCTTTTCATGTAAACGAATCATTTATGGCCGATCATCCACCCGGCGCGGCAGTTTAGGAGTCTGAAAATTTGTTTTGGAGAAATTCTAAAACTCCGTTGTTGTGTCAGACAAGTTTCTTGTTTACAGGGCAATGTTTTGAAAATGATGTTTGTCTCCACAGAAACGGCAAAAATTATGAAAATGTTTTTTTTTTGTCCGTCTACTGAGCATGTGCAGAACAGCTATTTACTACAGCTGTGGTGCGCATGTGCAGTAGCAGTGCTTTAGATAAGTTTTCCCTCGTTTCCATGGAGACAGAGAGATTTTGAAAATTGCCTTTTCCTCTGTCAACACAGAAACAAAGCCTTTTCAAAAAGTTGCATTTTACTCGTTTCTATGGAGACAGCATCAAAGTGTTTTGGAAAATAACTATTGAATATTGGAGAAGGGGTAGGATTAGATCAATTTTACTTCTTCCTACACCTTTTTAGGCGCATTAATTGGATAAAGGTTGTATTAGTGTATGTATTTAAAAGTCTGTACACTCGAATTTATAGATTATATATTTTTTCTTATATATTTTTCATAAAAAGTAACTTTATTTTCATAAAACATAACTTCCCTTAATTATACTATCACGAAAGGGTTTATATATAGATTTGTATAAATGTATGTGGGTAGATGGAGTACATATGATTGTTCACGTTAAAATACCAAGTCTGAAATGAAATAATAAAACAAATTAAAAAAGGAAAAAGAATGAATGATTGAATTAATCTTTATTTGGAACATACAAATATAAAACATGAACAAAAAGGAGTGGGAAGAAGTACAACATATATTTACTTATATTGTATGTATTTAACCCTACACCTCAAACACTCCTATATCCCTGTCAAACAACTCATGATGGAGAAAAAAAGAAAAAGTAAAGTTCCACCTTAGGAGCCATTTTCCAAAAGGTTCATCTTCAGTGACTCCGAGCATCGTTGTCGCGTGAGCGAACACTGAAAACGCTATGAAAGTTTTCCGTCTTTCAAACGCAACTATTTACTTGTTGCTTTAATTTTTTTGGGGCTCTTGAAAGTATTTTTTTTCCTTTTTTTCCCCTCTGTGAGCTTGTATGTCTCATTTTGAAGCCACGCTTTAAACACAGGCAATTTGGTCATTTTGTGCTTATCTCTGTCTCAAAGTTCATCTCGTCAGATATTCGTCAGCCGGTGGCATCATAGGCCTCGTTGAGGAAATCTCATCATGGCCAAATATAAAAAATAGCCTCATACGTTGAGTAATTCAGATAACAAAGTAGGCCGATGTTTTAAAAGGCTTATTCCCTCGCAGACATTCTGGTTCCACTTAAATGACGCAACTCTATTATACACAGCTTACAGTCTGAGAGGTCTACTGTTAGAAATGCATGTAAACAGCACTTAAGGCTACGTCAGGTCTGCGGGGCTTCGCCATTGGTTGATGCAACAGATGAGCTCTTTAGTGGTTTTAGAAGAAGAAAAAAAACAAAAAAAAAACAGGCGTCTTTATTTCACTGAAATCCAACAGAAATCCCTTCAATAATCCAGCAGACTCCCCAGAGACATTCAACAACTGCAGAGAGCAGGAGGGGAACACACACACACACACACACACACACACACACACACACACACACACACACACACACACACACACAAACACACACACACACACCCGCCCACAGGCTTTTGGTTGTAATTCGCGAAGCTGCGGGGAAATAAAAACCTCTTTTGGGCGACACGTTTGAATCCAGAATCGTAGCTTAAAGGACGCGGGGAGGGATTTAAAGGAGGGGAACATTTGTAAAGAGTGGAGCTGCAACACGGCTGATGGTGTTAAAGTCAAAACGAAACCTCATTTGCATTTCTATGGAACAAAGAGCTGAAAGAGTTCGGTACCAAAATGAGACATCCACCTACACAAACGTGAAATTCCAGGCGCAGCCGGTGACCCAGATGTTGGGAGTTTTCGCCGACGACAAGCCGCTATCGCGACTGACTAGTTCCTTAAAGTTAAACACTAAATCAACAATTCAAATATGGGTTTGAGCATCCAGCTCTGAATGCAGGCTAATGACGCAATCGCATTATACATTCTCGAGTGCAAAACATAGCAGTGTTTGGCGGCACATTTTTAAAACGGTCAGTGGAAGAAAACAAAAAAATCCACTCAATTTCAGCTTCAGTCACAAATTCAGCATTTATTAATGTCAGTTATGTACACAAAGCAACCCAAAAAAAGTGCAAGCTCACAATAAATTCCGATAAAGGCAAAGGTTTCAGTTTGGTGGTGACACTGTTAACATGATCTCTCAGGTGTCATTCATTTGGAAATGACATTGAGGAATTCATGTGTGAAAATTGTGTTGCTTCTTCAAGTATAGCTGTAAATGAGTGGATTATTATTAGTACGATTTACATACGCATTAAAAAAAAAAACTGAATAAGACTGAAAAGTTCATTGTTTTGTCAGTTACCTCTGCACGCTTCATGTATAAACTAAAAAGAATGTGGTTACACACACACACAGGAAAACAAATCTAAATTGATGAAATAGTCACATTTTGTCAGACTATGTTTGATTTTCATCACATACGTGATGAAATTAGAGAAAAAAAATGTGTCTCAGGTCAAGTTTGTAGGTCAATGTTTGAATTAAATGTGGAGAAAAAGCATCAAAACAAGAAAACCCCCGATACCAGATCAGTCTGAGGCCTTTCCCTGTGCGGTTTGCATGTTCTCCCTGAGCACCGATCTCCTGCCACGGCTCAAAAACACACCTCTGAGGTTAATGGGCCACTTTAAATTGCCTGAGTGTGACTGTTTGCCTCTTTGTGTTCTGGTTTCTTGGAAATTTCCACAAACAGCCAGCAGGCAGCCAAGGAATGCTGTAAACTCTCACAGGGACTGTTTCTCCGCCTCACTGTTGACAATAAGTTCTCCGAGTTATCCTGAGTAAGCAGACGGCCCTGTTTCTGGGAAGACAAGGTGCTGCCGCGTGTTTAAAATACAAATCCTCAGAGCTGTGAGCACCACAAACAAAGACGGACGACTTTTTTTCCACCGGGGCGAGATGAAGGCAGAAAGCTGGATGAGGGAGAGGAACCTTTGCTCGGTTACATATCTTCTTTTTCAAAGTGCATTTTAATAAAGTGACACTGCAAATGTGCATTAAATTGGACAAAACAAATGAAGAAAAAGCGCATGTTGGCTCTCAAAACAAAATAAGTGCATCTTAAAACAATATTTATGTATTTTTTTCACTTTGGTCCAACATAAGGCCCGTGGGCCAAAAGGCTGCACACCAGCCAAACCACCAAGCAGGGTGGTTATATTGGATATATAGCTTTATTCTTCTGAAGTTTCACTGTATTTTGCAGCAGAAAGTTTCAATAAAATTGAATTTAAGTTGAGATCGTAGTCATTTTCAGTAGTAATTGTTTGATCTTGCAATAGGTTCATCACGTACACTGTGTGCCACAACAAAGCAAAACATTCAAGTGTAAATTCAAAGATTAATATAGCAATATAGCAATATTTCACCAGTCCAACCCACTCAAGGTGAAACTGGATAGTCTGTGGCCCCTGAAGCAGAATTTTATTTTGTATACATCTTTGTATTTATTATGTACATGTGCATATCATTTCTCTATATTGTATAGATCTTTTTAGTGGTTCAGTTATATGCATTTAAATAAGAATGTTTCTTCCATAACATATTTGGTGTTTGGTTCGTTCAATATCAGCTGGTGCCACAATTTATCACGTCACAATGTCGTTCACAATGCATTAGAATGCATAATTCATGGTCCCCTGTATATATATATATATATATATATATTTATATATGCCGCGAAAATAAAAACAAGGTGAGGCAATATGTATACCTCACCAGGAGTGAGTGGCCCGGCTGTTAGTGTATTTTTCCATATGTGGTCCTTGGTGAAAAACGTTTGGTCCAGATATCCCACCCCAACAAAAAAAAAATATATATATATGTATGGAAAAGAAAAGAAAGAAAGAAAAAAACAACAATATTTTGGTTTCCTTTATGCTTGAAACAGGCAGGGGTCGGTTCAGGTGCACATCTTCCTCACGTCACCTGCAGGAGACAGAAAACTGCATTGTCACTTTACCATTTCTGTCCATTTGTTTATATTGTTATTGACTTAAGTGAAGGAAGACATGGCGATAATTGAATTTTTACCTGTTTAATTTTCTATTCAGTTACACATTTTTTTCATCATGAAATTAGTTGTGAGTGTAGATGGAGAGATGGAGAGAAAAAATATAAACTGAACAAAATCATGAATGTAACCACAGTTGCAGAATATAAAGACCAAACAGCCTTTACCGGAATAAATCAATAAAGTGCCAAACTGTAAAAACAGGAGGCAGATGATTTTCACATGAAGGAGATTTGTATTCTTAATAAACTATTTCATTCAGTTTCCATCCTCACACGTTTTGCATTTACCTTTTTATTTTCTCACAATCTCGTCGATTGTCTGCGCAGCACGTTGAATAAAGAAAGTCTACATTTTTGTCTTTTTCTGCAAGTTGTGACGATGCATCATCATTTTATTTCAAATCAATAAATGATCCATTAACTAATAAAACTAAACCGATCAGATCGTCTATGTGCTGCATGCCGCCTATCAGGCTGGTTATATCGGTAGATAATCCAGGATAAAGCTCCGGCCCTGGCACAGAAACGCTGCTCGGGGACTTTTTTGTTGTCCTGTCAGCATCTCTGTGTCTTTGGGCGTCGCTTCAATCTTTACAGCTCGGCTCATAGATCAGAACAAATGACACCTGGCATGGTCACACTGCTGCCAACCGTTGGACTTTCGGGTGTGTGCAGAGAGGTGTGTGTGTGTGTGTGTGTGCAGATAAATCTGGTTGGTACAGGGAACCGATCCAAACAATGGGATTATACAAATTAAAAATCAAACAAATGCACAATTGATCTCAGAAGTCGTGTCATGTGAACGCTGGGTTTTCACTTCTGCAGTCGTCGTTCGTTTTCATGCTCACACTCTTTCTCATGAGACGTTCCACAGCTGCAGATCATTTAAACACACATCAATGATCTATATTATTATATTGGGTTGAAGTCCACCTGTTTTTTTTTTTTATTTTTTTTTTTTTTAAAGTTAACATTTTTAAGTCTGTGGATGCATGAAGGGTGTTACAGAATAAAGAAGGTCTTGATAAGAGGTTTGTTTTCCTCCTACTGCACTTTAACACACCAGATTATAAAGATCTGCTTCCGGCAAAGACGTTGAAAACATGCAGCACTGTGACAGAAGTATTTATTCTACTCATTTTCTGGCCCATTTGAAGTCTGTTCATGCGGGTCCCGTCTTTCTGTTTTTTGTTCCATCAATACTTCTTTTTTTCCGCCAGTTTTGTGATAGCAATCTGTTTATTTATTTATTATTAGTACAAAAGTAATTGGATTTCAGTCCGATGACTTTTGTGCTTTCAGACCTTCTGATGTGGATTTTTATTTTTAAAGGTTTTCTATTCTCTCTCGTCTATTGTTCCTCACCAGCAACACTTTATTGAGGTCAGACACAAATCCACATCATCTTTTCCATCTTTGACTCGTGTCTGGTTCTACATCCGTCTGATGTTTTCCTGAGGAAATATTTCACTCTATTTAATATCTAATCCCTCGTCTGATGAGTTGATGCAGGTCGTTTGGTCATTCTGACCTTCCTTCTGCACCGATCATTGACAGAAGCTAATCAGTGAAAGAGTTGTCCATTAATTAGATGTACAGTTGTTACACTGATTTTTTTTTTTTTTAAGTGGGCACACAAAGGGCTCATCCAATTTGTCTCGGTTGGGCCGGTTTCTCCAACTAACAGTGGCATTCGGGGACTTTCCAACAACAAAAATGCACAAGCTGTTTTCGAGACTAACCTTTAAAAAGAATCGTTTCCTCACTCCCCCCCCCCCCAACAATTTTCAAAATTCCTTATCTCATGACCCACCTACGTGCTCCAACCAAGGGGAACAGAGTGACTTTGGGTCATGTGTAGAAAACACTAAATAAAGAACACATCATGGGACCCGAGCAATGCTGAGCAGACGGTTTAGGAAAGGTTCAGAATCAGGCTTTGATATTCAGCTCCTGTTGTTCCAGCAGCAGGAGGCTTCAGGAACATGTCGGTGCTGGGACTTTAAATGTCAGGTGTGTGATCTTATAGGGGGCGTGAGGAACCAGCTACAGGTGCGGAACGTTGTCATTAACAAGCTGTTGAAACGCTGAGTATCAAACACTGTGAGGTCAGTTGGCAGTAGCACGATTTAGTGGTGGTTAGAATTATAAACGACATATATTCAGTTCCATGTTTATTGTCCTGATTTCAGAAAAGTCGTGAAGTTTCAAAAAACTTTTTTCACACCGTGTAAAATTGAAAACGTCTTATAATCAGATGTGGTAGTGATTGAAGCCACGTTTACACGTACACGGGTCTTTGAAAAACTGTGATATTTCTCTGCGCTTCTTGCATTTACTCTTAAACGCAGCTACGGGCCTCCATAAATGACGATTCCTGAAAAGGCCGGCCACAGTGGATATTTAGAAAAAATATGTTTCTCTGTTTGCATCCGAAGAGGGGTAGGCGGAGGTTTACACTACAATTTGTGATGTCATGTTTTTTTTTCCAGGATTCTGATTGGCTATCATGCCTTCATGCTTCTCGCTACACTGCCCCCTACAGGTTTGGCTGCTCATAGCAGCTCTGAACCAAGTCTATATGCGAGTCCGTGTCAATGAAAATTCTTGTAAACAGAGAGTAGGAAATATCATTTTTTATAAAAACCCAGGTACGTGTAAACGTGGCCTGAGACCGGTCCAGGTGTCAAGGCCATAGTTTCAAGATCTTGGCCTTGACTCAGCCTTGGCCCCTTAAAGTCCTTGTCTGGACTTGGTCTTGGGTGCTCTGGTCTTGGTCTTGTCTTGGTCTTGTCTTAGTCTTGGGGTACTCTGGTCTTGGTCTTGGCTCCTTAAAGTCTTGGTCTTGTCTTAGTCTTGGGGTACTCTGGTCTTGGTCTTGGTCTCTGCCCCTTAAAGTCTTGGTCTTTGGATGCTCAGGTCGTGGACTTGACTTGGTCTAGGGTCAGGTGGTCTTGACTACAACGCTAGATAACATAAATCAATATTTCTTACCCGCTTTTAGAAATAAACAAGAGTTTATCACCATTGTCATTATCGTTTCCACTAACTAGCACTGTTAGCATGCTAACATGCTAAGGGCAGATTTGCTGCTGCGGCGGCGTCACACTTTGTTTATTCTACTTAAAACAAATTGTGTCCAACGTCTCTGGTTTAGTCTGCGGACGCTGTGTCTTCCTGTAACGTGCAGGAACGGACCGTGTTGTTGCTTCGCCGACTGTTTGCTGAGTGAACCCGAAAAAAGAAATGCCAGGAAGAGGCAGACATACTCAGCAAAAGCCCTGCTGGTCTAAATATAGGTTAAAGGGATATGGGATGACAGGTAATAGTTCTCACAAGTGGTCTTTAACTTGTTGTGCAATCCCTATTACTCACGATGCGCGAGCCTTTTATTTAGAGCGCATGTTGTCATCCGGCTTTCTGGAGCCGAGATCCTCGCTCAGCTGTCTGGCTCTGCTGCAGCGACAGCTGCACCGACACCAAGGGAGCTGAACTGAGCTCTACACATGAAGACAAACGTGGCTTTTCCCCCAATTCTGTGCAAGCAGACGACGTATCTCCTCATCTTCAGCACTGTCGAGTCATTTTCAGGGAAAAATTTGTTCCACAGAATTCTGAAAGAAGACATATTGTGCTTGTTTTCAAATACATATCAATCAAATGAATCTTTATTTATCGCACACTTGCCAAAAGCCAATCTGATTTAGTCCGATCGTATCGTGGTTCATGTTTCGTGTTGTTTTTGAGATTCTGAGGCTCCGTTTACACGACGTGGTTTTAAGTGAAGAGGCATCGTTTTTACATTTTTCGTTTCAGAAAAGTTTCACGTTCAGCAATGTTCTGAAAACGACGTCCATTTACACGGCAAGTGAAAACGATGTAGTTGTCATGTTGGGCCACTAGTGGGTGCTGTTGTTTGTTTTCATAATGAAACCACACACACTGAGAACAGTACGCTCTAAACATTAACAATGGGAGAACGCGGACATTATAGTGGAGAGATGACCAAGTGGGATTGTTATTACGGTGACTGTCAAAATAAAACTACCACGTCCCAGGAGAATATGGACTTCACTTCCCCTCCTCTTGTCTCCTTGCTGCCCCGAGGTGTTTCATCTGTGCTTGAGTGTGTGATTGTCTTCACCTGGTGATGCGATGTATACACAGGGGTTGGCTTCTGTTTCCTGTGAATTTTCTTTGTCTGTGTGTGGAATAAAGACGAGCTGCTGTTGCACCTGCAGCGGTGTCAGATATATTGAGTCGACCTCTGAGGCAAATGCAACAGATCGCTCTGAAAAAATGCCATTTTGTCATTTGAGAAAATTGAAATGTGAAGTGCAGGAATCGAGACATTGATCCAATCACTCAATCAATCAAGATGTCTGACTAGAGAGGACAAATTGCCCCATGTCCCAGTTTTTTATATATATATATATATATATATATATATATATATATATATATATATATATATATTAGCTTTAACAGACTTATGCTGTATTTCTGGGATAAAAGATGAGAGAAGGTTTTGGATTATAACAGCACATTCACCACCAATCTGATTGAGTGTTTGAAATTGTGCAGACCCTTAAAATTATTGCAAAATTGAAAATAAAAATTATCAATTAAATGATTGCCTGATTGCTATGACACACGTACCTCTGAGCTCACCATGTACAGAGTGTCTTAGCTTCTGTGTCTGTCAGATTTCCACCAAATGACTATTTCCTAGATTTTGCAGACTGAATTGCTTATAGGTTTGAATGTATTTTACGGAAAAAATGGATTAATATCATGTATGCATGTAGAATTTCTTCAGGGAATCTGTTTAGCTTTCTGTTTTTATTTTTATATCAGACATGTGGATCATAGTTTACACATTTACATATGTGCATGCATACTCACATTATCATATATCCCTACAGCTATCATGTGTATAAATCCACTTATACCGCCCATGAACACTAACAGTAATCCTGTCTGAAAAGGAAGGAGCAAAGCGTATTTAATGCTACCCCTTCTTCTATACCACTTTTTTATTTTTATTTTCCCAAATCCGTCTGTTTCACCCCTACAACATTCAGTTAAGACATTTAATAGTAGTAATAAGAAATCATTTTATGGTACATCTAGAGTCTTGCATGAAGAGTCCCTTTAACTGTGCTGAGTCTGAGCACATCCAAAAACTACTGCTGGTAATTTGACACCAGCCTCGTTGCAGTTGGCCATATAAGGGAATCTCTAGCAAGTTCAAAGTATTCACAGCAGTCTAGAAATGAGTTGTTCCAACACGTGGGAGTTGTAGACTCTGAGCAGTGGGATCAAGATAATGTTAAAAAAAACACAAAAACAACAACATGCTGGCTCGATCAAAAGATCAAAAGAGAAATCTGGTGGTACTTTTGAAACTTTAAAGCTTGTTACAGCGCAGGAAGCCTCTGTCTGTGATTGGCTGTTATGTTGTGTCGCCTGGGAGTGACCCCCCCCCCCCCCCCCCCCCTCCCCCCCTCCCCACACACACACACAAATGGCAGCAGCTTGGATTAAACTGCCACAGACTCCGTGTCTCTGCAGCGGATCCAATCGGCACATACGCATGTGTGACTGAGCTCAGATGACAAGTGGAGACAACAATTGAGAATAAACGCGGCACAAGAGAGAGAGGCTCCCGTAATTGTAAAGAAATGTCTTTTTGGCTCGCGCTCCCTTTCTTTTCCTTTATTCGAGTTCTATTAACTTACAGGAAGAAACACACCTCCTCAGATAATAACAAGCCCGGACTGCCAAGAAGCCTTTCAGGCTGCAGCTGGAGCCCTCTCGGTTGCATACAGTCAAATGTTTCGGGCAAAGCAAGGTCACGGTGGGTCAAACTAGTTGTCTGGGTTGCACTTTTCTGTTCGCAGGTTTGTATAACCAAAGGCAACATTTAGGTACTTTCCACCAAATTGACGGATATGGGCCAGTAACCAGCGAGGCACTCCACCCCACTCTGAAACAGTCTGACACACCCCAATACAAAGTGAAACTGGCTTGTTGTAGCTTCATGCAAAGGTTCAAAAATCTTCTTCGTCTCCACAGTCAATCATCCACCTCAGATTAATGGTTTTCTACCAATGGGTGTCCAATTCCCACTGGCACTCTGTAATGTTGGTGATCCAGGCCGTCAAAATTCAAAACAACATGAACTTGATCATAATTAATTCACAGAAATTGCGCATCGAACTACTGAGAACATTTTAATCAACTGACAAAGAAAGAGCACATCTATTTAGAAAAACGAACATCATGGCTCATAAACATTAACATCATCTACATAAGTGTTTTTTATAAATCATATCATCATGTCGTTAACCCAGTACTGAACACGCCTAAAATCTTACCAATTTAGTTGTAATTCTATGCACAAAAACCAGAATAGAAAAAACTGAACTACCAATTTATCAGTAATTATTCATTTTTTCAGTCTTGATCAAACTGGACTTGATGTGACAATAGAATTAGTTTGACTCTTGTGGATTAGACGTACTTTCAGGACACAAAGAGAAGTCTGAACCGGGTTTTCGTTGGTGCCCTGCAGGTTTGTTCATGCAACCGGAGCATCAATATTCAAAGGTTGAATTCAGATCTAGGCAAATGTGGGGCTCCGAGAAGGGTGTTTCCCTTTTCCCCTGCTTTGTTTGTCACCTTGTGACAAAGAGAAGAGAGCAGAGCGCACAGTCGTTCACCTCTCATCCAGCCTCTGCACACGTTTGCTGATGATGAAGCTCTCTGTGTATCATTAAACTGAGATCCTCTTTTTAGTCCGACATCAACACTGCTGCTTTATGAGGGCGAGTTTGAACGACTCTCTGCAGATGCATTGCAGGAATTTCTCGACTATTTCACCTTCACCGTATCGTATTTGAAGTCTAAAGGTGTCTCATATCGCTGGAGTGGCACAAGGTTCCTCTTTCTCACACAAATATTGACTCTTCACACGTATTGCCCTCGTTGGCCCTGCTGTTGCATTACACCCACGAGTATCCACCACAAAAGATGCAGCGTTTCCCAGCGAGATGCCGCAGAAATGACGTCAAGCTGAATCAGGAGTGACGCCAAGTGTCATACCCCAACGGTGGCAGTTGATGGGTAAACTCTTAATCTACAGATATGAAGAGCGTTCGACCTCCAGAGGAGATTAGAACGGAGCAATTTAATAGATATGTTTATGCAAGAATCGCTTTAAAACTCTCACTAGAGCACTAAAAGCCCTCTGGATGTTTTTATCTGTGAGTCTGTCACCATGAACAATAACAGCTTATCATCACAACACACAAACACGACTGGAGAGGAACACACTTGTGTTGAAACATTTACAGGCCGAAGTTCCCTTTTCTAAACGGCCCAAAAAAACCCTAAAACGAAAAGCTGCAGACATCATTCGCACGTCTTTTTCCTGGATGACCTTGAGTCAGCATGACGGTGTTTCCTGCGACGGCCACATAACCGCCGCCATGTGTTTAGCGGGTTTATAGGGTGACGAGGCAGAGCGGAGAGGTGCGACTCGCGCCGAGCGGCGTCCTGACGGCGTGAAGAGCAAAAAGAGCTTGATCGATCGTGACACAAATGAGCCTATTGACAACCTGCAGGGCTGGAAACAGGAATTGATTGTTTTGTAATGGCTTGGCCAACGGTCGATGTCAAGAGGTTTTTCTCTGCAATGTTACAATTTGGGCTGAAAGGTCACGTAGTGGCTCGTACGCTCAAACACTGTCAACAGAATAGAGTCACACAATCCTGACTGACAACGGCAATCCTCTGTTTGTGAGCATCAGGTGTCGGTTCACTCTGAGAAAATAAGTATAGCTCCAGACATGAAAACTCCCTTATGCCATTGCTCTGCTCACTAGTGAGTGAATTTATAAGGGCATGTATGAATGTCGTCCAACGTTACCACAGATTGCCGCTCACCGATAATTAAGTTCGTAGGAAGTGTCCCTTCTCTGATTCTGAGCTTCAGGGCCTTTCTATGTGGAGTCTGTATGTTCTCCCTGTGAGTTCGTCGTCATTTACTTCACTATCCAAGGACAGACTTATTAAGTGAATTGGTGATTCATTTTGAAAACGACGCCCACTGACACGGCGACGGCAGAAACGCTGAAAACAATGCAGTCAGCATGCCAGGCCACGAGTTGGCACTGTTGTTACCTTCGCCAACAAAGTTGGCCGAGAAGGTCATGTTTTCATTTGTGTGTATTTATTTATTTATTGGTTTGTATGTATGTATGTATGCATGTATGTAACCAACTTTTCACAAAAACTATTTACCCGAATTCCATCCATCCATCCATCCATCCATCCATCCATCCATCCATCCACCCATCCAGTTAGAAAACCCTCCACAGCTACTGTTGTAAACAAAATATTCCTCAGAGTGCATATCAATCCTCATTATAACAGCTATGATTCATATTTTTGTCAAAACACAACAACAAATAAAAGCATGGACATTTTCACAGTCCAAATGTGCAGCTGCTCCACTTTCTTTGTTTCACTGTTTAGCCAAGAAGCTGACGCCGTCTCATCACATGATGTTTGGACCTCCTCACACAGAAATGATCCAACTGAAGATCGTTCAGTCGACTGTAAACTACCAACTTCACACCCAAACAGCTACTGAGTCGCTCACAAACACGAAAGTGCAATGAAATCTATACTAGTCTGTCAATGTGACAGACTATTGTTGACTGTCGTTAGTAAAGTCAACACTGATTGGTTCTCTTCACTATTGTTCTTTTTTTTTTTGAACAAAGAAGAGCAGTGTGGAAAGACTGCGAACAGACACAACATTACAGTTTGAGGTTTTGAAACGTGCCATGCAGGTTCTCAGAGCAGACTCGCAGTGACCACAGAGCCCAGACTCAGAGATGATGCCAGTCAGATGCCAGTCAGGCATCTGATCGTGAGCACATGGAGTATTTCATGGGCCACATACCTGCTGCTCATCCCACAAATGCACGTGCATTTTAAAGTGAAAATGACTTTCCGACAACATCTATAGCAGCATTGTCAAAACAAAGAAAAAAACAACTGAACACAAATTTCTCTACTTTCTGGGTTGAGTTTATGTGTTAAAGTTTCTGTAACGCAGTTGTTTTCTTTTTCCACAAATGGGCTGAAACTTCAGTTGCTGCTGCAGCATTGGGGACAGATTGTACTTAAAGTATAAAGAGCTAAACGCTGACGTCAACAACAAACTAACGTTCCGCTGATGGCCCTTTAAATGGACTGCATTTACTGTATATAACACCTTTTCACCTGAGGAGCTGAGCAATTCCATTCACATACCAACCAACGACAAAAGCTGCCTCGCAAGGTGCACGGGAGCCGTCGGGGGTAACTTGGAGTTTAGTGTCTTGCCTCAACATATTTGGAAGCAGGAAACCTCCAGATCTCCAATCAAAGAACAATCTGCTCGATTCCCTGAGCCACAGCCTCTCCACACACACACTGCACATAAAACTCTGCACTTCATCTGGAAATGTGTTTGGAGTGAACCTGTAATCTCAATTTAAAAACAAAAGTGTCAGTAAATGTTGTTAAATGCTTTAGAAGTTGAGTTTTTTCCTGTAAGCTTGTGGATGTTGTGCGTCGCTTCAAGCTGTTTGCCTTCAGTCAGCTGAGATTGTTTATCTCTGCGGCGGGAACTCGCTTATGAGGCTTGTTTACCGAGGAAATGCGTGGGAATACCATTCCCTGGAGCCTCACACGCACACACACACACACACACACACACACACACACACACACACACACACACACACACACACACACACACACACACACACACACACACACACACACACACACACACACACACACACACACACACACACACACACACACACACACACACACCTCCCTGTGTACACAAAACAAACGGGAAACTGGAAAAACTGAACTACCTCTAAAGAGAAGAGCAGGTTGGTTCATGACTTTCATGGTAACGACGGTTGCACTGCTGCCAGCTGGGAGTTGGATCATTTTCAGTATTGTGTGTGTGTGTGTGTGTGTGTGTGTGTGTGTGTGTGTGTGTGTGTGTGTGTGTGTGTGTGTGTGTGTGTGTGTGTGTGTGTGTGTGTGTATGTGTGTTCCCAGGTCAGAGCTTCAAAGTCTACCTTACTATTCAAAGCAGGGAACAAAGGCCAAGGCTGAAAAGCTCTCTCGCAGCTGAAGTAAGCATTCGCTATTCCTGTTCCACCATGCAGGGCTGCAAACAAACAAACACACACACACACACACAACACATGATCCATTATTGCTCCCGATCGAGTCGCAC
This sequence comes from Lipophrys pholis, assembly GCF_963383615.2. Taxonomy (NCBI): domain Eukaryota; kingdom Metazoa; phylum Chordata; class Actinopteri; order Blenniiformes; family Blenniidae; genus Lipophrys; species Lipophrys pholis. The sequence continues at coordinate 27,954,538 of NC_137639.1, read as the reverse complement.
TGGACACAAAACCCTCGTGCATTCGAGCTACACTCGCACTCCAATGTTCCCAGGACACATATTTTCCCTTCTCTTTCCTCCCTGGACCAACGCCTGCATGTTTCCAAACCCTCATTCGTTCCATTGCTGCTCAACAACACCCACATTAACCCTTTACTCGTGCAACTGAGTGTATTTGGTCTCTTCTGGAAAAGGTCTGTCCAAACTAATAATAGTAAGTTGTGTTTGAGTTATAGCTATGGCAACATGACAATACAACACTTCCCATAGAAACAATCAGATGAATGTTTTGCCTTTTAGTTACTCCCAGTCATGCTCTTGTCTGAAAAAAGACAAAATGTTCCATCACATGTGTCTTTCCTCCTTTCACTCCTTTCCTGGATCTTCTACATGTTTGATTTGATGCAAGCGTTGAGCTGCCGCCACCGTTTATCCAGGCTTTGGGACCAGACAAACAGGAAGTGCCAATCTGATCATTGTATTTGATCAGGTTGTATTACAGAAGTCGACCGTAATGACAAATATGAGTGTGCAAAACTTTCTTCTTTCTGGATATCCAAATGTACAAGTTCTGCTTATGAGAAGTATGGAAGCCAAATCAGCAGCTGTCAGTTAAAGGGTTAAAACTTTAGAAATGACAGAAATGTCAACATGCAATGTGAAAGAAAAAAAAAAAAAGAAAAAAGCAAACACCATTAAAAAAAAAAAAAGTGACGTTTTGGGACTTGAAACAGACGGGATGAAAGGCTGAGTTGTGGGCTGACATGCATTTACAGGTATATGGCTTTGCCAGAGACAAGCCCGCTCTTGTGCAGCCCAGAGTAAATTTACTTTGGGAGGAAGCAAACAGTCAGCTGACTGAGGCGCTGGGAAAAACAGCCACGTCGAGGACCGAGGCAGCGCGACACTCCACATCCTGGTTTTAGTAGTTCACAGGTGAGACGAGAGGAGAGAGAGCACCATGGCGGAAGCAACACAGTCAGCAATAACGCTGAACAAAGTCTGGGCTGTTGTGCGGAGGGCAGCAGCAGATGGTCCTCGTTGTTGGGGAGAGACGACTGAAAACAGGAAGTGGACCTCGGGCAGCGATAAATAAGCAACATTCATTCATCTGTTTTCTGAGTTTAGCCGGAGAGGAGAAATGAAACTGCATAGATGAGTCAGATGAGTTTAGAAATTTCAAAAAAAAAAAAACAGCTGACGAAGAAGTCAGCTGAGAGCGTAAATGTTCAGACCGGGTGTCATTTAGCCGTGAGGTCATCTGTTTCCCAGAGTGGGCGTCCGAATCCATCGGATAATCTTATATACAGGGGAAGGGAGGGAGAGAAAGTCTGGGCAGTGTTCGGCACCGGCAGCAGCATGAGACTAATCCCAGCGTCTGGCCTGACCACAACACACAGAGGAATGTTAATTACAGTAAGCAGGTTGGAGTTCACATGGGCAGCAGCAGCACCTGACTCATCAAAACCAGAAAGAGAAGGGCAAAGGGTGAATCACAAGGCAGCATGAAAAGGCACAGAATAGACTCCATTCAGAGCCGGTTTAAAGATAGCAGCAAAATGACTGTTTTCACAGAGAACGAATGATATGGTCACTTTCGTAATCACACTGCCTGAAATTGACTCTATTCAAGTCGCAAATGGCGCTCATTCATTCGTCCAATTCAAAAAGATTGGTTTGTCAGGTCCACATAAACATGCGGAAATTGTTCTCCACTCTTGGCACAAACAGTTGTCGGCTCTCTTATTGGTCAGATTCACACAATGAAACAGAGAGGAGAAAACAAAGAAAAAAACCTTTTAGATTCAACACAATTACCTTTAATGTTTCCTTTTTAATGGGGTGATTAGCATGGAAACGCTGTGATCTCCGCGATTTGATGTAGAAACAAACTCAACGCAAACGGTAACGTGATCAGGCGCTACACAGGGACGAGCCTCAAGGCTGAGCTTTTGTTTTTAGAAAACTAATTAATTACAACAGCAGCCAAACAAAGAGCCAGATTTAATTTCTTCAGCTTGCGCCAGACTGCAGTTGGCTGAGAGCCTGGATGGAGGATCTGTGACCACAGGAAAATAAATAAATAAATAAAAACCCAGAAAGACGAGCAGAAGGCGACTCACGTGTCCGACAGGTTGAAGGAATCTGGACTGGCGGAATTTAGCAACAAGTCAGCCAGTTTGAGCCCGCGGGTGAAATTCTACCCCTCAACAAAGAAGGGTTAACAATCAAGAATGATTTGGATTTTCTCCAAAAGAGAATTGGAACGCAGCCCGAATGGAGACACAGACTAACACGAGTTGACTTGTGAATAACTGGAGCTAAAATAGTTGACATGGACTGTCTCAAATTGAGAAAATCAATTGCAACTGCTTCGAAATATAATAAAAAAAGTATTAGGCCTGTATAGGATTTGATCTGTGTAGGAGAGTTGAAGTCGATCCTCCATCCAGATACACCTTGAACAGGTGACCAGTCCAACACACGACAACCAACCAGCCACACACACCTGCAACCAGCTTGGAAACACTAATGAACCAATTGACGTAACAGGCATGTCTTTTAATTGTCAGATGGAGAAAACCAACACAGGTGCAGGAAGAACCGGAATCAAAACAGAGTTTATTTGCAGTGGCAGTGCAAACCACCACCGCACTGTACAGTTCTCATCTTCCTCAAGTCATCATCAGTACCCAGTTTAACCAGGTGAGACTCACGTGAGGATTGAGATGATCTCTGGTGATGATTAACGAAATAAAGCCGGGGAGTCAAACGTTTTTCTTTGTTGTGGCGCGGAGTATATGTGATGAAAATTTTCACAAAACCAAACAAGTGCTACCTAAAATTAATACAGTTTCAGCATACAGCAAATTGTATTGAGAGTTTCTGGGGTAAAATACTGTGAAATATCCAAAACACTGTTGCATTATGGGTGTTTTTACAAACTCACCCCGACTGCATGGCTTTGAGGCTAATGCTAGGCTGCTTGCAATATTCTTGGGAACCGGGTGTTGTGTTGTGTCCATTACTCTCCACAAATTTATTACAAAAATAAATACAGAAAAATAATTGTTTTCTTGGAAATGTTCCTGTTTACTTGGTGGTTTGGCCGGATTGGAGCCTCGTGCGAGCTGGTTTTGGCCCACGGGCCATAGGTTTGACACCCCTACAGATGAAGTTCTTTTGACATTTCACGGCATTGGGTATATGGCATATGGCTTCATGTTGAGATTGTAGTCATTTGTCACAAGTAATTAGTTTTGGTAAAATATCCACATTTTCATCACGTCTACTTTAAAATTGAAATTTAAAGGGGTCATAATATGCTAAATTCAGTTCCCAATGGTTTTCCAACAGTAATATGTGAATAAAGTCTGTCCTCTCTCTCTCTGGCTTGTTTCAGTTTTTAAAAAGTGTGTTGCTCCAACCAGCCAATCAGAAATCAAACCCTATATAGTGTCATCGGGGGTTTAGCCAATCACAAGCAAGGTCGGCCCTCCCTTTGACCCTCACACACTTAGACAGCTCTGCTCTGGCACATGGCACCACGAGAGGAAGTACTTCCTCCTCTCCCCAAAATGGGCATGTGTGGGCGGAGCCAGTCCAGTTCGCACAGACACAGCAGATTCTGAATGCAGCTCCTATGAGCCAATATTCAAATAGAGGAAAATCAAGGAAAAGCTGGATTTGGGGCAACACATTTTGAAAACAATGTTTTTGGACCAATGAGACAATAATATGACTCCTTTAAAGGTTATTTTGGCACTAGTTACCGGTCCGGATCACACAAGATAAAATTGGGCTAAATGTGGCCTCTTAACTAAAATGAGTTTGACACGCCGGAAGCAGACGTGTGTTGGAGCAGACGTCATATAACAACAGTTGTGGACCTTGTTAGTCTTTCTTGTTTGTGTCTTTCAGGATATAACAGTTGCATCTACTGACCAGATTCAAAATGTCTTGAAACATGTGCCGAACCAGAGATTTGTGTTTATTAATGCACCAGTTGAATGTAACCTGTTGTCTCTTTAAGGAGGAGGAAGAAGAAATCTTCTTCGCTGGCTGTTCTTGCTTGTAGGCTAACAAATGTTTTGGAGTTAAAATTGCAAACCATACATGCACTGATGAGTTTTTTCAATTCCATTTTTCACATAGTTTATTTGCCGTGCTCTCAATGTTTAAAGACTGCTGGCTTGAACTGTTTATGACATAAATACAGAATTGGTGCCGCTTCGTTCCATCTGTGATGCTGAAACTTTGAGGAATTGCAGGCAGATGTCTTGTTATTGCAACGAACGTTTCACTTAACACTTCTTTTTTTTCTCATGACGAAACTGAACACTAAAGTTTTAAATGACTTTTCAAGTCCGGGGGGGGGGGGGGTGCTGCCTTCCAGACTGAAAAGATTGATTTTAGCTGCAATATCATTCTGACACAGCTGCTCTTATCACCAAAGGCAAAGACTGAAACTTGTGTAGGAGTGTCGTTCTGCGGTGCTGCAACATGAGACTCAGTCACTGTTTAGCTAAGAGCGTGGGCGAGCGCAGAGAAAGAATGTGGGGAGAGACAGCCAAACAACTTAGCCGTGTAGTTTCCCTGTCCACGCAGACTGAAAGTCAGGACCTTTTCATTAAGTCAGATATGTGCGTGGGATGGAAATGTTGGCCCGTCTTCAATCAAAACACTTTTTTTCCCCCTTTCTTTCAGGTAATGCTGGGAAGTGGTTGCGTGGAGGCAGATATGTATGTATAAAACAAAAACACAGAAGAAGACTCAGAAAAACATTTTTCCTTGAATGTGACTTGAAAGCATGACGAGAACCTGTCTGTGACTTGTAAAGCCCCGCCGTGCCAAAAGGCAACAGAAATGTGTTGAGACGGGTAAACAAATCATGTTAATTGGTTGTATTTACATGTTTGCAGCCCGAGGTGCATGCCATGCATACAGCCTGGGATATTCGGTGGGTGTTATCCATGCAGCCACAAAAATGATCCTTAAAAAAAAAAGAAAAACAGCCAGAGGGAGAAAATGTTCTTTTAGGCCACAATGAGGAATCTTTCCTATTCCTAGGCTGGCTTCAGTGCAAAAAAAAATGTATTTATTTTTTCTTAATTTGCAGCCAGAATCCCTCTTGCTCTTCAAGATTTAGGCCCAAGCCTTTCACATGGACCGATCAGCTTCATGATATCGGACTTGTGCACGAAAGACTAAGCAGAAACACGTTCACAAGCATGATAAATTCATTTGAAGGGGAGAGCAAACTGAAACTCCGACAGAGAAGTGTTGCTGCTCTCCCTGTGTGAGCTGTGGAGCCTCTTAAGGGTCCACTGAGAGGCTCTTTGCATTCCTTTGCGCTAAGCTCTTGTTTTCCTGGACTGAAGGACGGGGGAATTTACTGGACTCACATCAGTGAGCTCATGCACTGGAGTTCACACACACACACACACACACACTTCAAACAGTCCTGCATTCGACCACGTGGGCTTATCAGAGTCCAAGTCCAGGGATGAAGGTTTGATATGATCGCCGGTTGGCCCACCAGTGTCAGGCCGGAGGTCAGATTTGTTTTAGCTTGAGGAGATATGAGAGAGGATTCACACTGGAGTCGCACTGTGTAACAGCTATAGTGTCGTTGTGGAAGCGACTGTCAAGGCGATACACCGAGAGATAGCTCTGCACTAAAGCTCCGTCTACACAACAATGTTTTCAAATGAAACTCCAAATCTTTTGTTGCGTTGTTCGCGTCTGTTTAGACAACAACGGTGCTCAGAGTCACTGAAAGTGGAACTTTTTGGAATCCTCCGACTCCATCTCCGTATAGACAGCGGGAAAGCTGCTACTGTGAGCATGCGCACCACGTACATAGTTAATCTGCACATGCACCGATGCGGATAATAAGAACAATAAGAACAACGTTTCCCCCCAGAGTGTCATGACTCTCAGTCCATGTTCTCCTGGGACTTGGTGGTTTTCTAGTTGAGAGTCATCATAATAACAATCCAACTTGGTCGTCTGTCCACGAGAATGTCCGTGTTCTCGCATTGTTAAAGTGACTCCACCAGAAAAAATATCTTTAAAAACTACTTCCAATAAAAGGAATCCCTTCTGTACAGAGAATAAACCAACACCCCAAAACAAGAACATCACCACTCATTTCCAACCTGCCTAAATCGATCTCACCAAAGTCAAAAAGTTTACAAACAAACACGACTTTGCAGCCATCGAGAATTATCTTTATGTTTCGCTGACTGAGGTATTCTTCGGAAACCTGCCGCAAGGGTTTCTGGGATATCAAAGATGGCATTTCAGCCCAGAAAAAGCCAGACTTTCTCAAAGAAAGAGTCTTGAAGTCACGAGAAAAGTCTTAAATGAAGTCAATCTGACTGTTCATTGTTTTTCCAGTGCGAATCGAGATCTAGGATGTTGACCGCACGATGCCTCGGGACTCTTCGGGGGTTTCCATGAAGGTACGTAGCCAACAAACCCCTGGGAGTTTCCGAGAAATTTAAACGCTGGAAATGCATGTTTGTACAAGTGTAAAGACCAATTTCCTTCAGAAAGATATTGACAACGTATTATAGATGTACATCAACAACTAAAACGAGGTCCTAAATGTTTTCATTTTCCCCGAGTGGATTCTGGAGGAGTAACTTTAATGTTTATAACGTACCGTTCACTGCACACGTGTGCGTGTGGTTTCATTAGGAAAACAACCAACAGCGCCAACTCGTGGCCCGGCATGCCAACTACACAATCTTCAGTGCTTCTGCCTTTTCCGTGAAAACAAACATCTTTGTCAAAATGTTGGCGCGTAAACGCCAAGCCTTTCCAAAACAAAACCTCTAAAACGATGCGTTTTGACTATATTCTGTTTAGAAAAAATATTTTCCATCCATCATTATCCTTTGAGTCTGGGCTGAGACGTACCGTAATCACTTGATGAGGTCATGCTATTTTCTTTGTGTGTAAATAAAGTTGTGAACGTGTGGAAACATGAGGCCATCGGTTCCCACGAGCAGTTCCCACCAGCGCTCCTCCTTGACCTTGTGCGAACGTCCTTGATCACGTGTCGCCGCTGGCCTGAGAGAAGCGCCTCTATTATTAATCGCTGCGTGTTGCACCGAGCGTTCACGTGGAACTGTGGGACTCTCAGGAGAACTCCTTCCCTGTCTCACGCCTATCGCCTTTCAACGCCTGAACGTGACGGAGTCTCACTTAACACCGGTCATACTGTCCGACCTGGGCGCTTTAGCTGGAGGCCGGGGAGGCAGATAGACTTACTGAGCTGTGAAGGGAAGTACAGACGCCCCCCAAAAAAAGTGGATTTCGATGAGAACGGAAACTTAGTAATCGTTTACGGAAATACCGTTTAGTGAGAGTGAGCAAAAATATCATTCATTTGAAATTGCTCTTTGAAGCTCGTTTACTATTCTGGTCAGATTGAAACATTGGTTGGTGCACCAGACTTGAATTCTAAACTCACTCAGGTCATATTGAGGTTAAAAATAACTCGAACTGGCTGATTTCCAAAAGACAGTTTCACTGATGATAGTGTAGAGATGGAAAACCTTCCATTTAGAAGACGTTTTCTGAAAAGACGAAACTGCATCTCGGTATGTGTTTGTCGACATGAAAACAGGAGAAACGCCGTAGCGGTGTCGTAGCGTTGCCGTAGCGTTGCCGTAGCGTTGCCGTAGCGGTGTCGTAGCGTGGCCACAGAAACAAATTACAAGAGAACATTAACATTTTTCCACGAACATAATGGGTTCCAGAGTGGAACATTTTTTAAACACCGTCCTCGGCATCAAGGTGTGGACGGACAAGACGTACTTTTGCGGGAAACGATGATGTCATGGCCCCACCTCTCGACCTGATAACCCTGCGACCCTCTCCGCAACGTCTACAAATAACAACAATGGCGGACTGCCTGCTCCAGATTGAGCTGCAGAAGCTACTGATGCTAGTTGTGAGGCCAGATGAATATGATAAAGCAAAAGAAATACTTGGATTCTATACTATTTAGTCCCAGTCTACACAACAAACTTCCGTTGTGTTTTAGGGGTCTGTTGATATGACAACGTCAAGTGTGACTTTTTTTGAAAACGCTCTGTTGGTGAAGACGGAGGGAAACTAACCTTTTCTGAAACGCTGCTGCTGCGCATGTGGACCGTGGCGAATAGTTCTTCTGCACACGCTCAGTCGATGGACAATAAGAGCAACGTTTCCTCCGTCGTGTCAAGACTCCCAGTCCAGATTCTCCCGGGACTTGGCAGTTTTATAGTATAGTTATTAGTCACCGTAATAACAATCCAACTTGGTCGTCTGTCCACTAGAATGTTTGTGTCGTAATTGGACATCATTTTCATAACGTTGCGGTGTGAACGCAAAACTTTCACATTTTGACTCAAAATGTTGTGTAGATCGGGTCTCAGTTAAATTAGCCAGCCTGCTGTGGTCTAGTGAACGGCATGAACTGATGATGTCAGTTGCTTAAGAGCAAAACATCTTCCGGGACATGCAAACATACAACCACGTCCAGTTGACCCGATTCGGTTCGCATCCAGCCTCCTGTGTGGCCTCAGTGGAAAAGTGTGATGAAGTGAACACCAAAACCCAAGAAAACTACAAAAAAACAACAACCTCCGGTTAATAGTGACCGCACGAGAAAACAAGAGCGTGGTAACACAAAACCCAAACAATTATGAAACATCAGGGGGTTTGAGCACCTGTTTCCGTCGTACATTTTTAAAATGCCAGAGCTGAGTGGAGGGATGACGACAGTGCAGAGCGGGTGTCACATACGGTGAGCAGGACTGTTTACTCACACGCAGCCACGAGTAGGAGGTGTCTCTCTGTTTCCTACCCGGGTGTCAAGTAGGAGTTTGAAGTTTGACACCCGCTAGATGTCTCTCATAACTTTCCAAAACCTTCTACCGCAATTCAAGTCTGCAAAACAACCAGAAATTTAAATACTTTCCAAGTGATGATAGTGTGTTCTAAATCCCCTGCTGCTGAGGTTGATGAACTTAAACTTTAATACTCAATGTTATTTTGGGGGGTTTTCATTATCCTGTGAGAACCATGAATTAGGCTGATTGAGTTTTAGTGAAGGTTAGTAATTGTACTTGTGCTCGTCCTTTAAAAAAACTAGTATCGGTGCTACCATTTATTAGTTCTTCTATTTCTAGGATGACTGCGACTCGGTTGGTAGAGGATCGTCTTTGCATCATAAGGTTGGTGGTTTTTCCTACAACTCCATGTCTCACAAAGTCCTTGGGCAAGAAAGAGAACCCAACAGGTCAGTGTTGAGTGAATACTGTGAAGTTTGATATCGCCGTTTTCCATTCCGATCCGATTCCAAATAAAACCATAAGCAGGTACTGCTGACAACCAAAACGATACTGAAGCAATACCAATACTTTGTTCAAAGGCAAATGAGAAAATATCTACAAACAGACATCCGTGGTATCAGACGTATTAATATTTGTGAATAAATCGGAATACCTGAAGTGAATGGGTGAATGTGTGAGTTAATGAAAAATGTGCTGTATCTGTAAAGTCGAAAAACCATTGATAGATCAGCTGATAATATAGTTTTTTGTTGTAGTACTGAAACCAAACACTGAGAGAAACTACGGCGACTCATGATGAACTGCAAAGACCAGAAAATAAGGCCTCTGGGAGAATTATGGATGTTTTTTTAATAAAGTTTGCAAGTGAAGTACAAACCAGTTCTTCTTTGTTGTGGAAAAAAAAAAAAAGAAAAACCAATGGTGACGCCACAAGGAAACAGTTTTTTCGGTTCGATTTCCCTCCGACGGCTCATTTTCACTGTTTACCTCCCAGTTCCTCCGACCGACATCATTAACTCCCCGACAGCGAATGTGAACAAAACAGAATGTACTCGAACCTGAAGGACTCCATAACAATCCTTCAGCCAGCAGATTAAAGTGGGAAAGCTCCCCTGTTATTGAGCCTCGCCACTCTGCCAAAGTGTTAAAAACACAAATCTAAAGATGCTTGTTTGCAGTTCGGCTGCAGTGGCGGGAGGAACAGGATCGACTGAGTTTGTAGATTTATTTCTGCACAAACACTACGATCGGGTGACACACTGCAGAGCCGACGGTAAACACACACACACACACACACACACTTCGTACGACGGACAGCATCTGACAGTGTTTTCACTAATGTTCAATATGCACACAGGTGAAATGAGCAGCTCAGGTGTTCTCTTGCTTCTGGAAATATCTCGAGTAGCACACAGCTGCTGCTGTGTTTGCATTGACCTTTAAGTCAAGTGAATGATTGACTCCTTCTTTCATTTCAAGATAATCCTATTTCTTTGTTGTGCTCCTCTGATGTGGTGAGCAGTAACGCAACCAATCGATTTCAAAAGAGAAAGTAACCCTGGAGGCCAGCCAGAAACCGTCTTGGAAAGCTTGTGAACATATTTACCAGGAAAATCCCAAATTCAAACAGCCACGCCAGTGATCTGATTAGTCTTTAGCGACACCCACGCTGTAATTTTCCCTTCACGCGGCCAAACGACGCGATTTACAACACTGATAAGCTCGATTTAGCAGAAATGTTCTCACAGCAGATTGAAACTTCCTGCCAAAACAGTTGATTGCTTGACTGAAATGCTAGTCGCTGAGGTGCAAGAACGTTTTTACCGCAAATAAACATTATTCATTATTATCATGACATGACATAACAAAGCATACTATATAAACATGCAAACCCTGTATAACTAAATCCACATAAATGCATAAATCTATATTCGATGTACAAAGTATACAAATATTCATAGAGAATTACACATTTATGAAAAAAAATAAATCAATATATTTGAATAGCAGGAATATTCTCGAGAGCGAGAGCCACTAGTTATAAAGGCTGTTGGAGATTTGATTGGTCGATTGTTTCACACGCGCCTGATTTATTGGATCAGTTTTTAATGATGTCTTTTCCAAAGCAGAGGTCCATGCTGCCTTCCCCCCCTGTGTTGGCAGTGGAATGAATCATTAAACTGCTGGACAATTAACCAATAAAAACATTAAAATGTCAATGTTGAGCCGACGGAGTTAATGGGACTAATTAAAGCGATAAATCAGGCGAAAAACTTCCAATAACCCCAACCACATATGGGAATATGTCTTTAATGTAATTGAGAGTATTTGACTTTTAGATGATGTAATACTTGAAAATGTAAGTTTGGAAGAATAAAGTCAGTGTTTGTCACCACAAAAAGACCAAAAACAACAGCGTATTATTCTGTCTGCGACGCTCCGTCTGTAAACCCATTGTTCTGACAAAATGCTGCAAAGTGACTCATGAATGTATTCGCTTCACGTCTCCAGAAATAAAACCAACAAAAAAAAACTCTGCGACTCCCATCAGAACACTGTAGTTTTTAACAAACGCCAGCCGAGCGGGAGTAAACAAGGCATTAGTGCAGGACTGTTTTTCGGCGGTGGATTAAGACACATTTGGTGTCGCGGCTGTTTGCAGGAGGGCTGGAGTCAAAGTGAACTACTACTTCTGTTTGTTCCTGGTAATGGAAGCACAAAGTCCTCCGGTTCGACAGCGTCGCTCTCTGATGTTTTTAGCACCAATGGAAGCACAAAGGCTCGAGCCAAAAGACAGCTGGCGCTCGCTGGATTAATTCAGTGACAGGTTTTGTTCCGCTAATTGAATTTTACAGTCAGACAAAATAGCGTCAACAGTCCTCACGGAGGAACGTCAGAGATGTTTGTTGGACACATCTGATCTTTGGCTGAACTGCTAAACCTCTTTTTCCTGGTTTAAAGGAACTTTGATTAAATTCAATCACCACCGGATTTGGACACGATACAGTGGATTAATCCACTGGCAGACAGGGCAGAATATTACAAGTATCTATAATTCAGAAATCCTTCAGATCAGCGTTCATGGCAGAATTTAAGTGGATTATCTTTTTAAATTGTGTTTTCTGTAAAACAAAGCGCAACCTTTTCTTTGTCTCGGTGAAATGACAGGCGAGCAACACGAGGATCAACACTTTTTATCAAGCGGATTCCTTTCTGGTAATGTGACGGCGACATGCCGGAGCTGGCAGGCCTCTTTGTGCCGTCGGTTATCAGCTGAGCGCTTATTTTGTCTGTGCGTTAATCCCTCATATCGTCATCTATGGGGGAGGATGAAAGACACCAACCCTGACCCAAATTCACAGAGAGGCCTTGAGACAAAACAATAGCGGCGCTTATCAAAAAGCCCCTAATTATGGTTTTGGTGGGTGCGCAGGTAGGCCGGTAACCGGGGGAGACGAAGCGCTGAAAACATTCATTTGACTGGCTTCATCAAAACCAGGACAACACGTATCATCATGGAGTACAAGATCAACACCGACACACCGAGATGCGAGGTCGTGAATAAAAAGAATATTCTTTACAACTCAAACATGACTGATGTGATTGGTTTTGCAGAAAAGTTTTAAATTTTATATAAATTTTATTTATAAATTTTGAAAACGACGTCCGTTTACATGAAAACAACAGACATGCTGAAAACCTTGTAGTGAGCATGCCAGGCCACACGTTGGAGCTGTCGTTGGCTTTCGGAATGAAACCACACACACATGCATCAGAGAACGATACACTATAAACACTGACAAAAGGAGAAGACGGACGTTCTAGTGGCCAGACGGCCAAGTTGGATTGTTATTACGGCGACTGTCAAAATAAAACTACGAGAGTCGTGACACTCTGGAGGAAACATTGTTCTAATTGTCTCTACTGCACATGTGCAGAAGGACTAGTTTCTACAACCGTGGTGTGCATCTGCAGTAGCAGCGTCTACATGGAGACGGTGTTTTCAAAAAGTTTCGTTTCCCCCCCCCCCGTTTCCACAAAGTCGGAGTGTTGTCAAAAAGTTCCACCTTGGGAACCGTTTTCAAAAAGTTGCGTTTTCAGTGGCACCGTTGTGATGTGATTTCAGCTCCTCCACGAGCCTCAGCCTGGCAGAAACAAATCATTGATACACTAAGAAAAGATCAAGTTCACAAGATCTAACCAGCACTTTAAAAAAATGTTGTAACCTTTCACCACATATATTGGTAATCAGTCTCCTCTCACCGAAAGTAATTAAATATTTACAACAGAGCCGGGGAGATTGGAAGTGTCATTTATAGAATGTGATTTGTGAAATTAAAAGGGGGAATAAACTCCTTTACGAGTAACATGGAAATTATTAACCTGACCAAAAGTACCGATATTTCACAATCTTTTAAAAGTCCTCCAACGTGGACAAATACATTTTTGTGGGATCCATCGTCACTGTCGTACTTTATAATGTATTATCTGATGCAGATATGACTTATCATGGGCATGAAGTGCATCAGTTGAACGAGAAATATGGTGGCAAGGGTTAAAGTACGTGTATTTATGTTGACAATCAACATCAAGCAGATGGAATAATTTCATTTTTACTTCTTTAAGAAAGTTTTTCCACTTGTTTTTCTTTTGTTTCCCTTTAAAGGGTTTACTAGGGAGTTCTTTGAACCGGTGACCTGTAAACTGAATAAATCATACCTGCATTTCTCTGAGTGACTCACAGATAAAATGCCAATGAAAACAAAAATAAAAACTTTTGGTGACTTTTCTCATGCCAGTCGATGACACAGTCACAAGAACAACAACATCTCCGAAGTGAGAATCGCTGTGAAGCAGCAAACTGGACCGATGTTCAGGTTACATTTATTCCAACAAAGTAACAGGAGGGATTGACTATAATCAACTCTGCTTTTGTGAGTCCGACTTCTTACACCGAAACAACTGGGGGGGGGGGGGCTGGAATCTGGCCTTCGCCTGATTCGCACTCTTCTAAAGTTACATTTGTCCTCTCGCTGAAACTCCACGTCCTTGTCCTTTTTAAATGTTGCAGTGAAGCCGCTAGTGTCGTGCGAAGCGCGGCGGGGATTAAAGGTGAGGGATCGGCCTCACCGGTGTCGACGTCCGCTGCTTTTTGATGATGGCAGGTGTGAAAATGAAAGAAGGTTTTTTTGGCGGAGCTCTGTAATAGTCCCATCATCGCTGCTCGAGGCTACAGAGGCTCCACACACACACACACACACACACACACACACACACACACACACACACACACACACACACACACACACACACACACACACACACACACACACACACACACACACACACACACACACACACACACACACACACACACACACACACACACACACACACACACACACACACACACACACACACACACACACACACACACCCTGAACTATGACGTGATCCAAGTCGAGATTTCGATTTAACAAAACAAGGTATGTATGGAATCGTAAACAAGCTCTGCAAGCTCTAAAATAAAGTCCTCACGAGGAATTGTTCAGGGAAAACATCCGACAACTTGCAAATATAGTAAAACGGGACTATTGTCCGGTAAAAAAACCTTCATCTCCATCCAGCTTCACTATCGATCCTCTAATCTGTGAATCCATCCATCCCTCCTCTGCAAATGTAGTGCTACTGCGATACAAATATGCACTATATACACAAAAGACGGGTCTGAATTGAAATGAACTTCATTCCTACACAGGGCGTGCATTCACGCCTATAGAGTTTCAAATATGGAATTAAAGTTCAATCAATCGTGAAAATTAGAACTGATTATAAATGATAAGTCAGCTGTAGTTATTTCATACCTGATGGTCACATTGCACGGAAATTTAGAAAAAAAAATAAACGGCTCAGTTTTTCTTTAACGACATTAACGTCATCTTCTCAGCGTTTTATCCAAATCACGTAGTTACTGCAATACTCAACAACATTACTGCAGTTGTGCGGTTGGTAAAGTGGTCGTCTTTCAATTGGAAGGTTGCAGGTTCGATTCCCCATCTGTCTACGTGGCAAAGGTGTCCTCGAGCAAGACAGTGAAAAGAAGATTGCTCCCAATGGATGGATTGAACGCCTTGCATGGCGGCCGCCTCCACCTTTCATATGGATCCATCCATAGAGATAGACACGTAACTACAATTCTGTTATAAACAAAAAAGATCAGAACCCAGTTCATACTGGCAAAAACCTCAAATTAAAGCCAACCTTGATGAGTCACCGGTGCCGTACAGCCAAATCGACTTTTCATTTCTTTTTTTTCATCTCTGTGGTTTAAAAGTGTCATTTTGGAATTTTCTGGAGTAAACACAAAGCTCAACAGAGGTCGCACACTCGAGACCCAGAAAAAACCCACAAGCTGCACCAGAGCGTGACAATCCTTTTAATGCCTGCATGTGGCCGTGATGAGGTTCAGGTTAAAATGAGGTTAACACCACAGCAAAGTGTGAACACACTTTGTCCTGCTGAAGCATGTAACTAAGTGTACGTGAGTAAATGTTAGGACATCGGCAAGAGCTTGGAAAATTGGTTTATATTGGGCTTAGGACTTGATTTAATCGACCTATGACTCCAAATGGCATAAAGCTATTTTAAAGGTACATTTAAAGTGCTT
Source organism: Lipophrys pholis (assembly GCF_963383615.2). Taxonomy (NCBI): domain Eukaryota; kingdom Metazoa; phylum Chordata; class Actinopteri; order Blenniiformes; family Blenniidae; genus Lipophrys; species Lipophrys pholis. Next base: position 27,939,019 of record NC_137639.1, on the reverse strand, counting down.
TTAAGGTTTATATTTGAAATCACATTCTTGACCAACATCAGTTTTGTATTTTGTATTTTGTAATTCTCTGGAGCTGAACACGTTTCTGAGAGCAGAACTGGACAAAAGTGACATTAAAAAATTGTAATGGTTAAAATCATCTTACTAAATATAAAGTACATTTGTTTTGGCGTCGCGCCAACAACATTTCGGTTCACTTACTTCATTTAGGACACAAAGAAAAGTACATGAAAATGAACGCTGACCCCACCTGGTTATTAATCCTATTCTCTTAAATGACTGGCGAAGGATCGGCTCAGTCTCATTAAAGAATAAACGAAGATAATCGAATATTTTTTTTAAATAACTCCAGCAATTATTTTATTCCAGTCACATGGTTTATTAGTGTGTGCTCTTTAAATGGCAGATTTAATGTATTGTGTACATTTAAATGTACATTAAAAACTATTGCAGGCCATTTTATATGTTGTCACATGGGATAAATGTATGACTTTCTCTCTTGTTTAATATACCTGTATTGCCTCTTTTTTGTATATTTCCGGGCTTCTCTGGTGTAAGGAAATCCCACAAAGTGACCGGTGGCAAACCAACACAACTTAGATCGATGATTTATGTGATAATCAATGGCAGAATGTAGTTAAGTGAACATAACAGTAAAACAAATAGAGAACATTTTGTAGACTTTGTAGATTAACTAAATGCTTGTGGCAATAAAACTGGCTGGAGCAGAAATTTTGGGGAAAGAAACATCGAATTGTGATTCTTATGACAGATATTGCAATTTCACTTGTGATTATTTATTTATTTTCAAAAAGTTAACCTTTTAAATTTTGTACAACTTTTCCAGTAAATTGTAAAGTTCAGAGATCAAATCTTTGACCTTTGACCTCCATCTTCTCTCCAGGTATTGCACTGTGGCCGCCAACCACGCCAAGCTTGTACAGTTACAGTTAACAATGGATAGGAGGGGGTAAACGCAGAGAAATGATTTCCCACAATGAAGCATTCTTTGAAAATATTAATGCAAGTAACAGTGAAAAAACATCAATTCACTCAGTTTAACGGCACCAGAGTTCAACTGATTTTGAACTCACGTCGAACATATAAATAACAATAAATAAATACTTCAATAAATACTAACCATAAGTGAAAATGGAAAACTTCGGTAGGGTTTGGGTGTCCAGTTTCCACGACAACAGCACTCGGAGTCATTGAAAACACAACTTTTTGAAAACTTTTCTCAAACGAAAACGCAAAACCGACACAGGGTCCGAGGTAACGCCGAGGGGACTGAACACCACTTTGTAAAACCATTTGATTAAGAGAGAGTTTGATTGATTTTTCATTGCCTTTTCCGTCAGTAAATCTCCAAATAGCGACGTCCCACATCGCACTTTGACTTCACATTGGATTAATCGACCAGAACTGGTTCCCACCATCGCAATCAAGGCCAGGCAAACACAATGTGGTAATGCTTCTCAGTAATCCAGCTGGAATGCGTGCTTGCACACACACGTCTTCTCACTCAGCCTCTTAGCAGACGACGGCGTGTTATAAAGTGGTAAAAGATGAGCTGGGCTGTTGCGTGGGTTTTGTCGGTTCCTTAGTCTCCACCGTGACATGATCACAGACCTGACTCATCGTGTTTGTTCGCTCGGGAAGCAGTGATACAGATCATGCCCACCTGAAATTTGTGGTTTTTTTCTTTTGATCCCTCGAAGCTCCGCGATTCATTACCGAGGGTTCAGAGGGCTTTTTTTTTCCTTTTTCTGCTGACCGGGTGCTGATCTCAGCCTGAGAGAGGAGAACACAGGGCGCGTTATTATCATGCTGACAGTGAGGTCATCGCTTGAACTCCTCTCCCGATTCACCCGCTTAAAGCTGAATTTCAACACCCCCCCCCCCCCCCTTTGGCGAACGCCATTGCGAGGAGCATGTGATCCCAAAATGTCATGACTACACATTCGCCGTGGCGAAATTTTAAACGGTCATATGAATATTGGGGAGCCATATGTAGAACTTCCCCAAATGACTTCACAGAAGGATGACTATCAGCTGCACTGTTGTGTGTGTTTTTCTGCTTTTTAGCACAAAGACACCCATTCATGTGGTCTCTTGACCTCTGAACCTCTGTTGCGTTGGAAGTGAGTCTCCATCCAAACAAAAGGTGAAGAATGGCAGCGGCGGCGGCGGCGGGGGGGGTTTAAGCTGTAACTGACACTGACCATTTGACCCACCTGAGAGTTCCTCCAGACATAACAACATCACACCTTGGAGCACTCAAGTCAGACAAGCCCGGGCCTGCAGCAGCTTGACCCTGAAAATACCACGAGTCAACGTAAAGAGATGCCGCGCAGTAAAAGTCACAAAGTTTCTGCAAACACGGCGTGAGGGGGGGGGGGGGGGGGGGGGGGGTCCACAGCCAATGACACGGTTACGGCAGGTTCAGGCACTAAACCAGGAAGTGGATGACCTACTTCTCAGATGTTTGCCACCTAGTTTCATGTTTCCCTGACATCTGTGTCATCAACACAATAAAGGCTAAATGTATATATGTGGGAGGAATCCTGAATCGTTTGCATGTTTTGAAGATAAACAGATTGGTAGAAATCAAACCAATCAACAGGAAATCGGAGGTAGCGGTCGGGGTTAACTCTGTGGCTGATGAGTGTCGCAATGCAGCTGATTTGGAGATCGCGTTCTGATCAAATCACATTTTTATGTGGCGCCAGTCGCAAAGCACAACAAGCTTCGTGCTGCAAAACGTGTCCCAGTTTCAATCAGGACTGGAAAACCCACAACTCGTAGCTGAATTATGTTCATTTCGTCGTTCTTAAAACATATACTATAGAGTCTTTTGTAACGACAGAGTCTATAATCTAACCCACAACCAGGCTGTGACACTGGAGGTGATCAGATCATCCAATCAGCATCCTGCGACAAAAAGACGATCCGACCGCGCGTGAAGTAAACATTCAAGCCCCTTGAAAGTTTAAGACCCCATTTTATATTTCAATACGCCTGAAGACTGATGACACACTCACTTCTTCTAAATCAGGACTTAAACATTCTTATTTGCACAGGCTTCTGAATAAAAAATAGATTTTACTTACTTTATTAAACTTGTCTTAACAAATCTCTTACCTTATTTATTTAACTTTTCTTCATGATTTATTTTAATGCATTTCTTCGAAAGCTTTAATGTATTTCTTTCATTCTGTATTTTTTTAATTTCTTTGTAAAGCACTGTGAATTGCCTTTTGTTTGAATGGTGCTCTATAGATAAATTTGCCTTGCCTTGCCTTGAAGTGAAAACGCATCGTTTTTGTATTTTCATCTGGGAAAGGTTTTGCGTTTACATGGCAACGTTTTGAAAATGATGTCCACTTCCATGTAAATGGCAGAAATGCTGAAAACAATGTAGTTTTCATGTTGAGCCACTAGTGGGTGCTGTTGTTTGTTTATGTGATGAAACCACTCACACATGCAGCAGAGAACAATACGCTATAAACATTAACAATGGGAGAACAAGGACTTTCTTATGGACAGACGACTAAATTGGTTTTATTTTGACAGTCACCGTAATAATAATCCGAGTCCCAGGAGAATATGGACTGGGAGTCATGACACGATGGCGGAAACATTGTTCTGATTGTCCTTCTACTGAGCGTGTGCAGAAGCGCTATTTACTCTTCACTGAAGACCCCTCCCACCCCCTCATGCTGCTGTCATCAACGCCACTGGCCTGGAAAAACATCTACAAGAAATCATTCATCCCCTCTGCAGTAACTGTTCTAAAACGGCACAAAATAGGCTTCACCGTTTTTATCTGTTGTGTTTGTAAGTGTGTCGGGTTTTTTTTTTGTGATAAACTGTCAAAGAAAAATTTGTGGTTTTACTAAAGAGTCAAAACAGTTTTCTCACATTTACATGAATACAAAGTCGGTCTGTTTTCGAAAGGTTCCAGTTTCTGAGCCATTTTCAAAAGGTTGCTTTCAGTGGCTCAGAGCAATGTTGTTGCGTAAACAGATCTCCAAAACGCAACAAAGATTTTGTGTTTTCCCTTGAAAGCGTCATGCAAACGGGGCCTGATACAAATTGGGTGCGATCGAGCAGGAAAAGGCTAAACGCCCCTCCTTCACAGGTAACAACAATCGATTTATCTTTAATTTAATAGAACAAACGGAGGCGCCGCATCTTCACTGTCATCAACAGAGAAGTTAAAATTTTGTGACTAACTACTTTATAGAGTAATCTTTTGATCGCCCATTTCACTAAATGAAGACGAAACAACCATCAACAGAGACAATGTCCATTGACAATGACAATTTCAATCCGACCCCTGACTGTGTTCTATAAACTGTGGCAACTAGCAGAAGTTGCCACAATTTGCCAGGAAACACTTGTAAAAGAGATTATTAATCTCAATGTGGCTCTCCTCGCTATATAAAGGCTAATACATTACAAGTACAGCTCATTTGTGAATCCAGGACACTGAAACAGGTTAATCCCCGATTTGCATACACAGGTCTCCTTTTAAGAACACAAATAAAAAATGGGTTACTACAGAAGCTAATCTGTTTACTTAAATGTGTATTTAAACACAGACTTGGGAGCATATATGCTAACAAAGCCTCAAGGTGTACTTTTAGTGCTGTTTCCATGTCCAGAATATAGATTTAGCCCAATTTCTTCTGGAGATGTTTTGTGCATTTAAAATCAGAGAAAAAGAGAAATATTAGAACTCTGAAGAGGTTTTAATGGAATAATAACGGGTTCCGAGTGAGGAGAGGCACGACTGCGCCGCCGAGGCCCGCGAGCGTTTATTCTTAGACCCAACGTCCGGCGACTTCCTTCCTGTTGCTAACAAGCCGGGAATTTCTCTCCCTGAGAACATCCCGTCCTGTTCTCGCAGAGAATGACGGCTTTGTTGCTGAAATACTCCCTCCGCTGCGTATAAAACAAAACGTGGAAAGCCTGGAGTGACCTAATCCGGGGTCGGCGACCTGCCGCAGTCTGAGAACACGGTGTACCGAGACGGAGCGTCTGCTGCAGCCAACAAATCAGACGCAGTCAGCCGTCGCACGGCAACCTGATTGCCCTGATAGGAGCAGCGCTGGAACATCCTGATATGTATTTAATATTTCACAGCCGACATCACATCACGCCGGGGGAGGAAAAACACAGACGCACGCTGGATTTTCAGTGCAGCAGATGTCTTTCACCGTATTTTTAGAAGTGTGAAAATTGGATTTCTTTGAATAAAAAGCACCTGTTTCCATAGAAATGTGGGATTAAATGCGGTTATCTGAACATTTACTGGGATAAAATGCCAGGTCCGTTATAAAGTACACCTAAATAACTGCATCAACAGGATTTTTCTTGATGTTTTTAAGTAGCAGCCTTCATACTGATTTCAATGTTTCAACTTTGTTTGAAACTCTGATGGAAACATTTCACTCTTCAAAGGCTTCAAACATCTTTTCAACTACCATGTTTAATTTTTCTTGCTTTGTCAAAAGATATACAGAATACCGATACGTACAAAAAGAAACAGATCTCTTGATACTAATAGCTATATGCGTGTGTGCGTGTATGATTGTATACACACCTTGTAAATAATCTAAATCCAAGTATACGTACTCGTATTACATATCTAATTCAACATGTCTGAAAACTGATTTAATTCTACCCCTTCTTCAATATTCAATAATCAAATTCTATAATTTTCCTGCTTCCTGAATCCAATCGATTAAAAGAAATATAGTTATATATAGTAATGAAGAACGTCATCTAATATATATTTTATCGTTTTACAGTCACACCCTCATTGTTTTAGTTCTTGGCCTTAAATTAAAGTCTCTCTCTCTCACACACACACACACACACACACACACACACACACACACACACACACACACACACACACACACACACACACACACACACACACACACACACACACACACACACACACACACACACACACACACACACACACACACACACACACACACACCCTCCCTCCCTCCCTCCCTCAAACCGGACTCATACAGGGGATCCCACCGCTGTGAGGCAGCTCTAACCACTACACCACTGAGCAGCAGCTTCATGCTATTGGTAGTTTGTGTTACGCAGCACAAAGTGTCCAGATCAAATATACAAATACGCTTAATATTTGTTATATAAACTAGAACAGACACAGAAACATCTAAAACCTGAACTTGTATATATTGTGCTATTATTTGCATGTGTTTACTTACATGCTGGAACTTGACTGAACCGCTCGATTCATTACAACAATAATAGTGGGTGATGTTTATGTATGAAAAAAAAACAGATTGTAAAGAAAGTAATATGGTACATTTTGTACTAGTAGAATAAGCAGATGATGTTTGAACAAATCAAAACTTAACGTTTGTACAGTTTTTACTATATTGAATGTTAAGAAAAAGCGCAGTAGTGCTTTGTGCGTCTTGCCAGAAGAGAGTTCGTCCATTAAAATGCTTCAAATAGGTTTTTGAAACGGGAAGGAAATCTCCTCTTATAGTTTGCGGTTTTGCTTTTAGGATTTAAAATCAGCAATCCATGAAATTGGGACTCATTTTAATACATGAATGTGTCTTTTAGTACAACACGAATACTGAGGTGACCGTCCAACGAGACGGCAGCGCCAGCAAATCGCTGTTTTATTGAGTTTGGTGTTAATTTAAAGTCGAGGATCCAATAAGATTAATCTATGATAAATCATGTCGAACAGTACGTTTCCAAGTGAAAACTTTCATTGTGCTTTGTCCATCGGTTCACATGAAAACGGTGCTCGCAGTCACTGAAACCGCAAACTTTTTGAAAACTGCTCAGAAGGTGCAACTCTTTTAAAACGCTATGACTCTGTCTCCGTGGAAACCTACTGAAAACAACCCCTAAGGTGTAACTTTTTTTTAAAAGCGATCTGACCCCATGAGAACAAAAGAAAACACAAATTATGAGAATGTCCAATCTCCATGGAAACGGGGAAAAATGCAACATTTGGTAACTTTGTATTACAAAAACTATCAACGCCGGCGACTTGTGGCCCGGCACGCTAACTACCCTGTTTGCAGTATTTCTGCCATTTCCGTGTAAACGGACGTCGTTAAACTCAAAAATTCTTTTAAAATAAAAATGCTAAAAATACACGTTTTTACTTGAACCGTCGTGAGGAAGAAGGCATTCAAAAGAAGGCATTATGAAAATTTGTATTCATTTTTAGATGAATGTGTTACACTGTGCACATTATCTAAAAGCACCTATTTACATAGTATATCGCCAACTAGAGGCCTGGCATGCAAACTGCAGTGTTGTGAAAATGCTGCCCTTTACTTGTGCAACTTTTCTGAAACACAGAGAACTGATGCTGCTTCCAGCTGATTGTTCCGGTGTAAACAGGCTCTAATCAAGACATGAGCTGTGATGACAACACTGTTCCCAGCAGTGAGGAACGATCGCGGCCTGCCAGATCATCACAACTCCCCACAAGGATAAGCAGCCTATTAATACTCCGCTATGGTCATCGGTCGGAGAATAAAGTTTCAAAAGACGGGATGACACCGCTCAGAAAAGAACACAACATGCCACATCACCCAGAGGATCGGATTTGATCCACGATGAGTATCGACTTAAAAAAAAAAAAGAACAAAAAAAAGAGTTCAGACGAAGCCACTGATGAATGGCAGCCATTTAACCTCCGATCTCGTGTTCAAAAGGTGTTTTTCTGCTCCGAGTTCAGTGACAATGCGAGGCATTGTTCACCGACTGTGAGCTCATGAAAGCTGGAGAAAATGCACGAGGCTGTGGTACACCATTGTGTTAACAGTCTCCAACAAAGGAGGCACAGAATCCCCCAGAGTCGGGGCAAAATAACTGCCGGGGTTTAAGTGGTACCGAGCAATGGCGATATTTTATTACCATCTGTCAATGGTTTTGGAAAAAAAACATTCGATTAGCTTTTCACCAACTGCCAAGCGAGCCAATCCAGCCGCCGCTTGTGTGAATGTTTGATTTTGTTTTTTGCCTCAAGACGCGACGGTACGTACCAAGCACTCCGGGTGAAGTTTGTCATTGTGTTTGTCGCCAGGTACTCATATCATGTGAGTGCATGAGATTGACTTATCTCTTTGTGTTTGCCCGAGTTTTTTTTTTTTTTTTAATCGTTATATATAGCAACACGTTTATTTTTATATGTGAATCCTCAATTGGTTCGGTGCAAATGTACATGGAGTTCTCTGCGCACAAGGACAAGCAACAGATCCACGTCAACAAGAGCGCCGAGGAAGAGACATCAACAACCCTGGGCGATGCAACTGTGCAGGTCGCAAGACGTCTTTTTTTAATCCAACTTTCCACCAGATTAGATTTCACAGCCACAAAAGTGAAGATAACACAGCTCATACACTTTTAAATATATTTTTATACACTTATTAAAACATTGACGTTTCAGAACTAACTACTAAATTTTTAGTAGAACGCTGCTTTACCTATTTTAGCAATCTTAGCTGGGTTCTTTATTGTTTAGTAATTTTTAGCAAATTCCGAGCAGCCGTAGGCCTTGTTTTACACGTTTTCAGGTGAAAACGGAAAAACTTTTTGTTGCTCGTTTACACGTCAACGGTGCTCGGAGCCAATGAAATAGCAACTTTTTGAAAACGGCTCCTAAGGTGAAACTTTTCGGTAAAAAAAAACTCTGGCAGTGTCTCCATGGTAACGGGAAAAATGCAACTTAAGTGAAAACACTTCGATTCTGCACCGACTAATGGCCCTGAATGAAAACGACATCATTTTCAGCGTTTCTGCTGTTTCCTTGTAAACGGACATTGCTTTTCAAAACGTTATCGTGGAAGCGTGAAGCATTTCTGAAAATGTTTTCACTTTAAACATTGAACAGGGCCTCGGTTGGTTTTCTTATGATTTCTGGCTATTTTAGCCGTTTCACTTTCTGTTTTACCGGTGGATTGGGGCATTTTTGAAAGATAGTCTGGTGTGCAAATGAAATATAACTGATAATGACAATGTTTATTTATGTCACATTTTCTGAAAGCTTCAGGAAGCTGCCATGGGGGCCGTAAAGACCTGCAAAGATATTTGAAGCAGCTTAATGCATCAAGTGTTATTTTTGCAGGCAGATCAGTACACGTCTGCATACTGTAATACCACGTGACGACTGTGGGGAAAAATGCTGGAAAAATATTTGACAACCTTGTGGAACTTTGTGGAATTATTGCAATTACAAGATTGTAATTTTGTGATCACGTGTATGAAAGGTCAGAATGGCTACGAGCATGAACACATTTTAAGGTTACCTCGTTTTAATGTGTTTGAGATGGATTTGTGTCTTTTTCTGTACGAAGGGCTGGATGTTTTTCAGTATAATGTATGCTTTTTGTTCACCTGTGTGCCATTTAATGTTATGTAGGAAATGCATTATTCCACCTTCATATTCTTGCATCAAATGCAGTTTCCTTTGGGGACAATAAAGCACATTTTATGGTATCTTTGTACCAATCATTGTTTCTTTGATTGCATTACTGCTACGGGTTTTGCCGATTACTGCAATTTTGCAGGATTCTTTTGGATTAAAGTTTGATGAGTTACGCACTTCCGAGTGCTTTCATCAGCCGAACGATTCTGACATGTGCAAACATCAATGTTTAATCTGGCAGTGAGTGTTTGTACTCGCATGTCACATGTACCTCATTTGCATTTAATGAATCAATTGGATGTGTGCGATCAGAACTGACTGGTATGCAGAGAAGAAAGAAAAACAGGATAACGTCTACAACGCAGTTGAAGGCTTGAGAGTATCTAAATAGAGCAGCCATAACAAGGAACAAGACGTTTTCTTTTTTAATCAAGGTTGAAGTATTTTCTGCTTTTTGGATGAATCATTGTGGCCGTCTGGCCTGCCAACAGGTGCTTCCAGGGGAAAAACACTGCAGACGATCCCCAGCCGCTCAGACCAAATAATGAAAGAATAAAAAACCCAGACGGTTTAGCCTACAAAGTGGCAGTTATTATAGTTTCACTAACACTCGGAAGAGTAAAAGCTTAATTACGCCAAAGATATTGGCTTCTTTTGACTGATAAGTGACTTCCGAAGACACCCTCAGGGCCACGCAGCTTTTTAAATAAAAGGAGCATGTTTGCATATTTGTGCAGACCAAAAGGCTTCGCTTGTAATTAAAGACTTCCTCTGGAGCTCAAGAGTCACACAGCAGGCCTGTAATTCTGCACCAAGCAGAAACTTCTGCTCCCCGCAGCAAACATGCACACACGTTTACCACTTGCAGTTCGTTCACACTTCGGGGCTTCTTCTCGCACAGTGATGCTGCAAAAAGCACAAGCTCTCACTATCTCTGCACGTCAGCGCCTCAATTCTGAGTATCCGCCGCTTCTGGCGAGTAACTGCGACAAGTATTACCCCTGTTACAGATTAACCCGTGCGTCAGCTGACTTCCCAGAAACTGTTGCTTTTTTTGAAATAAGGGGGCGGGCTGTTGCTACGGGGAAGTGGAGAGGCTCGCGGCCAATAACCCGCACTGTGGCTGTTCCCCAAAGCTCAAGTTACCGAACTGCAAAGGGCCAGTTTAGGTGACTGACACACACACAGTTTATTTAGTCCTGAACCTTAACCCGGTTTACTTTTTTTGTTTCCTAATTGTTTGTTATGGCTGACTTCTTTCACAGGAGCAGTCAGAGAACAACTACTATTTTGGAAATTTGATGGTTTCATTTTGTTTCCTCCCCTTTATATATAAAATCTTCCTGTCTGTGAAACTGCCAAAGTACTTGAGTCATCAAGAAATCCAGTTTTTTTCTAGGCTGGGCAGTTCCCTGGCTGGTTATCTATTCTTAACATAATCAATGGCAACTCTTAAGTTACTGAATGTTCAGTATGCATTCATCAAGACACTCCTTAGAACTAACCCACTGAAGGTATTCAGGTAAGGTGCTGCAGTGCAGAGGTCACACTGCAGGAATCACTTTATTCACAACAGGTAATTTACACTTTGGAAATCAAACCGCAGCATCTAGAAAAACAAAACAAAACAAATCAGAAGTAGTTTTTAAGATATCCACTACTGTTGTGTAGTATTCTTGAAAAACAGTTGGTGATTCAGATGGTGTCGAAGTTGCAAAAACAACTTTTCAGGAAGCAAGATCTAATCTGACAGGTTCAGTCCAGTCCCTGAATAAACATTTTAATCAACCTGAATTTGTTTTAATTGTCTTTCATCTATTTTATAAGGATACACGTGAGCTTTCTGTATGTGTTCAGCTACTACACCACGTTTATATACTGGCTGTTTGCAAGAGACATGAAAACAATGATGACGAGTGAAGAAATAAACATCTTCCTCCAGATATCCCCCCCCCCTGCAACGCACACACATAAATTATGGATCTCTCTAATAACCCGCTTATCAACGGCAGGGTTGTTCAAAGACTTTGTGCGCTCTGCAGATTCAGCCCCGAGACACTGTGCTGCTACGTGTTTGCTGCTCTCCCAATCCACTTGTGGATTGTGCAAACGGCTGTGTGAGATTGCCTCAGCCTCAATTCCCGGTTGTCTCAACAGTCTGTTCTTCACAATGAACTGTGTGGGGGGGGGGGGGGGTAACCACACTGGAGGCTAGCATCGTTAGCGAGCCGCGAGCGTGGCTATGGGGAGGTCTGCTGTGGACCGTCGCCATGGAGAGGCGCGACTCCATTTCCTCCCAAGACCTGGATGAGTGTTGTGTTTGTTCTGTAACCCGAGACGACAGGAGGGATCCGTACAAACAAGGGTGCAGCATCACCAAGGATTCCCCTATTCTGGGTTTGATATTGTCTACATGGAGATCTGGGGTTTTTAGACGACACAACGGACTGGGTGTCAATTAGAAAACTCAAAAATATGCATATGGCCAGGACACAGAATGATTCAAAGTTTGCATGACTGAGGAGCAAACGTTAAATTCAGATGACCCCTTTCAAAAATATGAGACTTTGAGCTTCGAAGCAGCTAAGATTGTAAAAACCAGGAAGCAAGCGTCATTATGCAATGTGAAAACAGTTTTTGCCCTAGTTTCACAGTCTGGCTGCTGGTGGTTGCATTCAGCTGCTGTGCACCGCGTTTCTGCACATATCAGCTTTTGCAATTTGCAAAACTGCGGAAGCAGCTGAGGGATCGGCGAGAGAGACGCAGTTTAATTTAACTTCTAGGAAACTGCAGCGATTACTCCGTCTTTGGGTTGTGGTGAGAATAAACATCAAAGGCCAATGAGTGCAGAGGCGTCAGAGCGCCACTTCAACTCAACACAACTGGTATGGGTGGAGATAGATGGTATCTCCGACTTCTGCAAAGCTCCACAAGCAGAAAACAAAAAGTATCAGAAGGCCAGACGCTGTAAATCAAGTCTCACTTTGTTTATTCTTCTATACAGATGAGTTTAGCTTACAACTGGATCTGTACTATTGATCATTGTCCGTTTTTTCACTCTTGTGATGCCTACGTTCCATTCCCAGTGACTGTGAGCTTTGGTGGAGTCATTTAGTCCAGCCTGCTTTGTTTTTCCAACTCTCAGTCCTCGTGACTTTTTCTCCCCCAAACAGACTCGGAGCCGTCCAGGATCTTGTACAGTCAACAGTCCAGCGTGTGGTCGGCCTCATTTCCTAATGTAGATCCAACTCTCTTTGCAAACAAGGAAGTACAGCTACGCTCATGCAAATCCCCCCCCTCTGCTCCTCGCTTGAAGGAGAAGTCCAGAAAGAGGATCCGAGGGTGATTAAAGGGCTTCATGGCTGCACAACAAGGATGAATGCAGCTCGCTCTTCCTGCTTTGGCCTGGGACTCACTTGCAAACCTTTACCACTACAATTGTGATAGAAATTTCAAAGAAAATTCAATATAATTAAGCAAAAAATATAGCAAAGATCAGGTCAACTGACTCCCGATAACCATTTCAATTTCTATAGAACATATTTTACACTTATTACAAAAATAAATTTATTTGTAAATTAAATAAAGCCTAATTAAGGGGTTGAATGGTGGAAGCAAAGTCTGTTTTTCATGCATCTTTGACCAAAAAAACTGGACAGTTGATGCAGGTGTGGCTGTGGGGTTGGGGGCCAGAAGAAAATGAAAGGAACTACTAAGTATGACAATAGCAGTCAATGCTTTCATTTCCATCTTCTGAAGTCCAACATGAAGCAGTGGAGCTGCTCGAATGAAGAGTCCAAAACAAAAAGTTCTGAGTGTCCAAATTCACCTGATCAGCAAGGCCAGAGTTGCCCCGATGCCTGCAAATCCTGCAAAAGCCATGAGCGTGTTCCTGACTGTAGACTCAGGGTCTGCTACTCGGAAGAACTCTACAAAGCCATCCTGGAGACCAGAAAAAAACAAACAAAAAACACATCAGATTGCAATCTGGGGGTGAAATGGGTGCAAACGCTGGACATGTTGCACAATGGAGGCAGTTATGCAACCAGCTACATCCGGTCCTTCAGCCATTGGTCACAACTTACCCAGGAGTTGTTCTTGATCAGCCAGTCTCTCTGTTCACTCAGCAGGTATGTGGAAATCTCTTGTCCCACCAGCTCTACACAGTTCGTCCTGCCTTGCTCCTTCATGTGCTGACACACAACCGCCCCGAAGGCCACCAGGCTGGCGATGCGACCCCAGTTGGTTGTCCCGTCTCCAAAGAGGCTCTTGGCTACAGATTGGATGAAGCTCACATCCCCCCCTCTCTCTTCCATGGAGAGTTTGTTGATCATACCTGTTGGCAATAAATGTGTAAGAACATGCTTGTAGCTTCATATACAACTTACTTCCTCAGATAGGAGCCATAAGTGGCTGAGATAACTTTAACAACAGTATCGTTTCCTCGTTGAGAGAGAAAAGGCTCATAATGTGTAAAAACCCGCACACCCAGACTGATGGAGGAATTAGCCGTTAGCAGGCCGATGCTAACCCTGCGTTTCGGGTTAAGTGGTAACCCACTTCCTTTAGCGTCCCCTACTGCTGCTAGTAGCAGCATATGTTTAAAGAAATCCGCATCTGTCCCGTTTAACCGCATTTAAAATAACGTTAATAAATTTATATTTTGCGAGTCTCACTTTAACGTCTGCTTTTACCAGCAAACGAAAGCTAAAGGAAGTCGATCACCAGTTAACAGGGAAACCAGTTAATCCGAAACACCGGGCAGCCTTTGTGTGAAGTCCCCACACTGCGGAGGCTACGTACCATTGTATGCGTATCTGTGCTTCGCCAGGATGTCCTCCACAACCCTCCTCATTGTGGATAAGGGTTTACTTTCGCCCCTCTGATTCTGTGAAAGTCCAGTAAATTCCGAGAAGAAGCGGACGAGGAGCTGCCTCGTGTCGCTCTCCAGCACTTGACTCCCCGCCTCGCAGTACGACACGTCGGCTTCACTGTCCGACTGCAGCTCCGGGGTGCACGGCAGAGACCCGTCGTCCACGTCCTGGCTGTCGTCCCGGAGGTTTTTCGACGCGTACCCGTTCACCGCAGGCACGGCGAGATTCTTCGGCCGCTTCGGGGTCTCTCCGTGGCCGTGAAGAGAGTCTAAACTAGCGCCCATCGCGAGCTGGTGGGTGGGATCCTCTGATCCGTAGTGCCCGACTCCATTTTGAGGAAAAATGAGGCAGCTCATTAACCCGGCCCTCTTCGTGTTCTTCGAAATAATATTCATTTTTGATAGTTGGCTTAGAAAGTTACGTTTTTGTTTTAGAAGAAAAGCAGTTGCGTAAAAGACTGAATTAACTAAAAGAAAAAAATCTAGGATAGGCCCTTACGTCTGCTCTTCTACATGGTAGAGACGCAGAGGAACGGAAACACTGCGACGTTCCACCCTGCTTATATCAACTCCTGACGGGGCGTGCGTCAACGTGACGTCACCGCGTATATTTCATACGCTTTTGTTTATTGTTTCCCGTGGAAGATTTCCGAAAATGAATCCGAAAAAAAACCCAACCACGAGAACTCGAAAATATTGAGGATTCTGAATCTAAATATATAAATTTGAAAAAAAAAAAATCCAAGCGTGGAATAAATTTTTTGTAATTTTCCACAACCACGTACTGGACATGAATCACACACACACACGCACGCACACACACACAAAAGAACATGAATGGAAATAGTTTAAAGACAATGACACACATAAATGGTATCCTAGCATCAATATTAAAAATTTTTTTTTTGACATATTTGATGTTTTTAGCACCATAATATACTTCACTGTACTCAATTTGTTCATATAGTTTTGATAAAAGAATAAGAATCAGGTCAGTCCTGTGACTCCCTTAGTGGCAATGCACAACGATTCAGACTACTATCCGAGGTGGCCTTATCATTTTATCATTATTATTAATATTATTATTTTTTCTGCCACTTTTTCTCACAGTAACTCGTCCTGCACTGTTGGGAGCATGGACACAAAAAGCACATCGAAACGTGCGGAAAGTTCGAGAATACCTCAGGATTTGGCTCACCGTTTGGGAAAAATATGTCCCATGCAAAGCGGATAGGAGAGGCACCTCATTGCGGAGATTAAACGGGATCAAAGGTGATCAGATCTGTTGCCTTGGAGATGCTGAAATCAGAGGAGAATTCTCTGGAATTCTCTAGTTTATACCTGCTGCTGTTAAGCTGCAAACACAGAAACCGAACATGTGTCAAAACCAACGTCCTAGCACAGCTGAACACTGAACAAAGTAATTATTGTACATATTACTGCGAGTGTGTGTATTTTCCCTCCAGCTGGGTTTCCTGTACTTTATGTATATGCATACATATATTTATCTAATTATTTAATGATATGTACATATTCTATTCTCGTGTCCGACTATTCCATCTTTAATTGTGCAATTGCTGCTGTGATGACCGAATTTCCCCATGTGGGATTAATAGTGTGATCTAATGTAATCCCAATTTTATATAAGTGGAATAAAGTGTGCAACTAATCAGTAAATCATCAAAAAAGCAACCGTTTCCACCAAATAAAGAAGGAACTGTGTGTAAGACGGTTAAGAAAGGAAGAGGACTCCTTTCATTCCACCTTTTTAACTTTCTTTATGTAAATATATATATATATATATACATATATAAAATTACCGTTTTATGTAACGTTAACTTTCGGTTCCTCATTGCCATGTATGACAATAATACACGATTAGGCTGCCCCCTGGTGGTGAAATGGAGCTTGTGCTCCCCTCATAGTAAATTCTAGATTTTATCTGAAGTCTCTGGGATTTTCCATGGTCTATAAAAATCACAAAACTATACTAATTGGTGTTCTCATACAAAGTTTTCAAGCATTTCTCACATTTTCATTGTGACGGTCAAAGAAAATAAAGTCGGTCAACATCAAATCTCATGGCATATTCAAATATTTTGAGACTGTATTGTCGAAGATCTAGAAACCTATGTTGTTTAGACGTACCAGCAACAGAGGTGTCAAAAAGTTCTTCACTTATGTCGAATTAAAGATATTCGTGTCAATAAAAAAAATGATATATTTGTGTTGAAATAGGGGGAGCAAACAGAAAAAAAATACCTTAAAATACATAAAAAAAGTACAAATTTGATCATTTTTATCTAATCACATCTCTTAATATCTACCAACCATAATAGACCCAGAAGTCTTACACACACACAAAAAAAAAGACATTTGAGTCTTATTAATGTAAAAGTTTATTTCAAATACTGACAAAAATCTTCTCCCCTACTCCCACACAACTGAAACATTCCAAGTACCCTCGTACTTTCTGAAGTCTTAAAATCATTCCTGTGTTTTCCAGTCATTCTTTTATCATGTAAACCCTTTTATTTATTTATTTATTTTGGAAGCAAGGGTGCCTCTGATTTCCCTGCAGTTATCTCGGGCCAGGATGAAGATAGTAATTATACAACAAGAGAACACAAGAAAAAAGAAAAAGAAGAAATATTTACTTGCAAAACAAGAAAACAGATCAGATAAAAGCAGCACAAGAAGTACTCGAGAGCACACAGCCTGTCATTTGTTTTATACATTCTGGCACGTGTTTAGAAGAGCTGAGCGAGAGACACCCTGCGTGTCGGGGCTGAGACGTTGACCCCCGACACTTCCTCCCGTCCAATTCCCCGTGCAAAAGCCAAAGTAGCATCCGAGAACTCCTGTTCTGTCGTTTCGCCAGACATCAAGCATATTCACACGTTTCTTTTTGCAGGAAAATGATGGCTTGTACACACAATACAATGCTGAATCGACAGGTTTTTTTTTTTTGTTTGCTTTTTTTTCCCCTTCTCAATCGTAAAGCTTGAGACTTTAGTCGGACTGGACGCCGGGTGCGAACCTGTGGAATCTCCAGCAAAGCACTTTGAGACCTGCGGTCAAAAACCGAGCTGCAAAAGAAGCCAGAGGACTTGGGAGATCGGAGACGGGCCTTCTCTCTTTACAGGGTATCATCGCTTTAAGATTTGTCTTGGAATCAGCAGCATTTACGCATATTTTCATATGATACAGATTCACATAGCCTCCGCGAGAAGATGCGGCAGAAGTAGTGTTGAAACTGAAAGGAGAGAGGGGAACCGTGAAATCAGAAAAGAGGGGAAAAAAAGAAACCATTTCCTGTCGAGGTCTATGTACAACAGCTGGAACGGACAGAAAGCGGCGCATTCATCCGACACCATCACAGGCACGTACGTCCACATCGAGGTCTCTTTCACTCACTTGAAATTTGACACATTTTTAAAGTCTCAACGAGAGAAAGAGACGGAAAGGAAAAGACCGGAGAGGTTAAGGATGTGATGGTGCATGCACCCTGTCAGCGAGCCTACGAGGCGGAGTGTGTGTGTTTGTGTGTGTGTGTGTGTGTGTTGGTGAAGGTTCCCTGAAGCTGCTTCTCAGTTCAGAGTCTGGAGACGTGGTGATCTGCTTCAGAGCGGGTGGAATCCGAGCGCAGAGCACATCGATGTCCCCTCCCCCGTCGGGTTATCAAATCTCTCCGGCGTCCCGGGTCGCCCGCCGTTTACCCTCCGACAAACCCCGAGATCAAAGATCGGTGTGCGTCGCTTGTCGGCTTAAAAGAAACTAAGTACTTCTCTCTATGCTGGTAGCAGACGGAGGATAAAGTAGAATTAGTGTTTTATGATGCAAACTGTCATGGAGGTAAAGAGAACCGGCGTTCTGATTGGGACGTGGAACATCACGGTGAAAACGATCTCAGAAGACGTCATTCGTTTGGTCGGTTACAAACTCGCCAACTCTGAAGGCTCAATAGGACTTTTATGTTAAAGCCCCGTTTGGCTCCTGGTCGGGGGGGGTTAAGATATGTGGACGGTCACGTCACTCCTCCACTCTGCGTCATGACACGGCGATGTAGGCCAGGCGATTACACCGCAACGGTCACACTGAAAGGCCGAGCGCATCCGCAGACACCGAGTGAGGCTCCGATGTAAAAGTGGAGAAATCCCAGAATGTAATCCCGAAGAGAGCGGAGGCGTGGTTAGGCAAGGTCGCCGGTACGGTCTGATGTGTGACGAGCTTGATGAGTATTATTTACAGGAGCAGTTCGCTTCTATTTCCCCACGCGGAGTAAACACACATCTTGAGACTGAGCTCACACACCGACGAAGCTCTGAGCTTTTAACCAGAATACAACTACAGACTCTGCTGAGCGTGTGTGCGTGTGTGTGTGTGTGTGTGTGTGTGTGTGTGCGTGGATTGTCAGAACAGCAATAAGCAAAAGCGAGGAGGGGGCGGGGAAGCATTTCAGGGCTTCTTATATCGATAAGCAAATGTTGATTTCTCTGTCGTGTCACGTTAGTGTTCTCGTCATGCGGCACATCGAGAGCGAGCGGGAACAAAAAGGGAGTTTGAAAGCAGACGGAGGAGAAATGCGCTTCACGTCGCCGGCGGGCTGATGATGCTCAAGTTATATTTAATGAAAAGTGACCGGAGCGCGACGCAAAACCCTCCGTTCGTTTACTCAAAGCGGGGGTGTCGAATGCGCGCTAAACTAAGCAAGCGCCCCTCACAGATTTGGTATGCAAGCAACTATTCACACAACTTCGTCCAACTTCACTGAAGCCAGCCACTAACATGGGAAGGGAAGGACAGAAAGATCAGATGAGATGTTACGGTTCCCGACTCCCTCACACACATCATTTGGTGTCATTCAGGATGCAAAAAAAAAAAAAAAAAAACCCCAACAGAAAAAAAAGATGAAAACATACTATACAGAATACAAAGTGCATTATCTCACCCATCCAACCCTCTGCACGGTGACGCACAACCTACTGTGATGCATCTTGGAACACTGAAAACCCAAGATATAAGGGAGGCGGCAGAGCGGCGTGCGCAGGAGAGGCAGAGCTGTGCGCGGTGGGAAGGAAGGCAGAACCAAAAGGCAGCGAGATGCCTGAACCTCCACCCTGCCCACCCCACCCCACCCCACCCCACCCCACCCAACAAGCAAATGGGAGTTTGAACCTTACAACTCTGCCCGATATGTTAAAGCCAGTGGTGCCTGGGGATGAAGAGGGACGAGCGGGGGAAGGAGTGGACGTACTGGGGACGCGGGCGAAGTGCGACGGGGACGAGTCCCGGTGCTGCCGAGATGACGGAGGCTAGCCCACTAGCTTGCTGGTCACCAAGGAGGACTTCCTCTGGGGCAGATCCTGCGGCGTGGGGATGTGGTCTCCCGTCACCAGGTTCTTGTCGGCTCCCGCCGTGGGAAGCTGCTTGTTCTTCATCTTCGCCTTGGCCATGTTGTAGTCGCCCGAGTCGAAGTACTTTTGCTGCAGAGACAAGGAGGCGTTCCCACGTTTAGATTCGACTCATTCAGACCCGAGATAATGTGGCCGTGTCTCTGTGACGACTCTGAGTTTGTCCATGTGGACTTTCTACCCACTCATATGACAATCAATCAATTATAAAGAGGTTCTCATCTGGCAGAATTCAAGAAAAATAACAGCGCACACACCCAAACATAATGCAAACTATAGTAGGTGCCATGATCATCAAAATTGGGTGATAAGCTGGGAAAGATTAAAGAAAAATTTAAACAAAATCAATAAATAACAAAAAAATAATAACCAAATTTTTAAAAAGCTACAAAGTTCTGCTGAAATGAAGTAATAAATCATTAATTACTGAAAGTCAAAGAGAATGTATAAAATTCAATTCAGTCAAAATAAGAAATTCTACAAAAATAAAAAAAAATTAAATTCCATTGACATTAAAAAATATAATAAAAGTCAGAAACAAGAAAATCTACTAAATAAAAACCCCATAAAAACGTTACATTATGTAAAAAAATGTTAAAAACGTTCAATTAAAATCGAAGAAAACATAGAATTTGATTCAGTAAAGAAGAAATTTAACAAAACATACAAAATATGAAAGACTCAATTAAAAATACATAAAATTATTTTAGAAACCAAAAAAAACTATAGAAAATCTAACACAAGATGTCAAAAGAAATCTGTAAAATTCCATTAAAATCCCAAAACTTAATACTAAAAGGTTAAAAGAAATTCTGCTGTAAATAAAAGGATTAAAAAAAAATTTAAATCCCCAAAATAAAATAAGAAAAAGTCAAATCCAAGAAACCCTACAAAAAAAACATGTAAAATAATGTATGCAGAAAAAAAATGTAAAAAAGAAAAATAAATAAAATTAAATAAAATAAAGCCTAAATTTCTATAAAAACAGATCCCACACGTAAAATGATTTCAAGCAAAAACAAGAAAAGCCTTTTTAAAGCATTAAAAGTATAAACTCGGGTTTCCATACAGACGTCGGCTCACTGTTGGTTTTCTTCGACCTTTAGGTGAAATTAAACGTCTGTTATTCAAAGACGTGAAGGTTCAAACTGTGATCGATCTGATGAATGGATAATAGACTGGAAGAATGACATGAAAACAAGTGTGCGATTTACAAATTCAAGATCATTAAGGCAAGTTTGAGTTTAGTTTAGTTGCACTTTTAGCACATTTTGACAAACGTATTGATTATGTGGGAACATGTAGTGAATCTCAGAAGATCCTGCTCCTCTCAGCTGTTTTCTTTGCTCACTTTAGTTTCAACGTGGAGAAAAAAATAGCAGCTCCAACCTTCAGCTCTACTCCTACAGATACGTAATAATTAGCGTGGACCCAGCTGGAACATCAGTGGAGGAGAAGGTGAGTGGGAAGGCAGCGGCTGCTCCGCCATTTATCTTTAGCTCTTTAACGTAAGAACAGCGAAAACGAGCAGAAAGAACAATTGTACCATTTCGTATAAAGATATATTGGAAGGGAACTTGAAGAAATCTATGGTTCAGTGCTTTTTAACCTGTTAATGAAATATTTACTGATTCACTCAAAATCAAAGCCGTAAACTGCTCTCCCCAGACCCTCCGGCCGTCCCCGTATCATAAGTCTCTGATGATGATGTTCATTAACTTAAGATGAAGTGCTGCAATTTCTTTTTTGGCTTCCCCCTCTTTAAGTCCGCCTCGGCAGAGATTTCCCACGATGACTTTAAACAACCTCCAGAGGTGGAGGTCCTCCGTCGCATGGTGGGGAGAGCGACTGATTCTATTGGCTTATAGGTCTCTGCCATGCTGCTCACGATATTGAGGTTCAGGGTACATTTCATACCGACAGCCCGTTTACATGGCAACAAATTTTCAAGTGAAAATAGAAAACTTTCATCGCGTTGTGTGTCTATTTACAAGACAATTACAACGATCAGCCCAAATTGGATGCTAAAAGAAGATCTGTTTGATCATGTCTGGTAGACCAACTACATAATTGTGTGTGTGTGTGTGTGTGTGTGTGTGTGTGTGTGTGTGTGTGTGTGTGTGTGTGTGTGTGTGTGTGTGTGTGTGTGTGTGTGTGTGGGGGGGGCTCCTAGATTTCTCCGTCCACTAAACAGAGATTAACTGGCTCGTCTAAAAAAGGGAAGTGCTCATAATTTTTAGCAGCAGTGATTCGTTCCTGCAGGCCGCCACCTGGGTTTCAGGTTTTGGCTGAATTCTCCCACGGCCTCAGGGAGTGGGACTGCTGTCTAAATACTGACAGTTAAATGGTGTAACTAACCAGCGAGGGCACACGTCCATAGAACACAAACTTTGAGAGCCCGACATGCCGGCTGTAGCTGCTTCATAGTGTTTTTCAGTCACACTGGTGCTCACATTCTCTGTCGGTATCAACTCAGTGAAGAGACAAACAGTTCCGATGGCATTGGTCACCTACCCCTCTCGTTAATCTCTTCATCAGGAGGTCGGAGCCTCCGGGCTTCTGGCCCAGGCCGGGGTACTTGGCCTTCAGCTTGGCCTCCTCTGCTTTCACCGGGTTTGCATTCTTCTCCTGAGAGTCCTGTTCACACAAGAAGAAAATCAATTCAACACTTTTGTTTAGAAGAAAACATCGAGCCCTCAAAGTGTCGGCTGACACAGTTTCGGGAACAGCGATCCCACATTTCCCAAACCTTGACGGCTTCTACAAAAATACCACTAATTGTGCAGCATCGGAGCCACTTTAACCAAATGTGCGACACTAAGTTTATTTGAACTCTCCTCACAGCTGAAAGTGAGAAGGCTAAAGACAAACGATGTCTAAAAGCATATACTTCAAGCTTTGATTGAAAATGAACACAAACATCACGCATGAATCATGGAACTCGTCGTTCGAGAAATATCTCTGACAAGCCCTAACATGTTGTTTCAGCAAATGTCAAGTTAAGACACGAAAGATACCACTTTAGAGAACTTCAAGCATTTTGAAACTTTCCTGTTTTCTACTTCCGTGAATACACTATGTGCTGCTTTTAGTAAAATGTGGGAAACACGTTTCAACACTAAACTGACTGACAGCGCTTGCCAAATACTTACACCAGTCGGCGCCCATTACAAAAGCTTGAGGTGGTAGTTACTGTAGACAATATGAATATTTGTGTTGTTGCCTCTGAACACTGGCCGAACTGGTCCGACACGCCATAAAGCTCTCCTGCCAGTTAGCGTTTGAGGACACTTAATTGGGTCACCGCCTTGTGTACATAGTGTGAACAAGGTGCTTTTACAGCACGTTAAATCCATCTGGCTTCACAAGTGTTGTGAAACGCACCTGAGAGCAGAAAGGGCAAACTCCAAAGCCCATGGATAAACTCCTTGTACACACACCTGGATGGAGCTTCCTCTATTCTGACACGTTAGGGCCCTCGCTCTGTGTGGGGAGAAAAATTTGACTGTGGACACAGATTCCCTCAGGAGGAGGGGGAACGAGCGGCACACAGTGTGCTTATTCACTTGGGGCCACGAGGAGAAATTTATGAGCTACTATATTTGCTCCCAATGCAGGGAAACTGCGGAGTCTTAACAACACAATCCGAGTGCTGCTTGGATAAAACTCGCAAACACAATGTTTGCAACTGCAGACGTGAAGCAATGATTTCAGAAAGCTCCAACTATTCCTGACTGAAGCAAGAGTTCGTACAGAGTTAGAGCAATACTGAAACATCTAATGTTTGTTAAACCAAAATGTAAACTATTACATGCATCATTTAACTAAGCCATCAACATTCTACACGACGGTTTGGTAGAGAAGTTACACATTTTGCTGAATCAACTCAAGTTGATCGTATCCATCCTATTTCTAAGATATGGAGGGCTTCAACATTAGAGTGCTTCGAGGAGCTGATGGGGTCAAAGGTCTTGATTAGTGACGCTGAGGATCTGCAAACTCCCGATTCCAAGTCTGCTTTTCTAGCCTACCTAAACAACTAACACCTAGTTACAATAAATTGCTCCCTTGTTTGTTTCTTTTGCCTTTTTGAGAATAAGAAGTTCTGTCTAAAACATGTAAATACATTTTTTTTTTAACTGGATTTAATTTAAGTGAATCAGTTTCGGGGTAACTTTTAAGGTCTCCAATTCCTTATATAAACCTTAACAATATTAGCTTTTATGAGTTTGGTTAAGAATGTAACATAAGAGCCATATGAATGTACCATAAACATGATCTTTGTCTGACCAATACACACAATCTCTAGTCAGTCTTTGCTCATTTTTGACGAATTAGTGCATGCAGGTGGGATTTATGGTTTCAAGTTAGTTTGTTGCTGCTTGTAAGCAACTGTATTTCTAGTTGATGCACCATGATCTGCAAAGCATTAAATGTTAGGATATCTATAACAACAAGGATCCATTTATTTATATTAATAATAACTCAAACCTGCTTTATTTGCCATTATCTCACGCCCTGTTGATATGTAAACAAACTAGGCAGGTACATGCATGCTGCCAACGGTCAAATCTGACATTAATGTGTTAATGTGACATCAGATCTGCGTTAATATGAAAAATTGTTTAATTAAAGTGTTTAACTTTCACATGATTGAGGCATATTAGGAAAAAATGAGGAAGCCTACTGCAGTTACATGTTTTTGTCGGGACAACACATAAATCACACAGTAATAACGTTAGAGTGCATTTGTCTCTTGTTGATTTAAGAGCAGATTAAAGGTAAAATTGTAGGTTTTATTGGAGGCTGCAGGCCGTTCGTGACACCCTTTTAGACCCGCCATGCAAACCAATGAGGCCCGAGCTGCGGTGGAACCGTCAGCCAATGACACACGACAGGGGACAAAAGACAGTGGAGGTCTGGATGCAGTGACAGCTTCAGGAAACTGTTTTTTTTGTTTTGTTTTCAACCACACAGGGCAGCTAGTTGTCGGACTGTCCGTCCTCCTGCTTCAGCCTCAGTACAAACACTTCACCTGAGCTAGCTGCTGTTAGCCACCTCTCGCTAACAGCCTTACAGACCCACCTGCTTTTCGTCCTCGTAGTCCACCTGAGTGTCGGGGTCCAGGTTTTCTGTCGACATGGTGTCCCGTTAAGCCAGACAACTCAAAGAGTTGAATGTACCGTTTAGTGTTGTGAACCTGCTCCCGCTTTTCTCAACACGACTGCTGCCTAACAAAAATGGCGTAACGAGATGTGACATCACCATTGGGAGGAGGGAGGGACCGACTTGCGACTGACATATACAGTAGCCAATAGAGGCACGATACCGCTCGAGTCTGAGCCAATGGGATGCTGCACACTGCGCAGATCGCTTTGATTGACAAGGCAACTGGCCAATAGAATCACAGAATGAAAAGTGGGGGCGATGCGGGGGCCGCAGTGCATCAACACAAATCTCCAGAATATTAGAAGAGGTACTCGGTGGTTGTTCATTTAATATTATACACTTTAGAAAACAATCACACTAAAACGAGATTATCTACAGTCACTAAAGTAATGATTTGATGCCTTCTAGTACGCTTTGGAAGGAGTCTGGTCTGATCTGATCGGTTGGACCGCCTGTCAATCAAACAATTAGCGGGCTTTTCGGCTCACTCCCAGAGAAAGGTTAGCATTAAAATCTTTATTTACGAAAAAACAACACCGAAATCTGTTATTGAAAATACTTCTATAGCTATTATGTAAGTACAGATAACTATCACCAATGTAGCCTGGGGATAGCTCAGTCTTACTGTTGGGGAAAAAATGGTAATCAAGCTTGCAGGTAGCATTTAAAAGCTAACCTCTTAAAAGAGCCGATTTAAACAACGTGAAAGCTTAAATATGACAAAAAAAACAAATAATGTTATGGTTCCCACTCTCTTTTAGTGTTTATATCTGGTGTTTCTTCCCCCCCAGAGAAATGATGACTGCACAACAAACGAGGACTTCACAGGTAAAAATAGGTTGAATTGTGGAATAAATAAAATGCTATTTTATTAACAAACATTTTAAAGAAATTTTTAGTTCAATAAAAATTCTGAGTGACATTAAAGGTATTCAGTATGGTTATAGATAGATGGATGGATGGCTAGGTTTCTCAGGCATGTTGGTATCTCCAAACAGGGTAGTGTCAACATGTATTTCAACTTACAAACCTGAATATCGCCACTTTCACAATATGAATTGATATTAAAACTTGCGCCAAAAGAATTGTAACTATAAATAATAATAAAGGTAAGCATATCCATACTAGCAAAATATGTTGAGATGAATCTTGGCGGATTGTTGATTAGTTAACCTTAGAATAAACATATGCTGCTTAAAAGCACTCATTGTGGTCTCAAACAAATCCTAGAAAAGTATAGTAAACCCATAATTAAGCATATTTTAACTGAAATCTTTTAACTGTGTCTCTGTATTGAGATTTGAGCTCTTGTTATCTGTTTTCCTGTGCAGGATACTCAGCTGGCTCCGAACCAGGTGGTGACGGAGCAGCAGTCCTTGGTCGTCATAAAGAAGCTTCTGGCCATCGCCGTGTCCGGCATAACATACCTGCGAGGTATTTTCCCAGGAAGGGCTTACGGGAAGAAATATGTCGAAGGTTAGATCACGTCTCACTCTGCTCATGACATTGACTGTCAGGTTAGCGATGTTTACAACGACGGGTTCTTACCTCTCTTTGATTTTCTTCTACCAGATCAAAAAGTGATGATCCTCCGAGAGGAGCACAGCTGCCCCGGTGCCATTCAGATTCTTCAGTGGTGAGGAAGAGTTACTGTCGCCCATTTGTGGGCGAAACGTGGCAAAAGTTCATTCTCGTTTCCACGATTTTTTCTTGTGAAAACGCTAAACTTACTTTGCGTTTTGGTTTTCTGTTTACACAACAGCGGTGCTCCGAGCCACTGATCATTTTTTTAAAGTGGAGTGTGTGGTTTCATTTCAGAAACACCCAAGAGCCCCCACTAGTGGCACCAACATGAAAACCATTTATTTGCAAATGGACATCATTTTAAAGATGTTGCTATGTAAACACAAAACTTTTCTGGAATAAAAAATGATGCGTTTTCACTTGAAACGTCATGTCAATGGGGCCTATTGGTCATACATGTTCATCTAATTTTGATTCAAGGCCGGCGAAAAAACTGAACCATAACTGTGTAATCAGGGTGGAAACACATATGATATTTTGTGTACTAAATCTTTAATAAACTTTTATTCATCTTCCCAGGATGCAGGGCTGCTTCGAGGCCATCCAGAAGAAATATGTGAGCGGCGTTCAGTCTTTTTTATTCTCCAAAACATTTGTAATATTTCCATATTCTGCCATTTAAAAACAAGAAAATTTTGTGACATTACACGTAAACTTAAACATGAAAATCTCGGCTATATGTATTAAAGAATCAGCTCAATTTTAAAGGATTAAGGGTTTTGTGAACAAATAATGTATATCTTTAGTTCCATTTTCTTTTGCGTCTTCATGTGTGACTATTTCTTTCTTTCAAGCTGCGGAAAGTCATCATGTCTGTGAGTACTTTACTTATGTTTTATTACCTCTCTTCTTATCTTGAATATTCAACACGAATCGAGATGTTTCACAACATGTAGGTTTCTCTCTGCTGTTCTCAGTGTTCCACACACATTTATCATGCTAATATTCTTCATTTTGGACATATTTTTCAGATTTCTGCCGACCCCGATAATCCCCAGGTGATCCTCACTTTGTGTTTGTCAGTGCTGAGATGTTAAACAAACACACACAGGCGTTCTGCATACAACTCTTGTCTTTGCTTCTCTTTCAGAAAGTGACGGAGTTTTACCAATTCAAGATCCAATATTTTGCTGGAGTGGCGCTCATGGACTTTGAAAGGTAGCTAATTATTATAATTATAATTATAATTATTATTATTATTGTTATTCAATTTGTCAGTCAAAGCTTGAGCGAATGTTTTGATTTCTTTATTTTTCAAATTGCAAACCTGAAATACAAACTCCATGAAACAAAGAGGTGAACCAAACCTGGAGTGACACTTATTTACACAGTTTCGCAAAAATCCATTTTAGGCCATTTTGACATTTCAAGTGAAATTGCACACCTTTTAGGCTTTCGTTCCAGAAAGGTTTTACATTTACGTGGCAACTTTTTGAAAACGATGTCCGTTTACACAGAAATGCTGAAAACGATGTAGTTAGCATGTTTTGCCACTAGTGGGTGCTGTTTTTTGTTTGTTTTTGCAATTAAACTACACACACTCCCAGCTCTAAACAACAATGGGAGTAGCCGGACATTCTAGTGGACAGGCGACCACCTTTTTATTGTTATTAAGGTGACTATAAAACTACCAAGTCCCAGGAGAATATGTACGAGGAGTCATGACACTCTGGAGGAAACATTGTTGTTATTATTCATCCACTCGTGCACGTGCAGGAGAATTATTTACTATGGCCATGGTGCTCATGATCAGTCGCAGCATTTCAGAAAAGTTGTCTTTTAATGAATATATCACCATATTTTGATATTTTAAACCTGTACTATCTTTAAATAATCTCACCGTAATGCATGCTGTTGATAACAGTTTGTCTCAACTGTTGTATTGCATGTATTTACTGCAGAATAGTTACAAAGCTGCAGCACGACTGAATGTAGCGGTGGAATTGTAAATGTCCCAGCAGGAAAATAATGCACACATCAGCATGAACACCTGCTTCACCTCAGAGAGATTTAAAACACTTTTAAAGTGGTTTTCTTGCTGTATTTATTTTTGTTGTTGTTGTTGTTAATACCAGTAACAGCAACAGCAAAGTGTCGATGTCCAGTGGAAACACAAAGAAAGCCAGCATCCTGCTGGTCAGAAAACTCTACACACTGATGCAGAATCTGGGTCCGCTGCCAGATAGTGTCTGTCTCAACATGAAGCTGGCTTACTACGATGATGGTGAGGCACACACACACACACACACACACACACACACACACACACACACACACACACACACACACACACACACACGCGCATGTTTTTTTCTCCTCCTTTTACTCCTTGTCAAGTCTCTGTTTTTAATTTCTCTCCCATCCCAAACTACTCGATAAAATCAATTATTATTACGAGACCTGGCGTTACAGGGATCGCAATGTGAATAATCAATAGCTGCATTAGTTTGGCCACATTAGATGTGAAGGGAGAAAAAAAAAAGAAAGAAGATGAACCCATAAAGGATTATAATATCGGTACAAATTAACATTTGTGTGAACTCTCCATATTGACGCACACGGCGTGAGGCAACCCGAGTGAGGTGTTATCCTGGTTTCACTGGGTAAATATGGATGATCTGTCTCATCTGATCTGTTATGCAACATTAAAAAAAATAATGATTGAAATGATGCAAAATTAGCTTTTCTGGTCTTTTTTTATTTTTTTATTTTCCCAACTTCAAAATGCTTTAAATGAACACAAATCAACAAACATGTCCATGAATAAACATGTTGTCCATCTGCAGTTGTCATAAAGCAGGAAGTGAAAGCAGTGACCTGGTTTCAGGGGCAAGGGGACCAAGAGAGCTTCTGTCGCTCTCGCTGCTGCAGACTTTACTGCTGGATCTGATAGAAAAGCTCGTGGAGCTCACGCCTCGATGGATCGGCCATGTTAAAGACATATTCTGTCTGTTTTGCTGTGAAGACATCTTGAGGCTTTCCCCCGATCCACATAAGGATTGTTTTGAGTGAATCTGCCTTGACGAACACTGTTAAAGATGTCAAGCTTTCAAAACAAGCCACTTTGTGTTATTAATGTCTGTTTACGGATATGTCCATAATGAGCTTCGGTGTTTACATCCAGTGCTGTACGCAGAGATACAAACCACAAAAACAAACTCTTATCAACTCTTTTTTTTGTAAAAGCAGACATGAAATTGATTAGAGAGCATATTTGTTTACAGCAGTTGTGTCAGACATAAGGTCCGGGGGACCAAAACCGGCTCCGATCCGGCCGCCAAACCACTGAAAATAATGTAAACATTTCAAAGAAAACTGATTTTTTTTTTTTTAAACAAATTTCTTAGAGCAGAAGACACAACACAACACTGAGACCCGAGCTGAGATATCGGTGATGCTGCTTTGAAAAATAGCAACCTCGTTTCTATCAAACACCCAGAATGCAACAGCTGAAGAAGTTATTTAGACTTTTCACTGTATTTTGGACCGGAAGGTTTCATTGTAATTGGCTTTATTTTGAGATTGTACTCATTTTCTCTTGTAATTGTTTGGTTTTGTGAAAATATAGACATTTTCATCAAATATACTCTGCACCACAACAAAGAGAAACTTTAAAGTTTAGATTTAAAGGTTATTATGACACCATTCTACCAGTCCAGGCCACTTAAGAGGAGAAATTATGCTGAATGTGGCCCCTGAGTGAAAAGTCTGGTCCATTTCTGTCTTTTTTGTGTCTATTTTCAGTGACTCCTCGGGACTACCAGCCGCCAGGCTTTAAGGAAGCCGAAAGTGGGACTATGGAGTTTGAGTTGGAGCCACTCAGAATGGCCATGGGTGAGGTGGTGACTCCGTTCCACTCCCTGAAGCTGGACATGACCACCGAGAGGCACAGACTGGACCAGGTGGATGTGCCGGAGTGGCGGCAGTTAAAGCTCACGCACTCTTTAATCCTTCCCGAAGTCAGAAGGCTCGACTCGCTTAATGTTTGCAGGTCAACAACGGCGTCGGTCCGACAGGCCAGTGGGTGATGGAGGTGGGAGAGGAAGAAGAAGAAGACTTCATGCAGGTCGTTACACAAACAGCTCACACAGAAAGCTTTTTATTCTCCTCAGCAGCGTGATCATGGGGTCACTCATACAGTACGCACTCTCTCGTCATTTCACACAAGAAATGTCTCAAAACTACATGAAACGGTGTCAGACGGGGATTTTCTTCAATTTACAGTCAAAAAACGTCAAAATAGAAAAGGCCCACAGAGAGATGAATGTACAATCCTATTGATTACGTGTGGAATTTGACACCAGCTTTACAGGATGAAAGAAGAGTGGTGGGAAAAAATAAATAAAGAACAAAAATGACGAAGACCAGAAGCTAAATGAACAGTAGGAGAATAGATTGAAGTTAAAAAGCTTTGATGAAAAAATGCTTGAAATGGACTGACTAGTTTTTGAATTTGAGGATGGGGCTCAGGGTCCAGTCCCGTGTCAGATACACTTCATCAACACCATCCAATGAAACGTCCTGCGAATGCAGACGCGGCTGCAGGTCACGTGTCCTGAGTCATTGTGTGTTATCAGCGGCAGTTTGTTGTTGTGTGTCGACATCTTCCAATCCTGTTGTCCAGATAAGACGTTTGAACCTTTTTTTAGAGTCACGCGCCTGAAGCTGTGGGGGAGGCTGATAATGCGAAGACTGACGTCGATAACACCGGTAAGTTTTCCCTTGTAACTTCTTCAAAGTCCACTTCGGCGTCAGCGTTCGTGTCGTGGTGTTTTGCGGTTGGGGGGGTGGGAGGGGGGGGGGCAGATCCCAGCGGACTGTCTCCACTCCGGTCCATCGCAGTGCAAACACACAGAGACACTTACTATGTTTACTCTGATTACCCTTCAGCCACCTTTGAGCTGTTTTAAAAGAAAACATTGCTTTCTTCCGACCCACATTAACCAATTCACAATTCAAAACTTCTGCATGCACAGGGAGAACATGCAAACTGCACACCGACAGGTTTGAGCGCTGGCTGAATTTAATGAAAGTCAATAAGTACATGTTTTCTTTTTCTCTTAGAAATTCAAGAAGTCCAGATGAGAAGCAAAACCCAGATGATGTACGCAGAGGTAAGTGCGACTCGGCGCCCCATTTCCACGACGACGTCTCAAGTGGAAAAAAAATTCATTTCGGAAAAGTTTCGCGTTTCCACGGCAACACTTTGAAGACAATGTCCGTTTCCGTGGAAACAACAGAAAGGCTGAAAATGGTGTAGTTAGCATTTCATCCTACATGTTAGCGCTGTTGGTTGTTTTTTAATTGAAACCACACACATGCAGTAGGAAACAATTTGCTATAAACATTAACTAGAGCTACACTCGGTAGAGCGCAGACCTTCACCAACGCCACATTTGTTCGCGAAACTGAGTTAGCATCGCTAGCATGATAGCCGTTAGCTCATATCGACGCTAACTAGGTAGGTCAGGTAGCTACATCACTGTGTGAAGCACTGAGCAGGCAGCGTCTCCATGGTAACAGACGTTGATCTCCTTCGATCTCCATGAAATGCCTCTCCCATCTGCACATTGGTTCACAATTTTTGGGGATTTATTCGGAAACGGTTAGCCGTTAACGTCCCAAAATCTAATCGATTGGTCCTTAGATGATGACAAATCTTCTCTGAAAATTTCATGCAGTTTCATGAGAGTTTTTCATTGATTCCCGGCGTTATGGACCATCTGTCCCCCCTCAGATTAAGGCGGCGGTGACGACAACCTCCGACGAGGGGCTGGACGTGAAGAGGACCCGGAGTGGACGCATCATCAAGTCCACGGTGGCCAGTCACACACTCCACACTGTCGTCTTTTTATTACTCCTGTTTCCAGTGGCTTGCGGCAATTGCGCAGCCCCTCATACCTACAATAGGATTTGGTACAAAGAAAAATGAATTCCCATGTGGAATTCGTAGCCAAAACGTGGGACGAAAACAAAAGACAATAAAGTCACGAGTATACCAGTAATAAAGTTGCAGAGGCAACATAAACAGATGTTGTTACCTTCATCAGCTCATTATGTTGAAATAAAACGAGCAACAGTGACGACAACAAATATAACAAAATGAAAATGACAGTAATCAGAATAAAACAACAGCAAAGGAGAGTTTAAAAACGGGATGTTTACAGTAGGGATGCACGATAACCGATCATTATCGGCGGAATATTTGAAGAAAACGGCGTCACACAGAGAAATCTGGTAATATAATTGTTGACTGATAACGAGATCCAATAATAAATAGCCATCATTGCCTTGATTCTGCTCATTTTCAGTTTGTTTGTTTGCTCTGTGACGCTGCTGTCTTCTGTTGTCGTGTGCATTGACACGCCACCTGGAATATCACCGCCGTGGGCGTTCTCCACTGTTTCCGAAAAAGACGACGGGATTAAACAGCAAATAATCTTCATCCGAGACGCAGTAAAAAGTCGACCAGTTTCAAAAAAGTCCACCTTCATCTTTGTCTTTCTTTACCTCAGGTGTGTTTTTATAAACTATTAAAAATGTCATCAGTTATCGGCGGCAGGTTGGGGAACCATCGGTTATCGTTTCATTGGGGGGGGGGGGGATTATCGTGCATCCATAGTTTATAGGGTATTCCATGTGTGGTTTCATTATGAAATAAATGAAGTAAGAGCGCCAGCTAGTGGCCAGGCATGCCAACTACATCTTCTCTGCTGTCGTGAAAACAAAAAACTTTTTCTGTAACAAAAAGGCAAAAACGATGCATTTTCACTTGAAACGTTGCCGTAAATGTGAAATTATAATGTCGAAATAGGTTTTGTGCTCCTTAATTACACAACAGCTTTAAAAACAGACGGTTGATGATGAGACAGATGTTTGTGCTTCTGAGGATAACATGCGTAGGAGCCTGTTTGTTGGCGCAGATGAGTCAGCGCTGATCGTCGTGGTCTGCCAGAGTGGGACGAGGCTCTGAAAAATACCGCGCTTCCATCCTTCTCTTCAGGTTTCTGGATTTAACGTTCCCAACAGCCAGGAGACGAACGTCCCCGCGTCCAAGAAACGCAAACTGAGCGAGCCCAAAAAACGTCACGAGTGACGGCCAGACGATGTCACATCAAGACTCTGTTCATGATTTACATTCCTCGTTGAGTTTTAAGCTTTTTGTTACTGACATACGGTCGTGTAAGAGTGTCGTTACGGTTCAGTGTTTTTTTACTGCGGTATATGAAGAAAAGTGTGTTTTGTTGTTGAGTCTGAGTTCATTTTAAGATCAACTGTTTGTTGTACATTTAAACGTGATTTCAAACGTGAATAAAACGTGAAAGTTCGTCCAGCGTGTGTCATCTGTTGAAGTCACGATCGGAGCAGATCCCAGCGTTGGGTGGAGGATAAAGATCGTTAACAATATAATGGGGGCGCTGTTGAGGCAAACGCTGAGGATGATACGCTGATGCTATTTAATAAAATTGTGCGTTACGATTAGATGTTAAATGTCTTTTGTCAGAGTTGCACTTGCATTTTTAAATATTAGTGTTTAAAGTAAATTTACTTCAGCTCAGTTTGATCCCAAGTGTTAAATAATAGCATTACAATATAAAAAAAAAACACACCTGGCACCGTAGATGTATGTCTTTGTGTGAGTATTAACAATAGAACTTGGTCGTCTGTTCATACGAATGTCCGTGTTCTATCATCAGTGTATTGTTCAGGTGTGTGGGATTTATTTCGCCATTTCTTTTATTCTTTTAAATATATATTTATTGTTTTGTTTGCAATTTACAGCAAAGCAAACGCTAAGATATTATTACATGCAGTAAAGCAACCCCCTTCCCTTCCCCAATTAAATGTAAGCAATCTTTTTAGAACTATATAAATGAGATCAACAAAACAAATTTAAAAAAAATAATAATAGTGATGCTTGATGACAATAAGACCCTGGATATGGTATACACACTACGCATGAAAACTACATCATTTTCTGCATTTCTGCCATTTCCGTGTAAACGTGAAACTTTTCTGAAACTAAAAACAAAGCGTTTTCATTTATAACGTTATGATGTCAATGTGGCCTTAAAGATCACAGTGTTTGTTTTTTTTAATACTATATATGTCTTCAAACGCATAAAACATTTGGCCACAAGAAGCTAGAGCTCAGCAATACAGTCACCGAGTTCATATCACGATCACATCACCTGAATCGATTCAAATACAGACTAAAATGCGCCCCCGGTGGTCAAACAAATATACTGCAGTTACTGCCACAATTTCTAAAAAATGTCATCTTTTGGGCCGGATTGGACTCCAGCAGGCCGGTTCTTTCTGTACGCTCGACCCCCCCAGTGGTAAAGTGACGCACAGCAGCTGCTGATCGTCACTAAAGCTAAATGCTAAAGCTGAAGCTAAATGCTCGTCTGCCTGACTTTAAAGATTAAACCAATCCACTTCCAATCTGTAGCGATAGTTTCAGGAAGAAGATAGAACCCCCCCCCCCCCCAGAAAAAAACAACAACCTTCGCCGTCATCTTTGAATAGACCCCGAAATGCCACTATTTGCATGCGAGGTGCCTTAAATGAAGCTGTTAAGTGAAAGTGGATTATATCTGTACACAGTGACCTTTGGGCCCAGATAAAGGCCCATCAGCAGCCTCCCGCCCGGCAAGCTGTGTGTTTTTAATCTCCCATTGTTTTTCCCAGAGAGAGGGACATTTGCTGATAGACTGCCTTAACCCACTGCCGATCAATACTGCAGGAAGCCTTTGTGATGCATATCCAAGCAGCCCCCCCACCCCCACCCTCCAACCGCCTCCCCACGTCTGCAGCAGGCCAGAGGGAGGCAGAGACAGAGAGACTCCATCAAATCAGACGCTCGCTTCCTTAACGCCGCCATTGTCTTTGTCATCACATTTATTTCATAGTCTCTTGTGTTTTTATGGGCATTTCTGAAAACGGAGACGCGTAAAAGCCAAGTGGACAGGGGGAAATCCATGGTGGACAATACCCACTCACCGATGTGCTGCCGCTCTTTATGAGCTGTGAAATGAATCAGGGTTTAACCTAACCCTCCTTCCCGCCTGGCTCCACCAGCATTTTACAACACTTTTCTTTTTTTTTTTTTTCCTTTTAATAGCAGAGGGTTCTCTAGATATCGATGTGATCAAATTTAGTGACGGTAAAGACTCCTTCGCAGGTGTATTCATGCAGTGGAGAGAACCCGACGTTATAGAGACGCTACAGCTGCGCCGTATCGCAAAAAATGAAAATGATAAAGTGTGCCCAAAGGACAAAAATGTGCCCAATGGCTTGGAAAAAAAAATAAGTGTACATTGAAAAACGTACGCGTTGAGGCATTGTCTTGTATGGCACCCGGAGGAGTTCGACCTCTGGAGATTAAGATGAGAATATAGAGCGCATGCTATCACATTATAGCAGAAAATGAAAAGGAAAAAAGCAGTTTGAAGTGTACTTGTGTGGTACGATCCAAAAATCTAAAGATAAAGGGGGGAGAGAGCCAGAGAGGGAGAAAGAAAAAAAAGAAAATCTAAATTGCAATTATACTTGGCCTCGGTCGTCAATCCTTCACTCGGATCCCGGGACTCTACATCATTTCTGTACACACACGTCTGCCCAGAAATGAATTCTGAAATTAAATTCAGGGACACACGTCCAGCGGCCAGTGTTAACAGATCAATCAGCTGGTCAAACAGCGGGAGGGGCCCACCGGACGCCTCCGCGGGCCAATCACAGACCCGGGTCCGGTCTCCCCGAGTCGATAGCCGAGGTCCGAGACCGCCGGTGTGCACGGTCAAGGCAAGACACACCGACAGGCTGATGGACAGACAGCCGCAGTCCATCCCAGGGCTCCGCGTAGATTAAAGAGAGCTGCTGTGAGCCTATAGTCGCGCTGCGGTGATTGTGCCTGCAGGGCCTATAGGCCCCAAAGGGGGGCTGGGCTTTACAGCGGGGGAGGGGCGAGGGGTGGACTGGACATACAGCCCAGGGACCGTGACCCCGCTGACCTTGCCAGAAGGGCAGCAAATGCTTCCGAGCTGATTAGCGCTTCCCCAGCAGTGCACCCTGCTCAGCGTTAGCCCTCTAGGAATCTATAAAACACCCCATCTGAATATGTTTTGGGGTCAGAAACAATAAAAAAAAGAAAGAAAGAAAACAATCAAGTTGAAACAAGCATAAAATCAATCAGAGGACATTTTCATGCTGTTTAACAGATAAAACATCAATGCTGTGGCGGGCCACGAGGTCAAACGAAACATGTACACTCATTTTATTTCATCCTCACACACGTTTAATGTACTTTTTGATTGTTAAATTTGTTGTTAAGCCTGTTTCGATGTGGTTTGTGAACCATCCTGTAGTAACAGTAACAAAATTCTTCATTACATCAAATATTTACTACATATGACACAGCATTTGAAAAAAAATATAATACTTTATAACTATAATCTGCACTTGTAAAGTAGATTTTTCGAAGGTCAATCAGCATTTTACACTTTTTTTAATATTATTTTGTGACATATAAAAACTCAGGAGTATTTTTCAATAAATTAATGAAGGTCAGTGCTTGTGCATTACTCGCGCATTACCATGTTTACATACATTTTTTATTCTTTTTTCCCTGTATGGAGTAACTGCTTAAATAAGCAGGGATAGAATATACTGAACGGCCACAAGAGGGCGATAAGCAGCCGTGCTTTCGTCTGCCGGCGCGAGGCCTCCATAAATAACTCCTGGTACCTCGTGTCATGACAGCAAGGCATCTTCCCTCTCATGCACGCCTTAATCAGCTCGTACAGTTGGCCTCCACTCGGCGCACAATTTAAAAAGCATGCGATCCTCCTGAACAGCCAGCACAAGGCTATTCAACTTGTCTTTTGAGAGATACCGCAGTGGAGTCAACGGTATTGATCCGAATGGGGAATGATAAAAAGGAGGGGAGGCCGAGAGCAGGTGGTGGTGGGATTTAGTCGCACACCGTGCATGTATGGTCAGCGCTGCCGAGCGGCGAGGGGACCAATACCTACTCCAAGCAGATGCTCAAAGCAATGGGATGTACCCCCATTGTGATCAGAGTGGACAGCTGAATTGTTTACCACCAAAGGGCCCTTTTCTTCAGTGGCAGGCCCACGCACAATGGGACCCCCGCCGCACTGACACACTGAGGGTTTCTGCAAGGGGGGAGCGGGGGGGGGGGGGGGGGTGGAGTAGTGCGTGTGCGGCGTGTACTAGGGGGTTTGTAGTGTGAGTCTTGTGTTCGGACTCCCTGTTTTTTCTTCTTTTTTCTTTTTCTGTGCTCATATGGACCTTACTGCCCCCCCCCTCCACAAAGCCCCCCTAAAGCTACCGCAGGGCAGGGGTTTAAATGTCACGCTTGGCCATCAGAGCGCCCAGCCCCCGGCTCGTGTCTCCAGGGGGAAGCACGCCAAGAGACAGGGTGAGGGAGAGAGGAAAGCTGAGGGGAGGGAGACACTTGCCCTTGCCCCATTGTCCATTACGATAGGCATGAGCTGCTAACTGACTCCAAATCA
Organism: Lipophrys pholis; assembly: GCF_963383615.2. NCBI lineage: Eukaryota > Metazoa > Chordata > Actinopteri > Blenniiformes > Blenniidae > Lipophrys > Lipophrys pholis. The sequence goes on along the minus strand of NC_137639.1, from coordinate 27,900,982 downwards.
AGTGTATCCTCTCACCACGCGCCCGAGCCTTGTCCTGCTCCTGCTCAAACACAAAGGCCCCTCTGTGTTTTTACGTTTTTCAGCCATCCATAGGTGAATAGCGGCTTTGGTCATGGTATGTTTGACAGAGCGGCTTAAAGGAGGCTGCCGGGTCTAAATTCAGCTGGCCACCGGGCCGAATGATAAACACAGTTTGTCATCCCGAGACGCTCGGGATCCGTCCGCACTGCACTCCGGCGAGCTCTTACGTGACCAAAATCAATGCAAACTTTTTTGCGTGGGGTCACATAGGAGGGACTTGGAGCCCTTAAAGCGAGCGGAGGGGGAAGACGCAGGCGGGACGAGGCGTCGGGTGGGGGGACAGAGCGCCGGGCTTGAAATACAAGTACGGGACAGAATATACGAGCGGCCGGCCAACTTTATCCCAGCCCAAGGTCTCGGCCCATACTTTACCCACACACACAAAGATTGAGTGTTTTATGTATCTATTTGTTCAAAATAGTGGCACACTTGACCTTGAGGCAAGATGTGTGTGCTTTGCCGCTCGGCCCGGGAATCATCCCTCCTGTCAGGGACGGGAGGGAGTGACCTTGAACCGCCGAGGCGCAGGCGTAGCTGAGTGCACAAACTCATTTAACTCTGGGGTTTGTTATCGACATGCTGTAATCGTTAACATTATGGATGATGAATAACTACTGACGGCCGTATACCTGTGCAATACGTCGCCGTGCCACGCGGGCTCGGGGCCCGACGGTGGCAGAGCTGACGGTCAGGTGACTGGAAGGCCACATTACTTAAGACTTGTTTTTCCACCCAGTCACAGCGACAACTCATCAAGAGCGCCAGCAAAGCACAGCGAGGTGCTTAAGGACATAGATCACTTCTGTGCTTTATGCGCCCCCCCCCCCTTTTTTTTTTTTAAGCACTCATACCTCTATGTGTACTCAGGAACACTTAACCTCTAGCATCAGCTGTTCAGGCATCTGCACTGGGTTTTTTTTTTTTTTTTTTACTCTGACTTTCTATTGATTGCTCTTAAATGGGTGAGTTTACTGTAGTTTCTGAAAAACACAGAAAATAGACAAAGCAAAGCCTATGGACAAACGCTGCCCCAGCTGGAGGCATGAATTTGGGATTTTAGGATTTTCAAGGAGGAAACAAGTGAATTAGGGAGAAAGTGACCGGAATGAAGTGATACTGTTGTAACCTGACAGTGAATCAAACGTTTTCTCACATTTATCTTCGTGATGACATTATTTCCAGTTGCTAATCTAAAAACTACATTACTTAAACTTTTATATTTGTCAGATTTTAGCCCAGATAAATAGCAATGTATTTTAATCCGATTTAATTGTTGAAAACTTTCACAATATTGTCAATTCTATAACTTTATAGACTGATAGCACCTATATTTTTATAATAATAATGTATCTGTTGTTTCTATTTTCCAGAAAAACACTAATCGGTTGTTCATTTTCTCCTATTTCTGTCAGCCAGAAACTTTTTAATGTCTGGTGAATTTATTATTCACTTAAGTGCAGTCAAATTTCCAAATGGAACTTACTATATTTATTTAAAAAGCGTTTCCACACAACCATGGCGGAAAACAAGTGAGATTTAAAACATATAGGATAAAAAAAAAACTAAAATCGGAGATAAAACTATAAAAATGCAGCTGAAACAGGAATAAAAAGACTAAAAGAGAATTCAAAAAACCATATAAGCAATAAAACAATTCAAACCTTATTACTTTGTGGGTTGAAATCCGGTGAGTAAAAGTAGATTTTAAAATGTGTTTTAACAACTAAATACAATTTACTTCGAAATAGTTTCAATTGATCATAATCCTGCATCAACTTTTTAAAAGGTTTTTGCAGTAAAACAAATGACCTTCATGCTTCTGTAACTTTTTTAGAGGGTAAATGTTGAAGACACATTAAATATAAAGCAGTTGACGGGTGTGGTTGTATTAGATTTATTTGGTGTATGTGGTGTCTTTTGTAGCTTTGTAAATTTGCTTGAAAAATTCGTTTTTATCAATTAAAAAAAAGGCTTTATTAAAAGTATTAGTGCAAGTTAACAGTCTGGATTTATTTTATATTTTATGGTTGTAGAGAGAGAGAGAGAGAGAGAGAGCTTGAATATAACAGTTTATTTTTCTCTTCTTGATAGTACTACTGTGAAACTCGTGTGACATGCTGGTTCATCTAGTCTGTGATCAGTCTGCTAAAGTCCTGGCAGGAAGCATAATGTGTGCAAAGCAGAAACGCTCTAATTCGCTGCTTTCATGTAATTTCTTTTTTAATTTATTTAGTTTCTAGCTATCATTAATGGTTATGAGAAGTATGCATGCCAGATCCTGTCAGTTCTGACAGGATGGGGAATATACGGCCCCGGGTTAATGAGGCTGTGTCTTACATTACTCATGTCGCTTTATATAAGTACACATTATTATGTATTAAGTCTCACTTGACTAAACAGTGAAGGTGAAAGCTTTTTTTAAACAGGCACCGATCCATTAAGAGGACGTTAAATTGCTGCATTTGTTAATGATTGTCTTGTCCACCTCTGAAAGCTTCTTTTTGGAACTGACGTTGAATTAAAAAAGTACTTCACGGAGTAACGCCGCAGGCAAATAAAAAAAAAAAACTGTGGAGAAAATTCTCAGGAAATGTATCTGTCAAACTTGACGTGCGGTAAAAAAAACTTTAAAAAAACCAAAACAACAACAACAACAACAACAGTGAATACAAAACCAGGTCACTGCAGTCTGGCAACATTTCACAAGTTGCCCAGAAGTTTGAATGTACATTTCGTATACAATAATTCAGTTTTCACACACCAGGTCCACAGTTTGACCACATACACAATGTGCCGGAGGGGAGAAGTAAAAAGTTTGGTAGTTTTTCCCTCCCGTTCTCACTCTCTCTCTCTCTCTCTCTCTCTCTCTCTCTCTCTCTCTCTCTCTCTCTCTCTCTCTCTCTCTCTCGCTCTCGCTCTCTCTCTCCGACAGCCTCGGGACTTTGACTTCTGCCCTGCCAGTGTTTTCCTCCTCTCCAGGCTTTGAGGGCTTTTCATCTCACCAAGGTGCAAGGGCAGCCACTTCTCTCCTCTCCCAGCCATTTTCCTCCCGTCCGCCATGCACATACACATGTGGATTTCCAATTCAGCTATAGCGTGAGATTAGCAAACCCCCACTCCTCGCCCCCCCCAAGGCTGGCTTAAGACGGCAGGGCAGGCATCCAGCAGTGTTGGTGGGATGCATGCGGGGGAGATTCTCCCCCAAGACTTATTTGAGGCCACTGCGGATTCTGTGGACGGATCCTGGAAACACACATGTGCTTGTTTTTGGATGAGCTGCGTTGTGAAGTGTCAATTTGCAGTCGGCTTGATGGCCACACATATAGATCTCTGTGCGCCGCGTGAAGAGAATGGAATTTCAAAAAGCTAGTTTGTTTACACGCCACGGTGCCATATTCTTCATTTCTAATTAGTGAGAGAATGAAATGAAACAGTAAAACATTGGCTCTGTCATCTTTTTCGCCGATGATGAAGTTTGACCTGCTGAACTTGAGTTGACCTGAAGAGCTTCTCTTTACATACCCAATGCAGAGTTGGGATTTAACAGCAAAAACGAAATGGAACGTGAGTTTTGATTAATTTATTTCAGTTGAAATATTGTTTCTCACGTTTCACTTTACTCTTTAGACAAACACACTTTAGTTCAGGGGCCAGATGCAGCCGAATTTAATCTTTAGTGGGCCGGACCAGTAAACTAGAGCCATAATAACTTTAAATTTAAACTTTAAAGTTTTTCTTTGTTGTGGTGCCGAGTATACGTGATGAAAATGTCAATATTTTCACAAAACCAAATAGTTTTGATCAAATATGATTACAATCTCAACATAAAGACAATTGTAATGAAATACAGTGAAAAGTCCCCAAAACTGTTGCATTATGGGTGTTTTTTACAAACCCACCCTGAAAGCAGATATTTCAGGCTAATGCTAGTTTGCCGTGTTTCATGGAAGCATCACTGATATCTCGGCTCGGGTCCTAAGCGACGCTGAGGAAATTAGTTTTTAAAAAAGAATCAGTGCCTTCGTTTAAATTTTTACAATTTGCTTGGTGGTTTGTCTGAATCGAAGCCTCTTGCGGTTCAGTTTTATGATATGACTTATGTTAGACATCCCTGATTTAGACAAACATATTGGATTAGTGTTGCTGGAAACTGAAAACGTACAAAAAAAACCCCACCTCATTTAAGATAAGGGTCCTCATTCAGCAAACAGTTTCACTAATTTCAGGACCAGAGCAGAATTATTTTCCCCCAAATACATTAAATATATAGGATTATCTATAGTACAATGGACAATAAAAGGTTTTCACAACACTTTGGACATCTCCCATTCCAAATTGCAGCTGAAAGTTGCAGGAAAGAAAACCTTTCCTTCCTCTTACAGACACACTCGTTTGAATACGTTACTCCAGTCTAACGCATACGCCGTAATCTACGGCGATACATTATTCAGCAAAGCTCAACAGGCTTTCGTGTGGCTCCACATTAGTCAGGCTACAATGGAAGGACATTCAAGCCATTTGGCCACAAACCACCGACAAGCCCATCAGACAGTAGCGCCCGTTACAACTGACCCGTAACATGTGGCCCAACTACAACTAAATTGTGGCTGAATTATTGATACAGTGGCGTCGGCCGCTTTGCAAGTGGGGGCATGAAAGGGAGCCAACTTGGGAATGGTCTGCTAATTTTATATGGGAGCCTCAGGGCACATTCCTCCCAGTGAAGACCAAACATATTGACATATGTGTGTAGGGGGAGAGACTGTATATAATATCGGCCTGTGCTGAAGGAGAAAAATGGACAATGCGACTCTCCTTATAGACTCACGCTCAGTCTACGTGTGTTCTGTCCTTCATTTTTCTGTAAATATGGCGATAAAATCTCCGAATCTGAGCGGCGAAGTGATGCATGCATGGAGAACTTGGCAGCTCGGAGTAAAAATGTATGCAATATCCTCTAGTGTTTTTGCTCCCCTCTCCTTTAGATTGCTCCTCTGAAATCATTACAGCTAAACCGTCTGTTTCACATTCATTTGTCAGTGTAATATCAATACTGTACGGAGAAACGGTGAGATGAATTGTGATGTACGAGATCAAGTCGTTTAGAAGAGGGTCTACCAGGGGGGGTGTGGGCGGTTTGTAGCTAAGCCAAGGTTGTTGACCGTCAGCGAGCCGCCCGGCTAATTTCTCCAGAAGTGTCCAAAAGCCTTTGTGTCCTCAGTGCACTTTTATTTCCACCTCTCTTGGAATTGTGATGACCGTGCCTCGGGGCGACAGAGACACCTTGAGGAGTGCCCACCTTTAAATCCGCTGCTCCATGACTTCAACCATGACCCCTCGCTGGAGGGATCCCTCAGGCGAGATTTAAACGAGCTCCCCCAGGTCCGCAGCGGCTCCTCTATTCATCGTCACGTTTTTAAAGACATGAATCGGCCCTCTCTGACGGTTAATTGTAAATTGTACTTGAATTAAAATTTTTTTTTTAAAAAAGACAGAGATTTAAAGTATCTGATATCAAGGAAAGACTCGGGCAAATCTGAAACGACGTGCGCATAAAGGACAGGAGGAAAAGGAACATTTTGAAGTGATTGTGATAGAAAGACGAAGGAAAGCTGATGGCCACGTTTATTTCTCTCCCTCCGTTTATTTATAAGAGGTAAAAACAAAACAAGCATCTTTACTGCATTTACATGTCATCCGATGAGAGACGTTTTTTTTCCCCCATTTTTTTTGTCTTTTTTCTGTAAATACTATCACTTACATTTTTACAATACCTCTCTCTCTTTCTCTCTCTCTATCGCTCCCTCTCTCTTTCACTATTATGGAGGACGAATGGCGAGAAAAGCATACAATATACAGGCTATTGATCCACGCCCGTCACTGCAGAAAAAAAGTCGGTACAGGGGGCGGGGGGTGCGGGTGGGGGTGGGGAGGGGGGGACGGAGGGGGACTGGACACAGCGATCGATAACCTACTCTATCAGCCGTTTCCATGGCAACCGGTCGAGCAAGGACAGAGGGCTGCCATGCATTTTGCACCTGTCTATTTCATATACCTATCGTGATAATGAAAGTGTCAAGGAAATGAATGCAAAGGTGACGTTAGGCTCCAACCCAGTGTCGACTCCCACAATTAAAGAAATTACATAGAGGTTAATAGCTCGCTGGAAATAAGAGGTGAAAAATGAGAGGCCGGGCAGAGGACTGGCGTCGGACTTTGGTGACCTCCTTCGCTTTGCGATGCTGGTTGAAGGACGCTGAGAAAACTAGGCTGGGTATCCTCGTGTCTGGCTTGTTTTGTTTTTTCAGGGGGGAAGGATTTCTTTGGCAGGGATGACAGTTGAATTCAGTTTTCTGACATGGGAGTCAGGGCCTCTTTTGTGGTTGACCCCAATTTGGAGGTCGAGCAAACATGATCAATGTGCTCGCCATTAGCCCACCATGAGGAGCAAGAGTGGTGAAATATCGCAGGGTAGATCCAGAAAGAGACGAGGGGAGAGAGGAGGCAGACAAGGAGGGTGGGAGTGGTGGTGTGGTCTGGGCTCGCCGGGGCTTTCCTCTGCTCAAAACCCAACAGGCTGAGCCAGACAGACTGTCAGGGGAACTTGACACCCAGACGATCGTCGGCTCTCCGTCTGTCTGACTGTGGTGGGCATTGAACTTCCAACCCCCTTTGAACGGGAGGCTCTTTGGCTCCAGAGCCGCGGAGCTGATATGGGTCGGCCCTAAGTGAGGAGGATGGATATCATGATCTGGGCCCCGTGTTGATCATGTGCCGTATTGATCTCCAATCGAAACTACTGCTGAAAACGCAGGATTGAGAGTGAGAGAGAGCAGCAGAAGAGAGTGGGAGGGAAGGCAATCAGCTGTGGCTTCTCGCCACGGTCAGCGCCCCTGTATCGGGCTGTTGTGGTTGCCGACGTTGCTGCAGAAGAGGAAGCGGCGGGTTTTTCTCACATCGCCGAACGCAGCAAAACCAAAACATGAGTGTTGCATGCATTTTCTATGTTCCTCTCAGGGTATTTTCATTGAAGCGACAGTCATGAATGACAAATTCGCAAACCGCTGTGGATTTGCTTGAGTGACGGCAGAGTGAAATCCAAGCGTGGACACAGCATGTCGGCGTGTGCAAGCTGCACCGCCGTGGACACAGCAGTTGTCCTCCAGCACCAGAGGCATTCTGTGTTTTGTGAGCTGTGACAGTGAGCTATTGACAGGCACGTGGCTCTACAATGTTGTTCAGGGGCCACTGGCCACTGCGCTGACCTTTGACACCCCATCTATATACTGGCCTCCATTGTTAAGGGAGGAGCAGGAAGAAATGAGAGCAGGAGGATCAGGGAGTAGAAGGAGGAATAGATGACCCCTGGGCTCCTTGCGTTTGGATTCTCCCTCCCCCACATCCTCACCCCTCCCATCCCAACACAACCCATCCCTCCCCCCTTACCCCCCCCCTCCCCTTCACACACACACACACACACACACACACACACACACACACACACACACACACACACACACACACACACACACACACACACACACACACACCCCACCTTATGCCGATCAATGACAGTTTCATGTGGCTTCTCTGGGCCTGCAGTGACGTGTGTCCTATTGATTTATCGACATTACTCCAGGCGAGCAAACCCAGAAGCCCCTTCTCTCAGTAGGCAGCCGGGCTCCAGCTCAGCAGAGGTGTACCCCTCCCACCCTCCACCCCCCCCACCCCCCCATGTCGGGTGGGCCCATGCCAAGTCATCCAACTGTACCAGTCTGTGGAGGCAGCTGCACACAGCTGAACTGTATCTCTGTGTGGATGCATGTGTCACTGAAAATGCTTTTAGGCATGACCCCCTCCCACACTCCCCTCATGCACTCCATGAGACATGTAATGGGGACAATGAATGGGGCACCCTGGCACTCACAAACACATTTGCTGTCGCCTCTGATTTCCAGAGGCGACTATACCACTTTTATGGTTAAAAGGTTCTTTTCTTTGGTTCGTGTCAATGTCATGCCTGTGTGGCCATGGCTCGTCCTCGTGGCTATTGCCCTCGTCTGCCCCTCTTCCTCTCGTTTACTCTGGGTGTGTGTGTGTGTGTGTGTGTGTGGGGGGGGGGGGGGGGGGTCAGACTGAGCCACACTTTTAGGCTCAGCTCCCACCCCTGCGGGGTCTCCTGTGTCCAGTGAAAGGCCAGTGGCTGCAGAGGGGTGGGGGGCAGCTGGACACTCCCCATGGCCTGGCTCGCCAATGATATGGGGTTGTGGAGGGAGGTGGAGGGGTGGGGGTGGGGGTGGGTGGGCAATCCAACACCATTAGGATTGGACTGTGGCGATGGCAGCTGGCCCTAAAAAGGAGAAGGAGGAGGGGGGTCAAGGGAGGCCCAGAGATCAGTGACCTGGCCACAGTGTCCAGCTGGGGGGTCATTTCACAGCCCACCTCCAGCCACGTGCTGATGACCATCTGGGGATCTGGCAAACCCCACAACAGAAGATGAGTCATCCCCTTAGTTGCCGAGATGAACAACAACAAAAGTCAAGAAATCTGTCAGCCTAATCTGGAGTGAGGTGGGGTGGGGGGGTGAGGGGGGGCATGGCAGCTGCCTTTTGTTTGGTTGTGAATATCAACTGTTTAATGCATACAGTGCAGTGTTCCTATCTGATAATGTGCTTTTGAATAAAATCAAGTGTTAACCCCACCAACGTTCTCTCTATCGCAGATTGTATTATTCATTCACAAAAACAACACACGCTTTGTTCCACCAGCCTTCAAAGATGTTTTACTCTGACCTAAAATGAAGAGAAGTACCCAACCTATATGTTATGAAGTGATACCAGAGCGTGTTTTGGTGTAGTTCATGAAGACATAATCAAAACTAGTTTGGGTATTCTTCCGACTGTACAACTGAATCGATATCCTGAGGATGATTTTAGATAGAGTTTCTCCTCTAAAGTGCCGAAGATCACAGCAGGGTCACTCCGCAGTCCAGATGGACCACCAGATTCTCTTTTAGCTGAGCCGTTCATTTTAATGACTCTGATCGCAGGACAGATTAGCACTGGTTTGTTCAGTTCAAACCTCACCCCTCCTCTTTCCCCACCCCTTTTTCCTTTTTTTCCTCTTCCTCCTCCACCCGCTGTCCTCCCCCAATTCTTTCATCATCCCTTCATTCTCCCGGAGCCTTCTGTCTTAAACTGTTTAAGGTGATCGAATTTTGCCCATCCTCCCAATGTGGTCGGAGGGGATCAAAGGTTGCTGACCCCGGCCGATTGTAAAGGTCGACATGAGGAACCTCCGTAATAAAAAGAGGTCCTGCTAAACGGATCTGACCTTCGAGATGCTTTATGAGCTTTGAAGAATTGCATCTCTTTTTTGGAGGTTCCTTTAATCCCTTTAACATTTATCATAGTTCTGCTAATGAAAGTGATCTTTGCGTTCGTGTCTGATAGATTTCTAATTAGATTCACATAGACCCGTGTGGAAATGATCCAAGAGATGAGCTAAGGGAGGATTGGAGTGGTGAAGTTATTGCTCTCAGAAACACCAGTGTGCTCCAATGTGCTGAAAGAAATTCATAAAAGTGGTGGAGGAGGGGGGGGTGGATGGGGGGAGTTGCGGGGTTGCAATTGTGCACCAGTGTAATCTTTGGTCAGCACTTCTTCATGGCCGATACTGTGATGGGAAAGAAATCCTCTTCTGAAATTTGATTAATTGCTGTCTCTCCGCCTCTCAATCCAAACATTGGTGGAAATGGAGGCCGGTTGACAGGACAGATACATCAGCCCCGAGAGCCGCGAGCCCCTGGCAAGCAGAGGCATTTCTTATCCTGTAACAGGATATCCACATACAGCGAGGTGTGGAAAAGTGAGAACTGCATCGTCTTCATTTGGCCATAACAAGGGAGGCGGGGGGTTGGAGGGGCGAAGAGGAGTGGGGGAGTCAGCCAGCCAGCCAGGCAGCTCTCTAGGTTGGGCTGAGGCGTATCGATTGATTTCCCAATAGCCTCTGGTCCATGAGCGGCGAACCCTGGCCCCGGTTGCTAGGTGACCACACCATCCAAGATGGAGAGCGGGGTGATGAAGGGTGACAGCAGCTCTGAGGGTCACCGGGGCCACTGGTCATTCTGCAGCCCCTCTGGGACGCTCCGGACATGCAGATAATGCAATGAAACTGGACCTCGGTTCGCAGAGAGGCAGAAATATAGAAAGGCAATATCGGGGTGGAGAGCGCCGGCCGACATATTCGTTCTGCTCGGCTGTGATTGGTGCAGTCGGCAGACTGCGCCGCGGCTATGCGTCTGTTTACCACTTACATCACGGCAGAATAAAATTGCAAAGCAGTTGTTTGATCAGTTTTTATGTGGGCTTTCAGGTCTCACGTCACAGAATCTTTCGCACAAGAAAGATTCCCTGAAAATTATTTATGGCACCCGAGAGACATCAAAAGGCCCGTTGAACATATATGAAGATATTGATTCGACAAACAAAGAGCCATTCGAATAGTCATTGTGCAAAACATATTGCCTAAATTTGGAGATGGAGGCTATTGTCTTTTCACAATTACTGTAAAAACGCATCGTCGGGCAAACCAATTTACTCAAATGCACAATTTACTAGATCGCAGCGGAGGCCGAGAAATTTATTGTCACAGTTCTGACAACATAAATATGTGACGCAGAGGTCGTCAGGTCACTGCAAGGAGGGAAATCTTGCTCTTCATGCAGTCACACTGTAAATAAAGTGCTCCTGTTAACTGATCGCAGGCCTTCGTGTTGAATATTTTCCAGCTTTTTCTTCAGGTTTGACTTCTGACAAGGCATTGAAAAAAACAACAACTAATATTACTCATGCAGGGTTCTGTTTTAAATAATCAATCACAGAGGCCCTTCAATCCAAAAGAAGAATAAATCGTCGGTAAATGTGGGCTACGCACAAAACAGCAACCAGCACAAAAGAAAAATACTGTAAACATGAAGTGGCCATAATCTATATCACATATTCTGCAATGATACATGATACCATCGCGCTTTTCTACATATCGATTGTTCCAGTTCGCAAGTGAAAAATGATACGGAGGGCAAAAGAGAAGAAGAAGAAGAAGAAGCAGGATGAGGAGGAGGAGGAGGAATAGAAGAAAAAGGAGGGCGGGTGGATATAAACTGGGAGACAAATGTAAAAAGATCTACATGTAAGCTCTGCACTGAGAGAGAAGTTACCAGAAGGCAGGAAAGCAGCACAAGAAGGGGTGCGTGTGTGTGTGTGTGTGTGTGTGTGTGTGTGTGTGTGTGTGTGTGTGTGTGTGTGTGTGTGTGTGTGTGTGTGTGTGTGTGTGTGTGTGTGTGTGTGTGTGGGTGTGTGTGTGTGTGTCGGGGTGAGGGTCATGGGGAGAAACCCATTCAGTCGGCCCTGAAAGGCCACCTTGCATTCCGGCTGCTGCCTGTGTTGTTCCTGTATGAAGGATTTCCCTTCATCCTGTGCCATGCCTCTCATGTCCTCCTCAGAAGGAGCTCGAGCGTTTTCATGTCTGTTGGAGTTCCATATCCTGAGGAGGGAGGACTTTCGTGTCTCTGTGTGTGCGCCTGTGTATTTTCCTCCCTCCTATCTATTAATAATATTGGGGAGAGAGACGGGGAGATAGAAGTGGATGTTTGCTTTGGTACAAGGCGAGATGTTTCTCTGTTTGCAGCCCTAAGCTGTGCGAGTATTCAGCTCTTAAATATTCCCTTCCCTTGTGATTTCAAACTATCTTATGCCCTAAAGGGCTTCATGGACCTCCCTGGCCAAATATCCACATACCTTTAACTGCAACTGGCAACTGAAAATGTTAAATGGAAGGATTTAGGGCCTGGGTGGCTGGAGAAGGAGTGGAAGAGGAGAGAAAGGGGAAGAGGTGCAGACCGAATCCAGTGCCAATGGTCATTTATTACCACAGATAGTTATCTCCCACCCTCAAGACTCAAAATTGCCGTAACTGAAGGTGCTGACAAGTTGGCCGAGTATTTTGAAAGCTCTGCCAAATCTCCCGGTGCCATTTTTGATACCGATCTCAGCTTGAAGAAGCAAAGTTTTACCGTTGGATCGAGTTAACGGAGGAATGTTCGCTTCATGCAGTGTAATCTAGTTTGTAATTCCTTGTCATCGTTTTCAAATTTTTTCACATTTGTGATAATATTCATAGCTCATGCTCGCTGACTCTTCGAGGTATTTTGGGCGAACGGTGCCAGCGGGTTTTTTTTAAGTTTTCTTCCAGAAATTGTTAAAAATAACCAGATCCTTCGCAATTATGACAAAAAATCTGCTTTGCTTTTAACCCCAAATGACCCACGTGTATCTGTCTCCCACTGGAGGAACAGCATCTGCTGAAAGTGATTCATACGCCTGACTCTTTCTGTTCGCTAAACACAGGATTCTCACTCAAACAGCTCACATCCAGAACCGGGCGTCGAGGCTCCGACCCCACCACTCCCTGCAGGATTTAATTTGCGCAGAGATATTGGAGAGTGATGAGTAAATATCTGACCCCTCGCTGTGTTTGAGGCTGTACCGGGCAGACAGCCGCACAGCGGCGGAGAGGAGAAACGAGAGCTTTCTCTCTCAAACGAACCGACGCATTGTTACAATGCATTTGGTAGTTGGCGTGCAGAGAAAAAAAACCAAACAAAACAATTGCGGGTGAATGCTGAATGTACAGCAGAGCAGCTGGAAATCAATGCCTGAACTACCCTGGTAGTCAACAAATAACAAATACTGACTAATTATTCCCATAATAGTTCAAAGACACCACTTGTGTGGGAAATATACGGTGTAAACAGCCACCTCATGCTTCCACACGGTCTGAATTTCTCCCTCCAATCTGTATCCGAGTAAAATGACTAGTATACCAACGGGAGGGCCTTGTCTGCTCTGCATCTTTTTAGGAATTTATACTGACAAAACCAAGCTGTCGTTGTTTATCGTCGCTGCAAAGAAACTGTAATATAGAGCTTTCTGTCATGGATCAACCTGTGGAAAGGCTTTGCTTTTAATACTACAAATATCTACATCAATGAAAAAAAATTAATCCAACTTCAATACCATTTGATCAGTTATATTTCATAGTTAGTGAACTTGAATCACGTTCACAGTTTCAAATTCGACCTGGTTGCACAAGAGAAGCACATCGATTCACCAGATTCTCATTTTAACTTTTTGTTTTTTTTCAAGCGTGCTTTGTAAATGAAGGAACATTGCGAAGGGCTTTTGCAACCACAACCACAACCGTGTGTGTGTGTGTGTGTGTGTGTGTGTGTGTGTGTGTGTGTGTGTGTGTGTGTGTGTGTGTGTGTGTGTGTGTGTGTGTGTGTGTGTGTGTGTGTGTGTGTGCACACAGGCAAGGGGGAGGTGGATGGAGATCGTATCAATCGCCAAGCCAGGCCATTGAATGTATTGATTAGTTACCTTTCTTATTAACATGCTGATTAAAGAGAGAAGGCAGAGTGAGAGAGAGAGAGAGGGAGAGGGAGTGAAAGAGAGGGCTGCACACACTCGCCTCGCCTCGGACGGACGGAGAGGAAGCAGCAGCAGCCGCCATCGAGGAAGGATGCAGAGTGGATTTAACAGCCAAGCAGGCGAAGGAAAATCAGGGAAGAAGGAGGAGAGAGGGAAGCCAAGAGCGGATGCAAAGAGAGGAGAAGAGGAAGAGGAAGAGGAGGTGGTGAGGGTGGCGAGGGGGGGTGGTGAAGGCAAAGGGGTGGGTGAGGGAGGGAGGGGATGGATGGAGGGAGGGCGGGAGGGAGGGAGGGAGGGAGGGAGAGAGGGGGGCAACCCGACTGGAAAACCATAGATGGAAAAAGAGAGAAGCCCTGCTGCCTTTGATCCCCCACCGAGTTACACTGACTGGAGAGACTGACACACACTTTTCAGCTGTGAGACACACACACACACACACACACACACACACACACACACACACACACACACACACACACACACACACACACACACACACACACACACACACACACACACACACAAACATACACACACACACACACCTGCTGAGACTGACAGGCCCGGGCGAGAGTGTGCATTATCGTAGCAGAAAATAGCTGCGAGTGTTTGCGTGATCAATATGTAGATGCTTTTTAAAAGGGTATTTTTATCAGTGAGTGACCATGTTAAGCAGCGTGCGGTGTGGGATTTCTCAAGATGAACGCCAAGGTTTTCTCAGAAAGGCTTTTCTTTATTCCGAGAGGGACCAGAAGGTGTGGAGGGCAAGATGGAGGGAGGGGAGGGAGGGAAAGAGAAGATGCAGACTTGTTTATTTGTATGTTTGTGTTGAAGCGGTTGAGTGGGAGTGTCGGCACGTTTGTCAGTGGGTTGTTGTTGTTTTTTTTTCCTTCTTCTTTGAGCTGGAATGAGCGTGCATGCAGAATTACGTTGGGGCACAAGATGCACGATGTGTTGTCATCTGAATATTTGTTTGTCATTTTGCTGCAGCTGCACTTGACGCCTGCTGCGTTTAACGTGGAGGGTGACGCTGCCCGCCGTGATAATGCTGCAGGCCTGCGGATGCATGTGTGTGGCGTAGGCCTCATGTTGTGCCTGTCCTTCATTATCTGTGATCTGTGGGTTCAACTCCACTGCTTGTTTTTTTAGTTGTTTTTTTTTGCAAGACAGAGGACAGTAACAAAAATGACTACAGTTTATTTGCATATATAAAGAAAATCTGGATTTAATATAATTAATATTTACCTATTTATATTCATAAATGAAACGTGAAATAATAAAATGTCAATATTAAGTGGAGCTATATTGGAAATGATCAGCAATCCAAGAAAAAAACATGAATGAAATGTTTTCTAATAAATGTATTAATAACAATATATTGACTAAACTTGCAGGGAAGAAAAAGTGTCACGCTGTGCAGCCACAAATTTTTTTAATAAAACCTAAACTGCTCTGTGATTCCTAATGAGCATCACTAATTGTTTAACTTTCAAAAACTTACAATGAGCCCTGACTCAGACGGAGAGAGAGAGAGAAAGACAGGGGAAAAGAAATAAACTCAGACAACTCCCAACTTATCGACCTTTGCGCCCCCTTGAGCTCCATTTTGCATAAATTAAACACTTTTCTGTTCTCCCAGCTCGACTCGGGTCACCACATAATTTCATTTGCATAAAGAGTGCGAAGCCAATTACTGAGGGATGCATTTGCATTTTATATGAAAAATAGTTGTAGGGCAAATGGGAGGCTGTTTAAAAATGCGCGGATCGATACATGGCTCTTGCGCGCTCCTGCCCGGAGCGCGCGCACACGCTCACTAACCCACAGCCCCCTTTAATTTATCTGTTATAGTTTGGGTTTTATTTTAACAATAATTTTCTTAAAATTCAAAAGAGTTATTTTCCATAGAAGCGTTTGATATAAGTTTAGAATAAAACCACCTCGTTGTGCCAAAACGCGCAACAGCTCCAAAACGCGCACTGCAATATTCAAAACAACTTTCTCTCATTTATTGTCTGATTTTTAGAACTTGAATTAGTCCCAGTGTGTTTTCTTTCTTTCTCTCTCTCTCTCTCTCTCTCTCTCTCTCTCTCTCTCTCTCTCTCTCTCTCTCTCTCTCTCTCTCTCTCTCTCTCTCTCTCTCTCTCTCTCTCTCTCTCTCTCTCTATCTGGCTGCTGCTGCGCGCAGGAGCTGAAAGAAAGCAGTGAATTAAAGGAGTAAATTTGCATTAATCCAGATATGATCGATAATAACATTATTCACGCTGCGAAGTCAAGTTCCACATCACGGAGTACACGATCATTACTGCAAGCAAAACCTGCAAATAATGGCAGAAAATAATGTGATTATCATTCACACTAAGTTTCCAGCAGCAGCTCCATTATTTCACATTTTCGAGCTGATGAAGGCAGGTGGAGTCTGTAGAGAGCCAGAAAAGCTCATTTACACTCCATTTCTCACACTTTTATCAAAGAAGCGACTCATAATTAATCTTCAATGTTGTATCTGGCTTGTCAGTTTCCCAAAATACTGAGATGTCAGACACAAATGGAATATAGTTTCTTGTTAAATAGTGTGAATCTCAAAGAGGTGATCAGTTTTTAATTGTGATCATTCTTGAATATGGTGTGAAGTCAATCAGTAATCTGGAATATAATCAAATGAAAGGCTTGAAATAGACTTTAGTATTTAATATTCTAAAATATTGTTTATATTAAGCTTTTTCTATTCTTTTTAAAATAAATTGTCTCTTTTGAAATTGAGTTAAATTGAATCTTTCTTGGATAAAGTGGCTGATTATAGGTGATAATATAATCTAGTTTAAATATATAATATTGTGTGTTTATATTCAGGTTTGTTCCCTTTTATCAAAGAAGCAACCAGATATCAAATAATTATCGTTATTGAATATGAAATCTGTCATATTGTGATAATAAAATGGCTCCAAATACACTTTACTGTTATATAATGTGTGTGTGTGTGTGTGTGTGTGTGTGTGTGTGTGTGTGTGTGTGTGTGTGTGTGTGTGTGTGTGTGTGTGTGTGTGTGTGTGTGTGCGTAGGCCTGCAGCTACACGTTTGTTGATTTGTGTTAAATTAAAGACATTTTGAAGAAAGAAAAAAAACCCTATAAAAGCAAATTTTGCATCATTTTAATGGTTTTATTTTTACTATTCGATAACAGATCATTTGAAACTGATCAAAGTCCGTTTTAAGTCTCCGAATCGTCCATATTTATAATTTTACGCACAGTGCGTCACTCAGGTTACCTCACGCTGTGTGCGTCAATATGGAGAGTTCACATCAATGATGATTTCTACCATTATTATAATAATTTCTAAGTTCTAGTTTTTTCTCTCTTCACATCTAATCTCACCAAATTAATGCATTATTGATTATTCACATTGTGATCTGTGTAACGCCAAGTCTCTATCGATTTTATCGATTAGTTAGGGGATGGGAGAGAAATTAAAAAAAGGAGTTGACAACAAGAAAAAGGAGGAGAAACACAGAAAGGAAAATTATCATATGATGCTGTGAATGGAAGTTTTAATCTGAGATTACAGGATGAGGTATACAAACTCATCAGACGCCTACATTTCTATAAATATAATTTATTAATTTCAAATCCCATTGCACCTACTTTTATTAATTAATTTGGAACCCTACAGCCTTTTCTGCAAAATGTCTATTATAATTTTCTTGTTTTTAAATCAATTCAAGCAAATTTGCGTCTCTGGGCAGCCAAAGAGAAAATCTCGTTTTAAAAAACAATTCTGATAATAATAAGAAATGTGATATTGTACAGAAATAAGACGTGTAATTTAAATCAACATATAGTTTACAATTTTGCAGAAAATATAAACGAAATGAAAGTTATATGTGTAACAGTTTGGCTTATTTTGTTTTCTGGGTGTCATACAGACGTTGCGCACTCCTGCTGCACAAACTCGTATTTTTAATTAAATTTAAAGACTTTGTCGAATTAGAAATTGTTTTAGTTGACTTTGAACACCCAACTGTTACACAAGCTCTAATATCACATGTTATAAATAATTAAACCTTTAATGATTAGGACGCTTTATGCACCAGGTGAAGGAAGTTTAAAGCACATCTGCTAGTTTGGGAGGCAGATTAAATTTTTTTATACTATATTCATTAATTATTTAAAAGCTGGTTTAAACAAAAGAGTTATTTACAACAACAGATCACAATTTATTGGAAACTGTTGCTTAAATAGTGTGTATCGTCATAAATCTCATTATTCATTCATATAACATTCCTGTTCTTTTCTTTAAATGTGATTTAATTTGCATGACGTATATTGGACGTGCAGTGGTGCATTGGTTGCCCAGAAACAAATAACCATAATGAAGAATTGAGAGAAAAAATATATTAATTTCAGATGGAAATCATTCGTTTTCTTCATAACTGTAAAAGGTTTTCTCTGTGTGTTTTACAGTATTCTCAAGTTGGTCATCTTCAACTTATTATGCTGTTTATATTTGTTATCCAGTTTTTTTTTTGTTTTTTTTTTAAATGCACAAACTTTTGAAAATGTTTTCGAAGCTCAGTGTGTATTTGATGACACGTGACAATAAATAACTTGGAAAAACAACTTGGGTTTCTGTATTGTGTGTGTTGATCTAGATAGGTGTGATTTAGTCATTTAAAGCCTAAAAAGCCATAATATAAATATATATTGGGCTATAATATAATATATATATATATATGCTAGTGCGTTTGTGTGTGTGTGTGTCAATTAAGCCTCTCAATAATATTCATCATATATATATATATATATGATGAATGTTATTGAGAGGCTATATATATATATATATATATATATATATATATATATAGTGTGTGTGTGTGTGTGTGTGTGTGTGTGTGTGTGTGTGTGTGTGTGTGTGTGTGTGTGTGTGTGTGTGTGAATCAAGCCTTTCAATAGCATTCTCATTCATCCTGTATATTTAAATATTACCTCTCTTAATTCCTATCTTAATCTTAATAAACATTAGAACCTTTGGATTTATTTATTTATTCATCCTCAATCTACAGAATCAGAAATATTCTCTTTTGGCTCTTTTAATTCGTCTTCACTGCGTAAAAATCTTCATTTAATGTTTTGTTTTTTTCCTCCTCTTTCTCTTTTCCCTGCAAACAGAGAGTCGATATCTCATTCAGAACTGCGCTCTGCGCGTGCGCTCCATCCATTATCATTTACCAATAAGTGATCACGTTTACCCGGTGATTAAACGGAGGATTTGGGGGGCGAGTGTAAAGTACAGCATGAAAAATGTCGCTGTGTTTTCCTCCTGTTGCTGCGTGGAGTGTTTGCAGGCCTTCGGGTCCCGCATTCGCAGCACGTCCGCACTGTTTTCTCCTCCAATAAAATATGAATTTATGAATCTTAACAAGGCTCCCTTTTTCATTTCTCCCATTTCCCAAATCAGTGCAACACCTGGATGGAAATATAATGTATGTCCAAACACATGCATGGTCATCTTAAGGTCACAGCGATGCACCCCCACCCCCCCACCCCTCCCCTTGACCCTGCTTGTAATATTGGACATGCTGTGAACGCATCAGCTGAATGCTTCCAATCTAAACACGCTGCTGGTTTCAGATTAAAAGCTGGAGTCACTTTGGATAAGAGCTGCGGTTTAATGGGCAGATTCCTCAGTATATTTATTGGTAATGGAGGAATTGAAGCTTCCACTGTTTCTCCCACAGCAGGTCCCAGTGAGAGCATCAGCTAAATGGCTGAAATGTAAATGCTTTGGCTGTAATGTTGCTGATCCTGCTGCTGCTGCTGTGAGGAGAGTGACTCGGAGGGCATCAGCTAAATGCTCGAAATGGAAATCACCTTATTACTGGTGATCAAAAGATTTAAAATCTCAAACTCATCAGCTAAGCAGATGAGATGTGCAGTGTTTTCATATTTATGCATGTGCAGTAATAAATGGTGATGGCTGCATGCGGCCGCGCGCCCTGAATACCCATCCACCTATCCATCCATCCCTCCCTCCCACCGGGTGTGAGTTTCTCTGCCGGCCCGCAGTGCTCGGAGTTGGGGCGCCGCGCAGCTCGGGTGTCGGCCTGCCTTCTCGGGTTTTCCAGCCACAGAAGGTGAACTTTCACCCCCCGACCTTCGAGAGGACCTTTTATTTTCGCTCTGAGGCCGTTGACCAGTTTTACCTCCAGCTACTCGCCATCCATGCACGCATCCCTCAGTCCTGGCTGCATGCGCGCGGGGCGGATCGATAGGGCAGCATCTGCTCCGGGAAGCCGGCGGTCCCACACCGCGCACCGCTTCGCTGTTTCCAAACGCCAGAACTGCTCATCTCTGAAAATTAAACTGACAGACAGATATGATTAGTATGCGCTCTGCCTCCCTGCTTCTGTCTGCTTCTGTGTTTCTCTGAGGCCGACGCGCGCGCAAACACGCACGCACAACAACACCCCCCCCCCCACCCCTCCCCTCCCTCGTGCACCATGCAGACGAGATGGTACGCTCATACGCACGTAGGCGGAAATACGGCCCCTGTAAACAAGCGTGCACGCGCTTTACGCAGAAATGCACAACGAAAACACGACGTCGTGTGCACGCAGGTAATACTTGAACACTATTATTATCCTTGCGTAATTGCTAACTTCTCAAGTGGAATGAGGTGGGCACTTTTGCGCACTCACGCACGCGCGCTCTTGCCGCAGCAGCAGGTCGAGGGTCTTCTCTGGAAAAAAAAAAAGGGGGTCACATTGATTCTGCTGTGGGACTTTCCAGACTGAAGTGTTAGTGAGTGCGGATTAAGAGGACATAAAGGCCACTTGACTGCATTTATATCCTGAAAGGTGCAATTTAACATGAGTTTTAATCCAACATGATGCGTAAAACTGAAAAAAAGCGCACAACTGGATTGTTATTTTTTTAAGAGGTTAGATGGTGCACAGCAGTTTAAATTTGCTTTTTTTCTGCAGTCAATAACTTAGTGAGGCGATTCCCATAATTACATACTCATACCTAATTCTGTTTTTTATCATCATGTATGGAAATTAAAAATAAGCAGTCAAATCCAGCATATGACGAAAAAAAAAATCTAAAGACAAACATGCGATGCTCCTGTACTATCCCTTTCCGTCTTCGTGATGTGGATAATGTTTTCACAGCAGTGGCCGCGTCACTTGTTACATAAACAGGACAAAATGACATTAAAGTCCATTGATCAGGCGCGCGCTGCGGGATGTGCGCGCATCATTCAGAAGTTGTGCATGCAATCAGCTGAAGGAGGCTTAACCTGTGGGGTTGTGAGAAGAAGAAGAAAATAAATAAATAAATAAGAGGAGCATCTCCACCTCCACACCTCACCCGCCCAGTCACCCTCCATCCCGCCCCACCCTCCCCCCGGAGAGAAAGGGTTAATTGGAGTAGGAATTTCATCGCACATCTGTCAGATTTTTAAGGCCGTGACGCACTGAAAGCAGAGAGTCAATGTGAGCAAAGGGGGAGGAGGAGGAGGAGGAAGAGCAGGAGGAGGAGGAGGAGAAGGAGAAAGAGTTGGTGGTGAGATCGATGAAGTGGCAGGCAGAGGGAAGAGGAGGAGGAGGAGGAAAATCTCACGAGATAATGAAAGAAAAAGAGGAGAGCTGCTAGTGTAGAAGCAAAAAAAAAAAGAGGCTAGACCTGGAGATTTTTTGGAGTGGGAAAACAAAGAGGGGGAAAAAAAAGGGGGAACGAAGAGCGAGGGAGACGTTTTGGTTTGTAACCGCAGATGTGTTTTTTTTTTTTTTTTCGCTCGCTGGTTTTGGTTGAATGTAGCACCCCAGGGCGCAGCGGACCAATTGTGTGAATCTGCAGCGCTGCTCGGCGACACAATCGGAGAGATGCACAGGACGGACAACAGCCGCGGAGGCGCTCTGAGAAGTGGATAATAAAGGTAGGACTTTGGATTTCCTCCACGAATCCACAGACGTTGGCTTCTTTTTTTTTTTTTTTTCCATCTTCTCCTCTTTTTATCCGCGAATAGCCATCGTACTTCGTCAGCGCATCGTGCGCACGGGGTAAATATGCAAACGCACCGGTAATTTGCACCCGATTCATACGCGCGTTACTTCTCTATTTTTTTAACTTTGCATGGAAAGGGTGATCTCGTTTCTCGACGTGTGATTAAATCGGAGTGATCTCAACACTGATATCGTTGTGTTTTCGCGTGCGTCCAGCAGGATGTGTGACGCTCCAAAAACACTCCATCTGCTTCCGACGCTGTTATTGTTTGGGATGCTGGTGGAGTAGATTGGCGATAAAGATTGGATTCTTAGGTGTGTGTGTGTTGTTTTTTTTTTCTTCTGTTTCTCTGTGTCGATGAAAGTTGAAATACTAGTACAATAACAGCACCTGTCTTGTCTCACGCAGGCACAAAAGCGAGGAACACAGCTGAAGCACCAAAGACCCAAGCTGAGTGCTGATGCACAAGTGAGAATAAAATCTCAGCTAAAACCTTCCCCATGCGCTTGTAAACTCGTTTTCTGGGAGTTTGAGGGAGTTTGAAGACAGTACTTAACGTTATCAGATAATTAATTAGACACCCCATAAGCCCGGAAATCAATTAATTCACAAATCAATAAATCCATAGTCTGGTGTAACAAGAGACCTTCCAGACTGTTGGCCTGGCTGTTGAACAACAATAACAAGAGCAGAGCAACAACGCAGCGGAAGAAGAGATCGAGGTTTATTTGGCGAGATTGAAGATGGATGGGGGTCTTGGGGAGATGTCCCTCCACAGCCACTCGGAGCTGGCTCACAGCCAGGACGGCCGGGCCATGCTGCACTCGCGGGACCTTTCAGCTGCTTTCCCCAGGCCTTCCCTCGGGGGCTCGTCCATGTCTCTGGAGCCGGAGCCCCGTCCGCCGGGCTTCGACCACTCCATGTCGGCGCTGGGCTACAGCGGCGACTCCCCGTCCAGCTCAGGCAGCACCTACACCACCCTGACCCCCCTGCAGCCCTTTGACGACAAGTTCCACCACCACCACCACCACCACCACCCCTGCCTCCCCGTCAGCAATGTCATCGGCAGCTTCACCCTCATGCGTGAGGATCGAGGCCTCGGCACCAACTTCTACAACCCGTATGGGAAGGAGCTGGCCATGTCTCAAAGTCTGACGCCCCCTACCACCAGCTCAGGCCTCGGTTCCTCCATGCACGGCTACGGCAGCCTGGGTAACAGCCCCAATGGCAACGGCAGTCAGATGCTCCATGGCGGCTACGATGTCCACGGAGGGAGCATCTTCTGCCGGGCATCGGATTTCGGCCGGGAGATGTCGCCTCCGGGCATCGGAGCGGGCGAAGTGTCGGTGGGGCACCAGTTGAATAAGATGGAGGCTCACCAGCACGCCCCCAGCCACCACCCACACATCTACAGCCAGCACTACCAGACCCATCACCACCCGAGCCAGCAGGCCGCCAAGATGGGCGAGCACCTGCACTCCTCATCGTCCGCCTCGTCCTCGCCCGGCGAGGGCATGCTGCCAGGCTCGCAGGGCAGCGGAGGCGGCTCCGGAGAGGAGATCAACACCAGGGACGTGGCCCAGAGGATCATCACCGAGCTGAAGAGGTACAGCATCCCCCAGGCCATCTTCGCCGAGAGGGTTCTGTGTAGGTCACAGGGCACGCTGTCTGACCTCCTGAGGAACCCCAAGCCCTGGGGCAAGCTCAAGTCCGGCCGCGAGACCTTTAAGAGGATGTCCCGCTGGCTCCAGGAACCCGAGTTTCAAAGAATGGCTTCTCTCCGGCTGGAGGGTAAGATCTGGCTTTACTCTCTATTTGCCTCACACACACACACACACACACACACACACACACACACACACACACACACACACACACACACACACACACACACACACACACACACACACACACACACACACACACAGAAAAACACAACAGACACGCTCTCTCTCTCTCTCTCTCTCTCTCTCTCTCTCTCTCTCTCTCTCTCTCTCTCGCTCGCTCCTTGTTTTCCCCAAACACCTTCTTTCTCCATGTCTTCCAAAAAAATTCTCCTCTCCAGCAATCAGTATGCTGCTCAGGTTGAAACATGAGGAAAAGCAAAAGCATCACACTGATGCTTCTCTTCTCCACGCCAGTGTGAGTGCACCACTGGTCCACCTATTGTTTCATCAGCCAGTACAATAAGAACTTCGCAGCACATTGTGGACAGTTTGAGCGAGAAAAGAGGCCATATGTGCCGTTCCTTTGTTTACTTAGCTCCCAAACAGCTCCTATTGATTTGTACAGTAGCTACACTAAAAAAAAAAAAAAAAGCCACAGACATTTGCCCTCCTCTTAAATGAACCATGAAGATCAGCGTGAGCAGCGGTTGGCAATCTAATCGCTTTTGAGCCACACAAAATAATTTGTGCAGATATGCCATTCTGGGAGCGATTGATTAATGTGAGCAGTGATTTATATCTGCTCAGCGCCTGACTGAAGTCGAGCTGGCAAAAGGTAGCTGATGCAAATGAGACTTGAGCGTTTGCCAGACGTCTTTTATCAACGTCGTCACCGAGGCAATTACCGCGAGGCTAAATACAAATGTTGCTTTGGCTCGGAGGCGAGCACCTTTGCAGGTTTGTGGGCTTGTCCACATGTGAGAAGGGGAAAAAAAATAGGAGGTTGATGCTGGATTGATAAGTCAACTAAAAATTTTACCCATTTGTGAAATGTGAAGATTTTTCTGCTTTTGTGTTTTTGTTTTTTTTATTTTTCCACTTTTTTCCCCACTCAGTTTGGAATCGCATGACACAAGTATTGTGGATATTTTCTTGAAATTTAACCCTCAAAAATCTAATTGTTGTAGGCCCTTATGCCTTCATGGGTGAAAGATCTTTTTCTTTTTTTTTTCTGAAAGGCACATTGTAATCTGCCACTTGACATTTAATATTCTTTGGGGATGAGGATTGAAGACGCGACAGCACGCCGTACAGTGCCGTGTTACAGTGTTGTCCCTCCACAGGGACCGAGGGCCCATCTGATACAGAAAGAGATCCAAGTGAACACAGTAATATGAGACGAGCACAGGCGACGTGGAGTGTGTGTGTGTGTGTGTGTGTGTGTGTGTGTGTGTGTGTGTGTGTGTGTGTGTGTGTGTGTGTGTGTGTGTGTGTGTGTGTGTGTGCGCGAGTGGCCTGCCCGCTCACTGCGGGGGTCTGCGAGCTGTACGTGTGTGTGAGCCTGCACAGTTGATCACTGCTCCTTCGCTCTCTGTCAGCAACTCGACTGATTAAGCCCAACAACACAATAGGGTTCATAGGTAATGATTGTGCACTCTTGCAATCCCTTCACAATTATTGATCTTTGATTGTTCAACTCTGAGAGCACATGTGTACATCCTCCATTCAGCAAAACGTTACAGCAATCACCACCAAAAAAAAAAAAACCCTTATCTAAAGACGAGCTATCTCCAAGGCTTGTTTGTTTTTCTTCCCCGTTGATTGTGGGGTTAATCTCATCCCGAGGATGTGTGAGTGTTTTAAACACGCCGACACCTTTTTTCCCCTTCCTCACACAGGCCAAAAATCTCCGCGATTAAAGTGCCCTTTGTTCTGGTTTTAAACCGATTCCCACTCATTAATTATTCCCTCTTTCTTCCGCGGCATCTTTGTTTATTCATCTTTACTAACGCAAACATTATTTTTAACGAGTCAGTCTGCCAAGTCCGAGCAGCCGATCAATCAGACTCATAAAAAATTGAAGTCCCTACACAGAGAAGTGTGCTAATGTTTGACAATGCTCTTCTCGCTCCGCTCCCACACACTCCGAAATTGCATATTTAGTTCTTGGCAAAGCCACAATTTGGACAGCTCGGCACTTTTCTACATAACCTACTTTCCGAAGGGGGTTGTTGTGTGTGTGTGTGTGTGTGTGTGTGTGTGTGTGTGTGTGTGTGTGTGTGTGTGTGTGTGTGTGTGTGTGTGTGTGTGTGTGTGTGTGTGTGTTTTTCCCCCCCTGGCCAACCCCCTTTTGTTTAATTACAAGCCTCTATTGATTTCCATGGGAAAGAGCAGCACGCTTTGCCCACACACACCTCGGCCGCATCGGCAAATCGAGACTGGAATTAGAATGCGCGGTGCCCTGTGCTCCCCAGTCTGAAGATAGCTCAAGTGCTCTCTGCTTCACGCCTCAAGTTTTAAGATGATCCTCCTTAATGCAGCACTCCCTTAAATACATAGAAGGCCCTTTAGTGTCGTTCAAAAGCACCCCCCCAACCCCCCCGTTGTATTTCCATAACTGTGTCTCCTCCACACCATAATTATGAAACGAGCTGCTGCCATTTTGTCTTTTCAAGTAACTGTCTTTCTGCAGAGACATTTTGCTAAACATGGAGGAGGTGATCCCTCGGATTTATCTGCAGTATCTCGCTTGTATGTGTGTGTATGCTCTATGGATTACTGCACTGTATATGAGATGCATCTCGAGCCCAACCTCGGGCTGTGGAGGAGGCAATCAGGATTTATCCGGAGAAGAAGGCGGGATAAAGACCACACAGCCGCGCTCCGACACTTAAAGTCGAGGAGGAGGGGTGGGGGGTGGGGAGGGGTATAAGAGACTATAACTTTAAAGATGATGGCCGAAGCCCTTGACTAAAGGTCTAAATGAATAAGAAAGGTCAATGCGGTTTACGTGTCGGCTCCAGTGCCTGCACCACCCCCACAGTAATGAAAGCCACAAAGCCTCGTCCACCTCTCGCCGCGTACAGTCCACAATCGGCGAGCCGAGGCGCAAAAGGTCACCGCTGATTCCATTTGCATGTCGGGAGTTGCGAGCCGAGGCCCGACGTCGCCGTATCAAACAAACGGGGAAATGGGGGGTGGGGGGGCATTGTTTTTGTTGTTGTTGGTTTTTTTTTATCTGACTCCTGCAGCTCCCCCCACTCTGGCGCTGAAGGGGTTAACCAGCCTCTGTGGGTCGAGGAGTCTGAGCTGCACAGATTTAATCAATAATTTCTATCAGCCCCTGGCCCAAGAAATCAGCAGGGGGTGGGCTGGGGCTGGGGTGGTGGTGGTGGTGGAGGGGGAGGACACAGAGGGAGGGGAAGGGTGGGTGTCGGCGGGGTGGGGTGGGGTGAGGATCTGGCTGGGAGGGGGGGTGTAGGTTGAGACGCCGGGGGGTAGGGAAAGGGCTTTCGATCACGTTTCAGCAACACGAGACAGGGGCATACATCATGATTAGGGGCTGTTCCCACGATCATAAGAAGCCTATAGGGGAATATTTATGTCTCGGGGAGTCGCCCCGCTGCCTCGGATTTATAGCATGGTAATTGTGAGCCTTTTACACATGATTACAGCATAAGGAAGCATTTACTTAATGGCGGGCGTTATGATCGTCAGTGAGGGAAGAGAGCCGAGGACGAGGAGGAGGCGAGCGGCAGGACACGGCGACTCCTTTCTCCAAACGGCCATAAATCCACGCTACAAGCAAGCTAGCCGGCACTATCATGTCATTTCTTTCATTACCACACGAGCTGAGAGTGCACCACTGTATACACCGTCTGTAGCTTCACCCCACCCCCCCCTCCACCCAGAAATATTGATGGTCGGGATGGTGTAACACGCGTGAAAAATGAAGCATTTGGGAGAGGAGAAGGAGAGAGAGAGAGAGAGAAAAAAAAAATTATTTCACTTGTGGTGATATTGACACGGCGCTGACATCTCGGCCTGTTCAGATTTTAATGAGACGTCGTTCGATAACTCTCAGAAATGCAAACGAGATCTGGATGCCTAAAAGCTAACAGGCCCTTGTAATCTCTAGTTGACAAGAGTGCATCCCCGAGTCAAAACATTTCCTTTCAGATAATGAGTTTGGAGGAGAGCGATTGCCGGGGAGATTTATTCACGTCCACTTTTGAGTACTTGAGTTTTGAGAAACTCGGCGGGACGTCGCAGCGGTTCCGAGTAGCCGGGCGGCTCTCGGACCCGGGCCCCACGTTTCCCGCTGCATGGAAGACACAGCGGTTAAGGTCGCCGTTATTTCTCAGCTAATGAGAGAGATTTGAAGAGTGGAGAGCCGGTCATACAGTAAACATCAACGGCAGTGCTCGCCGTGTGAGAGGTTTCTCAATGGGAATCTGTAAGCCAATCAATTGAATGTGTCAGCGCTGTTGTGAGAGCAAAAGGCAGCCTCTGTGGTTTATATAATGTATGTTTGGAGCGCGTGTGAGATGGATTGTGTCTTTGTCTGCGTGTTAGGCTCTGAAATATGGGATTTCAAGGTTATTGTGAGCTGATAGCTCCATTTAATCAAGTCATTTTTGTCAATAACAAGAGCTCCACAGTGTTTTGTTTTTTTTCTGCTTTCTTAACACAAGTGGAAAGAATCTGCCAGAGCAGAAATATCATTTCAACCAGTTTACAATTATTATTTATCTTTTTAGTCAGAAATAGTCTTTAAGAAGTTGGATTCAAGTTCAGAGCAATTTAGAGTTTTTTTTTTTTTTCTTTTAATGGGAAAATTTGTTTTGCAAAATAAAAAGAATCATGTTACTTTGCAGTAAATTATGTTTTAAGTGGATGTAGCTTGGCTCGGTTGGTAAAGTGGTCGTCACCCAGTCAGAAAGTTGCAGGTTCAATTCCCCATCTCCCCTTGTCTGCATGTTAAAGTGTCTTTGGGCAAGACTGAGAACCTCAAACTGCTCCCATTGACTGGATTGAGCATCTTGCATTGGTGTGTGAATGTGTGTGTGAATGGGTGAATGTGATTTACAGTATAAATCACGTTTTCGGTAAGCTACGCAGTGGAAAAGCACTATAGAAGTGAAATCCATTCACCATTTGAAAACTACTTGAACGCATATTTATCTTTTCTTTCAGAAATAGTCTGGGGGAAAAAGTTAGATTAAAGTTGAAAGAAATTCTTGCAATTTGGACTTTGTTTTAATTAGTGAGAATCTGTTGTGTACGATTAAAAAAAAAAAAGAATGTTAAAATACAGTAAATGGTGTTTTAACTGTGAAAAGAAACTTGATTATAGCTTTAATAGTGGAAAAGCCACTCAATCTGAATGTCTAATACAATTTTAACACCATAATGATCAAATGTTTAGTTTTGACAACCACTTGTGATGACATAAGAAAAAATAATGAAAAAAAAGTAGGAAAAAAATGTCCAGTTTGAGCTTCAATTCCCTGGCTTCACCTCAGTGCTAGTGTGTGCGTGCCTGTATGTGTGTGTTGCGTTGTGTGCACAGTGCTTACACTTAGAAAGGCATTTGATACCATCAGCAAAACAGTCGCCCAACAACCGCGCGGCGCTGATTGAAACCTCTTAAAAGTGTGCATTTAGGTAATTGCAACGACTCCCCTCCCCAAATATGTTTTAGTCCACTTAAGGCTTCTAAACACCCGGGGCAATGCCGACTCTGCTTGTTTCACTCACCCCTGACGTAACCCGCCTTTAATAGAAAATAAATTAGTTCCCCCTAAAGTGATTATTACTCACTCACTGCCGCCACATGTAAATGACTTTTATGAGAAACTAATGATGTTGAAGTGTCCACTAAGGGAAAGAGAAGAGAGGATGTGGAGGGAGATGGATGGGGGGGGGGGGGTGTGTGTTGCTGTGTTGGTGGAGGGGAGTTGGCTCGGTACACAAAGGCAGAGGTTGGTGTTGTGTTTCCTGTAAATACAGAATTACAGCGTGTTGGAGGTGAAGGGTTCAGCGATGGATATGCAGAGGAAAACATGCGGCCTGCATTCAAAACGCTCGTCTGATTCTCAAAATGGATCTGAGCTCAGCCCACACACATCAGCCTATTTCTCCTCCTCACGCAGCACCACTCGCCTTTTTTCTTATATATTTGCAGGGTAATTTTTAAATTTGAGACTTTTTTTTCACGAGCGAATATTGATTATATAATTGGGCGGGCTGCCACAGCTACAGTGGTGTTTAACCCAGACCCCGAGATTTCAAAATATCTGTTATTTTGTCGTTGGTGTACTAAAGTCCGACGTATACAAGAAGGAAAAAATAGGAAACATTACCTAATAACCTGTGAAACAGCTTAGACATTTAAATAAACGGTTGACAACTAAGAAATTGATAAATATAATTGCTATAAAATGTTGCTGAAATGTAGATTGCAGTTTAAAACATGAATCTAGTGCAGTAGGACTAATTAACCCTTGAAAGGACTCTCTAAAGTATCTACAAGCTGAGGACTCCAGAGTGTTATTGGAGGGTAATTCCAGACTTTGTAGTCAGTATAAATATTCACCACTATATACATGGCAATTACACAATCACATCTCTTGCAAGGTAAAAATGATCATTACTTAATAATGCATTATTGAGTTGTACTGTCCTGCACTGCTATGTGTTATTTACAAAGAAAGTACATTAAATATGACTTACTGTGGTTGTTTTTGAACCTGGAGTTGACTCTTGCAGTCGCGTTCTGTGTTCAAGCAGTTTTCTTTTCACAGTTTTAAGATAAGTGCGTCGATTAGACGCACAAACTGGGAACATGAGATGCCAAACGAGACTGTAAAAAATTACTTCAGATAATAACTCATCCATTTCCTTCCATTGACCATTAATAGTTTATAAGAAAGCGTAAAGAGACACAAGATACTCTTTATGATTACTTGGCCAATAAAGAGTTAAGTGAAGAAACGGTCAAACTCAGGTTTGATGAAATATTTGATTGTTATTCTTGTTAAAGGACTTGGCTCAGCATCTGTTTTCGTGTTTGACTGTAATGAAAGACTCGTCCATCATCAGTGGTTGACGACCACAGACGTTAACAGACCCGTGGACAAACTGTTTTCCAAAAAGTAATTAAGCACACTAATGAAAAGCGTCAAGGAAACCGTTCTCCGGGACGCCGCTGTGCATTTCTCCTCCACAGCCGCCTGCAGCAGCTCACTGGCAACAGGATGTGATAGGTTGAACATCTTGATTCCTTTACTGCACAATGAAGCAAGTTGCTGATTCATCTCTTTTAACTAATCAAAGTTGCTTAGCTAATCTGTTTTCTTTCAACAAATCCACTTTCGCTCCGCTTAATCCATTTGTCCTAGTTAGCCAGCCAGTCTGTTAGCTAACCTGTTTCCCCTTCCCTTTTTAAAATAAATAAATAAATAAATTTTATCTCTCGCCCGTCTGCCCGCAGCCTGCAAGCGCAAGGAGCAGGAGCAGAGCAAGCTGGAGCGCAACCAGGGCCCGAAGCGCACCCGGCTGGTGTTCACGGACCTGCAGCGCCGCACCCTCATGGCCATCTTCAGGGAGAACCACCGCCCCACCAAGGAGCTGCAGGTCACCATCTCCCAGCAGCTGGGCCTGGAGCTGTCCACCGTCAGCAACTTCTTCATGAACGCCCGCCGGCGCAACCTCAACAAGTGGGCAGACGAGGGCCGCCCGTCCTCCACGGGCTCCTCGGGCTCCAGCGTCTCCTCCTCCGCGGTGTCCTGCAGCACGGCGTGATGACGCGGCGGGAGAGGGCGCCGAGGGAGGCAAGGGGGGCACATAAGACTGGTCTAGGCAGAGATCGGCCGTCATAAATGTCCTCCTCGTTATCAGAAGGAGCGACGGAGCCAGCTGTTGTAGATGATTTTATGAAGATGAAGCATTTTTCCCAAACCAAAGTCGATCGCTCCCTTGAAATGGAAGGGGAGCGATGCCTCGAGTGATACGACCGCGGGACGCGAGGTTCCCGCTTGTATAGTCAAGGGTGCAGAAATTATTTGACTCGACGGAGAGTCGCGCCCTCACATAGACGCCATCTCATTGCATTATTTTGATTATGTAGATTAGAGATAATGAGGGTATTGCAAATCAGGAGGAAGCATATTATTTTTTTGGTGTACCTTCAGATCTATTCCCATCTCTCCAAACGTGAAGAATCAAGAGGTGCCGTTGGCCCACAGCTGGAGAGCTCCATCGTGTTACTTCTTAATCAAACGTGGTCACCGTTCATCCAAAGACGTTAAGACCTCCCCAGATCTTCCCTAAGTCCTGTTTTTCCTCGAGAATCAAGGTGAAAGAGGAAGAACAGGCTTTGTTTTTATTTTTTTCTTCTTCTGAAGAACCTAATTACTCCCTTTCTTAGCATGGTTTCCAGGACAGTACGGCGTTGTTCCGAGGTTCGGAGCCTGGAATTATCAGGAGAGTTCTGTTGCGTCCGCGATCCTCAGCTGTCAATCATTTACCATCAACCGGAGCCTTTTACTACGTCTCGTCAAGGGTCTCGCCTCGAATGAATCAGAGTTTTCAAGGGGGAACCGCATTGCATCTCGCCGTATGCCAGGACTGAATCAATAAACACAAGTAGGACGCAGAAAACAGACTTGTTTGGTGCAGCCGTCTAGCTTTGAGACTCTCACCGAGCTTCCCAAACGAAAGCTCCACAGCCATTTTTGACGCAAAATCAAGCCAAAAAAAAAAAAAAAGATCGAAGAACAAAAAAAAACGGCTCCACGGAGGAGAGGTACACCCGACACAATGTATAGTGACATTGTAGTATTTTTTTTCCAAGTCATTTCCAAATAAGTGTACACACCTCTGCTCCATTATGAAATCTTTTTTTACAGATGTCTAGAGAAATGGAGGAATGTGATTCGTTCCGCCCTTTTTGTACAGATTTCAAGCACATCGCTCTATTTATAGAAACACGTTGGAAGTGTGGGGCAGTTTGTTTCAGCCCTGCTGACGTACAAGGTCATTTTTTTGGTCCACAAAGGAACGGCTTTAACATGCCTCCTTATAGCCAATAGTTCAAATCAAACCAAGAACGTTTCAAATGCAATTATCTGATCTGATCAACGTATTTATTACTGCATTTGTGTATTTATTGTTTTTCCTTTTCCTTTCCTCTCTATTTATTTGGTTATTTATTTATGCTATCTATATACTGTAAGTATTTATTTAACAATGCTCTGTATGTCTGTGTGGAACTGAAGACTTTTTCTGATGGGCACTTTTAGCTGTAGAATCCCATCGTAATACCAAAGATTACCATTGCCTCCCTGAATGTACGGCCTGAATCCCTACACCCAGAACCCAATCCCGTCCCAATCCCACCCAGTGATGTTATGTATCTCTCTATCTTCAAGGCCTGGCCTCTTTTTGTTTCTTTTCTTTTTTTTTTGTTGGTTTCTTTGTTTATTTTTTTTGTAGGATAATGGGGAATTCTTTACTCTTGCAAATGTCTCTGCTGTCAGCTCTTAATGCCAAGGCCAAAGCTTGTTTGAATGTTGTGATAATATTTATAATTAATGATACTAGGAATAATAAGAAGAACAAAGATGATGTGGCATCCCATAGGTTCACAAGTTGCTTGTAAAAGTTGTGTTCAGACCAATGCCATCTGGTGGAGTGTGTCAAGTGTCTGGGGACCCACGCGAGTCTGTCAGGGGTCACATGTCGTACAGTGCATCTGCCTGGGGGAAATCCATCGCTGTGACCCCCCCCCCCCCCCCCCCCTCCTCTCTGTACCTCACCCTGTCCCGTGTCCTTCACCCCGTCCCCAGTGCAGTGCAGACACTCTTGTCTACGTCCAACTCCGTGTGATCTCACCGTCCTCCACATGCCAAGCCCTTCTGCCAGTTGTCTCAGTTCCAAGAGAGTACCGTACTCTTCTGTGGTTCCTCAAACCTTTCCCTCCTCTTCTGAGATTCTTGGGGGTTTGTTGTCTGGAGGTCTAGGAATTTTTACGGGTGTTCCGTCATCTTTTGTTGCGGCCTGATTGTTTGGGATTTTAGGGGTATCCCCAGGGCTTAGTTAGCTGTAATTTGTTCTCAAGACCTTAGACGTTTGTATTGTTTTGGGGTTTTCTTCCCGAGTTTGTCAGGTTTGTACCTGGCCCTACAAGAGCTTTAGGAACAATTTCTGGTTCTTGGAGTTTCCTCAACATCCTTGAGGGTTCCCCTGTGAACCTTGCACAGCACAAGCGGTTTGATTTTCCAGCGTACTGTGCGGTGGCTGCCTAAATCAGGAGAAAATCAACCAAAGATCTCATTTCCTGACCTCCTGTGTAAATGCTGCCAAAGAGTGGCAAGGCCAGCTTGGCTGTTTTCCACCCTCTCTCTCTCTCTCTCTCTTTCTCTCTCTCTCTCTCTCTCTCTCTTGCTGTCTCATTTTCTCTCTCTTTCTCTGTCTTTAACGTTGGAAGGGGCGGATTGCCGGGGCCCCTTTCACAGCGTGCACTTGAAAGACGGGCGGTCATGAAAGAGGCCATCGACTTTTTCGCAGACTTCAAAGGCCAGGCTTTTTTCATCCCGTCTCCTCTCTGGGTATCTGGTCTGGGGTCCGCTCTTGGCCAGACCTGTGGGCTTTAGGGGCATTCAGAGGGGGCGGGAGGAGATCAGAGGGGAGGCTGAATCATCCAGAATGAGGACGGCGGTAGTAGTGTGTGTGTGTGTGTGTATGTGTGTGTGTGTGTGTGGTGGTGGTGGGGGGGGGGGGGGGGGGGGGGGGGTTGTTTGAGGAACAGGAGGTGTTGGAGTAGTGGGGCATGGAGCTGAATTAAACTTTAATGAGCAACAATTGTAAGCATGCTGAGAGCGAAGGGAGGGAGGTGCTGGAGATGTGCAGTGGAGTCTGTGCCGGGGCGGAAAAATATAAAAAATAGAAGAGCTGGAAGGCGCTAGTGCCGACCTCTGCTCGCTGCTGTCATGGTATCAAAGCGGAGGTGACACCTTTCAGCTTCCTCTTTGTCTCGCCGACTGGGAGCCTAAAATGGAGACTTTTTTTGCATGGAGCCACCTTCTGCTTCATGTCAAACGGGGGGAAGCTCCTCTTCATCAGGCTGCTGCAGGTGATCCGCGTTGCCATTTTAGCCTGCGGCACCCCCTAGTGACTTTTCTAGAAACCTGACCCTGAGAGAGACGAGACCTGCACAGCCGAGGCCGCTGCAACTCTGAGGAAAATACTTAAATAGCAGAACTGAGAGCTAACGTACACTTTCAGAAGTAAAAAAGAAGAAAAAAAAAAAGAAAATTAAAAGACAAAAAAAAAGAATGTTTTTTTGATGTGTAAACCAAAAAAAAAAAAAAAAAACAACAACAAAATTCAACCAAAGATTGATGGGTAACTGCTGAATCATGATGTAATGTAGGTAGTTTTAGCAGTTCCCTGTCAGAACCACCGTAGCACTCAGAGGATTCAAAAGAGCACTCGTGCTGATTATTTATGTTGTATAAAACAGTATTATGTTGAGCTGGAACTGAGAAACTGACACGAGGCAAGTGTCTTCAGATGGAAGTCTTTTGACTCTGTAACCCTTCCTTCCCTCCCTTCCTCCCTTTCCCAGTGTCTCCCTGTCTGCCCCCCCCATGTGTACATGAAGACTTTACCCATCTACCTCAACTGTGTGAAATGTTGTGTGGCAAAGATATTCCTTAACCAAAGAATCCATCCTGTCAGGGTGTCTGTCCTATCTATCTATCAATCTATTTTGTCTGTCCATCCATCCATCCGTCTCTTCTTCATGCCTTTTACTCAAAACCAAATGTGCTGGAATCAATCCCGAACAGGAGCCCTCGCCCGGGGCCCCCGTCCAGCCAAAGCTGACGTCCAGTATGCTAGAGAGTCCCATTGATCCATGTTCTGTATATAGAAATAAAATCATTCTCAAGACCAAAAAAAAGAAAGAAGAAGGAGGTGACAATCCAAGCAAGGAGGATCTTGCTGTAATCAACGTTGCCTGTTCCTTGTTTTCCAAATACTAGAATTATGAGACTTGCTGTTATAGAGAAAGCCCAAAAAATAAAAATAATCGAGCACCCAAAATAATAATTAAAAAAAAAAAGGTCAGAGGAGACAGAAGCTATTTTTCCACATTTGTAAGCCACCCCCTCCCACCCCTGGTTTTCTTTCTTTCGATTTTTTTTTATTTTCTTTTGCCAAAATGTTTAGTGTAGTTGAAATACTGTTCGATCCCACTGTTGTAAGTAGGAATTAATGAATCCATACAAAAAGCTTTAAACGGGGACGAGCCGAGGGAGATATTTGACTTGAGTCTGGGTTTCCTCGGCTCGGACTCGACCCCCACCATGCTTTATCGTGCCATTCTTGTCCATGTGTTAGACTTACTAATGAATGTGGCTAACCAACCAAAGGCTTTAAAAGATACACAACACTTTAAACGTCAATCATGGTGGGACATTTTGTATCAACAACTAAAGAAAAATCCCTTTGAATACCTCATGTGAAAATTGTTTGTTGTGATGTTGCACTAAAAAAAAATAAAATAAAAATGACTCATTTGTAACCCAACGCTGTTCTCCGTCCACTTTATTCTGACCTTGTTGGAGGAGTTAGCGCTGAATCTCTCCAGGATTTTAAAGGCTAACGCGGGCATTTTTTTTTTTTTTGCTTGCGGTTATCTAAGACTTGCAGACAGTTCTCACATCGTTACTCGATTTCTCTCAGATCCATTTCTTTCCTTTGAAGGTTTTTACATAGAAATATATAAAATGCCCCGATTTCAGTTCTTCCACGGCTTCGTTCACTTTCATCTTCTTCTCATTAAATGTAGATATTTTTCACTGATGGAAACTTTAAGAACATTTCTGAGACTAGATTTAAACTGAGAGTCATAATATTAATTTTCAAATATTTTACATTGGTTGGAAAATAAAGATTTTGCCTGCTACGCTAGTTATTAATGCTAGTTTTTGCGGTGGAGAAAAAGCTTTAAAATCAACAGATAAACTCGAGAATTAACTTTACTCACATATTTAATGTTGATTTTTCTTCCCCTTTAGAGCAATGTACTAAATTATTCTAAACACAGAAACAACTATTGACATCTTCACCGGAGCTTTTGTTCTCTGACTTAGCATTAGCTTTATCCACTGTAACCACATTTACATCATTGTTTAGTTTCCCCCCAGTTTTTACATCAAAACTCTCACCTAAAAACTGTTTGCTGGATTATTTATTCTGATATGAAAAGGTGCGTTTTAACAATTTCACATTTAACATAATCTGACTTCAATTAGCATGTAAAAGTTAGCATACCTGTTTTCCACGTGGCTCCATGAAGCTTAGCAGTTTTGTTTTGTTTTTATTATTATTACTGTTTT
Source organism: Lipophrys pholis (assembly GCF_963383615.2). Taxonomy (NCBI): domain Eukaryota; kingdom Metazoa; phylum Chordata; class Actinopteri; order Blenniiformes; family Blenniidae; genus Lipophrys; species Lipophrys pholis. The sequence continues at coordinate 27,864,330 of NC_137639.1, read as the reverse complement.
CTTGCAGCTTTTTAAATCATTGTAGTGCCAGTAAATCTAATCATGGGTGAATTTTCTCTAAATAGTTTATAACCTGGCCTTACAGTGAGCAACACAAGCCACAAGCAGCTTGTGCAGCTCAGTGAGGTAATTATATGCATGTAGGTAAAACACGAGCACACACACACACACACACACACACACACACACACACACACACACACACACACACACACACACACACAAATATATATATATTATGTCATTGTTACAAAAATTTTATTAAGATGGCAAGCTATTAAATGTTGACTTATTCCTTTGAATTGACTGATTTGAATTTATGTGAAAACTTTGATGTTTTTATGAGTTGAAAAAGCCTTTCTCTGACCATGTTACACACACGCCAGCATGGCCTCACATCAGCATGTTCACAGGATATTTACCAGAGACACAAGTATTGATTTTTAGCCTCACTTCTGTCCTAACATGTAGAAGCTAAATTGACCAACAAGCCAATTTCCCAAAGAGTCAATGGGATCCTTTCAGACAGTTTTTATGGTGAGTTTAACATCCAAACCTGAAACCAGCGGTCCCATTGTACTTAGACACTGACATTACATTGATTTTAGCCAGGCTCTCTTCCTGCTTAGGAATAACAACTCACTTTTTGCCTCTCATCTAGTGCTTTAAGTGCTTAATGTTAACATTAATAAATGTTGATACTAGTGTTTATTTAGAGTTTTTGCAACATGAAAAGGACTGACAAGGATTCATTTTAACCATTAAAATATAGACACAATTGTATGTTTATGCAGAACAATATACAATATTCCATTAATGAATCACTTATTATTTAGTGCAGCATTTCTTATGGTAAAATTATATCTCTACCAAAAAACAAAAAGGAACATTAATCAAATTTTGGGGAAATTAAAACTACTTAAATGACCCAATTTTTAGGATATGGACAAGATTTTTTGTTTTTTTTTTGTCAGTATAAAATACACTCTGCATTGAGTGCTGAATATTAACATATTAAAGGTTAATATCATTGTGTACTTTTATTGTTTTTGCGATATTAAAATGGCTTCTCTCTGACGGGTTCATTTCAACCTTTAAAAATGTACAGAATTGTATGTTTATACATGATATAGAATTGTTCTCTGCCTGCTTTCAATTAATCACTTATTTAGTGCCAAATGTTATGAGTGAAATCAAAAAATAAAATAAAATAAAACTACTAAATTGATACATTTGGAATACATTTTGAGAATAAGGAGATTTTATTGCTTTTTGTCAGTAAGAATTCTTTTTAGAAATTGATGAGTGACTAATATCTTCAGCCATTCCATGCAGTGAGTATTGGCATGCGTCCTACATAGTTTTCAGTGTTTCTTTGTAAACAGACATCGCTTTTAAAATGCTTCCGTGTACACAACAAGCTTTTCTGGAACAAAAAGGTAAAAACGCTGCGTTTTCACTTTGTGTAAATTTGCCCTGAGGTGACAGATCAACTTTCTGGCCTCGTCTCACGAAGAAAGAAAAAAGTCTTTCCAAACAGTTGCTCATTTTCCTTTAATCCCTCAGGCTCCCGATTGGCCGACCAGGAGCTCTGATCATGTTCACAGGTGAAATCAATCTCCCTTCCAATGGAGCTGAGGAAGACTCAACTGTTAAGCAGGCAAAAATATTCCTGGTGTCGGTATTAGTGGAAATACACAACTATATTTAAAGTATTTCAATAAAAATGTGATATAATCTGATCTAAAAATAACTTTTTCTACTATATGTCTCAAAAAAGCAAATATGGAAAGCTTAGAAAATGTCATAATATCAGTAGAAATATAATAATTCTGGAAAATATCTTGTCTTAAGAGATAAACACGACAACATATTGATTTTAGCCAAAATCTAAAAGAATTGATTGAGGCTTTTCAGGCTGTTTTATTTAATTATTAAAGTCCTTATATATTGACACTGAGAGTAAATCTTCCTCTTTATTACAGAATCAAAAACACAATAAAGCACACGCAACCACACGAGGTCATTAAAAGTAGGGAGAAACCCCGAGCTGCTGCTCGAGCCATGTTTATCAAAAAAGAAAATCACCCAAAAGCAGATTTTTAGTATTTCCAGACTAGAATTTCCAGACTTGGCACCGAAGCGTCACCTCCTGTGTTTTTCAGCAGGTTGAGGTTCATCTAAACGGGGTAGACGCAGTACTGGGCAATGCCACACTGGTCGCCTTTGTTTCGAGCCATTAGGACGTAGCCGTCTTCCCCGTAACTCGTCCCCCAACTGCATGAAGAGAAAAGATCAAAACATGAATAGAAAACAGCGATGAGATGATGTATTATCAGTGAAAAAAACCAGAGTAAATAGGAAAATCCATACACGTAATGGGATTTCTGCCTTCCTCAGATTAATGACTCACTTGCTATTATTCAGTACAGTGAGGATTAGTATGTGTTAAAGATCAGATTTTTCTCAACAAATATGACTATTCTAAAGATTTTCTTTTAAAGGAAAATGTAAGCAGATGATGTGTAAGATTTGTTTTAGGCAGAAAGATCAGACACCTTGAATGGAAATTCTGATTTTTTGTGAGAATAGTTGAGGTTTATTAAGATTTCAATTTTCTTTATTTTCTATTAATAAAAATGTCAAAAACTTTCTTGTTATGTTTTTTCAGTTCTTTGAATTGAAAATGTTACAAAACGAAACTTCCCAGCATCACTTCTCTGTCTGATTCTTGGAATTCGAAGCAAACCACAACTTATTTTCATCAGCAAAAACAGAAAATCACCAAAGTCTGAACAGAATGTTTTTGTCTTGTGGCTACGGTGTGTTTTCTTTCCCTGTTTCACTTCTTGTTTGTCCTCCAGAGCTCCCACAATGCACCAGGAGCAGGGCGAACACACACTCACACACACTCGCACACACTCGCACACACTCGCACACACTCGCACACACTCGCACACACTCGCACACAGCCTGGAAGCAGAGCGGTGGAGCGTTGTGAGGGGAGGGCGGACCGTCTCACCTGTTCTTTATCAGCCAGTAGTCTTGTCCGCCCAGAGTCCCGTAGCCCACGGCTAACACGCCGTGGTTCACGTTCTGGCTGCAGCCGGGGTCCACGTACACTCCTGAGGAGAGGCGGTGAAACAACACGCCGAATTATTCACACGGTGGTTCGGAATCTGGACAGAGATTTTTTTTTTTTTTTACTCGGCCTTCCTCAGCTTGAGCTGATATCCCCCAAAATTCTTTACATCCAGATGGAAGCAGCGTTGTTTTTAGTTTCAGTAGGCACAGAAATGCTGTAGTTTGCGTGCCAGCCCACTAGTTGGTGCCGATATTCAGCCACACATGCAGAAAAAAAGCAGGACAGAAACTCTCAAGCTTCTTCAAACAGCCTTTCGTCCTTGTATAGGTGCACTCAGGCCTCGTTTATGTGACAATGCTTCAAGTGAAAAGTGCATAATTTTAGCTTTTTCCATTTCAGAAATGTTTTGCATTTACATGGTAATGTTTTGAAAATGTCTATTTACATGGAAACGGCGGAAACGGTGACTGTCAACTATAAAACCACCAAGTCCCGGGAGAACATGGACTGGGAGTCATGACACTCCCGAGGAAACGTTCTTCTTATTGTTGGGTTTCTCTGTTAAAAGCACCTAGAAATGACTGTGTTGTATGTGGTGCCATTTAAATAAAGTTGAATTGAATTGAAAATTCTTATTGTCTATCTACTGAGCATGTGCAGAACAACTGTTCACTACGGCCGTGCTGCGCATGCGCAGTAGCTGCGCTTCAGAAAAGTTTCCCTCGTTTCCACGGAGATAAGAGTCAGAACCGTTTTAAAAAAGTTGCATTGTCAGTGGCTCTGACCGCTGTTGTCGTCTGAAAACAGAGCAGAAGTTTTCCATTTTCATTTGAAAACGTTACCGTGTAAACGGGACCTAAAACAGAAAAAGTTAAAAAGGAAAGCACAGCCAAAATGGCTTAAAGTGTTAAAATTGCTGAAACCGGTAAAGTGGCCAAAGCAGGTAAAACAACAGAAGTTGCAAAACAAAAAAAAATCTAAAAGAAACAAGAAAAGGCTAAAAGCCATCTGGAATTGCTCAACAGCAAAAAAAAAAAAGAAAAAAAGAAAAAAAAGAAATTAAAAAAAACATCTAAAAAGGGGAAAAAAACTAAATGGCTAAAGTCATTTAAAAAAAAAAAAAAAAAAGCCAAAATTGCTACAATTGTTAGAAATAGCTGAAAATGGCCATAATGTTGAAAAGAATTAAAACAAACAAAAAAAAATCACTCACATTTAATAAAAATGGCCAAAAAGGTAAAATCGCTTCAGAAGCTAAAATAACTTAAAATGGAGAGTAAGTAAATATATAAGTGTACGTTTTGTGCCGGTAAATAAACCTACATCGACACGGCAGTGTATCTGAAGTGTGACTCACCGCTCTTGTAGAGCAGGAACTGCTGCCGTGAGGCGTCGATGGCGACCGAGATGGGCCCGACGGTGGCCAGCGCCGCCTGCAGAGCCGCTTCGTCGCCTTCGGGGAGAACCTCGTATCGGGAGCAGTTAGCGGCGCTGTAGGCCGGGTCGTAGTGACACTGCTGCACCTGGAGGTCAGAGTGCAGAGCCAGCGGGGTCAAAGGTCAAAGGTCAAAGGATCTGGACCAGAGGTGTCACGCTCGCCTCAGCTCAGAGGCTTTAGAGGAGGGAGTAGAGATACAACAACTGCTAATTAAGCTTTGACTGAGCATGAAGCTGACGGAAAATCTAACGTTCACCACAAACACTGAAAATGCATCTTCACATTTCCGATGTGTGAGTGAAAACTGTAAAATCTTTGATGTGTGTGTGTGTGTGTGTGTGTGTGTGTGTGTGTGTGTGTGTGTGTGTGTGTGTGTGTGTGTGTGTGTGTGTGTGTGTGTGTGTGTGTGTGTGTGTGGTTCAACCAGCAGCCACGGAGGTTATTCAGAGAATCTTCCACTTCATTACAGTTGGAAGGTTTTTTTGGGGGGTGATTTTTTTGTTTTTCGTGGAATTAAAAGCGAGACACCTCCGCAGTCTGTGAGACGGCTCAGAAGTGCCCTCCTCTTCCTCCTCCTCCTCTTCCTCCTCCTCCACACCAGCAGCAGCGAACCGCACGAAGCCCGCAGGACAAACATGTTGTCCGCTCACATTAATTTATTGTTGCTCCAAAGAGACATTAACAGCTGACCACAGACAAGATAGGAGAGTGTTTGTGTCTGCCGCCCGGAGCGCCGGACTGAACTTCTCGCTGCTGCTCGTACACCCACACCGGCGTGTGTTCACTGTAAACCTGTGTTTAGGCGAGATTACTGCCTCCGCGCTCTCGAAAGGAGCGACGGGTCTGATCTACTGAAGGTTTGCACGCGCAAAGAAACGTGTGGAAGCGGCAAAGTAGTGTGTGCATGCGTGGCAGCGTGTGCATGCGTGGCAGCGAGAGAATTCCAGGTTCTAATCCGTTTGAGTTTCAGAGGCCCGACTGCGGAAGCTACATGTTTGAGTGTGAGGCTGTTTCCACGACGTTTCAAGTGAAAAAAGCATTTTTTTTTTTGCTTCCGAAAAGTTTCACGTTTTGAAAACGACGTCTGTCTCCATGGCAACGGAGGAAATGCTGAAAACGGAAGTGGGCACCGTTGGTTGTTTCTGTTATGAAAGCACACGCATGAAGCAGAGAACCATACGCTATAAGCATTAACAATAGGAGTACGCGGTCATTCTAGGGGACAGACGACCAAGTTGGATCGTTATTACAGTGACTGTCAAAATAAAAGTACCACGTCCCAGGAGAATATGGACTGGGAGTCATGACTCTCTGGAGGAAACATAGTTCTTATTTTTAAGTTTTCTGTTTCCACTGTAAACAGGGCCATATACTGTATATATATGTGTGTGTTCAACTTCTTTTAATCACATAGTATCTTTTACTTTATCAAGTACTAAAGCAGTAAGCCATTTAAAGTCCTAATTTGAAATCCTTTTTTTCCTGCAAAATGCACAAAACACTGAATCTGTTTGTGTTATCGTTGATTTTAGACTTCCACAACAGTTTCTAACACTATTTCTGTATAAGAAAAGTCACTCACCTCCCCCAAATAGGGGTAAAAAGCGTCCGAGTCGATGCCCTGGTTGTCGATGACGTAGTTGAAGGCCTTTGTCATGAATCCCCCGTTGCAGCCGCGGTTGCCGTACTTCCCGGAACAGTCCACCAGGTTCTGGGGACTGAGGTCCACCAGCTTCCCCGTCGTCTTGGCCAGCAGGCCCTCCAGGGCCCCCGCAGCACTGAAGGCCCAGCAGGAGCCACAGGAACCCTGGATCACAAACACGTCATGTAAACAAGACTTCGCTCACATCATTTAGTCACATTCACCCGTTCATGCACAGACCGTGCCATGCAAAGTGATTGACCTGCTTTAAAAACAACCCCAGGTTATTTGTCTGGTCCAAACAACAGAACTGTTCAAATCAGGGGCGACATTCGGACCAATTTCCTCTTGGGAAGGCTGAACTGGTAAAATAGTGCCATAATAACCTTTAAATCAAACTTTAGGATTTATGTATGAGACAAACCTGTTATTAATATAGCCATTATTGTTTATCTTTAGTTCTATTATATATATATTTGTATTTGTATTTATTACGATGGCTTTTATTATTAATGCAAGTTGGGATATTTGCACACAGGATAGGATTAGATTATTTTTACTTGTTGTTTATTCATTTCACTTTTTAATTCTATTTCCTTTAGCTGAGTGTTAAAGACTGGTGACACAAGCACAAAATTGTGAGCATCTTGTATAACCTATGGTGATTTTTCTTTTGTTTGTTTTTTTTCAGTTCGAAAAACTTTAAAGTATAATTTTTTTTAATTTATTTATTTATTTAATTATCCCACAAAATCAAACAATTACTACCAAAAATGACTACAATCTCAATATAAAGCCAGTTTTAATGAAAACCTTCTGGTGCAACAATGCAGTGAAATGTCCCAAACACTTCTCCTTTAGCTGTTAAGGTTTAAATTTCAAGGTTATTATGACGTTATTTTACCGGTCCGAGCCCCACTCGAGATGAAATATTTGTAAGTGTTTTAGAAACTTGATAGAAACTTGGTGTTACCTGAAGACACTGACGGGTGGCGATGAAGATGGGTTTGTTATTAAAAGTCTCCGCCTCCCTACAGAGTTCTGACTTCACCTCCTCTCTCTCTCTCTCTCTCTCTCTCTCTCTCTCTCTCTCTCTCTCTCTCTCTCTCTCTCTCTCTCTCTCTCTCTCTCTTCACTACTTGAATGGCTCAAAGAAAAAATCTGATAAATGCTGCAGCATCCCATATTGCAATGCATTGATGCTATAAATTCCCTGTGAACTGAAATGTTTCTGTATCCGCTGCAGCAGCAGGGCATCAAATGGAAACGGTCTAATTGTCTCGCGCTTCATTTCATACACATTTCCATGTTTGGCAGCACAACATGAGCGTGTAAAGTCGGAGCCAGCGGAGGGTCCAGGAGAGTTTAAGAGGTTAAAGAACTCCACCGACTCTTTAAGGAAACGTTTTGTTTGTCAATTACATCTCACATGTTGCTGTGAATAGAAGGACTGCCAAAATCAATACGGCCGTCTCTAGTTGAATGATGCTCTCATGCACGGAACAAGTTTATAATGTGTTTGGCCTTAAAAATTCCTTTTTAAAAAATTTTTTTTTAGATTCCTCTCGCTTCATCATCAATCTACACAAGATATGTTTTCTCTCTACTTATGCGTGACACGGTGCAACTTTACATTCAAGACAAGTTCGACTCCTCATGAGAAATTCTTGAAGTTTTGAGAGGTTGTAAAGATGGATAAACAAGATATTTGGCATAAATGAACCAGGAAGGGCTCGACAGTAACACTGGGTGCCGTATACACAACAACGTTTTCAGCTCGGAGCCACTGAAAACACGACCTACCTGAGAACCTTTCCCAAGGTGGAACCTTCAGAACTCCGTCTCCGTGGGAACGGGGAGAAAACACAACTTTCTAAAAATGTTGAGTCGAGTGGAAAAGGGTGGAAACGCACCTTTTCGAGAATGCTCCGACTCCTTCTACATATAGATGGACGAAAATGCAACTTTCTGAAAACATTTGGGCTCTGTCTCCATGTAGATGAAGAAAATAGCTACTTTTTGAATACACTGATTCTCTCTACTTGTAAACAGAGAAAACAAAACTTTTGGAAAACGCCCCGATTCCATTTCCATGTAGATGGAGGAAAGCACAACTTTAGGAAAGATCGACTCCATCTCAGTGTAAATATGGGAAAACACAGCTTTTTAAAACATTTGGGTTTTGTCTCAATGCAGATGGATGAAAATGCAACTTTTGAAAAAATCTCCCAACTCTGTCTTTGTAGAAATGTTGGAAAACGCAACTTATAACAACTCCAAATGTTTGTATCGTATTGCCAGAACAACCAACAGCACACACTTGTGGCCAAACATGCTAACTACATCCTTTTACTGTTTCCGTGGAAACATACATCGTCTTCAAGACGTTGCGGCATAAACGCCAGACTTTCCAAAAACGAAAGCATAAAAACGATGCGTTTTTACTTGAAATGTTGAAGGTTGAAACACGCAGGAGCTGTAATATTCAACAATCTGTGACTTTCAACATGACACACGCCTGAGGTCTTAACGCGTGCGAGGCGACGTGTGGCTTTTCCCCTCGGCTGCGTGCTGAACGAAGAGGATGTGGCTTGAACACTCATCAAACTGGTCGAGGTGGTGGAAACAAACATGAAGCGATTTACAGGACAAAGAAGAAGATGAATGAGGGAAGTGAGACGCAGAATGATGACACGATGTGTTTCAGTGTGTGTGTGTGTGTGTGTGTGTGTGTGTGTGTGTGTGTGTGTGTGCGTGTATACCTGCGTCTTCACACTGGTGACCAGGCCCTTCTGCCTCCAGTCAACAGTGTCTGGTAGATTCGAGATCCCTTGGAAGGATGCTGGCGCCCTCTGGAGGTCAGTGGGAGGAGTTAGCAGACCAAAAGAGTGCCCGAACTCCTCTGGAGTCTATAATGGGTATAAGAAAGAAAATAAACTATTATATGTTGCCAAAAATACAGATACTTCTGTAAAAAAAAAAAAAATAGATGTTTGTAAAAGTACATTTCCAAAGAATTTACTCTATTGTACTCAAATATAAAGTCAAAATATACTAGAATTCAAGTATTTGTTAGCTCATTGTTAAATGTTTTTAATGTTCTGGAAGGAGCTTTCAGCCAGTTCTCATTTCATGTGATTGTGTCTTTATGTATGTGTATACATTAGTCCAGTTTGATTTCTTGAGTTAGTTAATTTGGATGCACGTTAGAGTTCATCGTCCATATTTTAATTACAAGTCACTGTGAAATGATATCCAAATAAATTTTTGATTGATTGAGACCCTGTTTGCACAACAATGTTTTTAAGTAAAAACTGAAAATATTATCTGTATTTCGGGCGTCTGTTTAACTGACAAATGCAACTTTTCTGAAACGCTGCTACTGTCCGTGCGCACCACATCAAGGCTAAATAGTTGTTCTGCACATGCTCAGTAGCTGGACAATCAGAACAATGTTCCCTCCGTCGTGTCATGACTCCCAGTCCATGTTCTCCTGGGACTTGGTAGTTTTATTTTGACAGTCACCGTGATAACAATCTAACTTGGTCGTCTGTCCACCAGAATGTCCGTGTTCTCCCATTGTTAATATTTCTAGCGTGTTGTTCTGTTCTCCATGTGTGTGTCATTTCATTACAAAACAAACAACAGCACCCACTAGTGGCCTGGCATGCAAACTACATCATTATCATGCCACCGCGACACTTTCCTGAAATGACAACAGAGAAACGATGTGTGTTCAATGTCAAATAAACGGGGCCTAATTTAGAATTTGCAGAGAATCAATGGAAACATTATTCACTATATACACACACAAACATGTATAAGCTGCCTGTCATGACGACAAATCTTAACGCCGCTGTAGCATCGTTAGCTCATGCTCTTCTCCGCTTCATCCCGTGCTTCAGCTCCGCCGTGCTCACCGGGAACGTTTCGAGCTGATTGGACACAAAATCCTGCCTGACAAGAGTGCGAGCGACGCATATTGAAATGACATTCATCGGCTGGCCACAAACACAATCCGCAGCTTGCGTTCACTTCCATCCGCTGCAGTAGCTCGTTTTTATCTGTGCTTGCTAACACGCTCGCTGCAAGAACTTTAAAAGCCCCCATGTGGCCCCCCAAAAAATACATTTGAATAAATTAATGAGCGGTTGAATGCGATGTCAGCGTAGTTTTTTTTCCCTCTCAGCACGTCACGGTAATGATGAGTCTGCTCATGATATTCTTCCTCTGGACATCAGCGGCCTTTGTGATGCTAACAGGGGGCGTTAAGGTCTTTATTGTTGATGCTATCACCGCCTTTTATGAGCACTATTCTTTTTTTTGTTTTTAACGACCCAGATAAAACCCCGCGGAGTGAAAGCGGATAAAGTGGAGCGGATGAACAGGTTTCACTCGACACTTTGCATACAGTGTCACCTCTGAGGCCTCCGAGCTTCCACTTCTGCTCCCAGGAATCAGCCGCGCTTCTTGTGGTCGATAAATCAGCCGAGCGGATTGAAAATGTGACTGAAATCACTCGCTGACACGGACCGAGGATGAGGTGAGGCAGGTTTAAGGAGCACAGACCAGCCTCACTCACTCTCTCACTCATTAAGGTGGGCTCTGAATGAACTGCAGGCACTGTGAGTGTGTGTGTGGTCAAGCTGAGAGCAGAAATAATTTCATTACCACAAGAGCCGAGAGACGGCGGCTTCCTCTGGAAAAGTAAAGTTTGAGCAGCCGGAGGGTGAAGCGAGCAGCGGCGGAAGCTCATTTACATCCAGGTCAGAGAAAAGTCTCTGTAATTTGTTCTCTCATCATTTCTCATGTATGTTTTTCTTGTCAAATGAAAGCCTCGTATTTTAATCCAACAGATGAAAGCCTTTGACAGAAAACACATCGCTGTCATAATATTTTTTTTTTATAAAAATCCTTTCAAAATCTCAGGAAAAGATTTAAACTTACATAATTCATATTTTCGCCCTTTGATTGCCTGATGTTTGGCTTTAATCATTGTGTTTTGGACTTTTTCCTGTCAGGAGTTTCTAAGGATGCACCGATACCGACACATGTATCAGGTTCGACGCTGCACTGAGTTCTCGTGCTACTAAAAAAACAAAAAACAAAACCCGGAGAGTATTATGTGATGTCATACGCAGGTAGGCAAGCGAGCACGAGCGACATCCACCGTTTGGAGATTCTTTAGTATGAACTGACAAAAGTGAAGCCGACTGTAAATTATATGTTCGTCATCGAGTAAACGGCTCTCTGTCCTACTTTCTCTTCCTGATTCCAAACTCCCACATCTCAGCCTGCTTCCTTCTCTTATCATAGGTCACTGTGTCATCGGCAAACACTGAGATCCTCGTGATCTCCTGACCTCACCGATTAGTCCCTCTGTCGCCACCGCAGCGCCGAAGGAGCTTCATCCTGAAGCCTCGGTCTGTCACATAATTCTGTCATTTTTAAAGAAAATGTGTCTATTTTTCAATCACCTCTGCCATCTTATAACACATTGATAGCTTTAAACAATAACCCTCCGGCTCTGAAGATAATGTTACAGCCCACAGGTGTGTGTGTGTGTGTGTGTGTGTGTGTGTGTGTGTGTGTGTGTGTGTGTGTGTGTGTGTGTGTTAACGTATGCTGTTTGACAGGAGGTACCCTCACCGACTTCCTCTATTGGAGGATGACTGCTGATTGGCTCAGCTCCGCCCACCAGCTGATGCCATTTAACAGCTCCACCAGACTCCTTGTGGCGGCTGATGTGGGAGGCTTCCGCTCCGGCTGCCTCGAGAAACCTTGGTGTATGTTTGAAGTAGTTTGTGTGACCTTTTAACCTCGGCTCCACTCTGATCTTTGAGTGTTCGAGGTTTTCGGTTAAGACGTTAGTCAAGCAGTTTGGTGGAGGTACCAGCTGTTTGTTTAGAGTTAATTGGGTGTTTTTGTTTGTTTCAGGTTTGCCACTTGTGTTTAGTAAATTTGTGTTGTTTGAAACTTTAGTTAACAGCCTTCTAGAGAAGAACCTGCCTTTTTTGTTATAATAAATCCCTCACTGTATAGTTTGCCATCAGCCCCCCCACCCCCGTTGTCCTTTTATGTTGGCCAGTACCTGTTTAGCCCTCCTTTTTTTGTACGTGTCTTGGGTCTATATGAGTATTGTAAACCAATAAAACTCTAACTTCTGAGGAAATGTGATGATTTCACCAGGTCTCCCATGTGGTTCATTCCCAGCTCGTAGGTGTGAAGCCCCATCGAGGCCTCCAGGTTGTGCATGGCAATCAGCTTCAGGTTCTTCTCCCACAGCTCCCGGCGGCGCCCATCCTCCACCTTTTAATGCACCGCTCCGATTAGATTAATACTGTAAAACACACGTGACCCGCATGCAGCTCGCATTTCCTGCGGCACATGAGCCAATTTAAAACACTAATGCTTTGTAGGAAAGTCACTTTAACCACGTTCGAAGCGGATGTGCGCTGGCCCGGGGCACATTTCACATCGGGAGGCGGACTGGTGAAATAGTGACACATTAACCTTCAAATTAAAAGTCTTTCTTGGTTGTGGTTTCAGCGTTTACAAGATGAAAAGGTCTTTATTTTTAGGACACCAAACGATTACTCTCGACAATGAAGTCAAAATGAAGTCGGATTTAATGAAAATTTCTGGTGTAAAATAGTGAAATATCCACAAAACTTCTCGTCTCTGTTGCATTATGCATGTTTTTACCAACTCACCTTGACAGCATGGTTCATTCTGATATCTCAGAAATTTGTTCGAAAATCTGTTTTCTTTGAAAAAAAATTTTGGGGTGAATTTGCTTGGCGGTTTTGCGGGTCTGATTGGAGAATCTTGCGGGCCGGTTGTGGCCTCATGTTTGACACCCCTGATGACTTCTGAAGACGAATCTTCCATTCATCCTCAGAGTTCACGTGCTTGGTTTATCGCCTAATCATCAAAGTTGTCATCTCTGCAGTGAAAACCTACACTTGTATGTTGTGAACACAGATAAAAAAAATGTTTTTATCTCTTCAATATTTAGAGCTTTTATACCTCATTTTGATACTTCTTGTTGTGCGTCTTCTTCCACAGCTGCCAGTGGAGATCCAGCCCACTGTCAAACATGGCTGCAGCCTCCACACACACACAGATGAGCAGCAGGCTCCCCAACATCAGGCCTGCGCACGCACACACACACACACACACACACACACACACACACACACACACACACACACACACACACACACACACACACACACACACACACACACACACACACACACACACACACACACACACACACACACACACACACACACACACAAGGAGACAGGATGTCGTCTGACCTTTGACGAGGAGGCTGCTGGTTAACGTGCAGAGGAAACAATCCGCCCGACAGAGATCGAGGCTCCATCAGAAACACACGGACGTTTCTCACTTCACACACACTCAGACTATCAGGCACTCGGGGAATCAGACGGGAGCAGCAAATCTTTTCAAAGACTCTTTAAATGTTGCCAGAACGAGGAAAACAATGAAGATAAAGGGGGGAAAAAACCAACTGAATTTGAGAGTTAAAATATACACAAACATATCAAATGTTGGTTAAAGCCACAAATTCTCATTATTATGCCTATTCTCAGTCTTATATTTCTATTATCATTCCCCTCTTCCGTTTCATTAATATTTTTATTGTTGTTATTCCCATTCTGATACTTGTTCAGAATCAGAATGAGCTTTATTGGTCAGGTGTGTTTAACACACAAGGAATTGGCTTCGGTCGGCTGCGCTCTCTTTGTACAGAAGTAACAATAAACCAAAAATATAAGCATATATTTAAAAACTAATAAATAAGATAATAGTGCAGTGGTGAATAGTGCAAATAGTTCTTATTCTCATTATTTTCAATTATTATCATTAGTGTTCGTCCCATTACTATTCTCATCATCCTTATTGTCATTCTTGTTTTTTTTCATTCTTACTTTCATCAGTAAACAACAAAAATAGGAAACAATGAGTCAATCTGTGTCTAATCTAATAATTCAATCACTAATAATTCAATAACCATTTCTTTTGATACATTTTGTGTGAATTTTCTGCTTTTAAAACATGTAACCAGTCCTCATGTTTGTTTTTGCACAGTAAGAAATATCAGCTGGCTGAATTTATTGAACGACTTCTGCTGTTTTTCAAAGACTCACAAAGACAAAATCAAAGCGAACTTTATTCGAGACCATTCGAGAGAAAAACCCGCAATGAAGAAAACAATTTCTGCAAGAGTTGTTGTGTAAACAGGAAGTGCCAATTTTCCAACTGTGCCAGTAAGTTAACTCATCATATAATAAGATTGAAACCTTCATGTCACTCTTTTCCTCTTTTTGTTTTGAAATTGAACTTTTTTCTTTCTTTCTGTTCTCATGTCCAAAAACTCCTTTGTCGATCAAATATTTGCACCCAAGTTGTCCCGTCCATTTATACTGAAATACCACTAATATTACATTATTTGAATTGTACTAAGAAAGGAAAAGTACTTTTGTTAAAAAAAACTACTCACAATGCTGAAAAACTGAGTAAAAGTGATTTTTGAACTGTTGGGTGTATTAGTGCGGGGGTGTCAGTGGCTCTAATCAGACCAAAGACCAAGAAAACGATCAAAATTGCAAAGAAAATAAAGATTATTTTTGGACAAATTTCTTAAGAGTAGTAGAAACAACACTGCACCGAGATCTGAGCCGAGATATCGGTGATGCTGCGATGTCGGGGTGTAAAAACACCCATAATGCAGCAGTTTCAGGGGAAGTTTGTTTCGGGACTTTGCACCAGAAGGTTTCATTAGAATTAGCTTTAAGTTGAGATTATTATCATTTTCTGGAGTAATTGTAAAAGATTTTGCAAAACCATACACTTTTTTCCCCCCCAAAACATAATAAACGATACAATAAAGAAAAAGAATTAAAGTTTGAATTTAAAGGTCATTATGGCACAGTTTCAGCGGGGTGAAGTTCTGTATGCGGCTTCTGAACGAGAACATCTTTGACACCCCTGGTTTAGTGTGTCTGCCTTGTGAGGAATTGACAAACTGTACAGCCTGCTTTCACTCATTGTCTGCTGTTCTTTTCAAAACAAAGTTGTAACGTTTGAATAAGATTTTAATCATTTTCAGTGTGTTTACCACTGAAGAACAGTTCTCTCTCGACAAACCATTTGTGTATAACATGAAGCGCTTTAAAAATAACGAGTAATTCACATTATCAGGTAAACCTGCCATGTATGGAGGACTGTGAGTACTGCTTCTTTTTTCTTTTTTAATTTATAGTTTTCATCATTTGTGTTTTATGAGCAGAACACTTTCGTGATTCTGTTACTTTCTTTACCAGATATAAAATATTTGTACTCTAAAACAGTTAAATCGAGGTGAATTTTAATTCACAAAGCATGATTGCACAGTGCACAAAACCAGCATTTATCACAGTTCACTCAGTCCTCTGCAATATTTATATTACACACGTTAATATCAAGAGGGAAAAAAACTAAATGCACTGTACAGCCCTAAAAACAATATAATTCTAATTGCAAGGAAGGAGTACGGACACATATACAAGCACAACGTGTCTAAATATGTCAGATTTAATCAGTTTAAAACTATATAGTTTTCACAATGAATAAATGATAAACAGCCGGGTGATTGTATAATAATCGAGAAATGCTTTCTCACAGTTGCCTCTTGAGCACAAAAGAAACCTTAAATAAATCACAGAAGTGAAAGTAAAACCAAAATCAGGTTACATGTTTACTTTTTAAAGGATCTATTCTATTTAAAAAGATTTTATTAGATTAAAAGATTCTAACTGATAGATATAGATTGATAATAGACACTACTTGCCCGTTTTGGTGGAAGTAATGGTGGATTCTGAGTTGACGCTCCTCCGAAGTTCTTCCTGGTTGCTGTTTATAAAGAAAGAGTCACATGATGTGTCGCAACTCTTCCTCTTCATCACTTCACCTCAAATACGTGTCAAAACAGGAACTGTGATGAAAGTGAGAGAAACGCAGGTCTTCCGGACCCCCTGGTGGCCACTAACCAAACTGTAATGATAATATTGATTCAATAAAGAGCTTTTTAAAACTTGTTTTTAATGTTAAATCAACCATATGATGCAGATGTCGGAATCAAAAGCAACATTTGCTTCATCTTCATTTCTTTAAAGTCGGTGAGGCAATTTAGGGGAATTCCTGACATCTTTTCACTGCTGCACACAGTTTCTAGAGCAGGGATATAAAACTTGTTTTAATTCAGCGGCCACATGCAGCCCAACGGTAACTTCAGTGTGCCGGGGCGGTAAAGTAGTGCCATAATAACTTTAAAATTTTACACTTTAAAGTTTTTCTGTCTTGTGGTGGTAATTATAAGCATAAAAAAAAATCTATGATCTCGAAGAATTTTGCACCGAATTTGGCGACAGTTTCAACTGAACAACCTAAGAGCCTGTTTACACTCGCTGTTTTAGTATTTCTATTTCAGGAATGTTTCATGTTTCCACGGCGAACTTTCTGAAAACACGGACGTTTCCGGTGAGAAGGGAGCGAGCGCCATAGTACGGAAAACCCAGCGTTAATCCTTGAAGTTATCTCCATAAGAGAAAATCCAGGCTCGTAGTCCAGGCCACTGGTCTCTGTGTCGTGTTGTGTCTCTTTAAAAAAAAAAAAAAAAAAAAAATATATTTTTTCAATTTCCTTGGTGATTTGATCCAATTGGAGCCTCTTGTCGACCGGTTCGGGTCCATGGACCTTATGTTTGACATCCCTGGTCTAAAGGTTTAATATCATATTATCACTGATGTTGATCAGCGTCTCTCTGTTACATTAGACGGTTTCCCACCGGATCAGTTAGTATTTATGTTATATTAAATTAGCAATTCTTTAAAAACTCAACATTTTCCAAAAGTCATGATGTATTTTATGTCATCTTGTCCAACAGCTATAAACACTCTGATGTTGAAACCATTAAATTATCCTGTGAGCAAAAAACAAAACCAAACAAAAACATGTTTTTAGGCTGCAAAACAAAATGCAAATGTGCATCGTTCCCTCCGTCCTCGGGGGGGGAAGAGAATATTGTGGCGTTCGGCTCGTTGCATCTCGATGTTCATCGTGCAGAGATGAACATTTTGGCGCCATGCAATGGAGAGAGGTCAGGGAGGTTGCCGGGGGAAACAGAAATGCTTTGGGATGGATATCCAATCTGGATAATGTAGTTCTGGACCGAAGAGGAGGTCAAGATGAATATTTGACCTGGCGAGAGCTCTGGAGGAAAGGTCGGGGGGTCGCCGTGTTCCCTGCGAATCACAATCCATTCAAATCGTATATGGAGGCCTTACACAATGTGTAGGGTGCTGGAGTGCACACACACATGCATGCACACGCAGACACACACACACACACACACACACACACACACACACACGCACGCCGGGAATGTATTGAAATCTACTGTCTCTCAGGTCGGCTAACATTTTCTTCCTTTTCTCCAACTTCTGGTTTAACTTTCTCGTGGATTAAATTCTTTTTTGTCGTCATCGTTTTAACATGGGTGTGTGTGTGTGTGTGTGTGTGTGTGTGTGTGTGTGTGTGTGTGTGTGTGTGTGTGTCTGCGTGTGCTCCTCTGCTGTGTGTCGTCCTTCTCTCCATCCATGAATCGGCGGGACCTCAGAGACACGGAGAGCAAAAGACAACGTCGCTCATATACATTTTTATACACGAGCGAGACGGAACCAGACACACAGAAGATTTCAGAATCTTTATGAGAAAAAAGATCCTGTACAATGTACTTTTACATATTTTTCATATCTAGTATATGTCCATATATATTTAGTACAGTATCCTGTAGCTTTGCTTCTCTTGAGAATTGCTCAAATTTAGATGATCACACCTCCACTGGCTGGTCACACCTCAGATCGAAGCCTAACCCTAAAGACGGCTTCATAATGAAATATACATCTTGTGTTTTTGTGTCAAATACACTTAATAATCCTTCCACATGTGTCAAATATACTTTGAAATCCTTCAAATCAATAATGCTGAAAAAAAGATGTCTGGAACCACATGGACGAGATGTCGTTGCAACTCATGAAAACAGAACGAGTCCTGTCGTGAGTGTCCAGGCTGGAGACGAGGACGAGACTGAGGGACTGACGAGACACTGACTCTCGACATGAAGCTCATTTTAATGAAACCTTCTGGTGCCAAATGCAGTGAAATGTAAGAAAAAATAAAAATATAAAAGCTTCTCCTATAGCTGTTGCATTCTGGGTGTTTTCACAAACTCCCTCGGGTGTGCTCTGCAGCGCCCCCTAGGACAGCCAAAGCACCCCCAAGAAATTAAATATTTTTAAAGTTATTTATTCCGATTTTTTTTTTTTTATGTGTGAAAATCATAATTTGTTGCCTGGTAAATTAATAAATACATTTTTTTAAAAACTAAAAAGCAGTGTAATGTGATTCAGCCAATCGCTGCATTAACCTTTGGCGATGTGCAAAACCGCTGTAAACCACAACAGCCGACGTATCGTTCTATTATGACGTCCCATGGTTGATGCATGATTATTTCCTATTTAGTGTTGGAGACCCGAACTCTGACTCCTGGCCAACAAAATGTCAACAAAAACCCAAAACAAGGCATTCAACTTCAAAAAAGAAACTTTTATTCAATTTCCTACAAAACATTACAGTTTTAATCATTAGAAAAGTGCCGAACAAGAACAAGAACAAGAACAAGAAGATTTCCAGGAGGTGACTAGGTGGTCAGGAAAGGAGGAGCTCCCATCGCCCAGCAATGCTTCCTGTCACACCGAACGTCATTAAAAAGTGACTGAAACTATCAGCGGCTCCCCGACCGGCCCCGTCACGTCCTGAGATGTAACTCGCCTCACACGTGGTTCCGGGTTCGGGGTTTCTGGAGGAAAACCCTCCAGGAACCACGTCTTTCTCTGCGGATCAGAGCAGCGCGGAGGCCTGCCGCCGCCGCGGAGATAGACTGAGATTCAAAGTGCTTCGTCTGACTCCACTCCTCCATTTCTCTCTTTTTTTTTTTTTAAAAAAACCAACCCGAAACACATTAACTTTAGTCCCTTTCATCATTTGGTGATTAAAAAGCAGTTTGTAGTGGTTGTTGACGTGAAGAAATGAGCTCTGTGAAAGGTTGTGTGCTTTGTGGTAATGGCTGGAACAACCAGTAATGTCAGATTTTGAACATTTTCCAATGTAATAAAGCTCATAATCTAAAAATGTAACAGGATAATTAGACCATTATCTTAAGTTTTGCCAATAATCTATTTGATTGAAGTCAAATTTAAAAAATCTGAATGTTAGAATACATAAACAAGGCTGCATTTCTTTGGAAAAAAATATCTTTTTTTATGGTTAAGAGGATGATATGTTCCTCAAATTCATTAATTCAAACACACTTTGCGACATTCCTATAACTTTGTGACACTGTGATCGAGGTTTTCACATTATCGGCTTTGCGACAATCAGAATTATTACATTATTTGCCCAAAATGACATTATCGGTCGCTGCAATGTCCCCTTCATCCGTCCACGTCCTCCTCCGACCGGCTCCTTCACATGACGGGGTAGCTGGCCAGGTTGGCGATGCCGCAGGCGTTGCCACGGTTGCGCGCCATCATGATGTAGCCCTTGTTTCCCCAGTCCTCGCTCCAGCTGCCAGAGAAAGACAAAGTGATGGAGAGACGGAAAGAGATGAGTGTGATCCGAGCATCGCCTGCAGTTAAAGGAAAAACATTTCAACTCATCAGCGTGTCCCAGACAGACGGCAGCCCCGTCACGCCGTCGCTTCATTTCGTGGGCCACCTGATGCCGTCCCACCTGTTCTTGATGATCCAGAACTTCTTCCCCTTGCTGTTCACGCCGTATCCGACCGCCAGCACGGCGTGATTGATGTCGTCTTTGTTGCACTGGGGGTCGTAGTAAATACCTGGCCACACAACAGAAACACACGGCGAGAGACTCAGTGCACCGCACAAAAAAAACTGAACTCAATCAGAAGATAAACATTTCTACACCTAGAACTTAGTTTGGATCAGACATTAGCAGCCCGAGACTTTTAAGATCCTCTGCAGTGGATCCGGGATCCAGGAAGCGCTCAGAAATGGATTTTTATGTATTTTTTATATTTGTTTACTTTGACTTATTTTGCATAAAGAAACAGCTAAAACAACCAAAATGGCTAAAATTGCTCAAAAAAGAGGTTAAAACTGCTCAAACAACCAATATAGCAAAGAAAAAGAAAGCTTAATAAAAAGGCTAAAAAAAAAAAATATTTAAAATGGCTAGAATATTTTTGAAGAGGCTGTAAAAAAATCTACGAAATCCCTTCAAAAGGTTTAAAAGAAACTAAAACACTTGGAAATCTTAACGCCGCTAAAATTGCTCATAAAGAGGCCCTTAAAATACCTAATAATTATCTAACACAGGTAGAATTTGCTGAATTTGCTTGAATTAGATATAATTAGATAAAACAGTTGCACTTTTATTAAAAATATCTAAAAGCAGCTATGTTAAATATCTAAAATGACTGAAACAACTATAACTGCAAAGATTGCTTAAAAAAGAGGCCAAAAAATACAGAGAAGGCATCTGAAAACAGCCAAAAAACCTAAAACAGCTAAATTATGCTAAATAAAATGACCCCGCCAAATAAAAACAGTTAAAATCAATATCTAAAATGGAAACTAAAATCTAAAAAATTGTTTAAAAAGAGCCTAAAAATGCAAACAATAATCTAAAATAGCTGAAATAACTGTAACTGCAACAGCTAAAATAAATATCCAAAACAGGCAAAATTTGCAAAAACAAAATCTAAAAACTGCTAAAACAACTAAAAATGTAAAAAAAATATTTTTAAAAAGAAGCTAAAAACAGCTAAAGTGAACATCTAAATCAGCTAAAATTACTTCAAAAAGACTTGAAAAAATGCTTAAAAATGGCTTAAACAATAATATATAAAAAAAAATATTGGAAGAAAAAGGAAAACAAAACAAACAACCTCTGCATTAAATGGCTACAAAAACTCAAACAGCAAAAGAAAAAAAGAAGTTCTAAAGTGTTTCCTGTTGCATTTTGTGGCTGTGAAACTTTAAGTGACGTGTTTGGAGACATTTGGGCGTTTTGGTTGTTAAGACCAACACGTGTTCTTCATTCCCTGGCGTGAGGCTTCGAGACGCAGGAAGTCAGAAGGAGAGGAGGAGTGGAACCGACCTCTCTGGTAGAACTGGAAGCTGCTCAGCGCCGCGTCGATGCCCACGGACACCGGGCCCACTTTGAAGAGCGCCACGGCCAGCGAGTGCTCGCTGCCCTCGGGGATCTCCTTGTAGCCTTTGCACTGAGCCGCCATGCCCGACATGTTGTAGCGGCACGGCTGGTTCTGCAGGAAACACAAGAAGAAGAAGACGTCAGAGTCCATTTAGCATCCAAAGGTACTTTAATCTCACTTCCCGTGACACAATCCATTCTTCGATTCAAACTGGTTTTCATGAAGCTGCTTCCTCATTTCACAGATAAATGACTCTTTGTTTTGTGTTTGAGTTTCTGCCGCCACTCTTCCTGCCGCTGCAGCTCACTCTCTTTATCTCATGTTTGTTGAAAACACTGACGTCATTTCCAGGAGCGACCGGAGTCTTTTGGGAGGTAAAACTTTTTTGAGAAGGCAAACGGCTCAGGTCAGAGGGCAAATACAGAACGACAAGATTTTAATTGTACATATTGTGATGTGAAAGCATGTAATGACCTGCTGAAAATCAGCCATTAGTTTTCTTTTTTTTAAACAAACTCCCTCTCAGCTGTTCTTCTTTGTTATTGTTATTACACCATGGAATTTTTTTATTTCTTTTTTTTTTTAGGAAACCTTAAAGAGCTGTTAGAAATGGTCAAATTGATTTCACTTATATAGAAGGTAGATTATAGAGTCTTGAGGGTAAATAAAAGGGTCAAAGCAGTGACGGCCAAATGAAGCTTCGTGAACCACTTTCATTATTTTCTGACTCCCACCAGATGGCGCTATTGGTTTTAAGATGGTGGCTGAGAGACTGGCAATGAGGCTCCCTTTCAAACGTTTGTCGAGCAGACAGCGCCATCTAGTGGCTTCAGAAAATGAAGACTGGTTCACGAAGCTTCATTTGGCCGCCGCGAGGTCGAAGGTGATGATTTTCAGCAGTAAAACAGTTGGAACACTGGATAACTGGTGCAAAATATTCACAAGCAAATCTTCTATATCCTGATAAGATTATAATCTAATCTGAGAACTGCACGTGAGCCACCGACGTCTGCATTTAAAATGTTTCTCTCCCCGAACAGCAGGCAGAAGAGTTGGCTGATCCGTGTGAAGGTACGTTTACGGTCTAGACGATCGGCCTCCTCACCTCTCCGACGTACGGGTAGGCATCCTCCGAGTCGATGCCGCCGTTGTCCCTCACGTAGGCGAAGGCGTTGGTCATGTAGCCGCCGCCGCAGCCGTCGTTCTCGGTGACGCAGTCCACCAGGTTCTGAGGGCTGAGGTCGACCAGCTGACCCGTCTTCTTGGCCAGCTGGCCCTCCAGGGCCCCGGCGGAGCTGAAGGCCCAGCAGGAGCCGCAGGCGCCCTGAGGAACGCCACACAAACACTGTCAAGGCGTGTAGCGGTTTGCACTGTCGTCTCACAGAGGGACGGTCCTCGGTTTGAGTCCGGGGATCGTGTGGGTGTGGTGGCGGTGACATGCATTTCTCCAGGGGGGCGCTCACAGTTCCAAAACGTGCATGTGAGGATTAACGGCGACAGTAAATGACATGTTGTGTGTCCTAATACCTTCGCTTCACTTCCCTGCAACCCCGAATTTAGAAAAGATTCTAGAAGGAGAGTGACTGCGTGCATTTCCCCTGTTAGTGTGCTGTGATACAGGGATTTAAAGAAAGAACAAACACAAACACGTCTAGAGTAAATACCTCAGAATTTGGACTGAAGAGGCGATAAAATACACATGAATGTCAATATTGCATTGCGTCTCCTTACTTTAGAAAATTTCCAAGAAAAACAACTTTTTTTTTATTAAAGTTTGCTTTTCATTGTCTTCCCAGATATGAACTAATATTGCTCACACTAAATAATCCTGATATAATGATGGCAGTAGGAGGTCAATTAAAAAGACCAAAACAAGCCAGGATATTACAATTAAACTTTTAAGACAAAACTTTAAATAAAATGGTGAAATCTTGAAAATGTTCAATTATATGTACATAAAAACACAAGTGCATGTAGTCCGTCTATATTGTCTCACCTTAGAACTGTTGTTTTACAGATAAAGGTTTAACTTTGAGTGTGTGTGTGTGTGTGTGTCTGAGAGAGAATCTAGATTTAGTGTTTTAGAGGGTAGACTTGTCATCAATTCAGATGATCTAGATTATTGGATTATGTTTTCACATAAAGAGAATAGACATGTTCAGTAAGTTCCAGCAACATTCTGCTAAAATGAGCAGCCACAAACAGACTTTTAACGTTTTCTGTCACATACTTTAGCGAAGAAATAAAGACATTTTCTTACATGCACCTCTGTGTGCATTCTCCACTACGTCCACTAGGTGGCAGAAATTGACCGTCTCAACGATGTCAGATTAATGAGACCTGACGGTGAAATATGTTTCCATCTATTTCAGTATTAATTTAACTCACAGTTATTGGGATTATGGAATGAGAATTTTAGAGCAAGGTTGCAGATTTTAGAGTTAGTTTTTTTTAATCTGTAATGCAGGGTTTTTTTTTGTTATTTTTTCTTGAGAATTTCACCCAATCCTGGATGTGCTCTTGAGATTTTCTTGCCATGAGGCGAGCGTGCGAACCACTACACACTCCAGGCTTAAATCTCCCTCTGTCCCAGAATAGTAAAATTAATTTAGCATCCATTCTGACTACACAGCTGTGAGGTGAAACATCTGTTTGACCTCCCCCGGCGGCTCTGCGCGGTGGAAACAGTAAATGTGTGAAACGATCGGATCATCGGGGGAGAAACTGAATAATCTGCTTCAAACCAACACAACATGGCTGTGGGAGAAGCAGCAGACTTGTTGGTATGCAGAGAGAGCAGACATTCATGAATAATCCATGGAAACAGGAAGCCAAGGAGCTCATGAATCCACTGTGCAGCTGCAGGTTGTAATCTGTCCAGCAGATGGCGACAGAGTCAAACGATGAGATGAAAACAGAGTTTTAAAGCTGTTTTCATCTCAGTTTCATCTCAGGATTTACAGCTTCAAGGCTTTTTATTAAACTTTTTTCACTTATAAATTAAATTAGATAAATTATATCATGTATCGCATCATATACAAGCATCAATATTTCTATTCTTGTTTGAATCTTAAGGACATTTGTTTGAATTTTCTAAAGATTTCAGCAGTTTCACTTGGGTCAACTTTCTGTCTGTTCAGCTTTTTAAAGGATGTTTGAAATGGTTTTTATTGTTTTAGACATTTTTAGTGTTTTACATGTTTGTTTAAGCAGGACTTTGCAATTTATTCATAAATTAAAACAGATAAATGATGCCAAAGCATCTCTATATCATAATTTAATGAGACATAGTCCATATATTTGAGATTTGTTCCACATAAATTGAGATATTTTCCTCTTTTTTTTGTTGCATTCTTTGTTATTTTTGCTTGTAAGTCATAAAATTCAATTCTACATTATCTCAAAATATCATAATAAAACTAAAATAATCATGCTCTGGGACTCACAATGGTGATTTGTCCACTGTGGGATTTGATCCTGGCAATAACACTTCTCTAATTTTTCAAAGATATCAAAAGCTTTAATTACAGCTAAAACTTTAAGAAAATGCAATTTAAAGAAAACAAATTGTGTTCTATTAACAGACAATCTTACATGTTTTGCATATTGACTGTTTAGCGTTCAGATTTTTGTGCGCAGGGTTTATAGAATTGGTTCAGCAAAGAAAAACATTGAACTGAAACTGATTGAAAACATGAGAATTTCACGGCTGAGCACTTCTCAATCGGCTCCGACGCTGGTTAGATAACGTCCCTCCTCCCTGTGAGGATCTGCCTCTCAGCACACGGCACAGATGCATGCCATATTTTCCATCCGCAGACTTCCTGCTCTTGTTTCCACACTCGACGCCAAGCTGTTCAGCACTCGCGAGGACTAATTACATCGGAAAATCAAAGCCTTTGCTTTGTCTTCAGAGTCCGGGAGCAGAGAGGACGGGCTCCTCCGGCATGTTCCTACTGTGGGTCTTCTGCAAACATGGACATTTTCCAGGTTTTACAACTGGAACTGATGATTAGTTTCATGGCTGCAGGAGTTAAAACACGTATGAATCTCATGCGGCCCTCCTGAGATGACCCTATGAAGACTTTCCCCTCATGTAAACAGGAGGTTTTGGCATATTTTCATGTGCAGTTAAAAAGATTTTTGAGCCAATCTCAAACTATGACAATTGGTTTTTACGTGTGTTGAGCAAATATCATCATTAATGTAGTTTTCATGAAAGATTTGGCGCTGGCGTTTACATTTAACTAACTTTACTGGCACATCTGAGTCCAATTCTCCCACAGAGATCAATCGACTTGCGTTTCTCTTTTAGACTTTTGCCTGCGGACATGACATCCCGACACTCCTGTCTGCTGGTGTGTCTAAGTTTTCCTTCACAAAGGTGTAAACGGTCCGAGCGTGCGGCTCCTGCTCTACAGCACAGCTTGACGACGGCTTCAGTTTTCAGTCCGAGTGGACGCTGATTGAAGATTTCTACAGTTGACCTCCATCGTTTTTGATTAAGTGCATCAGTAAAAACAGTCATATAGAGGTGGTGGGTTTTGTTACACAAAACACTGCAACGCTTTACAGCCTGCGACCTTCTAGATTAAAACATGTTAGAACATAAAAACATGTTAGGGTTCAGGTTAGCTCATAATGTCGTATATCTAGTTTTGTTTTAAGTAATATTTGACCTGTTTGAGGTCCCGTTTACACAACGTTTCTCGTGAAAACGCATCGTGCTGTTTTTACTCTTTTGGACATTGCTGTTTTATCCATTTTGACTCAGCTAAGTTGCTTGTTTTTTTCCAATTACTCTAATTCTTGTGGTTTCAACAGTTGCAGCTGTTTCAACCACTTTAGCATTTTATTGATTTTGGCTGTCTTAACAGTTTTATAAGAATGTTTTTTTTTTTTTAAAGATCTTTTCTGTATTTTCTGACTATTTTATATGTTTTTTCCCCCATTTATTCCTTTTTAAAATTTGTCGTGGTTTAATCAAATTAAATTCTCCTTTTATTTATTTATTTAATTTATTTATTATTTATTTATTGCGAATGATGGAACGATTCAAATTAGATTAAACAAATGAAAAAAAAATTTAAAATTTAAAAATTACATAAAAATAAATAAAAAGCCAATTTCAATATAATACACACTTGACTCCTTCCAAAATGGATTCTCTTTTTTATCCAGCTTTAGCAAATGTAGCCATTTAAATGCCTCTATCACCCATTTAGAGACTCTTTAAAAGCATGAAATAAGTGAATTTGGTCAACTTTTCATCAAATACAATCAGCATATCAATCAGCTTATTGTTTTGCAGATTCTAAAAGGAAAAAAAAGAAAGTGAAGTTTTCCACAATAAGAATTTTGAAGAATTTCAATAAATCGATCATTTATAGGTTTCGTTTTCTTGGATTCAACAGAAAATCTGAAATTTTTTTTTTCTTCTTCCAAGCCTGTGTCAAACATAAAGTTTGCTGAGATTCTGAGATGAGTGTTTTCCCCACCTGGTTCTTGACGGCGGTCACCATGTTCTTCTTGCGGTAGTCGATGGATTTGGGGAGCCTGACCAGCTTCTCCTCCAGCTCCACGGTGAAGTTGCGGTTCATCGGGATCTGCAGGCCGGTCATCTTCTCCACCACCTCCTCTGAGGTCTGATCAGAAACCAGAGCGAGAGAGAGAGAGATCAGCATTTATCTCCAGAATACATTTTTAAGTTTACTCCAAAGTGAAATGACATTTTTCCACTTTTTGATGCAGAGATGTCAAAAAGCCAGGAAAAGCTGATTTCAAGCAGAAAATGATTGATGGTCTTTTTCTTTTTTCCCCCGTCACGTCAGGTCGGCAGGTTATGTGATATTTAGATATTTAATTAAAAGAAACACAATTTTTTCATTAGCCCTTCACTTCCATTAATGCTCATTATAAATAGAAAGATCATTAAAGTAAGAATTACAGGCCATCTGTTATTTTCTCTCATTCCACTTAAGTGCTTCCAGTCAAAATGAAAATGGCGAGCCATCCTTCATCTCCGACCACCTGTGTCTGCAGAAACACCAAATTGGCTCCTTATCCAGAGTCTTCTGTCACTTATAAACGAGCCCGAGCTTCCTGCGCGCCGTGACAACCCGCCTCCCTCCGGGGTCTGATCTCCGCTCCGAGCCGCCAAGCATCGGTCAAGCTCCAACACGTCCCCGTCAACAGCCGATTTAAAAGACGCCGAACCCATTTAGTTTACTTTCTAATGGGTTTAGCCAGTGACGACCAAATGAAGCTTCACGAACCACTGTCTTCGTTTCCTGAAGCCACTAGATGGCGCTGTCTGCTCAACAAATGTTTGAAAGCACGCTTCATTAGAAGTCTTTCAGCCTCCATCTTAAAACCAAGAGCGCCATCTGGTGGGAATAAGAAAATAAAGAAAGTAGTTCACGAAGCTTCATGACGCTTCATTTGGCCATAGCTGCTTTTAGCTGTTGTAGCTATTTAAACCGTTTTAGCATTTAGTAATTTCAGCTGTTTTAACCATTTAAATTTATTTTAAAAAGGCATTAAAAAAGGTTTTTTGTTGTTTCATTTCAGAAAACATTTGCGTTTACATGGTAATGTTTTGAAAACATTGTCCGTTTCCACGGAAATGGCATAGGCTATTGTATATTGTATATATTACTTGTATATATCCCTTGTATCTTTGCATAGTTTAATGTATAGGTTTATATTCCTATTGCATAAGTTTATTATAGTTTTGACATTTTTTTTAAATTTATGTGGCGTTCAGTGTGGGCAGCAAAGTAAGAATTTCATTGTTCAGGGAAACACGTTTCCTTACTCTGCATATGACAATAAACACTTCGAATCCTTGAAACACTGAAAATGAATCATTTTAATGGAAATTTTTAAAGTTAATGATTTTAACGATTATTTTACTGTTTTAGTTATTTTATCCAAGTTAGCCAGATCAACTCTCAGATATTATTTTCAAAACCCCTTTTAGTGATTATAACTGGTTTATCCATTTGAGCAGTTTTGCTATTTTAAAATGTTTTAAACTGTTTTTTAAAGCTGATGTCAGGAGAATCTGTTTCTCTGTTTGAAGTATGTGACACATCAGCATGCATGTGAATCATTCTGTCCCATTTGTTTTTGCATAGAAATAAAAAATAAGGAAAAAGAGATGGATGTCTTCCAGTATCCTGCAGGTAAAAGCAACATGTCTGCTGTTGTCACGGCGACACGAGGCCGACTCAGACTCACCATGTCTCCCAGGTGGTTCATCCCCATCTCGTACGAGTGGATTCCCAGAGCCGCCTCCTCGTTGTGAGCCGCGATCATCCGCATGTTCTTCTCCCAGATGGCCCGGCGGATCCCCTCTTCATCCTGAGGAGTCAAAGGGTCAAAGGTCAGCTCAGCTTCATCGATGTCTGCCGTAACAGAGAGATGACTAGAGATGATTTCATCATGTAGAGTATACTCTTCACAACGAACAAAGTAGGTTTAAAGTTTAAAGGGGGATTATGCAACATTCTCTTTCAAAAGGTTTTCCAACAGAAATAATGGTCCCCATACCCAGTAATGTTGACCAGAAGTGAAGGAAGTCTGTCCTCTCTCTCCCTGGCTTGTTTCAGTTTTTAAAAAGTGTGTTGCTCCAGCCAGCCAATCAGAAATCAAACCCAATATAGTGTCATCGGGGGTTCACCCAATCCCAATCAAGAAAGGCCCTCCCTTTGGCTCCTCCCAAAATTAGGCAGCTCTGCTCTGGCACCACGACAGGAAGTACTTCTTCCTCCTCCCAAAATGGGCATGTATGGGCGGAGCCAGTCCAGCTCACACAGACACAGCAGATTCTGAATGCAGCTCCTATGATCCAATATTCAAATGGAGGAAAATCAAGGAAAAGAAATAAACTTTGATTATTGGACCAATGAGTCCATGTGAAAGTGTTGACGAACCATTAAAGGTTATTTTGGCAGTTGTCTCTCCCACTCCAGATTAAAATGGGTCTTTCATGGCCTCTGAACTAAAATGTGTTTGAAACCGTCCGTCAAAACCAACTTACAAGGAATTTAATGTCGAACAATCATGAATAGAGATCCTGTCTTCTCAATAGGAAACCTGGATCCGGCCCCTCCGTTAGCTCCAGCTAATGAATTCAACTGACATTTCATTTCACCTGACATGAATGGGCGTCATAATGAGGCCATAACGTACAGAAAAAAGAAAAAACTGAAAAACTACCAGCTTCATTTTCATCTTAATGTTTCCTTCTGTTCCTCCCTGCACACGCTCACACCTGACAGCTGAAGGAAACCAATCTGGGCAAATTAGCATTATAATTAGCAAAATTAAATTAATTTAAAAAAAATAAAAGAAACCTCCGCCTGTGTTATTGTCCCATTTCATTAATTGGGTCAATTAAAGCAGTGAGCATTTACGCTCCAGTCTTTCAAAAGAGACGAGTGTTTCATAAAACGGCCCAGAGATCTGCTGTGAGATCCGGACGTCAAGCGGCGGAGCTTCAAAACACAACTCAGGATTATGGGAGTGAGTAAATGTTTAGATGGAGAAAAAAAATACATTTAAAATCATCATCTGCTTAGTATTCGTGGTCTTAACAACTATAATCATTACTTCCATCTTGACATCCACTCCAGTAATGGAAAATGCAAATGCTGCGAGAAGACTTTGATTCTATTACGACGACGTCGGTTCAAGGAGGGTTGAATCAGAGGAACACTGATTAAAATCAGAGAGAGAGAGAGAGAGAGAGAGAGAGAGAGAGAGAGAGAGAGAGAGAGAGAGAGAGAGAGAGGTTTTTCTGCTGACTGTGCAGGAATGTTAAAACACACGACATATTAAACACACACACACATCGACGCAGGGATACAACATGCAAGTTCACACTGAACCCAGTCACATGCAAAACTACACACACACACACACACACACACACACACACACACACACACACACACACACACACACACACACACACACACACACACACACACACACACACACACACACAGCTGTGGTGTGGCACCGTGGCCTCTCGCTGGAAGTGAAGAATGAAAGGATAACAGACGCTCGACACGCATTCAGGAAGTAAACTCGGGTTTACCAACGACTAAAATCCTGCAGGTGCATTTCCTTTACCACAAACCGAGGAAAGGAACAAAAAAGACAGAAAGAAAATACAACTCTAGAAATTACAGAAAGGTGGGTTGAATTTCCTCTGCAGCTCTATAAGTAATGAAAAAGGATGGAGGACGTTTGACCTTAGTTTCGTGCTCCAAATGACGACTTCTGCAAGGTTATCTTATCAAACAGCTCAAGTTTCACGTCTGTCTGTAAAGCAAGACTATAAATACCATTAAAAGTTCAAATGACAGGGAAGTTTTCTGAAACAAAAAATGCCAAAAAGGTGCGTCTTGGCCGAAGCCTCGCTCGGCGTTGTGAAGGTTTCGAGTGATGCACGGTGGGAAGTGACTTCTGGAGACGAGGATGAGAAATATGAAGACTCATTGTGCTTGTCCTGCTTTACTTTTGCTTCCTTGTCCTCCATCTGTCTCGCTTCCACTCCGGGTCAAGACAAGGAAGTAGAGCAACCAGTGCTGGCCTCACACTTGGAGTTTTTCCAGTCCGTACTTACAGTAACCAGCCTCATTATGTGTGTCAGTTTAAAAAACCATCATGTTTGAAGGTACAACATGACTCGTAGAAGGCTTAGTGGACAATATAGAGCCTGAAACAATGAGAAACTGCCTTTTTTACTGTATTAAGAACAAAACACATAAGAAACAAATTCTGGACCCGTGTGATTAAAGGGCATTCTGAGACCGCAAAGTGTATATAAATGCCCCATTAGGCCCCTATTTATTGAAGCATTAAACTGAACAAAATGGCACACAAGTCACTACTTTAAAACCGAAATATTCTCTAAATTGGATAAATTAGGTTCTGCTACAAGCCATTAAATGCCCTAACGAATAACCGTATATGGCTTGGATGCAGGTTAAAAAGGGGATTTTCTCTTTGAGATTTTTTTTTGCATTAAATGCATCAATCAAATGGACTGAAGGGAGGAAATCATAATAAGCCAAAACATAACAGGAGCATCTTTCTTGCGGTTTTACAATACAAACAATGTGATCCTGTCTTCTCTGATTATCGTGCAATTAATGGGATTATTTTAGAGAAGAAAACCTAAAGAAAGTTACCAAATGTGCTCATTTGTCTGATAAAGGATTAAAGTATATATATATATATATATATATATACACACACAGACGGTGAGTCAAAGGCACAGACGTGATCACACTGAGAAACTCAAACGAGACAGACTGAAAGATGTAAAGCAAAAAAAAAATCCACAACACCAAGAAGAAGTGACAGCAAAGGAATAAATACACATGGACCCTCCAATAAAATAGCTTTGTATATAAGACTACAGAGAGACTATTAATACGCTATAATACATTCCTTAGAAATCACATGTATTCCCTTTAAGTTCACTGGGATGTTTCTGTCTGTCGCTCTGCTGCTCTTGCTCTTGTGGAACTTCATCAAAAGCAGACGAGCGCTCGATGTTTTGATTTTGTTCTCTGTGAATCTGCCGCCCTGCAGTTCTTGTCTAATAAGCAAACGAGTCGGAACGAGGTAACGGGGTTTTCCCAACTTTCTCGGAAGGGGTCGGATTGTCTCACAAACATTTCCGTCCTTGGATCTGATGTAGTAGACTGTGGTGCGTTAATAAAGCATGAGGCTTCACCACTGATGCACACGGCTTTACTCGGGTATTAATGAATCACAACAGTTTGCACTTTTGACCGTCGAGCACAAAGTTATGTAATCGCATTTGACCCAGCTGAATAAAACATCCAGAAGCCCGACAGTCGGGGGAGGGTTAGTGAATTTTGTAGCAGCAGATAATAAGGAGTCGTCTGCATACGATGGCG
Source organism: Lipophrys pholis (assembly GCF_963383615.2). NCBI lineage: Eukaryota > Metazoa > Chordata > Actinopteri > Blenniiformes > Blenniidae > Lipophrys > Lipophrys pholis. Next base: position 27,831,912 of record NC_137639.1, on the reverse strand, counting down.
TCCACTGACCATGCCGTTGTATTCTCTCCTGTGGGTCATCTTCCACTGCTCCCAGTGGGAATCCAGGAAGGATTCATCCAGGTGAGCCAGAGCCGAGGCCGCCAGCAGCAACAGACACACGCACGACAACATCCTGCCAACAAAGATAAAGACACAAATCCGAGGTTATAGAAATGACGGCATACAGTCCACAAATACTTGAGTGCAAGATACCGAAAGTCGACCGAGAACATACGCTCTTCAAACAAACGTTTCTTTCTCGCAGTTTATTCTACTGAGGTTTCTCACAAACACACTCTAAGAATTCACCACTGAATAAGGTACCTATGAGTAATCAGAGTACTTCCCCAAATATTTTGATCAAAACAATTGGATGTTCCTCTCGTTGCTGTCAGACCCTCTTGAGGCTCTTTATTCCTCCATCAGATGATTTCATTTGTCTCGTGTAACTTCATTAATAACACAGATCAGGTCGGAAGTGACCTGCTGTGCTGCTTCATGTTTAATCTGAGAACTTCCTTTTTTTTTTACATCAAACTCATTAAATATAACATATTTCCCCCCTGTAGTGCTTCAACTGTTTCCTAAAAAAATTTAAATAAAAGAGTAAAAAAAGTAATTATCTCCACCAAAGAGGTTATAAAATCATCTGCTTTTATTTGTCTGTCTGTTAACAAGATATCTCAAAAACCAATGAGCGGATCTTCATTAAAACAATTTTAAAACAGGTGCATTTTGATGAAAGAAAGAACCCAATACATTTTGGTGTAATTGTTAAAATAGAAAATTTAAATTGTGCAATATATTGTCTGATCTTGTGTTCTTTCAAATTATGAAATAAAATCACATGATCACCAAACTAGTTCAATGATTAAAGGCAGTTGATCTAGAATACGTGTCATTTCCCTGTGTCCAGCGGAGGTCAGAAATCTCTGATCTCTGAAATCGTACCTTTTGTACAAAGATTCTCTAACAGGTGATTTCGTTTTGAGAACATGCAGCCAACGGAGGAATCTGTGGTTCATTTTACAGCAACCGGTTTAAAGCATGAAAGGAATGATGTCGTTCTTGTTTTCTGCTTTATTTCACTATATATATATATATATATATATATATGCGCCTTCTGTGTTTCCTCTGTCTTGACCAAGGTCGAACTGCAGTCTTCACAGCCAACAAGCAACATCCAACACAGTTAAACACAATCAGAGTCTGAAGTCAGTAAAGTGAGGAAAAAAAAAGTTCCCTGGCTCTAAAATTCAAATGTTTTCTTACCGTATTTATTTTTTTTAAATCTGAGCTTTAGAATAATGCACATCAGTTGGTTCTCTCCCTGCACCTTCTCAGCTTTGTGCTTTTCTGCCATCTGCCACTGATCAACCTATTATTACTCTTTGTTCCAAATCTGCTTCCATAAAAGGTCGCTGACCTGCTCGGTTTACTCAGAGAAAAGAAAAACCACAAAGCACAAGCTGGTCTGTCTCCCCTCAGCTTTGCATCGTCTGCTTCCCACACACATTGATTGTGCCGCGACACGACTTCACCTTTTACGGGAAAGTCTCTCGGTTTATGCAAATAGTTTACAGTACGAGCGCAATGTTCTGTCCCTGTGTGAGTCACATGAACTTTCCTGGTTGCCGTCCTTCTGCTTAACGTGTGAATTTGTGGATCAGATCGGTGATCGGATCCTCATGAGGTCGTCGAGGTTTCCGACGGTAAACATCTAGGTTCATCCAGAAAAAGGTCGGGTTGATTCAGATAAAGCATCGGCATTGTTGTTGACGTTGTGGAGCTCAGTTTAGGCAGCAGAAACTTTTCAGAATCCCTCCATTAAGGTAGGAAATACAAAGCACTCTAATCACAGTCCCTTTAGTGAGGCTGGCAGAGTCTCCAAATCGTCGGTTTCTGTGCTGAACTGTAAACTTTGGTTAACAAAAAGTTGCTTTGCCTTCGAATACTAATAAATCTGCTCTAGAAAACTGGATCTGGAACCGGTCCGACCGACAAAACAGAAAGTAAAAACCCTGCAGCTTTAAATCAGCTGACAAACAAACTCACCTAAAAGCTGAGGACGGGAAGAGTTTGGTGAATTCCTGGGAGTCGGACGCCTGCTTCCTCTGCTGTGAAGTAGGTCAGGGGGACGTTTATATTCGCTTGGATTTTGAGGAAGTACAAGTGGGAGCACCAGGTCTGGGGAGGAGTTTTTAGTTTTCTTTTTTTTTTTTCTTTCCATAGAGGGAAATGACATGTGGTTTCACTCTAACAGCAAAATATCCCCAAACCAGATGATGTCAGGTGTCGGATTACACCTCTGCAAACTGCTGCAGCCCAGGCTGCTGTCTGAACCGGGGCAGGAATCTTCAATGGAAATGACTTGAACCTTGGACTTTGTTCTTATTCTGATTGGAAGTTTGGGGTTTATTATTTATGAGGCTGTTGTAAAATGAAAGCGCTTCTTTGTTCTTGTTTATTGTGCACAAGAATCTAATTATCAGGGAAGAGAAGAACTCAACTTTTAACAATAGTCTATTTCCTCTGCGAGTGCAGTGTCATCCACCACTGAGTCTTTGTTACTCAGAGCGGCCGTCTCCCAATAGGAAGGTTGCCAGTTTGATTCTGATCTCCACGTGTCGGAGTGTCCCTGAGCAAGACACTGAACTCCCACAGTGCCTTGCATGGTAGCCACCTGTGAATGTGTGTGTGTGTGAACGGGTGAACGTGATTAGCAGTAGCAAAGCGCTTTAGGGACTGCTTGCGTGGTGGAAAAGTTTATAAAAGTGAAATCCATTTACAAAAAGACAATCAGCTTGTTTACACGCGGACAATTTCAAGTGAAAGGTGCAACACTTTCATAACGTTTTGTGTGTCTTTATACACGACAATGGAGTTTGGGGCCACCGAAAACACAATTTTTGGAAAATGGCTCCCGAGGTGGAACTTTTCGAAAATGCTCGGCCTCCGTCGATGTGTAAACGGTTGAAAACAAGACTTTCCCGAAACACCTGGGGCCCGCTGCTACTGCACATCACAGCTGACGTGACTTAGTTCTTCTACACATGCTCAGTAGACGGACAATCAGAGCAACGTTTCCTCCGCCGTGTCACGACTCTCAGTCAAGATTCCCTTGAGCGTTGGTACTTTTATAAATGACAGTCACCGTAATAACGATCCAACTTGGTCGTCTGTCCACTAGAATGTCCGAGTTATTGTTTATCATTCTCTGCATTTGCAGTTTCATTACAAAAACAAACAACAACCGACTAGTGGCCCAACATTAGAAAACGACATGACTTTCAGTGTTTCTGCCGTTGCCGTGCACATGGACATTGTGTTCAGAACATTGGCAAGTAAATGTGAAACTTTCCTGAAACCAAAACGTAAAAAAAAAAAAAAGATGCGTTTTCACGTTGTGTAAACGAGGCCTCAGTCATAAGTAGCATCCGTGCAAAATCAAGTTCCCATGACGGCCGAAATAGACCTCGACCATATTTATTCTGGTCGGTGGGTACTTCCTCGTCCTGCCGGTCATGAGTGTCTACATGAACATGTCGTGTGACTCCCGTAGTCATCCAGCAGTCTAGTTCATGGAGTCACTGACCTAAATTTAAGAGCGTGGCGTGTCGCTCGTGTCCGGTGAGACATGCTCCATGTGTCGCTGCAGGTTTACTCAGACGCGTCTCCTCTGAACAACAGCAACGGGCTGAATGGAGAAGAGCACAAGGAAAACTGATTATCAAATCATCTTTTGACTTTTCCAATGCAGCCCATCATAATCGACGCATCAATCCATCCATCCGTGTTAACTTTTTATACATCGCAGTCATCCGTTGTTAAGGAAAATTTTAAGACACTAATCTTCCCGAGGGGCCACATGAAATGATTAGCTCTACTATCAAGGACTAACTCTTCAGTTTTGCTCTGTAAGAAAATGATCTCCCGATGTTGCTGTTCCAGTCTTTCTTCTTGTAATCTGGATTCAGCAAACGAGTGAATACAAACTGTATTTTTTCACAGTGAAACACCAAATTTTTGTTCTGCCAGAAAAGTTCTGAGACACCAAGCAGCAATGCATCAATGGCCAATAACGTTTAAATGGAAAAAATAAATAAATAAAAAAAAGTACTACATGCAACACTTTTATGTGATTTACAATTTCCCAGTGACATTCAAAAGGCTTTATGATACCCAGATCTGCTTTAAGAACTACATCTGTGACTTTTCAGAGTTAAGAAAACAACAACAAAACATTTTTTTTATCTATTTGAAAAATATTTTCTGGGAAAAATTATATATAATTTGCAATAAGTCACATTTATTGTTTTCATGCTCAGAGAAACTGCATGTTGATACTAGCAGCTGCTCCAGATACGGTTTAAAGTCAAAACTTCCTTTATTCTATCAAGAAAGGTCCTTAAACCCATACAAATAAATATGTGAAATATTTTTTTCAATGTAAATTTCATGACGGTTTCGTTAGATTTACTTTTTAGTTGAATCAGGATCCATGTCATCGGTAACATGTTTAACGTGTGTGTGTGTGTGTGTTTGTGTGTGTGTGTGTGTGTGTGTGTGTGTGTGTGTGTGTGTGTGTGTGTGTGTGTGTGTGTGTGTGTGTGTGTGTGTGTGTGTGTGTGTGTGTATGTTGGCTTTAAAAAGATATGTACTTTTACTGAAATATCTGTACTTTTCCCACCTTTTTCTACATGAATTATGCTTCAGACTGTAAATCGAGCCAGCTTTGACTACTTCTATTAAAAATCATAAAAAAAAATATAACCAAGCAAATATCCTTTTAATTTATTCATTCAGTTTTTAACTCGCACAACTTTTTGTGAAACCTTCACACCAAGATTTAAATTAGTCTGCACACTATAAACAGCTGAAACTACAAAAGGATATTTCACAACAATGGTCCCCCCCCCCCCCCCCCCCCCCAAAAAAAAAAAAAAACTCAGTCAAACAGATGTTAAGTAAAGAACTACATACTCGGCAAAATGACTCACATATCTTCATATAATGTTTACAAAAAGAAAAACCTTGTGACTCGTGAATGGATCTGTGGGTTTGCCTTTGTGTGTTTAGCAGGAAATAACAGAAAAGTGAGCTTGTTATTCACAAAACAAAGTTTAATTAAGGAAGATTTGATGTGATGGAGACTGATGCTTGTTTTTCTATAACTGTCTTTATTTTTGCTTTTTTTTTATTCAGACATTTATTACATAATAATAAACCTCACGGTAAAATGCCTCCAAACAACATTGTTTTATGAGAACATCATAAAACGCAGCTATTTCTGTGGATTCGTCTCCTGTTTGCGGCTTCATTGCGTCTCAAGGTCAAGGACGACGGAGCTCAGGTGCGTTAAGTGGCGGCGGGCTTCGGCTTTCATCACTGGCGGCTCACTACCAAGCTGATCAATGCTTCTTCTTTTTTTTTTTTTCTCTTTTCTCATGTCTGCTCATCGAATGTCATCAGGCTGGAAAGTGCATCTCTGAGTCTTTTAAGACTCTTTGCCCTGGTTCCTCTTAGGGCCACTTTAGTTAATGAGACTCACGGGTGGTTGGCGTCTCCATTGATCCATCATCCGGCTCCGCGTCCACGAACGCACCATCAGGCTTTCGGGTCACGACCTGTGTGTTAATGCACGTGTATGTGTAGATGGATTTATGATCCAATATTCCTTCCAGAGGTGCTTTAGCAAGCGGCCTGTGCAGCTCCATTCTCTTGAGTATTGAATAAATCCAAACATAGTACAGCTGTCTGTGGCTCTTCCTCGTTGGTAAATATGTAAATTGATAAAAATTCATCTTTCAACTTTAATCATTCAGCCACTCAACCAAGAGTAAAAAGCAGAATACGCTGTTTGAGATTAGCAGGAAAGATGTGGCAACATTTACATTGGTGCAATACAAATACTCAGGTCTGCTGCTCATGCCACAAATGCATTTATCGGATAAATGTTATAACAAAAGCACAAATGAAGCTTTCAAAGGGACACTGTCTGATTAAATAGCGATGCTAAGAGTAGAGATTTTATTGTTTTGCGCCGTAGAGATTTTATTGTTTTGCGCCCGTTAAGGCCCAAATATGTTCTAAATACACATATAGATACGGATTCTGTCTAACCGCTGCATTTCTTATGGACGGAACAGCTGCATAGCTAAATGAGTAATACCACTGATGGCCTGTGGGGGCAGAGTTTTTCAGTATAGCTCATGTACAAAGAGTGTAAAGAACAAATAAGATGACGGAAACGACTGAGTGAACATACAAGCAAATCTACGACCTTATCTCACCTGGGCGTCAGGTCAAAAGAGCTTCAGGGGAACTTTTTATATTTTCATCTTTTCTAGTGGAGACATTTATGTAAAGCAAAAAATTATTCACCCAGGCTCATACTACCAGGTACAGAAATACTTCTTTCATTCATTTTTATATTTGTCTCATAGAAGTTTGACTTAGAACCATCGTCCGACATGAAACCAACTGGATGTACTGATTAACAACCATAACAATGTTTGAAATTACTTACATGAAGCACATCTGGGCCTTCAAGCTGCTCATGATTCCGCTGAACACCAAAGAACCAGATGTAATTAAAGAAACAGCTAACTTACTAACTAACTAACTAACTTGGGGAAATCACTTTTTCAGCATTTTGGCCACGGGCAGACCGGGGTCAAGGGTCGTGCTCAGGAAGCCACGGTGGTGACCTGTGGGAATTGAACCCGCAAACTCCCGACCTGTTTCTCCAGACACGTGCACGCACACGTGCACGCACACGTGCACGCGCACGCGCACACACACACACACACACACACACACACACACACACACACACACACACACACACACACACACACACACACACACACACACCTTCAGGTTATTTTGAGTCATCTGGACGGAGGAAGCCGGGAGGAAAAACAAACTCAACAGAGAATCAAACCCAACTGGGAAAGTCCTGCTGACCACAAAGGGACATGTGGCCTGGTCTCCAGCGTTCTCTGTATCTTATATTCGACAGTATGTTTTTAACTTTAGAGATGATTTATTAACCTTCCTTGGAGAATAAGAACCCATCTTATTCATAGTTAACCTTCTGCTATTCATAGGAGTGTTGATCTGCAGCTGCAGCTGCCGGGGGTCAAGGGTCATGCTCACTTAGCCAGAGTCTTAACCTGTCCGCATCTTCTTTTTTAAAACTCACTTTACTGATATTTCCACTCAAAGGCCAACTGTTTCCAAATAGATTGTAAAAAACTGTGGAGAAATAAAGTCCCATACAAAGCGGATGGGAGAGGCACCTCATAGGAGATGAAAGGAGAAGCAGACACACAAATTCTCCTCTGGAATTTTCTAGTTTGAATAAACACTCTGTCAAGATCAATGTCTCAACACCAGAATTGACACTCTACTGCACATCGGGTATCGGAAGTATCAATACTTTCAGATGGATTTGTGTTTCGCTATCGAATACTAACGTTTGCACATGGCGGAGCTCATTGTGTTGTTCTCAGTTGATCGCTCACCAAACGAATGCAGTCTGAGAGCACGGTCTCTTTGAATGAGCAACTTTATGCAGAGTCAATGCTGCACACCTGCAATACAAATTTCTCGGGAATTGAAACTCTGGCGGCCTTTTATTTCTTCTTCTTCTTTATGTCTTCTTCTGTCATGATCTGGCTTTTTGTTGTGCAAACTGAAAACTAATCCAACAGCTCACATTCTTCTCGTCTCTCGTCTTCTTCCTCCTTCTGCCAGGCCACATCTGTTTTTTTAGCCCGTACCATCAAAACCCACAGCAAGACTGGAAATGTCCCGACTCCCAGAATCCTCTACTCCCATCACATGATCAATGCACTGATTCACAACATCACGGGACGCCGGCTTCTCTCTCAGCGGCTCTGCAATAGGGAGAAGTGGTCTTACATCACTGTGGTGAGGCACTGCAGAGGAACCCGGGTGACATCCCATTTTCTATATGCATCCATAAGAGTCTCTCTGGGGACAGATTACGTAACCCTAATGTTGTTCTCCACTGAAATTAATTGTGTTTGAGCATTAGAAAGCCCCAGACCTAGTCTGGATCGGCCTCTTCTGCCAATCTGAACCCAGGAGCTTTAAATCCTGGTCTGAACTGTGTGCACTTTTCACTGACCAGTTCAGAGATTAGCGCCGCAGACACCAAAGAGGTTTTAAAGGCTTGTTTTGATGCCAGCAGATTAGACTGTGTTGTCTTTTTTTTTTTTTTTCCTTTTTTTTTTTTCCACTCCGCCCTCAAATTGTTCGTCAGAGGGGGGAAAACATGACCACCGCTCACGGCGCTGAAAAACGTCTCTGTCCTCTGAGACATGTTTGTCCTGATTTTTCTTGTGCGTCTGGACATGATCACAAACTGTTGTGTTTTTTCACCCAGTTGTAAAGATATATGAAGAAAAGTTTCAGATTAAACCTGAAAATAGTCATTTTTTTGTTGTTGATGGATTATCTGATTCACCACTGCCCACTGCTGGAGGAAACAACTCAAAAAAAAAAAAAAAAGACTCTTCTTTTAACCGTGTCAGACCTGTGAACCTGACCCATGATGACCCATGATTTAAAATCAAATTAAATTAAATTAAATTAAATTAAATTGAATTGAATTGAATTGAATTGAATTGAATTGAATTAAATTAAATCAAATTAAATTAAATCAAATTAAATTGTGTATTTTTAGCATCTTTGATATGGCACACATATTTCCACAACATAACTCAGATATGGAAGAATGAGGGAGTTATATAATAAGTTGAGTGAATTTTGACATAATACTGATCTGATTTTACACAATATGCCAACATTGTTTTTTTTGCTAATTTTGACTTCAGGATGTTTAAATGCTGCTTCTAACTGAGCTTTTCATCAAAAGTAATTCCTAATAATGTATTTACATGCACTTGTTCAATTTGTTTACCATTAAGAGAATGGTAAACAAAGAGAAACAAAGCCATATGACATTATACTAAATATATATGGGCATATACTGGATATATGAAAAATATATAAAATATCAATTAGAAATAACAATATGTAAAAATACGTTGTGCAGGATAGATTTTCTCCGAAAAAATCTGAAATCTCATCCATGGACGAGTTTTTCAGGGTTGCAGTTTTGTGGCCGAGTTGTCCTACAATCCACTGCGCTATGCGTACTGTGTTGGAGGCGACGCAGACGCTGTGCAGAGGTGGTTAATGGCAACGCATAGCCTTAGTGTTTGGGTATAAACGAGGCTTCATGGCATTTTATAAGTACTCGTATAAGTACTTTGTATCAGCAAGTAGCTAAAGAACTCATACTTTAAAAACGGGTATCGGTGCCTCCCTCTCAAACTGATCAACACGTTGTGACTTGATGAAGATCCAAACATTGAAGCTGTGGCCGGTACCAGTGTGTTCAGTCGTCCTTTCACAGAAATACAAAGTTCCTGCCGCTGAATTCATGAGGGGATGAGACATCCAGCCCCGGAGACGAGCTGACACGTCACCGTCTGAACTCGGGAGGTGTTGGTGGCCTTATTTTCCAGCCTTCATGCTCAGACTTCCTGCTGCTTTCCCTGCTTTTCTTGTTCCTATTCTATGGTAAGATGAGTCCCTGCAGGCTGAATGAACAGATATGAGAGTGGTATTGATCTCGTCGTCTTGAGAGAACAAATAAATACGGGGCTTCTCAAATTGAGCAATTTCTTTTGGTGCTCATAAGAGAACAGCTGGAGGAGCTCTCTTTTGAACGACGCTCGAACCCTCGGTGATGCTCCATTGATTGTGTGGAAAATGCTGCATGCGCGCAAAGATTCATCCAAATCTCACGCTCTGTGTTCAATGAAATCAGGTCAGAGGAGCAGAGAAGAGTTTTCTGATACCAACAATGGAAATTACGAGGGGCACAAAAGCTGTACGGCGAATTCTTTATGTCGCCCGTCAATGAGTTTGTTCACAGTCACACTCAACACATTCATACAGGACATGACATATTGATGGTAGCCAAGCAACTTACTGAATTATAAAAGTTATTTCAGTGGAATCAGAGATCAAGCAGGAGCCCCTGGGGATCATGATGTTTGCAGATGGCCTTGCGATATAAGATAAGATAATCCATCCATATTTATAAGTCACTTTAAAACAACCACTAAAATGTAAATCGAGTACAAAGAATTCAGAAAGATTTGACTTAAAAAGAGATAAAGCAGCAGTCGGCTTAATGTGCAACTGCAAGTTGTTCCATATTCTAGGAGCTGAAGATAAGATAAGACTTTATTCATCCCACATTGGCTAAGTCGCTCGTCTCAGCAGCTTCACACGATATTAAAATGAGCATATCAAAGATTTATTAAACAAAAAAATATTTTGAATATTACTGAACAAATGGAGACGATAATAAATGGCTTAAAAAGACAAAGGACAGCGTGTACAACATGACAGATGAAGAACATTAGAATCTTTATGAGAAGAGAAATACAAACATTGTTGGACTGCTGGTGTCACACGTGGAACTGCAGTATTTCTTCCTGGATGTGGAGGCTGCAGCAGTTTGACCCCTCTGGAGCTGGTTTGAGCTCCAGAGGGGTCGTGGAGAAGGTCAGAGATGTGATGGATCTTCATACTCTTCCTGTTTCAATGTTTAATCTTCTCCTTCACTGCAGTTGCTTTCTTTTCTTGTTTACTTACTTGTTTATGTTGGTTTCACCACTGAGTTGCAGAAACATTTAAAAGGAGTAAGCATATAAATGAATGAATGAATTAGATTTTTTTATTCATTTATTTGATGACCTAGTGACACAAAAAGCTAATTTAACTTTGTAAATAGCTGATTGTCAGGTCTCTGTGTCGGCCCCTGTGCCTCACCTCGTCTTTCCAATCATCCAATGATCTTCTCCCTCTGTGTGCTCCCATCATTGTGTTCCACCTTCAACCCTTTCCCTCTGCATTTAAACCCCTCTCCCTCTGTTGTCCTTCTCGGATGTACATGTTGCTCCTCTTGTCTCCGGTCATTCCTGTTTCCCCTGTGGTTTTGTGTGTTCCCTGGACATTCCCGTCAATAAACTCTGGGTGGGTCCATCCACACACCAACCAGAATCCCCCTGAAAATTGGCCTCTGAACTGTTGCCCACTCATTATAAATGCTATTTATTTATATAGAAATATAACATAGTGAATGATTGAACAGTCCTGTGGATGATTGTCTCCCACTATAAATATCAAATATAACATTTTTAAAGTTTGTTGATTGACAACAGTCATCCCAGTTAACAGAAAACAATCAATTAAATAGATCAATATATAGAGCTGTAATCCTCATCAATCCCAACAAAGAGAAATGCTGAGGTGCTGGACTGACGACGGGCCACTTTAAGGACGTGTTCAGTTCATAAATCTGATTATTTCTGATCCGAACTGTTTGTTCTGTTTCCTGATCCGTTGTTCTTTTCGGCGCACCAGACATCCAAAGCATTTTAAATTCTTGTACTCATCTGAAAGGATTAGATCACATCTGACCTCGAGCTTCCAGGCTGAGACTGTGCACCAGACAGATTGTTTAATATCTATTCTGTCGGAAAACAAGCCTTTTTCCTGCTGCGGCGCTTCGTTCCTGTTCGTTACGCAGCAAGTCACTCATTTCAGAAAGATGGGAAATGTGACCTGATTTCGGCTTTGTAACATTATTAGAGCCTATTTGGGTCGGCTTTTCATCAGATGCATACGTTTTTGAGACACATCTCTTCCGATCCAATGATAATGTGTGAACCATGATAAAAGTTGGTGAAAAGAACTTCAGCAGAATTAAAAATGGAAACTGAACCGACCAGTCTGTATTAATGTGAATCAGAGATTCAAAGTGTTTACTTTCCGTGAAAGTACATTTATCAGGTACATCTATGCTTTATCACCTTTTTACTTTCTCTTCCACTAGACACTAAAACTTCCAAAAGTCACGTTTTAAATCGAATGCCTTGTATTTTATATTGAGTATAGTAAAGTTATACACTTTGTTTTAGAAAATGTTCAACTTCCGAACCTGAAACTATCAATGAATCATGAACCGTGTCACTGCTAAAGACTAAATCGGCGTATTCATGCTGACAAACACAATATAACTGTGTACGTATAACATGTGTGTGTGTGAGAGAGAGAGAGACCGCGTCACACTGAAAAGAAATAAAATTCGAAATATTCAAAGAAAGACACTGTGCATTCAAATATTCATCTTTACATTTTTGCGACTACTTTAGTCACTTTGTATTTCCTAATTACATCCATGTTGGTTTGGTTTTTAATCATTTATTGGATTAATGGTAGAAATTCTAGTAACGCTTGATAAGTAACAGGAACAAAAGTCACTCATCTTGATGTGAAGAAGTTGATTATTTACCCATTTCCAGGACTGAATGATTTTCTGACATTTCGAAGATATATTACTAATAAGGCAGAATTTAACACCCGATGAATCTGATGAATTATAGTTGGAGCAGCAGTAGCGTACCGACACTGTCGTTCTTGTATGTCCTCCTCATAGTGATTATTTCATATATTGAAATAAATAAAATACTGTGTGAAGTACTGGCATTGTAGTGTCATTTCATTTCATTCACTATTTAGCTTGCATTTTTAACACTTTTAAAATATTTCTTTGTTGAAATCAATGAAAGTCCTGCAGAAACGAACACATCGTCCTCATTTCACAGAACACTTGAGCCTCTTTTTTTAAATTTTTTTTCAGGGTTTTAGACACTTCTCTCATTAACTCCATCCCGTAGCCAGCAAACAAAACTCTGATTAACCAAAGGGACGAATTCCATTTCCGTGTTCCTGCCTCCAGCCGAGCACGCTGTCATGCACTCAATTAGCATGCACGACACTGTACCTTGCTCAATTCAGTCAAATTCACTGTGGGTTTCAGAGAATTTCATGAGCTACACGATGAGGGCGGCCCCTCGCTGCACGTCGATCGCTCGCTGCGCCTCGCATTGTGCCGGAGGCCTCGTTTCATGAGCAGATGTGGCGCGCCACGGCGCTCCCGGGACGAGCTGATCGAATGGCCCCGAGCCGTCGCTCACAAAGAACGCAGAGACGAGTGTGTGCGTGGCGGGAGAGGTGGTCCGTCGTCTACCGGAGGACCAGGCTGCAGAGATGATTGACAACATGTAAAAATGTGACATTCTGAGTCGGGAAAGTATATGTGGAGTTGTAGATTGCAGATTATCATGTAGAAAATTGTTTGAACCGTCCTCTGTTCAGACAGATGGTGCAGCCCAGGGGCCTTCAACCTGCGGCTCTGGAGCCACACGTGGCTCTTTAGCTCCTCTGTGGTGGCTCAAACACTCAGAAAATGTCCTGGAATTAAACTTATTTTAAATTTTTTATCTTGTATCTATTTTATTTGCATATCGACTTCTGTCTTCCGCCTATAAAGAGTTGAAAAAATATCTATAATAGGGGTACAATTATTGCTTTCTAAACCCCTAAAAAGATTACAAACAGCTAAATACTACTATAATATACCTGAAATCATCAAAAATTCATCGAAAACACTGAAAAGGATTAAAACATTTTTTAAAAGACACAATTTCTGGTTGAAGCAGCCAAATCCTACCATTCTAAGACCTCGATAGTACGACAACATTTCAAGTGAAAATGCATCGTTTTTGCGTTATTGTTTCGGAAAAGTTTTGTACTTACCAAACAACGTTTTGAAAATGATGTCTGTTTCCACGGAAACGGCAGAAATACAGAAAATGATGTAGTTAGCGTTCCAGGCAGTAATTGGTGCTTTAAGTTTTTGAAATGGAACCACACACACATGCTTACAGAGAACAATACACTTTAAACAGTAACAACGGGAGAACGCAGACACTCTAGAAGACAGACGACCAAGTTGGATTGTTATTACGGTGACTGTCAAAATAAAACTAACAAGTCCCAGGAGAATCTGGACTGGGAGTCTAAAATCCCTCAGAGGTGTGAATATGATTTTGTTTTGTGTGTGTGTGTGTGTGTATTAGCCCTGCTATGTTTGTGTCCTACCCAGAATGCACCCTGCCTTCACCCACAGTCCTCTGGATTCATCTCCAGCAATCCTGCAAGTAGACGATGGATGGAAAAACATGGCTGTGCACTCGGAAACGGAGCTTCAAGCATGAACAAGTGAATCCAGCTCTGACATCTGTGCAGCGTTTGCTTATCGCCCTCAGACCTTCGCTTCACTCCGGGCGATTCCCGTTTTATATTTTTGTCACGAGAAAATTATCAACGAATCCAGTCAGAATCTGGCAGGAAAACAAAGTCATTCATGATTCCAGGCTTCTAATCTCCTTCTACGGCCTGGTTGCTGTGCATCTGTGCCTTTAGTTGATGCACACATGTGCCGCAATGGTTAAGGGATTAGTATTTATTCTAAGCAGCAAGAGAAAACCCCTCCCGTATCACGCAAACTGAAATTAAACTCCCCCCTTTCACAAACACAAGCTGCCGGCACACATTCATAATTTTTCCAATGGTTGATCTGTCACGTGCTGCTCCATCTCCAAGTTTGCTCTTCAGGGATTAGCAGCCGACACGAGCATTTAAAGTGCCGCGGTGCTTCACACTCCTGTCCTTTCAGTCGTGTATCTAACGAGGGAGGAAAAATGCAGACGTGAGGAAAATTAGAGGAGGCCAGTAGGCGTAGTGATGCTTCCTTTATAGAGGTGCCAATATTTTTGACCCAGGGGAATACCGGAGTGAGCGCTCGGCGTTAGTCGAACTCTCATTAGAGAATGCAACAGCTGAGACCTCGACGTGGAATTAAAAGCTAAACGGTCTATTTGTGCTTGTATACTTTGTTCTGTGCAATAGTCATTAGTGTGACCTCCGGAGCTCGTCGACAGTCCGTCACAGCTTACATTCATGAAGACGGAGATTTACACCGAGGGGGGTTATAGAGGTTTAATTGATAGATGCTTCAGAGAAAAAAGGGATTTTGAATGAAGTTTCATGGCCATTCAGTAAAAAGGGGGGATTAAAAAGACATACTGTATAGGAAATCCATATACACAATTCATGTGTTTGTTGTTTGTCTGCAGATGATAACCGTTCTTCATTATAGATACTATTCTAAATAAACTATTGAAGGATAAAGTAATGTGCAAATTGTCTGGCATGATGTTGTAACATCAGCTGAGTCGTCGGCGCTGTGCGGGTCAGTTTAACAATGGATCCACTCATTAAGTTCACTCATTGCTAATTTTAATATATTTAAAAAGGAAATACAGACAGCAACACACATAACTTATAAAAGTGTTGTTTACTTAATGCTGCTAATAATTCACATGCACATTGGTAAAGTCTAAGGCTCCGTTAGCATGACAACGTTTCAAGCGAATGCATAATTTTACAGCAGAAAATTATCTTGTTTTCATGTTGGGCCACTAGTGGGTGCTGTTGTTTGTGTTTTGTAATGAAACCACACACTCAGCAGAGAACGATGCTATAAGCATTAACAATAGTGGACAGACGACCAAGTTGGATTGTTATTATGGTGACTGTCAAAATAAAACTACCAAGTCCAAGGATAATATGGACTGGGAGTCTAAAATCCCTCAGAGGTCACACAAAAAAATGAAAAAAAAATAAACCTAAAAAACTGAGCTTAATGCTCAATTCACCTACTTGTTAAATGTATTATTTTTTTTAGGATAAATTAGGTGGTCTAATCTGCCTACGACTCTTTCGAGTTGTTCTACCTTGGATCCACAAAAAAAGTTGGACGTCCAACATGGAAAATGTAAACTCCGACACGGCAACGAACGGTTTCTAAGGCACTGCTGCCTTCAAACGTAAAAACAGACAATAATACATTTACGATGCGAACGTAGCATCTTTGAAACAACGTGCTGATGCAATCTGCACATGTCCTCAGTGATGTTCCTGGAATCATCATTTCGGGTCTTTCAGGATAAAACGCCCTCCTACGTATGAGACATCTCATGCTGATCACTTCTCAACTTGTCCAGAGAGCGAGCTGCTTTAAATCCGCGGCTCTCCTTCCTGGAGCATCAGACTTGCTAAGCCACTTCTTAATACTGCAGATTAAGTTTGGCCAGAGGACGAGTGGCGACGCCCCTGCACCCTCGCCGTCCGGCTCGGAGAGCGTCCAATCAGGCGAGATGTTCGGGTGGGACCATCAGGTCACATATAACTTGTTTAGTCAACTCAGACATGAGAGACGTGGAAGCAGACTGTGTATTGGTGGTATATGGTGTATCTGTCAAGGAAATATGGTGGGAACTTTTATTTGTTGTGTCAGTTGTACCATCCACAAGGAAAAACCGCTTTTGATCGCTTTGGATGCCAATAATTTCATTCATCAGAAACAACAACAGTCAGTGAGTGACCTCGGTAATCCTGGCTTAAAGTATTGACAAAGCCTCGACAAGAACTATCTCCAGTTGTGAGGTAGGTAGGGAATCTCCACTGCTGGACGCCTGCCAATGTTGGTCGTCTGATCGTATGACGGTTCTCCAACTCTATGGTCTTCTTAGAAGGTTGGTTTTTCTTTATCCAATTAAATCCTGTGCGATGGTCTTCAGGAACTGACTGTGTCTCCACCGGTACCTCCCCCTTTCAAGAAGCTGCAACCACAATAAATGCTCACCAGAATACAGGAAACACTTGGCAAAGGTACTAGCGGGAAAATGAGAATGCAAACTGTTTTATAATTGATTTAATCAGCCAAACTCCAAATAAGTTCTTCTTTCCATCAAAGTAATGATAAGAAATAAGATGCATGCAGTGCTCTTATTAATTTATAACAGCCGCGTTTATCATACTGGGTTTAGTTACGACATGATTCCTTTGCCATTACCGACTTGATCTGTGGGATTTGATCTGTTTGTTTTCTCTGAATCACAGTAAACATGATCGGATGGACCGGATCTGGAGAAAAGAAATAATCCCTCCTCCCCTGCTTGGCTATCATGGTTAGACGACCACGGCAGCAGGATGACCAGATGTCACTTTCAGCCGTTACAGAAGGCACGAGGGCTTGAGAAGTCTCGTTTCCACCATCACCGCCTCCTCCTGGCCTGCTGCTGGGCAGGAGCCAGCCTCGCTTTGCTGACACAGACGTTCATTTAAATATCACATCGGCCTCTCAGTAACGTGGGAGAGAGTTTTTCCTACACTTTAACTCGCTGAGGGGTCAGTGGTGAAGCCGGGGGCAATCAGGTGTTATTGGTTCCAACGGAGAGCTTGAGTGGCGCCCTGCTGGTTGTCTGGAAAATGAAACCGCTTTAAAGTTTTATTCGTTCGTTGCACTGTTAACTATGCACCGACACTACTTTTTTAAAGGACGAGTACCAATCCTAACCTTTAGTCACTCACCAGTACTGAGTAACGATACGAGTACTTATTAAAGCCCTTAAGCTTAATTCATACTCCATGTGCAAATGACATGGGCTTCATACACTTATTCATACATTTTCACAAGTATGAGTACTCCATGCAGTATCGGACCTGATAACGGTATCGGTGCATCCTTAATGTTAATGTAATAAGGGTTAAATTGTCATTAAATGCAAACTAAAGGAAGGAATCTAGAATTCTGACTTCATTAATCAGTAAATTATCTGAACATGTGTCTAATTTATGAAGGCAATTGATCTCTTGAATAGATTTTTCAAAATCCTCGTATACGCTAAATTAAAATGTGTTCATCTTGCATCCAACCGGTTTGCAATGACAATTTAAACAGTGATTACAAACACTCTACACACACACACACACACACACACACACACACACACACACACACACACACACACACACACACACACACTGGAGGAAGCAATCAGAGGTAATCAGCCCTGCAAATGATTCTCCTCGCATGGAAATGGACACGATGGATGTCAAGCTGTTTGCTTGTGTCGCACAAACCGCCTGCGAGTGTTTTTGGACTCCAGTCACGTTTACGCCTAACGATGCAGAACCACTCTCAACAAATTATACTAATTTACAAGGAGTGGCAAGGAAATCCAATTAGGCTTATAGGTCCGTTCTAATGTCAAGGAGTTGATAAATGAACTCCAGTTAATATTGCTAATATGAAAAAAGGTGTGATTTAAGCAAAGCGGACAATCACCTGTCCGACTTTGTCAGCGTTTGTTGTTTGCAGGATCTCGACGGGAAGCTCATCTGGAGGGCGGAAGGGGAAGTTTCATGGTTTCTCACTCCTAATTAGCTGCAGCTCACATTGTTCCTGTCGGGTGACGCTCACACTTCCTGTGGGCCGTGATCTAATTAAACTCCGAGTTCAGACCACCACCATCCTGCCAGAACTCAGATTGATGGAGCCTCACCTGAAGACTTCCAGTTTACCTTCGAGCGACAGGGTCTTTTTTTTTGTGTGTGTGGTTATTAATGAGTCCAGGATGCTGCGTCTGACGAAACTCAAGGAACAGAACGGTGGTGTCAAAGATACAGCCTCAGGGCCAAAACCGAGTACTTTAATAGTACCAACTCGACCGCGGTTCCAAGCAAGCAGAGTCGAGCTGGAAATGTGACGTCAGCAGATCGCAGGCCACCGATTGGCCGTGGCGTGACGTCAGTAGGTGAGTCAGGAGAGCGATTCGTTCAAAAGCGTTAACGCCGAGTCGAGCCGAGTAGTGCTGGAACTGTGACATGGACCGGTGACACGGCAACGTTTTTCAAAGGATTTTCATGTTGGGCCTCTAGTGGGTGCTGTTGGTTCTTGTTTTTTCTGTCATGAAAACACACATACATGCACACAGAGATCAATATCCTCTAAACAATAACAGTTGGACAATGAGAACATTCCAGTGGACCAAGATGGATCGTTATTACAGAGACTCTCAACTATAAAACTATCAAGTCCCAGGAGAACATGGACTAGGAGTCATGACACTCTGGAGACAAACATTGGTCTGATTGTTGATCTACTGAGCATGTGCAGAAGAATTATTTATTACAGCCATAGTGGCCATGACCAGTGGCAACGTTTCTCCCATTTACGGAGTTCAAGCGTTTTCAAAAAGTTGTGTTTCTTCTGGCTCCGACCACAGATGTGTAAACTAACACCCAAATCGCAAGTTATGCGTTTTCACATGAAAACCATGACGTTTAACTACTACTACCGCTACCATTTCTGCAACTTTAATGTTTTATTCTTCACATTTCCATCAATGGCAGCATGCCTTTAAAAAAGGTAGACTTCCAAAACCTAAGTCACCATTCCCACGTGTTCACCGTCAATAACAATTTGCACTTTCCTGAAGGATGAACTGCAGACTTGTCCATCAAAAGCAGCCTCCTGTATGACAGCTCTCCGTCTGCTACTGCGGGGAAAAGAGGATGTGCAATGCTTCCCTGCACTAATCGCAGAACCAGAGGCCGATGAATGAGGATTAATTAAAATGGAGAGTGAGGTTGAGCCCCAGTCCGGCTTCACCTACTGGGAGACGAAATGGAAAACTCAAAGCATCCTGAAAATCTGCTTACAGCCTCAGAAAACAATCTCAGTGTTGCACAGAAAATCCCTGATTGCATATAAAGTCTACCTGTACAGCAGGAAACCATTTTATTTTTTTCTTGATGTGTTGTTGTCTTGGAAAAATCTGCAACAACAAAAAAACTCAATCATTATGTCAAGTCCTTTATTTGTCACAAGCAGTTATACACCGTATAATGTGCAGTGAAAAGTTTTTAGTACTTGTTCCGCACCGAAACAACGACTTTCATAATAGAACAACAATAACAATCTAAAGCACGTCCAAATCTGAGCCTGATTAAAGACATTTTGATTATGTAACTTAGCAACCGAACCAAAAATCAACTGGTAGGTTGGTCTCTTTGCATGTAAAAGTAAAGAACCAGTATTCGTAAATGCAGTAATAATAGGACAAACTCAAATCATGCCTCCTTTTGTGAACCGATTAATCATAAATAGAAACTATTGTATTATAACAGCCTCTGAATGTCTCTACAATCGATCTGATTGATTAGAAAACTGTGTTTACTGTAGCATTTCTGTCATGATACAAATTTTTTTTCCTCTATTATTTGGAGATTCTGACTCTTGTCTCTGACTCACTTCCCCTCCTCGTGTCTGATTGCTGTTCTCATGTGTTTCACGTGCCGGAGTGTGTGATTGTCTGCACCCGGTGGCTTTCATATGATAATACTAACAGTAGATTGTCAGGACTTTTCACAACTGGATTTATTGCTCAGGTGGCATTTTATCACGCGCACACACACACATGCACGCACAAGTAGTGTGCGTATATTTTGTGTATATTCAAAAATATAGAAAGAAAATATTAAATATTTAATCATTCATATTGAAAATGTAATTTAAAAAAATCTTTTTGTGTATGCATCTGTATTTCAAATATGTTTTGACATGTCTGAATTGAATTAATTGAAACTATGAAATTGATGTGAATGGGATGATCAATGATCGACTGTCTAATAGTCGGTGTCACTGTGACACTCTTCCACTATTTCTTCTCTGGTTTTCCTAAATGCAGTGTAGTTTTATCTTCACTTCAACACCTGCTGAGCACAAATAGGTCAGACTCATTCCCATGTGAAGCTCCATCAAGAAAAACAAATGAGTGGCCTCAGTTTGAAACTAATTGTCTTGGAAAATACTTGCAGCGGTTTTTCAGGCGCGGGCTTGTCGACTTGTGTCAGAAAAATAAATGAGTGGCTCCAGGGCAACAACAACAACAACAACAACAACAACAACAACAACAACAAACAGGATCCCACAACTTTTTGAATTCAGCTGAAAACACAAGAGTTGGCTGCACAATTTCAAATGTTTGGTTTTCAAAAATGCTACAACATGTCACTTTTTAGTTTCCACTGCACAGAATGTATGGTACAGTACGGTATGGTACGGTATGGCACAGTTCCGGTTTTCGTGCATCCCCACTGCAAAAGTTATGGATGGTACCGAAAGAACCCTAACAAAGGGTTACGATTATTCGTCACCCTTTCCTTGGGGTACCCGGCACTACGGAACGGTTTCCATTTTGAGGAGCAAAGCGCAGCCGTCTGCTGATTGGCCAGTTATTCACTCTCGACAAGCAGCAACATTTAAATATCTCATCGGCCACAGGATTAATGTTGGCTTAAGGGTTTATTGAAATGTGGGCACGAGCAGTCATATTTTAATCATGTTTAGCGTGTAGCCTCACTACTCTGTGAGCCCCAAAAGACATCAGCATGTAGCACCTAGAACATTCGGGATTACGTGATGCATCTGAACGCATCAAACCGGACCAACATGGCGGCCTGAACACAAACTTCCTCTTTTATTTATGGAACAGTTCAGCGAAATGTGTTTCTGAAAACATCTGAGGTGAGAAATAAGCTGTGCAGTTGAAATGTTGAAACGCTGCTTTACAGATGTTTGGCTGCTGTGAGGGGGCGTGGCCTGCGAGTTTGACAGCTTCTTCACGCACGGCTCTCCTCCAGAACAAGTTTTTTTTTCGTCAGCAGGCTGAGGTCACCAAACTTTTCTTCTGGTTCTACTGGATTCTTCTGGAAGTCTGCAGGGGCCTTTACTTCGACGCCTGAGCTGCAACAACAACAAATGTGTTTGTTTTGGCTGATCCCGCAATGTTTACTGTTGTTCACAACTCCGCCGACAGGAAATATAAGGGCGAAAAATATATTTCTGGACTAATAATTGAATAATTGATTGACCCAAAGCAGCACTACGTGACTATTTTTGTGGTGTGGTATTTTTGTGGTGATGATGAATATCTGTGCTGATTGAGCTGTTTAAAGAGGAGCTAACGCTGTCAGAAAAAATTGCAGAGAAAATAGAAAAAGTCTTCACCAGAGGCACAGATGTGTTTGTTTTGCAATGTGAGCTCCATGTAAAGCAGGTGAACTTTAAGTCGTGCCGTGAGAAGTTCCACTGTTGTTTGGACCGGGCGAGGAAAAGGTCAGTCCACCGAGACGAGAGACGAGGAGGAGTCACTTTGAGCTGGACAACTTCGACTTTCCAGCGCTGTCACACAGAACGACACCTGCACACTGAGTTACGAGTAAAAAAGTTTCAAAAAAAGTTTCATTTTCACACTGCAATGGTGTAGTTTTCATGTAGAGCCACTAGAGGGTGTTGATGATTGTTTTTGTAATGAAACCACACACACACATGCGGCAGAGAAAAATCCGCTCTAAACTTTAACAATGGGAGAACACGGACATTCTGGTGGACAGACGACTAAGCTGGATTGTTGTTACAGTGACTGTCAAAATCAAACTATCAAGTCCCAGGAGAATATGGACTGGAAGTCATGACACTCATTGTAAACATTGTTCTTATTGTGCATCTACTGAGCATGTGCAGAAGAACAAATTACTGGTGCACATGCCCAGTAGCAGCGTTTCAAAAAGTTGCGTCTGCCTCCGTTTCCACGGACACGGAGCCCGAGCATTTTCAAACGGTTCCACCTTGGGTGCCGTTTCTAAAAAGCTGTTTTCAGTGGCTCCAAGCAACACTCTCATGTAAATGAATGGCCGAAATGCAACTGAAGTTTTTCACTTGAAATCGTTGAAACTGGCCCTGGCAATATGTCCAAGCACAGGCAAGACGTTTACATAACTGTGATCGCTCTTGTTTCAAAGACAAATCTCTCACATGACGAGTGAGATGAAAGTGCGACGCAACGACAGATAATCTCATGGCTGTTATCAAACTGAACCTTTTTGCATATTTGAATTTCTGATTTCTGGCTACTACGTTTACCTTTGTGAGCGTGGGTGGGGATGAATGAGGGGGGGGTTTCCTCGCCTCTACTACAGAGCAACAGACTCATCTTTATAGTATCCAGCTGTTCAATCCAGAGATTTGACTGCCCCATGCCTATCCCCCCCCCCGCCCCCCCCCCCCCCCCCCGCCCCACCTTCCTCCAAGCTGTGATAGTAATGTACTGTCCTGGAGACATGCCAGCATTCACTCTGTGGAGCACAAATCCCCTCAGAGCTGACAGCTTGGGGATTTTGCCACCCATATTATTATTATTTGCACTTCTACAGCAGTGGGGATGAGTTCTCGCACATACTCGCATGATAGAAAGGTGCTTTTATGTGCATCAACCTGTTGGGAATGCAGCTGCCGCTATTATTATTCTTTTTTAATTTTTTGGGTCCTCACAGAGAAAGAAGAATGTTTTTTTTATGAGTTAACTTTCATGCCATAAAAACGAGTTGGAAAACATTTTTAAAAATGTGACAGAATAATGGAGAATACTTCAAGGCAACTTGGTATTTCTTCCATTTTTGATGCTTTTGGTGACACTGTTTGTGATGTTTCCTTCCTTTTTCTACCCGACAAGAACAGAAAGCACAGAGGAACAAAACCAACCTTTCAACTACGAATACACAGATAACACTTTTTTAAAGGACGAGTTCGAGTTCTAACCTTTAGCTACTTTCCAATAGCGTGTACCGATAGGATACCTGGTCTTTCAGTGCCACATCCATACGCCACATGTAAAAAGCGCAATGTTGCTGCGAACCACTTCTGCAGAGCCTATACAGCCTCACATTCTACAGTACATGTAGTGCAGTGGGTAACGTCTCTCTACGCACTGCGCAATGTGTTCACTATCGACTGGAGACCGAGGGACCGAGCTCGCTGTTAATGACTGGATCATAGTTTAATCATGTTTAGCATGTAGCATCACTGGTGTGTGAGCCCCGTATGTAGCACGTAGCATGGCGTCTGCATTACATGCTGAGCCAAGGTGCAAAGCTTATTAACCTCGGTGCCATTTGAAAACAACAACAAACAAACATTTTCTCCCACCAGATGCATAACTAGTCCTGCACTGTGGTGAGCACCAACACAAAAAGCGTATCAAAAGGTGCAAAACAATTTGGGAATAGTATGACTATGCCATGACTGTTGTTTACAATTCGGCAAACAATTTACGCAATAATCACAATAAAACTGCAAAAAAGCTGTCCTGTCAAGGCAGATGGAATGTTCGTGAAAAACACGGAATGGAGGGGATACAGTTCAGCAGGCACACACACAATCTTATCTGAAATGTTCTAGTTGTTACTATAAACTCTTAAAATGTAAAAGTTCACAATGACCAAAATTAAAATTGATTATAAATTCCCTATTATTATTACTACAATGAATATAACAACTTCTATGAATCACAATTGTAATGGAATAGCTATACCTCCACTTCCCTCTTCAGATGGACTTTTGAGACGTTTAAGATCAGCATGGGCAAATCTTTGGCCATCAACAATTCAATACCAATAACATTAAAATAAAAAAAATATGTCAATGTTTATAGCTCTGAATATAGTTATTTTGATTAGTTTTTGTACTGATATTGCAGTGTACTGCAAATGTATAGAGTTATTGTGTAGAAACTAGGTGGTTATTTAAATTGTTTGATGTTGATTGTTGCATTTATAATTTCTTTCTGTTAACATTGTTCATTCAGTTAGTAACAGCCTTTTTATTTTGTGGTAAGGGTATTCATATTGTATTTCAGATTTTCTTGTATTTATTTGTAATGTAAATTGTATGGTGTGTTATTTTATGAATGAAAGACAATGTGCAAAAACATTGCTGCTTCATTTCTTTTGTAAGTGTGTATAAATCACCAATGGGTGGGAGGGCATATAAAATCTGGCCTGGGGCGCCCCATGGGGTAGCCTCTGTACCCCTGTACTGACGGCAAAAAGCATAAATCAATGCATGTCAGCAGTGACGGACCCGTTACACTCCCCGTTACTTGGGGATTTAGGGTATTAGGACCCGACACATGGTGCAGATCCAGCTTTCAATCTGAGGACTTTCGCTCCAGCTGAGTGCAGGGCTGTGGATGCGCGCGGGGCGCAGAGCGCGCTGAGCGCAGGACGCAGCAGTGGCACGCGGTCAGAGCGCAGCAGCATCACCATCATCATCACCATCATCATCATCAGCAGCAGCAGCAGCAGCAGCAGCTTCTCCTCAGCTACACCACCATCACACACAACAAGACGGACACGGAGCGAGTCGACCTAAATTATTTCAGAAGCGCAATTATCCCGAAACTCCCCCGAGGTGTTCCGGAACAAGGAAATTAACGAAGAAGGAGGGCGCAGCAAACTGCGGAGTGACAGATGTTGTAAAAGTCTGTCTGAATGTGGAGGGGGAGAGGGGAGAAAGTGTCCTGAACAGAGACGAGCATGTCTTTCTCTTGGAGAATGCTGGTGCGCGTTGAAGCGGTGAAGACTTTAATGCAACGAGTTCATCTCTGAAAAGCCTCAGCTGGTGAGTTTCATTCATTATATTGCTTTTTAAAACTACTTTTTCAGCAGAATGACGTGCTGTAGAGCTCAAAACCAGCTTTCTGTGATACTGTGAATTGTAATATTAGAGCATCTATTTAAGATGAACGGGTTTTTTTTTTTCAACCTTTTGTACTTTTCTCACTTTGAACATGTTAGATTTTTAAATATGCAGCTAAATTTAGCTCAGTGGAGAATGAGAACACATTTCTGATATTATTTTAATGTATTTAATTAATATCTGGAGCTTGTTTTGGGTGTACAATCTTTAAGTAATATTTATTTTTCCTTTTTTTTAGCATTGTCTTCAACATAAGCTTCAAACACTCACACAATTAACTTTTTTTTTTAATGCTTTTCATCTTATTTGGGGAAAATCCTGAGTGGAAACATTGCTCCATACTGTTAAGCCTCATATGTCTTTCTTCTTTTTTTTTTTTTTTATTCATTTTCTTGAAACCATATTTGACTGAAACCTCCAAAACTGTGTCATCGCCATTAGGTTGTTTTGATATTCAGCCGAGTTGCTTTGTAGCTGGTGTGCATGTGTCCTTGGGTTGTTGTTGTTGTTTTTGTGGAGTTACACTCTCTGGGGGAACATTAATCCTCTGGATAGTTTGTTCCATAAACCTAAAAAGGGCCACAGCAGACAGTGTTTTAACTGCAGGATTACTGACAGCACAAACTGCAGCCTCATTTCCCCCTGGGACGCTGCTGCTGCTGCTGGTGTGTGTGGGTGTGTGGGTGTGTGTGTGTGTGTGCGTGTGTGCGTGTGCGTGCGCGTGTGCGTGTGCGTGCGCGTGTGCGTGTGCGGATCACATGAGGAGGAACTTTGACATCAAACCCGTTTGTCACCACACACTGGCCCTGTTGGACGTGGCACCTTCGCCTCACCTGCAGCCTCATTCCAGCTGGCGTCAGCGTTTCAGTGAGGATGAACTCAGACCAGCAGCACAAAACTCTCCGTCCTCTCCTCCCATCCTAATGAGGACACACACACATCACACACACATCACACCGGTCGCGGCTCAGAAGGAGCAGATCACCATCAAGGGAAAAACCAAGGATTTGACGCTTGGGATTCTGCCAAATGGGCAATTTAATCAGAGGGTGTTTTATGCACGGGAAGTGTGTCAGTCTCCCTGTTGGAGGATGATTTATCTGGACTGGTATATTGGGCAGCCGCCTCAGACCTCGATTGATTTCTGCCTCAGGCGAGGAGGTATACATGACGTGGCCCCGGCCAGCTTGTGGACTGGAGGCGTGCATGTTGATTATACAGAGTATGTGCTAATATGCCGGTTTGTCAGTCCGGCCTGACCGCTCCGGGAAACAATGGCACGGGTCTGATTTGTTTAAGCAGCTTAACATGACCCGTAACAGCAATTGTTGTCACCTCCTGTGGCTGCAGTGATTACAAAGGAGGGGAAAGGACAAGGTCAGGTGACGTCGTGGAAACGGAGCAAAAGCACACGTATAAAGAGGAGGTCAGGGAATTTAAAATACAGAGTTTGAAGCTGCTGTTTGTGTCTGACGTGAAAACAAACGGGAAAGTTTTCTTTCATTTTAGCAACTGAACATGTTGATGGAACTGATATCATTCAGTTTTTTTCCATTCATACATCATAGATCACTTCATCCGACTCAGGAGAAAACCCACACATGCACAGGAACAAGCGCTGGCCTTTGAACCCAAAAAGGACTTCAGCTTCTTCAGGCAATTTTTTGTTAATTTTTTCAAAACTCAACAACTAATACAAGTCAATTCTTTCTGCAACTGAAACAGCCCTGCTGGCAGACTTCATATAATGAGTCTTATGTGTGAAAAGTAAAAAAAAAAACAGATAAAGACAGTGCTTCCAAATATGCATTTGTTCCAGTTTTGTCATGTGAGGGCTGCGAGAGATGGACTCAAAGATGCCTGACGCCGCCGCCGTTATTTCCCCAAAGACAAAGCAAAAAGTCCAAAAACCAAAAATCTTCCAGACAGGTGAGCGAAGTCTGCGACGGCACGGTGAAGCTGCAACACAGGAGGGCAAAGACTCAAAGTCAAAAAACACACAAACGCAGAAGAAAATGAACTGACAACCAGAGGACGAAAGACAAGTCGCTGGTTTACTAAAGGGCACCAGGTGCAGGCAATCACAGCCAAGAAGCCTGAAACCAGAGACTCAAAAAAAACACTGCAACAAACATGAACCCTGACAAATTTACCTAATTAAAATTTTAAATTGCGCCCTTTTACAGATTTAATCACACTGGAAAGACAAAGATGTGCCATTGATCTTTCTTTTCTAACTCTTAGAAGAGTCGGAAGAATTAGAATTGATTCCACCTTGGGCGTGAAGGAGAAATGACTGAAGGTGTATTCCTGCAGTCAATTCTCCTTTTTTCCTGGGATTGACTGTATTAAATTATCCTAATGAACTATCCTTTCTTTTATCTGAATTTTCTAAAAATCCAATAATTAAACCAGGTTTCTTGTTAATTGCTGAAAACAGGTATAAGTAAAACTGAAAGACCCGCTAAGGCATGATAGTACTTTTAAACATTCCATTTCCAGACATAATACACAGACAGAGAGAGAATCACAAACAACTTAGGCCCTGTTTACACGACAATGTTTTAAAAAACTTTTGTCCGTCTGTTTACATGACAACGGTGCTCAGAGTCACTGAATACGCAACTGTTCTGAAACGCTGTTCCTGGTCCTGTTCACCACGGCCAGAGTAAATAGTTCATCTGCACGCGCTGAAAAAGCCACTTTTTGAAAACGGCTTCCCAAGGTGGAAACACTTGGGCCCCGTCTCCATGGAAACAGGTGAAAATGGCACTTTCCGGAAACCACGACAGTAGTAACTAGTTCTTCTGCACATGCTCAGTAGCTGAATAATCAGAACAATGTTTCCTCCGTCGTGACATGACTCCCAGTTCATATTCTCCTGGGTCTTGGTAGTTTTATAGTTGACTACATCATTTTCAGTGTTTCAGCCATTTTCGTAGAAATGGACGTCGCTGTCAGAATGTTGTCATGTAAACGCGAAACCGCAAAAATCCCTTGAAACATTGTCGTGTAAACGGATCCTCCGACTCTACAGTTAAGCGATCAGAGGCCGTACAGATATAAAAATACTCCTCGATGTTCAGAATTCCTCTGTTTCTTTCCTGCAGAAAGCTGCACACATGCAGCACAGTCTGTAAAGGAAACGACGGTCCTGCAGGAATCAGAGAGAACACCGGGTGACGGTGACTCTCCTGCTGCAGGACCTTAAAACCTGACGAATCCAAAAGAGTGTCCGTGTGGGAGAAGGTGCATCCGAACAACGCTTCCTCACGTCCGCTCCTCCGCCCGCCACCGTTTCACTCGTCACAGTCATGAGATTAATATCAAAGCTATGCTCAGCGCTTCCCCTCTTTATTGAAAAAGATAAATCTTTCAGTTTTCACATGAGAGTTGTGCCATGTTCAGTAGTTTGTCTCTCTCTTTGTATTGTTTTTTTTTTCTTCTCTGGCCTCAGCGAAACCTGCTTTTGAAGGGATTTCACATAAAAAAATTTTTTCTCTCTATCCGGGGCAGGATCTGCCGTACGCCACAGCACTCGTGAACCCGACGTGCACGCAAGCAATATTTGGGCCATGCAGTCATTTGATGTCCTTTTTGAAGCTGAAGTCGTGAGATGAGATGTTGGCTGCCTCTGGAGGAATAAAGAGCTGAATGCCGCTGGCCCAGGGCTCGCCGAACCTTGTGTCTTCATATCAGACGCTGTCTTTCACGCTTCATGCTTTCTTTTTCATGTTTCCTTCAGCGAGATGCGTCCTTTCCAGTTTCATTCTGTTTGCTTATTCACCCGCGAGCCATTAACTCATTTTTGAGCCACAAAAAAGAGCTTGAGAAGTCTTTTCTGAAGCGAGGAGGCTTCAGGTTGAGCCACTCTGGTCACCTCCCACCTGCAGGAGGGAGCCGAGTTTCTTCCTCAAGCGGTTTCATTCCTGTGTGGCGCCGAGAGACTGCGAGGGCGAATGGGATGATACACGTGTCATCACACTCTGGTTTTCATTCACTCTTACCTATAGATTACCCGTCAGTCGGAGAGGATGCGCGTGATGTCTCCTTTCTTTATCACTGCATTTAGAGCCAACGATCGATTTCCAGCGGCGCTCTCTTTGGCAGGACCGTCGGAAGCAGCGTTAGTGAAACGCCTCAAACACGATGAAGAGGTCAAACATAACTACGTTTACAATGACAATAAAAAATAAATAAATAAAAAAACAGCTCAGAAAGCTTAACAGAATCACACAGTGGTGTTGTGATTAGCTCTACATGGACCATCTGTCTGGAGGTTACATGTTCTACCTGCACTTGTTTCCCATTAAGAATCGCATGAGAAAGTTAAGATTTTATTACGATAAAGGAAATTGAATGTGTGGTTTAAATGCAAAGCTTTGCTAAAACGAAGCGTTCTGTCCTTAGGGGCCTGTCACATTGCAATATTCCGGGAGAAGAAACACGGCTCATTGATTGGTTCAAACCGAAAGCGGAAGTCCCGCCGCTTTAGCCCGCGGTGGCTAGGCTAATTAGCTCATGGCTAATGGGCAGCCGCAAACAACCACGATCTATAGTCTTCAGACCAGATATCATATCTGATATATCTGATATATATGAGTGCCTTCCTCACTACTTCTTCCTCACTACGCCACGTCTGCTCGCGAGATTACTTTTGTTTGCTTACTACCCAGAATACATTGCGTATTACAAATCGTCCTCTCACTCCGTCCACTGGAAGAAGACTTCACCACGTCGACCAAACAAACTTTTTTCCCAGAAGAGAACTGTGGTCCGGATCAAAACAAGCCCCAAGACTCCTGAGTTGCTTTATTTTCTTTCTTCCAATGTAAATATTCGAGACCGATATACAGTCGGTCTCAGGTTTTGAACCGTTTCTTCTTTGTGTACAAGAATTTCGAGGACAAGCCGTGTGCGACCGTGGCCTCATTTCTACAAACCAACTGACTCTCCCCCCGACTCTCTTCCTGCGATGGAAGAGAGTCGGGGAGGCGCTCTGCCTCAGGTTCTTCAGCCCCACCTTTCAGGGCAGGCTTTGGGAACTCGAATAAGTTAGAGATATTAGTATTTCTCAAGCGTTTTTTCTTCTTCTCGTCTTCCTTCCAGACAGATTGCTCTTGTGGGGAACGTCCAGTCCCATTCAGCAGAGAGCTTCCATACAGGCGGATGCTTTGAATATCAGATGTGAAAGCAGCCATTATGTATCCACTCATAATTCCATCTGCTTGAGTCCATTCTCCGCCGCCATTTAACCAAGGTCATTGAGGCAGGAGCCTTTTCAGTATGCAAAGAAGAAAGAGATGAAGACAGACTCTCACAGCGCTCTGAACAGGGACAGTCTATCAATCTAATGTAAAACAGTATTTCTATTTTTTTTCGTGTGTTATTTTGGATAGCTGGGATCAATTGTTTCTTATTGTTGAAATGCAGATTGGTGAAGTTTTGCTTTAAAATGTTTTCTTAGAAATTTTGAAATATCAATTCTATGTCATCTGTTGAAAACTAACATAATTAGCCGTGAAATTCTCTTCTCGTTCTACTTTTCTAGCCTTTAGTTGCCATATTCGGAAACTTTATTGATCTCAAATGAATAAAAGAGCCTTTTTTTCATGAAATGTTAAAATGTCTCAGGTTGAATCTGACATGTTGTTAATCTATGGGAAATAAAATGGGTGTATGAGAATTGCAAATCTTTTACATTTAACATAGTCACCTAACTTTTTTAAAATATATTGAATGGAATATTGAATATACCAGGCCGTGTTTACACGACAACGCTTTCAAGTGAAAACGCAAAACTTTCCTTGCGTCTGTTATTGTATTTATTCGTAATGTTTAACTGCTGAAAATAGATTCAAGTGAACTTTAAAGAGCCATAAATGTACTATCACACTTTTAAACATTCAAGATATGGATATAATAAAGAGAGAAAGACAATCACAAATAACTGAGGTCTGGTTTACACGAGAATGTTTTTAAGTGAAAACAGAAAACTTTGGTTGTGTGTTGGGGTCCGTTTACGTGACAATTATGCTCATATCCACTGTAAATTACTACTTTTTAGAAACAACTTCCCAGGTAGAACTTTTCGACAGTGCGCCGTCTCTGTGGAAATGGGGGGAAAAAATGCAACTTTTTGAAAACACGGGCTTCGTCTTTTTGTCAGTGGCGAAAACGCCTACTAATGCACATCACAGTCGTAGTAAATAGTTCTTCTGCAAATGTGTGAGTCTATGGACAATAAGAACAATGTTTTCCTCCTGATTGTTATGACTCCCAGTCCATATTCTCCTGGGACTTGGTAGTTTTATTTTGACAGTCGCCGTAATAACAATCCAACTTGATCGTCTGTCCACTATGTGTGTGTTCTCCCATTGTTAAAGGGTATAGTGTATTGTTTTCTGCGTGTGTGTGTGTGTGTGTGTGTGTGTGTGTGTGTGTGTGTGTGTGTGTGTGTGTGTGTGTGTGTGTGTGTGTGTGTGTGTGTGTGTGTGTGTGTGTGTGTGTGTGCGGTTTCATTACTCACAAACAAACAACAGCACTCACTAGTGGCCCAACATGAAATTACACTGTTTTTGCCATTTTCATGTAAACGGACATCATTTTCAAAATGTTGCCATGTAAATGTGAAACTTTTCTGAAACAAAAACGTTAAAACGATGCTAGTCGAAACATTGCTTGGAAACGAGGCCTAAATCGGTGGCGTTGCGGGATCTTATTTTCCATTGGAAGAGAGATAAACTGTGACCGTGTTTCACCTCAGTCGACCCTCAGAGGACACTTGCTGCTTCACACACTGTGCAGTGATTTAGGACTTGTAACTCGTGACAGACTCTTATATTATTGAAGACAGCAGGAAACGTCCTCCGCTCTCCTGAGTGGCTGCAGACGTCCTCGCGCCACCCTCAAGGTGAAAACTCCTCCACCAAGGGCTAAAACTTATGGCCTTCGACATCTTAACTCCTGAAGTTACTTTTGCAAACATTGCATGCTTATATAACATCTTGACGTTGCATCTGGTAAAGCTGACTGACGAGAGCACAAACTACATATATATATATGGTATAGCCTTGATCCGAACCCCGCCCACACATGTGCCACATTAGCTCTCTGACGACTCTACATGGCTCACCGACTTCCTTTCTTTTTGATTTATAAATGTGGGTTTTTTTCTGGCCCATGCAGTTAGAAACCAGGTGGGATTGTGGAGTTTTTCTGTCAGATTAGCATGCAGTGCCCGTAAGTGTGCCAAAGAGGAAAAGCTCCACCTGCACAATAGTGGGCTGCAGATTATGGAGATGATTGCTTTTCTGGGAAAAAAACAAAACAAAAAAAAACAAAAAAAACCTGGCAGTGATTTGGAAACAGTTGTTTGAAAAAGTGGGAGTTTCGACTATTTTAACTAAATAATATACAAAATAATATAACTGTAATTAAAAAATCTGCTAAATATTTGTCTTATATATTATTACATTATTGGCTACAGTCATTCCAAAGGATTTTCTAAAAAATAATAATCGTAATAAAAGGTTAAAACTAAAAAATGAATTTCCCCAAGTGGAATAAGTATGATTAGTTATTTAGTTATAAGTTAATTAAACTAAGCTTTATTAAGTTAAAACAATCGCACATTATTTGTAGCATTGGTGATGTGATAACGGTATTATAAAAGCCTTTTGAATACATATATATATATATATATATATATATATATATATATAGAGCGAGAGAGCGAGAGAGCGAGAGAGAGAGAGAGAGACTGCTATGGGTAGGTTTGTTAAAGCTACAGGTATTTACTCAAGCACTTTTGCCAGGCTGGAACTTCTTAATAGTCATTCACCTATAATTCTCCATATGTGTCACATTTAACTCCAGTTAAATCCTCTTCCTCCTTTCCCGTCCTTTTCCTTTGGCAACAAATAAAACTGGAGCAGAGTCTCTGACTGGGTTAGAAGCCAAGGAATAAAAATGGGTCTTAAGATTCGCTTAAAAAAAACAAAAGACACAGAGAACAATACACTATAAACATTAACAATGGGAGTACATGGACATTCGTATTGACAGACGACCACTTTGGATTGTTATTACTGTGACTGTCAAAATAAAACTACCAAGTCCCATTAGAATATGAAGTGAGTCCCAAGCGTTTTGCCCTTTTCACCAGTTTCCATGGCGACAGAGCCCACGTGTCGTCAAAGAATTCCACCTTGGGACCCGTTTTCAAAAAGTTGCTTTTTGAAGCGCAGTTGTCATGTCAACGGACCCAAAACACAACAAAAGTTTTCCCTTTTTCATCTGAAATCATTGTCGCCTGAATGGGCCGTAAATATCAGATTAATCACCCGGTCCACTTTCATAAGAGTCCCTTCCAGCTGAGTCAGTATCCCCGAATTAGTTGGCGTTTTTACGGTGTGTTATCATTGACCCGTCTGAGGTTCAGGGCCGTCTCTCCCCGATCAGTCAGACCTTTTAACGCTCGACACTCTGCTCGTCTCTCCGATGCACGTCGGCGTCTCCAGCGCATCACTCCTCTCGGCTGAGACGACCTAATTTGTCACATCACATAGGCGCTGCACTGAGACTAATTCCCGTCCCTCATTTATTTGTGCTATTATTAATATTGCAGACGGTGCACTTTGCATGACGTCTTAACTCCCTCCCCCTTGTCAGAATGAGGAATTACATCGGAGTGCTTCTCCCAACACGCAGACTGCATCAGGACCTGATGCCACTGGATGTGAGGCTGTGACCCACTTCCAACACACATCACACGGCTGTAAATACTCAAAACAGGCTGCACACTTAACGTGTCTCTCTCTCTTAATGTCTGGTTTTTCCTTTTATAATCTGTGCATTTTACATAGGAATTTAATCGTTTCTGCTCTTTTTTGTTGTTGTTGTGCATTAGACGGCTTTACAGGTCTCTACATCTGAAACACACACACACACACACGCACAAGGTAGAACATTTGGAACTATATAAACAGGCTTTCCAATGGTATAAGAATGAAAAAAAAACAATCCATTGCTACCACAAAGAAATTCTATGATGTGATTAATTTACTGCAAATTACACAGTTGAACTAAGTATTTTTTTTTCCCACTTTTCTCTCCATTTAAAGCATTTCTTATAGCAAACATTCAACTTTTTATTTTACCTATCAGAAAACATGGCTTCAGTGGTAATTGTGAAAAGTTCTGCAAAATCATATACTTTTTCAAAACTTGTACTTGGTGCCTCAACAAAGTAAAAGAAGTTAAAAACGTAAAGCTTATTTATTATGGCACTATTTTACCGGTTCGGCCCACCCAAGATGAAACTTTTATAGTAAAGTCGAGTTCATGGTGTAAATTATAATTAAGTATTAATATAATTGTATATTTTTAAAGCTTTTTTGCAAACATGTAATACATTTTGTAATTGAAGTTATTTCTGTCCCTATAAAATAACCAAATTTTCTTAAAACACTCAAGTCGGGTTGCATTCAGGCCCCATTTACACAACAACGCAATGAATTTTTCACCTGGTCACATAAAAGGGGAAGCGTCTGCAGAGAAAATCCACACACCATTGAAAACCAAACCATCCTCTGCCTGTCGCCACTGTTCTTATACATCGCATGTCATCAGGTTTGTCAAAATGTGCGAAGTAAGAACTGGAACAAACCAGAGCAGCCAGATGAAATGAATCTATTTTAATGTGTGGGCACAGAGGGAAACTATTAATATAATCCCATTTGTCTCAGGCACGAGCTCGCAGCCACACTGATGCACACTTCTGTTTATCTCTCTTCCACATGCCAATTTCTGATGTGCGACACACACACACACACACACACACACACACACACACACACACACACACACACACACACACACACACACACACACACACACACACACACACACACACACACACACACACAGATCTGGGATTGTAATTTTTCTCATTTCTTTTCTCATGTCATTTTCCTTTTTAGAAAGTGGTCAAATTAAGAAATGTTTTGCTTAACCTCCGCAGTTTTGCAAAAATGTCATCCATGAGAGACGAAAAAAGATTATGTCGCGTTAGACATGAATTATGGGAACGTTACATTCCACCGCCACAGAACTAATTACGTGACGACACGCGTCCAATTTTCACCTGCCCTACTTAGAAGCTGGAATTTGCCAATTTAAAAACATAATGATGGTCTCGGCTTGGCACGCTGGATCTTATTATATCACGCTTTCACTCATCATCTCTCTTGCGGGCCTGTTTTGGCCCACGGTCTTTATGTTTGACACCTCCGCTCCAAAGCAGATTTTGCTTGCAGTTCCTGTTGTCTCTCAGTAGAATTTCTATTTCGGAAGTAGTGTAGTTCTCCCTCGTTTTCATTATTGATCGTCATTTTTTTTTCTTCTTTTAGCCGTTTCTTGTTGGCGGTTGCTTCTTAGGGATCATCTCTCAATGCCCTCTTTATCCTGTACCGTTCTACCTCACACCAAAAGCCTGCATGTCCTTCATCACTGCATCCATATATCTTCTCCATCGTAAGCGCAGTTTACCTCATCTCTCCTTACGTACGTGAGCGAACCTCAGCTCTCTCTAAATAAATAATAGAACATAACATTATTTAGTAAGAATCCAGTGTGATCTAAGAGCAACATCAGTGACGTTTGATCCTGCAGCAGCCGTGCGTATTTACATTTCTCAAATGTTTTTTTTTGCATAAAATGTTTTCTGAAGGAGAATTCAACATGAATTTCATGAAAGCACGCAGAGTCACTCGTACAGTTCAAAAGAGTTTATTGTTGAACGCAGAGTCGAAGCTGAGGATCCTAAAGAGGTTAGGCAGAGGCGGGTCGAAAAACAAGCGGAAAATCCAAGAGAGTCACAGAACACAGGGGACGGACACAAAGGTCAGGTTCACACTGCAGGGAGATGAGACCCAATTCAGATTTTTTTCTTCACAGTGACTCATATCCGACCTGTTTTCTGGCCGTGTGAAAGTTCCTATTCCGATGTTTTCACACCAGACCCAGGCCTCCATGTTATGTGGTACCAATTTCAATATTTTTCTACATGCAACCGCTTCGTCATCGACGTGTGACTGACGTCACGGATAAGCGCAGGAGGAAGCGGCTCCGCCAAAATGTTAAAGCTGTTAAAAGCTGTGCTCTTTTTTTCCTCATTCTCCTTCTTCTATCCCTCGTCATTCTGTCAAGATTCTGTCGGCTCGTATTTAACAACCACTTGAAAATGGATCTAGACCCACTGACGTGTTGCCAGATATGATGGGTATCCCACAAAATTCTCTTACCTCCTAACTTTGTTTATTTTGTGCATTTGTGTGTTTATGGCGTGTTCTTTATTACACATATAACAGTTTTACGGTTTTAAGGTGATTTCTACACAGGCTGAGATTTGGGCTGGTTTTTATTGAGGTGTGTGAGTTTTTCATTGCTTGTGCTGAAAACGTTGAGTCAAATCTGGCAACCCTGATGCTGCCCGGCCTGCCATCCATATTCGCTGAACAGAGTGCTCGGCACGGCTTCACGCCATCTTTTGCGCTCTGGGGCCTGAAACCGTCGGGTCTGATCTCGTTCACACGGCAGTCTGATAGAAGTCGCCTTTAAAATGTGATGTGAACGATCACGCAAATAAAATCGTATCCCTCCTAAAAGATCGCAATTGAGCATCAAGACCTACAGTGTGAACGAAGCCGAAGAGCAGCCGGATGTGTGCGAAAGCGACATGCTCTCGCAACAGACACACATGGAAGGGAGTTGTTTTAACCCAGGGTAAAGAAGGAGACACAGGTGAATCACATGAGGGTAATTAGAAACACACAGGAGAGGCAACTGGAAACACGCAGGGAGGCGAACAGGCACACAAACAGACGCCACAAGACGAGACAGCTGGGTTTGCATGGATGGATGGATGGATGGATGAATGGATGGATGGATGGAAGTATTCTTGATGATGGCTACTTTGTAAGAAATTCCTAAATACAACCAAATATCAAAGCACCTTGTGCAGATTTCTTTTTCAAATTAGGCTTAATTATTGTTCGTTGACTCGTTGAACATAATTTTTTTTAACTTTCACTCCTTTGTTTTGTTGGTTTGAACAAAATCTGGTATTGTATGAGCTTGTGATGTGACTTGCTGTGTGCTAAAGGAACTGCCGGTGCCTTTATTACTACATATTCTCTGGTGGTGGATGAAGTTTTTAGTGTTTCACTTTCAAGTCATTATGTTTATCTAGCAAAGCGGACATGTCTCTTGTTTGCAAGCTCTTCGCCTTAAAAACCCCAAAAGGAGAACGACCGGGACACTTTTGTTTCCCTGCTACACCCCCGACAGCTGTTCTGCCACAGCAAGTCCTTTTAATATTTGCTGCTTGCATGCTGGAGGTCTCAGGGGCTGCTACACTGTAGCAGGTGCCAGAATCCCCCCCCACCCCCCCAGCCCCCTTCAAAAAAGAGCGACGCAGCTCCACCACCACCACTGCAGTCACACACACACACACACACACTTAAAGCATTTCACACAGAGTGCAAAAACACAAGCTCACGCTCCATGATCCCGGCACTGTTGTTCTGTTCCAGCCGCTTTAATTGGGGATTTGAGCCAGGCTCTTGTCTTTCTCACTGTGACGGGCTAAAAATAGACTTTTTGACAAGTGTCAGGAAAACCCAGCCCGGGCGTAGATTGAGCAGATCTCCGTCTGACGGGCTGCGTTCACCCCGGGAGTCGCGCTCCGGGCGTCCAAACTCAGAAATGAAACAAACTTCGCCCCGTGAAAGGTCGCGCTGCCGATTCACGGACCTGTTGCAGACGAACTTTCACCAAAAATCTTTCATTTCAGTAATTGCACGCTGTCTGTCACACTTTTGCTCTGAATAACAAGCTGAGCGTTGAGGAACGGCATAAAAAGGTGAAAGTTAAAAGAGCCGAGGGAGAGAAGAGACGCTTCCTTCTTACAGCTAATGAAGCTCGAATGCAGGCGAGAGGAAGATTTAATTGAGAGTCTTTGCCTCTCCCGTGCTTCGGGAGGTGTTACAGCCAGCTAATGATTCGAGTCGCGGTTCACTGCGGCACGCTGTTGACGAGGAATCTGGGCAGAAGCGCTCATGTTAGCAAGTTTAGTGAATATGATGAACAGCAGAAATGTTCAGTGGAGTTCCTGACCTGACAAGTCGGGGAAAACACTGAAAAACAAACACTGTTGACTGGATGCCCAATTAATTCAAGTCATGATTGCTTTTTAATTTCACCAGCAGCCCGTGATAATCATAACCACCGGGGAGGCACAAAGCTCTTTAGGAGCCAAGCCATGACTAAACCTGCAGCCGCCGTCACTCAGTGAAGAAAGTCCTCATTTTAACACGGAGTGGCAACTGGCCACCGATCGATGGAGGAGGCCAAGAGGCTTGATGAGTTTCGCCTGATGACAGAGCGGAGCGGGCGAGTCGAACAAGTCAAGTTATCTCAAACACATGTACGACAAGCCACAACCGGCTTCACTATTGTTTTCAACAAGTTGACCCGCCTGACTTTAGAAGAGCAGATATTTTGAGACTCCTGCAGGGAGGTTTGTGCAGGAACGTCAAAGAGCAGCACCGTCGAGTTCCAAAGTATCTCAACCAACTTTGTCCCATGAAAGAAAATCCAATAAACAACGAGAAGGGATGACTGCTACCACTGATCAAACGGCAGCATTACGAAACTGGATCAAACTGAAGCGACAGGAACAAAGCAGGAGGTAGAGTTTAATTTCTGCTAAAAGCTAAAAGCTTCCAAAGAACATTTCATAATATATAGCGGGAATATACTTTCATGATGTCTGGTGAAGGGCAGTAAAAAAGAAAATTGCTCTGTGCATGTCAATGTTTATAGAAACATTCTAAAATGAAATATTTAAACCATGTATTTGTGTGTTAATCTCAAGTTTTTGTAAAATATGTCAAGCATATGGTTTGTGTAACATTTTAAGATTCATGCACAATCTGACGCTTCACATATTTTCGAAGAAATCTTTAGATAATAAATCACACACCGACGCATAACCAGTTTATTTTTTAATCAAAAGTTTGTCAAAATATTTTTCAGTAATTTCCAAAATCCCAGTCCACAGTTCTTTGCTCATAATGGAAAGAATAAGGTTGAAAACTACAAAATCATACTAAAATAAACAGAGAGAGTATTAAGGAATGACATATTTGTCTTTAAATGAACTTTAAAGCAGAGCTGCATGGTTTTCCCGACGAAGTTCGATGTGTGTTCGGCTCTTTGTGTGTGTCAAACATCAATCACAACTCTTTAAGTGCCCGCCTGCTCTAACTCGCTGCTGCATCATTAATAGACACAACAAGTGGCTCCGCGTAATAGAAAATACTTAGTGTCATTAACACTGTAATGTGAGTCCGCTTCATGCAAGGTGACAAATACACAGCGAAATTACAAATGCATTTATTCCCCCGACTTTCTCGTTTGATGGGTCGGGTCAGCGCCGGAGAGCGACTCCGGGGTCGTGACCCTTGGTCGGAACGGGACTTTTTACGACGTGCGCGGAGATGCATCGGAGGGGCGATCCTCATCTTTCATTGGCTGCAAAGAGGCTCAGCCTGAGATATCACACACCTGCCGGTCTCCATCTCTCACAGCTTAGCGTCGCATGTGGGAGACACATGTCAGCCACAGCCACACCCACTGGCTGAAGAAAGGAGGCTTACAGGGGATTTCAACGGCCAGCATTTGTTGTTTGCAGGCTATTTGTTTACATTTTTCTCCAGTGACATCATCATGACATGTGAAAGAGATTAAAAAAAAACTAAATCGATCTGAAGACTTTATGGCGCTATTTTATTCTAAAATGCACAGTTGTGCAGGTAAATTAACTTGTGGCAGAATCGCAAAACGATGTAAAACATGTTAGGCCGCGAGTCGGTGATCTTGGTTGTTCTTGTAATGAAACCACACACACATGCACAGAGTGGGAGCATTTTTCAAAAGTTGCAATTTGCGCCGTTTTTTAATGGAGACAGAGTTGGAGCGTTGCATTTTCAGTTGCTCCGAGCGCCGTTGTCGTGTAAACGGACGCCCAAAACCCAACGGAAGTTTTGCATTTTCACTTGAAAACAGAGCAGTTGGCTCATCACCAGGACAGAGACAAGTCAACAGCTTTGCAGCTCTTCCAATATTTATGTACAAGAAACTGAAAATGAACAAAACGTAATCGCATTGCTGCCAAAAGTATGACATTAAGTAATGTAAACACAGAAAAAAATCTAAAATGAAGCATGAGTCAAAGTTTCACCTTCTAATTTTTGTAAATGTTGGTCAATAAAAGCTACCTCCCCCCACCAAATGTAACTGGCCGAAGTCCAACATTTAATAAAAATGCTGGGTGTCTGTGCGGTGATATATCGGTCTGAGACAAGTACAGAGAGATGAAGAGCGGCAGTGTTGGGTTGTGAGTCAGCGCTCTCAGTATAAGAGCCACTCGCATGAAGAGCAGCGATGAGACAAAGGCTGCTCGGCTCTGGGACTGTTGGCTGCATCGAGGGCGAGTCCACAGCGTCTGAAAACTGCAGGCAGAGCGAGAAGCTGCTGCTGCAGCAGGTCGGACTCAGACTGACTTCTGGAGGGATTTGGACTCTTTATCGTTTTGTTTTTGGTGTGGCTGTTTGTTGGTGCTGCCGCCGGACGAGGGGTCACGCTGGGAATTGTTTCTTTTAGGTTAGTTTCCTTTGTTTTGCACAAATTGTGACGGTAGTGGAATGCGTTACTTATTATTTACAAACACTTTTGATTGAATCAAACTGGCAAGGGCAGACAGTGGCGTGGTGATGTAACTGTAATATATCACTGCTGCTTTTGGACGCTGTTTTCTAACATTTCTTTAAGTTTTTCCCCTGTGAGATTTCTAAATAGTTTAAAATGCATGTTTTAATCAATGTAAAGATGTCTCATTTTAGATTTGTGCCTATTTTCATGTTTAAAACATCCATCCAGTAGCTAATTATGGGATGAAGTTCAAATCTTTGGATTATTTCAGAATTAAAGCAGCAATGTGAAATATAGCTGGTAATTTATTTGAGTTAATTTCTAACTTTTACTGTGACTGATTTTGCATGCTGCATATGCTGGATATTTCTATTGAAAAGTATTAACTATTATGAAAGCAGTAGCTATATATAGCCAAC
This sequence comes from Lipophrys pholis, assembly GCF_963383615.2. Taxonomy (NCBI): domain Eukaryota; kingdom Metazoa; phylum Chordata; class Actinopteri; order Blenniiformes; family Blenniidae; genus Lipophrys; species Lipophrys pholis. The sequence goes on along the minus strand of NC_137639.1, from coordinate 27,790,311 downwards.
AAGTAGATATATTTCTATATTTACAGAACAAAACTACTTTCAGTGTTTTCCTGCATTTGTTGGGTTTTTATTCCTGTTCGGGAGCCATTGTCCAGGTGATTAACCCGGGAGACTTTTTATCTCATCGATCCTCATCAGCACTCGGAGATGAGATGGCCACAATGATTGTGCTTTTTTTCACATGTGCAAACTTTAAGATTTTAAATTTCAAAGAAAACATAGATTTAAAAAAAACAACAACAGACAAACACATTTCTGAAGACTTTTTTCCGACACAACACTGAGACCTGAGCATAGATATCGAAGCTGGTAAACTAGCAGGAGCCTCAAAGCCACGCTGTCAGTGGGAGTTTTTAAAAATACCCATACTGCAATAGATTAAATTCACTGTATTTTGCACCGGAAAGTATAATTAAAATTATGTTTATGTTGAGATTGTCATCATTTTTCATCGTAACTGTTGTGAAAATACATTTTCATCAACTTTACTCTGCGCCACAACAAAGAAAAAACTTTAGTATTTGAATTTAAAGATTATTATGGCTCTAGTTTACCGATCCGACCCACTGAAGGTGAAATCATGAGTTTGACACCTCTGGTTTAAATGTATAAGGTGTCATTTCTCTTTTCAAGTTTTAGGATAAAAGAATCAGATTAAGTTTTAATCAGTTCAATTCTTTGGGACATTTCCCAACTGAAAAACTGCACTTTTTCATGTTTCCGCTCTCATTAATATTCATGCATGAATTATAAATTAAAGTGATTTATTGTCATATGTGCAGTAAGGAAATATGTTTTTTCTCAACGGTAATTTCTTTCTTGCTGTTCATAATAATGAGCAAACAGTAAACGTGATGAAATAATCTAAAATACGGACAGTTCTAGAAGGCAGCATGGGAAAAATTCCATTCAATTCAATTTCTTAGGCTCTCAGTATGCTGGATCCAATCCAGGCTAACTATGAGTGAGCATTTTATACCCTGTAAACACAGAGAGTCAAACAATCACTGCAAAAGCACCTCGGAGCGGTTCAGAGTCACTAACAAGCCCAGACTCCAACCAAGGACTTCACTGCTGCGAGAGCTAACAGCTACACCTGTACGGCCTAGTAGACATATAATAAAACCTAAAATATACGTGCAACATCGGCTGAATGTGTGAAAGTCAACAGTCAAGTAAGAATCAGGAAGTCCGGTCTCGCACTTCAAAATTAGAGAATTGCACTTGCAACAAATCTGACAAATATTGTCTCTAAATTAGAAATGGCAGCCATTCATTGTAAAGATGTTTCAGTCTAAATCATTTTAATACCTCTCATAAAGACAGAGCGGCTAATGTTTTGTCTACTCCTCATTTGGAGTCCATATCTGTAGCCCAGTCACTTGTACCCAGCAGCTGCAAAATGAATCATTTAACACCTGAAGCAGGACTACTTGCTCAGAAAATTGGATTTATGATGCTTTTTAATCCATCTGGCTTGTCCCCATTTTCATTTGACGAATCACCTCATGAGATGGGTAGTTTCACTGCTTTTAATTCTAAAATCTGAAATTTTAAAAAAACAACTTCAAATGTAATAACACAATGTGACGAGAGCTTGAAAACCAAAAGGAAATGTCTGTGTTTGGATGTTAAATTATTTAACTCTGCATCTCCAGTCATTGTTTAATCTTTTTCCATCTTGCTAAAACTTTTTTTTCTTTCTTTCTCCTGTTTCAGGACACTCTGAAAGGGCATGTCATTGACAAAAACACATCTCTACAGAGGACTAATATCAAGTTTAATTCCAACTTGATTGCTTCTGGTTATGAGAATCTGGTCTCCGACACTGAAACGGTACGAGCCGTGAGCTCGTGAAATCTGTACTTTGAAAAAACTGCACATGCACAATGTCTAATTGTGTTTGTGTCTTTCCAGGCAGGGGGCAAGATGTTCGTGGAGTCGGTGGTCCGATGGGGGGCGTGGAGCGTCCTGCTCCACTTTGGACTGGGTGTGTCTGCGGGAGGCTGTCCTCCGCGCTGTGTGTGCCGATCTGAGGCCAAAGAAGTGATCTGCTCCGGCAAGCATTTGAACTCGGTGCCAGAGGGCTTTTCCGGTGATGCCAAGCGTTTGGATTTATCCTACAATAAGATTAAGACCGTAGGGCGGCGCCAATTCTCCGGCCTCTCACAACTTCAAGAGTTGGACCTCAGTGATAATGCCATCTCTATGATTGAGGTGGAGGCTTTCCAGGGCCTCCAGAGTCTCAGGACGCTTCGGATTAAGAATAATCGTCTCAAGATCCTTCCGGTCGGGGTGTTTACCGGCCTGTCTAGTCTGCGCTTTCTGGATCTGAGCCAGAATGAGATCTTGGTTTTCCTGGACTACACCTTTAAAGAATTGGCGAGCCTGCAAACACTGGAAGCTGGGGAGAATGATCTGGTCTTCATCTCCCAGCGGGCTTTTTTTGGTCTGCAGAATCTCCAGGAGCTGAATTTAGACCGCAGCAACCTGACCTCCATTCCCACCGAGGCATTGTCTCAGCTGCAGAGTCTCTCGCGTCTGCGTATGCTCCGCCTCACCATATCTGCTCTGCCCAACAACGCTTTCCGACGGCTTCACCGTCTGCGCAGCCTCGTCATCGCAAACTGGCCGGCGCTGGACACCATGGCCGGCAACAGCCTGATCGGTTTGAATCTGACCTCGCTTGTGATCAGCAGCTGCAACCTCAGCGTGGTTCCTTACTCGGCACTCCGTCACCTGGTGTATCTGCGCTACCTGGACCTGTCCTACAACCCCATCACTGTGATCCAAGGCAACCTCCTCGGGGATCTCCTGAGACTGCAGGAGCTGCACCTCGCTGGTGGGTCCCTGCTCCGGATAGAACCGGGAGCCTTTCGGGGACTGGCCTACTTCCGAATGCTTAATGTGACCTCCAATCAGCTTACGACTTTAGAGGAGAGCGCGTTTCACTCTGTGGGGAACCTTCAGGTGTTGCGGTTGGACGGGAATCCCCTTGCATGTGACTGCCGGCTCCTCTGGGTCGTCCGTCGCAGACTGCGCTTGAACTTCGACGGACGTCAGCCTATGTGCTCCTCTCCCGACATGGTGAAACAGCGGGAATTCAGAGACTTCTCGGAGAAGGAGCTCCCGAGGCTGTTCACCTGCCGCCCTGCTCGCATCATGGACCGCCGGCCACAGGAGGCCAGAGTGGAAGAGGGCACCACGGTGGTCTTTTCCTGCAAGGCCGACGGGGATCCACTACCATCCATCACCTGGATATCATCCCATAAGAACGTCATTGCTCAGACCGGCAGAATCAGAGTTTTGCAGAACGGCACTCTCGAGGTGCGTTTCGCCCAAGTTCAGGACAGCGGCGCCTACCAGTGCATGGCGGGAAACGCAGCGGGCAACGACACCCTGACTGTGGGCTTGTACGTAAAGGGGCTCCCACGTAACCGAACCATCCCGCTCTTCACGGACGAAGGCTGGGCAGAGCCTTCGAACACCCAGTCCGCCAACTCCTCAGCTCAGATGGCCAAGCCGTACCCATTTGACGCAAAGACTCTCATCATCGCCACAACGATGGGCTTCCTGTCGTTCCTCAGCTCGGTGGCCATCTGTTTTGTCTTCATGTTTTTCTGGAGCCAGAGCAAAGGTCAGATCAAGCACACCGCAACTATTGACTTTGTTCCGAGGTCTTCCATGGGCGGAGGGGGAGGGGACGGGGGTGATGGCGGCAGATTTACCATGAAACTCATTTAAAGATTATGAAGAGGTGAACGGGGTCTCGAGTGTCGACCTCTGCACTGTGGACTCGAGACACCGGAGGATTTAACGGACACTTCACGAGGCAAATCAGAGCCGGTTTGTCGCGCTTGTGCCGGCCATCTTCTAATTTTAGAGCCAAAAGTTACGTCTCAGCAGGCCGTGCTGTCTAAATAATGAATATCTCACGATGTTAACAGATTGTAGGCAGAGCCGTCTCATGATCGCTGTGCATTCATGTCCGACGTTTCTCAACTTTAAATAGGCAGACACTTACCTAACAGGGTCATTTTTATATGTAGCATGTAATTACATAGCAGATTTGTGTTGCAGCACTTCAAGGCAGTTTGACACATTTTCAGAACATACCTGGTGCTTGTTTCTTCGTCCACGTGTCACTAACGTGCTCACTTTTGTCTTCACTTGCCAATACAAGCAAGGTTAACGTTCGCCCATCTTAATTCTTGAGTTTGTATTTAAGCTTAACAGGTCAAAGACGGCAGTGGTTGTAAGACTTGACATGCAATAAACATTGGAATAGATAAGCCAAAACAACTTTGGGGTACATTTTGGACATTTTAGAGCATTGTAGAATGTTTCCAAGGTAACTGCTGTGGAAATATGTTTTTTCTATTGATGGTATTACTTATACTAAACCATGTAGCAGGGTAAAAAGACTGATAATGAACAATAATGTATATAGGAATGTAACGTTCCCCACTTCTTAAAACAAGCTTTTACCTGTCTTTTTGCTACATTTCAAGTTTACCATCCGATGAAGGTTACAGTTTCTTGCTTGTTTTTTTTTACATATGTATATTCAAGAAACCACTATTTTTTATTTCATTAGCCACACAAAACACTGACAAATATGTGCCTCAGTAACATTCTCACCATCGACAGAGAGAATGCTCACCTGATCTTTGTTATATTGTAAATATTTAGGTCAAGGGCGTCGTGCTCTATTTATTCTATCATTTTATCTAGCTCTAGGGATTAGTGTCACTCCGACGCGGCACTCTTGGTATGTGTAAACTTAACTGTGTAGATGCATTACGCACAAAGAAATGATTTATTATGTTATGAAAAGAGGATGTAAATGATGACACACGCACACACACACACAAACTCACATGCACACACACACACACACAACACTGGCATTTGTTATTCCTCAACCTGTAAATTATCTTTTTTTTTTTTTTTTTTTTTTTTTCATTTTACGTCATTAAAATGCCTACGTTCAAACCTACCTTGTGCGTAAACAATGTATTATTTCATGTAGATTATTCTGGACTGGTATCAAATTCATCTGGGATGAAACCCAAGGCAAATCTAATCATTTTCCAACTCAATCTCTCTGTGGATCTTCAACTGAAATGATTCTATTGTTGGAAAATTGGCAAGAGTATGAGATGTTTCCTTGCGTAACCAAAGCACTTTAATCCCAAAGCTGCTAGTCCATTGTGAGGACTGTGTGTTTTCAAATTGAGACAAAAAAGTGGCCTTGTTGCCCTTTTGTGAGGCTTCAGAGCAACCGCTGGCAGCGAGCCACACAAGTTCAACATTTGAACTCCTTCTTTCTGTCAGTGTGAAGGACTGTGTGTGCAGAGGAGCGCAGTTGTGCCCGTCTGTTTTCCCTCAAAGCCGAGCGCAACCCAGCTGATCTTCAGTGAATCTCCTCAGACATTTACTGGCATTAACTGTCTCCCTCACTGCGTACCCGTCAACACAGAGCCGTGGTTAAAACCCAACGTTGCACTCGAGAGCCATAAAAGAAATGCAGGCAGATGAATTACCGACAGTCCACCTGAGTACAGTTTGGAGACTTGCAGGCTGAACTCACTGGACGGCAAATAATTTCATTCGTCTCATGCAGTTGCCCAGAATAACCCAGAAAAAAAAAGGAGAGAAAAAAAAATGATAATCACGTGTATGAGCAGAGATTTAAACCCTTTTGGATTACCTCTGCATGTCTCAATCTGTTATATAGGTCTGTCTGGCGAGTGCTATCCTCCAGCCCAGCTTGGCTTGTCATATTATCTATTTTAATACAACTATTTGCTCCCATTGGACAGAAAGCCAAGGGGGCAGATTAAAGTGGTGTCTGCAAAGTCACTCCCCCTTCATGGCCGGTGAGTAGACAACACCGAGAACATTATGGTCTCTTCTTAGCTGCTGTTTTGTTTGATGGTGAAAATATTACGATATTGCTTTGCAGCTGTGTGAAGGACGGACGGAGTAGAGTGGTCACGCCGACTTGGAATGTGATACGCCTGGACGTGGAAAAAAAAAACAAGGTGGAATTTCAGAGTTTCCGAAAATTAATACATTTACGTGTGCCATACAATTTCCAGAAATACGGTAACACCAAAAATTCACTAAACATCCACTTTCAGCCTCACAGAAATCTATGATTTATGAAAAAAAAAAAAAAAGATTGAACAATATCTACATTCATGGTGTTGGTATGACGTCTCCACAGTCACGTGGTGGTTTGTAACAGAACCAAGAAAAAGCAAGAAAGCAAGAAAAAAAAAAAAAAAAAAAAGAAATCTATGATTATTATTTTTACTACTCTTATGTGAACAAATGCTACTTTTGAAAATGTAGAGGGGGGAAATGTCCGTATTTGTAAATATAATCCCATAATATAAACCTAGTCCAGGCTTAAATTGGTCCAATCAGGACTGAACCAAAACCCCAAAGTGTGTTGGAATCACTAAATTAACATTCACGAAAAAACATTAAAATAATAAACGCACACAACTAAAAATAAATTCCAAACGTTATAATTTATAGAATACATTTTGACCCTTCTACAATTCCCCAAAATATACATACAAAGAAATATACAAAGAGTGCATCCCGATGGATAGTGGACTGCGCCAACCGCCGTGCGGCTCGCGCTGCCGCACCGGATGTAGGAACAGTCGGACCGGAGCAGGAGCCGGAAGTGTCTGAGATGAGCTTGAAACTTGTCAGGTGAGTTTTACCAAAAGTTCAGACTACGTACAGGCTGCCGGTGAAACAGCGAGCTGTGGGAGCCACACCACAAGAACCAGGATGCTGTCCAGTGCACTCAGCAGTGGTGACGGATGTTTTTCCCAAAACAAACTCCCACCGTCCGGAAACATTTCAAAACACCATATTTCCCAGGCATATTAATATAAATATCAAGTCCATTCATAACACAAGGTCTGTGTCCAAAAGTTTCAGTTCACAGTGAGAAGGGATTAATAAACTAATCATACTTTATTATTGTGCAGAAGAGCTTTATTGATAAACATGCAGCCAGATTACTGTGCCCTGGGAAGCCGATGGGGGTCAGGGATCCATAGTGGTGAAGTGTCTGCTGTGGGAATTGAACCTGCAAACTCCAGATCCCAAGACCGCTTCTCTAACCTCTAGGCCCTTAACCGCCAGTTGATGTGTATGACGCTCAATTCATTCAATGGGGAGCAATTTGGGGTTCAGTGTCTTGCTCAAGGACACTTTCACATGTGGGCAGGGGAAGCTCAGGAACCGAACCTGCAATATTCCAGGTGAGAGAGAACCACTCTACCAACAGAGCCATTGCCGCACCATAGCCTCTAAACTACAAGTAACCAATTACAGGAGTATCTGTTGAAAGAAATATGAAAATGTTGTGTTTATCCCTTTAGTTTTGGGTTCTACTTTGTTTTTTCTCAATTATTTTCATGGTCTTGAACCCTTTGATCAATCCGTCCTCTATATTCTACGACTGCATTTTTGTTTTTTTCCTCTTGCTTGGCTCAGTGTGAATGGTCCTGGTGTGGAGAGAAGTGGTCTCAGCCGCTCCTCAATTAGGAGATGAAAGAGGTCCTTGACAAAATGAGAGGACTGGATTAATGTGACAATAATGGAAAGTACTTTACATATTCAGCCTAAAAAAAAAAAAATCCATGGTAAAACGTCTACACAGGGGGCATTTGTGTTTTTAGAGAAAATCTGAATTTCAGACACTTTGTCATGTTTTGCACCACAATGTTGTTCCCAGTGTGAACTGAAATGAATTGATTCACTTTAAAACCATCATTGAATTCGTATGGAAGACCAAAAAGCTGCCGGCCATGGTCAAAACAAAAGGTGGATCCATCCGTCCGTCCGTCCGTCCGTCCGTCCATCCGTCCGTCCGTCCGTCCGTCCGTCCGTCCGTCCACCCATCCGTCCATCCAACCATCCACCCAGCCGTCCATCCATCGTTTCAAGATTAAATAAACTGACAATAAACAAACATATCATTAGAACCATTAACTCAATTCTAATGTAAATATTATATTCTGTTTGCCGTTATACATTTCTGATGAATAAATCCCTGTTACATTAGACAAGCAAGTTTCAAAAGGATAATTTAAAAGATGTTCTCATTCTGATGTTGTTTTGTTTAGCGATTTAATGTTGATGGATGGATTAAAAAGACAAATATAACATTTCCTTCTGTCTTCAATTCGTAATCATCATTGTAAATCAGTTATGTAAAATCATACAATCACCAATGTTTAATACTGTATAACAACCAGTCCATTGAGCTGTTAAGGAGACAGGCAGTGTGGTTGGAATTATTCAGAATCACTGGATTTGACTGATTGAGGCTGAAAACTCTGCTTTTGCTGCCATCTAGTGGATAATGACTCAAAAAGCTTAGCATTTAAATGCACAAACTGGTTTGGAAAAAAAGAAAAACATCACTCTTGAGTGAAGTTAAATGAACAACAAAATTATAGAGGGTTCAATAGAGGAGAATTAATCCAGATCTTGAACAAAAAATGGATTTGGAGGTTCAAATAAAATAAGAAAGTAAATCATAATATAAGCAGTGGGGGAGTTAATTAGATGGAGCTCTCTATGAACCTCAAAGGATGTTGCAGCAGTCACTTTATATGCATCATAGAAATGATGAAAGGCTGTGTGATATATGCAGTTAAGTCTGTGTAAGATAAATATGATAATGAGGGAAACAGTATAGAGACCAAAGGCAAACTGCTCTATTTACATACAAACCAGCTGCAAACGCACACGTTTCGTTACATCATGAAGCCCTTAGAAGGCTACTAATCACTAAGTTACACTCTGTTTACTGCCATATTTCTATGAATGTTACTTTTTGAAGCCTTCATGCTCAAATTGATTGATGCTATATGTGTGTGAATGATTTTTATTAGAGAAAAAAAAAAGGAAACTAAGTTTGAATGCCTGCAGTTTTCTCTTGCATGAGCAAGTGACGAGTCAGATTTCTCAAAGGTTTCCAGATAAAGGGGCAATACTGGGAGACAATTAAGGCTTTTGATGGGGATTATGGAAAGGGAAATTGCCCCCCTAGTGGATGGGATCTCGTGCTTGTTTCTTCCAATATTCCACCTGTGTGTGTGTCACATATGACTTCTGAATGAGGGAGAGGCAGGAATTAATGTGGTCCCATGCTGGCTTTCAGAGAAATGTCTCACAGAAGCCCAGATGATGCTCTGGATGGGGAGGATTTTTATGAAAATGGCAGCATCTGTTGGGCTGCTTCAGCCTTTCAGTTTTTATTTTCTTGGAAGATTTGAGTCAATTTGCTTCACAAATGCAAACGCTGCAGAGTCAGACTGCTGATTCATTCCCATTCAGGCACTCAGGCACTATTGACACATATTGATTAGACATTACAGTAGAGGCAGTTGCCGAGGCAATATCATTATTGGCTGCTGGTGTGAGGGCTGGTGTGCAAACACATAATGACCATGAGGAATGCTCTCTACTACTATATATCATGTCACATTTCATGTAGACTTGAAAAATGGACCAGAACCCCCCTGTGGCCATGATATGTTGATTTAGTTGAAGAAGTAGTACAAGTGCAATATTTTTCTTTTTACTAAATGGATCATGACTGGATCAATTTGCAGTAATATGATGATTAAAAGCAAGCTTCTTTTTTTTTTTTTTTTTTTACTTTTATGAAGCTGCAGAATAAAACATCTTCAAAAATCATCTTTCAGCAACAGGTATGACGTCTAATGCTTTACGCATGGATCTGTCAACTACCAAGGGTTGATTTTATGATCCTTTTTTTAATTTAATTTTTTATTTTCTTATCCGTACGCCTCCGCTGAAAGACAACACTCCCCCCTTTCTTGCCTTTTGTTTCCGAGGTGGAGCCTGATAGCTCGACTTTACCAAAGTGAAGTTCCGGGAGAAGCAGACGCACAGGACAGCACCGGGACCAGCAGAGGTTGGCACAGCACTGGGACGCACCGGATCGGGGAGGGACCTTACAGGCGGCTGACAGGGACAGAAAGGGGGATCTTTGGAGGAGGGAGGGCTTCCGCACGGTCCACTAAATCTACAAAGCGGTTTTACGCGGCAGTAAGACGAGAAAAAAAAGCAAGAAGATGAATTCCTTCATCCTGCTGTCGCTTTTCGCCACGGTGATCGTCGGAAAGTCACCTCGGCTGAAATTCATTGTGCACGGTAGGATGCTGCTCTATTCTGCGACTCTCCTCCAGTTTCTACTGCACATTCAAAGTGAAACGGTCATTTGTATCCGGACGCATGTTTTGTTGAAATGCATCCGTGCATTGTGCGCGGCAGTGGATGGATGGATGAATGGACGCATGATGACCGAATGAATGAAATCAGTGAGTTTTGACAGAGGTTGATGCGCTCAATCATTCACATCTTTTTTTTCTTCTAATTAACAGTTTGTTGGAAAAGATGAATAGATAGTAGCCTGTAAACGCGTAATGACGGTGCTACTTCTTGGATTAATTTCTGAAAACACCGCCCTCCCCCCACTGACCGAGTAGTAAATTACGCGCTCCTCCATTGAGGCCCCGCACACATGTTACCAGCCTCTTCACATGATGTGGAAGAAAATGGTTGCTGCTGTTGGATCTCAGTGTTCTCGCCATATCCATGTGGTAGCATCCGGACTTTTGTTTTTCCAGGTTTCTTGTGCGTTTTTCATTAACCGGCACTCGAAGTGCCAACTGGAACGAACCGGATGTCATTTGTGCAACTTGTAGCTTTGGTGTTGTTCATTTTGACAGCTTGTGTGTTCAGTTTACATCACTCCACTACGCGTTCACATGGGGCTTCTCACTCTGGTTTACGTTAGTCCGCCCGTCTGTCCGAAGGCGCACCGAGCGCAATAGGAACAGGAGCGTCTCCTCATCCAAAGGGGGGTGGGTGGGTAGGGGGGGAGGCATGGCGCTTTTCAGTTTAAGCACACTGCAAGGCTGTAGCCTCTAAAGATCCGCCGTGAAGCAGCATTATTACTGTGAAATATGACTCTTTGGAGGCTGACACCGCCACTGTGGCTCCGCGTCCTTGCGGAGCTGCAATGCGGGACGCGGCAGCTGCTTCACACTGCAGCAGAACAGAGCAGCCCGGCTCAGACACAGACACACAGTGGGAGCTCCGCAAAGCATCCCCACCATCAACACACACACACACACACACACACACACACACACACGCACACACACACACACACACACACACACACACACACACACACACACACACACACACATACACAGATACTACAGGCAGGAACATGGTGTGTGGGGGAGAAGGGAGGGCAGAGAGCATTGGATGGAAAATTCCGAGCTGACTCTTGCTTATCCATTCCGCTCACGTCTGTTACACCTCACACAGTCCTCTAATGTATTCAGCAATCAATAGAGATGGGGGCCTGAGTGTCAAGTTATCAGCTTCTGTATCCATCCCCCTCTCCAGTGGATGAGCGCGGCGCAAAACGCGCCAGATGACGACTCCGGACGTGCATGTCATGTCAATCACATGCCGTTGTTACGCAATCCGAGGGTTATCAGTGAACGCCTGTCGTCAGGGCTCACACACACACACACACACACACACACACACACACACACACACACACACACACACACACACACACACACACACACACACACACACACACACACACACACACACACACACACACACACACACACACACACACACACACACACACACCCGGAAGCACAGGTATAGGATTGTCACAGGAAATCCATCTCGCATGGACACAGTATGGAGCAGTTTCAGCACCTCGGAGCTGTCCCAGGTGCTGAAACTCTGAACGGGCCTCATTTGGCACGCTTTTGGCCAAACGAGGACATTTGGCAGGTCCTGGTACCTTCAAGGAATTGTTTGAAGGACCCACTTTAGGGGATTGAGCTAAAAATTATTTTGGGGTCAGGTTCAGCCTTGCTGCAAATGAATAAGACATTGCAGGAGAAGTTGTATTCTTTTGGCACACAACTGCACCCATGTCTGTTCCAAAAAGTGAAACAAAATGCGATCGAAAGAGGCTGAAGTGCATCTCTACTAATCAGCTAAGAGAGAGAGAGAGAGAGAACAGATACACTAATAACCCCTACGTTTTCAATAGGGTCCTATGCACTGTCAATACTCGGACGCTAATTAACTCAATCTACATTAAGGTTAACCAGGAATACGAATACTAGAAGATATTTGCATCATGCACCATTCAGTTTAATTCAATGCAATGCCGCTGGGCCATAAATTACAACCTCCAATGCCATTAAAGGTGCAGCGTGCAAGATTTAGTGGCATCTAGCAGTGAGGTTGCACACTGCAACCAGCTGAATACTGATCCCCTCGTTCCTCTTTCCTGGGGTCTCAATAGAGCATGAGGAAAGGAGAAGCAGGAAACCGAAAAGGCAGCATTCAGTGTGTTCATCCTGGGCGACACTGAACAGTCTGCCTTAGGAACATTTTTTAAAATTTTGTTAGTATATGTGTAGTTAAATCTGCACCACATACAACCAACGACACTGAGTATCTCATCATCAGTGCTCTGATTAGATTGTGAGATGTTTAAGGCCCCAAGTAAATGTTTCAGGTCCAAAACTATGTGTGAGGATTTGAATGTGCTCAATGAGAATATAAGATGAAAGCATCAAATAAGCTGCAGCTCTTGAGGGCCGTTCACCGTCTGCAGTGGTCAGTATCTATCAAATACGGTCCAAGTGGTGAACGAGCGGCAGGGTCACGGGCGGTCAAGCCGCAGCAATACATGTGGTACCATTGAGAGTCCAACTTACAACTTCCAGGACTGAAAGGATTGCCTGATAGTGTCTTGTTGCCAGATAGCGCAGCACATGTACATAGGTGTAGTGGAGTGACTCGATGGATCGGGGATAGTTTAGTCGTAAAGAGGGGGACTTAGCCTATGATATAAATGTATGCATGCTTCTACAGGATGTACGTATTTTAGTTGGAAATATGCAACTCCATTATAAACTAGTTTAATATAGGTTTAACTGCATCTATAGTATTTTATTTTGATTTGAATGTTTTAGGTGGAATTAGGACAAACTGTTCATCGTGTGCACTCTTAAACACATGCAGCGAAATAACATCTGTTTACCGTCAAGAATCGATTGGACAGGAGGAAATGGCAAAGTGTCCTTGAGCAAGACACTGAATGGATGGACTGAGCGACTTGCATGGCAGCTGCCTCCACTGGTGTGTGTGAATGAATGGGTGAATGTGATGAACAGTGTAAAGCGCTTTGGGAAAGGCTCAAGCAGCGGAAAAGAGCTATTTAAGTGAAATCCATTTACCATTAATTCAGGCTGAAGGAAAAAAAATAACATTTCTTTTGTGTTTGGTAAAAGTTCTGCTCTTAAATATTTCAACCTACATTTTTAAACAAAAATGACTCAGAACACTTTCTTTCTATGCATTAAGCAACAGGAGTGCGGGTCCTTTACAGAGAAATGCAGTGATCTGTGACACTGTCCTTTATATTTGTTACCGTATTGGTTTTTAGACCATCCTCAGGAAAATCTTTTCACATGTATAAATAAGTTAAACCAGCATTCCTCTTCTAAACAAACCATCACAGCTATTCAGCGGGAGAGCAGCCATGACAAGCGTGGAGTTTGTTGAGAGCTGTTTACTTTGTGCTGGATTCAAATCAACTTCTGCCAGTGTTTCGTGTTTCTGGCTTTTGGCTGTGGAAGGTCAAAAAATGTGTAATATGTGAGAGCTTCTGCCCATTTTCTCAAGATCACCTCATCTTTCAATATCAATGGGTTTTTGACTGTCGTGGGAAGATCATGTTATAAATGTGTGACTCAACAGTAAATTTAATCTATGATTGGATCATCTGTGCTGGGTTTTTTGATAGTTTTTGTGTCTATGAGAGGTAGTCATGAGATGTACACAAGCTTAATCACACTAGTCGTGACAGGAGATGAGTAAAATGGTTCAATAAAAATAAATTTAAAAAATCAGATGTTATCAGATGTTGATCTCATGTAGCTGTAGAAAAGAGTCTAGTTTGAAGCATATTTGCCAGACAGAGAATAAGGTCTATTAAAAACAAAACAAAAACAAATGTAGATATACCCATTTATGTTCTTTGTGATAAGAATATGCAAAGAAGGTTGTGATATCAATAAAAACAGAGATAATCTGAGATTAGTGAAGTAGATAACATAAGTGTCACCTTCACTACCAGTATATACAATTAAGAGATATCCTAAAGAATATATTCATAGACATCTAAACATCTACGTTTGCCCCATCAATAACAAAATTCAATCACTCAAACCACACACAACAAAAACTCTCACAAACATACAAAGTACAGGGTGAAGATATAAAGAACCTCCCATCAGACTTTAACTGGTACACTATTTTTAACAACACTTTCCTCTATGACCTGCAGTTGTACAAAAAAACCCAACTCATCCAGAATAAAACCTCCACACAACACACAACACACAACACACAACACACAACACACAACACACAACACACAACACACCTCATCACACGCAAACTACACTGAATACTGTATTTACTGCCCCACATCTGTGAATGATCATTTTGACCTCGTAAACAGACTCAAACCTGCAGGTCGGAGGTCGTGTGCAGGCTCTCAGTGAGACATTAAACCACCAAACCAGACTGTTTACCTCAGACTGTTGTCACTAGTATTCATCACCTCACACTGTCCTGTCTTTACTTCTTCTGTCTGTGTCTTCATCGTCACACAAAAAAAAGACTCATGACGATCACTGATTCTCTGAGATATTGATGAGATGGGAACGTGTAAAAAATACTACTTCATTACTGTAACGAGAGTATTTCTAATCCATTTCATTGAATTTGATGTAAACACGCATTAACATGCTAAAAACCATGGTCCAAGGGGCCAAATCCTTCAAACAAAACATCTTTCTTCTGCCATATGATCTTAATTGTCCATCATGTTCTCCAGGCCATCGCTTGTTTAGGCTGTGTATATTTCGGTGCTGAACAGGTACTGTCAGGAGCTTTTTGGTGGGAAATGAGCCGGAACAGCCCTGAACCAGGACAGTGATGCAGCACAGTGTAGAAAAGATTCCGAAACAGGATTGGAAGGGAGTTGTTTTACTCCAAGAATATCTTTCTGCCTACACATTCACTTGACCCATGCATTTTGTGCAGGTAAAGGATTTCACATGCATTCATAAACCGGTTGGGTGAAATGCGCATGCATTTGTTTGTTGGATAAGAACAGCAGAAAATTCCTGCAATCATTCCTCCATTTTTTTTTCTTTCTTTCTAAAGACTCCATTAAAAGAAAGATTTGGATTAAGTAGCGACAGAAAGTGAAAGCCTGCTTTACTTTTCCTGCACATTATGAAAGCACATCTTCCTTTTTAGTGTGAACATTAGAGGCGAAACACCAAAAGGCAGAAACAGGCAAAGTAGGACAACCGAGGAAGGCAGTCGAAAAATATCGAAAAGAGGGGAAAAGAAATAAATACAAAGTCAAAGAGAATGAAGGAGGACAAGAACATTTCACTCAATCACGCTGCGACCGAGCCTGAACGCATCAGAACCACGAGGCACATGGACTTTATAGTCCAACATAAGGCCTGTGGGCCAAAACTGAACCGAGAGAGGCGCCAATATGGCCAAACCACCAAGAAAATTGTAAGAAAAAAAAAATTAATTCAAAGAAAACATTGCTTTGTTATCAAATTTCAAAGAATAGCAACGCAACACAACACTGAGACCTGGGCTGAGATATCAGTGACGCTGCCATGAAAGATAGAAAGCTAGCATTAGCCTCAAAGCCACGCTGTCAGGGTGAGTTTGTGAAAACACCCACAATGCAACAGTTTTTTGTACCTTTCACTCCAGAAAGTATAAATAAAACTGGCTTTATGTTGAGATTGTAGACATCTTCCATTGGAATTGTTTGGCTTTGGTGAAAAAAATACAGACATTTTTCAGCGCATTTACTCAACAACAAAGAAAAACTTTAAAGTTTAAATTCCAAGGTTATAGTGGCACTATTTCTATTGAAATTTGGCTAAATCTGCCTCCTGAACTACAATGTGTTTGACACCCCTGCTCCACAAGATCATCGATTCGATCATCAATTTACAGTAAAAGTAAAAACAAAAGAAACAAACAAAAACAGCTGTCACAGTGCTGCCAAACAGAAAAACTTCAATAGCTTCTGGATACCAACTGCTCTTTTTTATAATTATCTTATTTGATTCGCTTGTTCTTTGTACATTTCAAAATGACTGGCTATTCGAGTCACATGCTCTGCTCGTGCGGAAGAAAGTAGGATTTTAATGAAAACGTGTGGCTGTTTTTGTGAGCTTCCGAAAAGCTGACCTTTTAAGAATTTAAGGCATCCGCGCGGCAGCAGTGATTAAATGTCTGAGGGGAAAAGGACCGGAGGAGCGCAGTGTTTTCAGACTTGATATTGTGACTGCCTTTCCTCTCCCAAGGAGCATTCAGAGAAAATCTAAACCGCATTGTTTACATCACTGTCATTTTCTCAGCCGGCTGCGGTTGCGTTGGACTGCTGTCACGCTGCCAAAAACCTGTGAACCATAACACTTTGTATTATTTTGGTGCAGCTTGTAAAGACGCGTTCAAACGTACGCTCTGCTGTCCACGACCATGTCAACAGGAAAAATGTTCCGTCGGAGCCAACCCATTGGAAAAAGAAAAGAAAGCCTTCGCAAATGAACTTGCAGCCTTAACGGAGAGTCTCATCTTTTAATGCGATCATGTGGTTTGGTGCAGCACGTCACCAGAGAGGGAATAAATTACAGAGGATTTAACATCTCGACAATCACACAAAAAGCACAGAAGTCGTGTGTGAGGAAACTGTAATAAGGCAGGTATTAGTACGATGAATAGGGAATCTTTTGGGGTGTCTGTTTTCTGATGGGTTCTTACTTTCTCCTTCTGCAACTCTTAACTTTACTTGTTTCAAGTTGCATCAGTAACAATCGAATGTCAAGACTTCCTGTTCCTCTCTCAGGAATAAAGATAGAAATAAACAGCGTTCTACATAAACTCTAGCAACATGTTTTTTAATTTAAAGAAAAAGATTAAGTTTCTGACTCCCATCGCCAGTGACAGGATATGGTTAAAAGGTTTGAAGAAAAAAAACGAACCAGCAGATGTGGAAACTGTATTAAATCATAGTCAATTACTGTGACATTGCTTGGAGTGTAAAAGGTACTTTTGTAAAAATAACAAAAAAAAATACTCATTCACTTTGTTAACTGCATCATAATGCATCGTAGAAAGTTGCTATTTGATTCAATTTACCTGGAAAATGATGCCTTGTTCAAAATTGTCAATTGAAAATGCTTCTTGGGAGAGGAAATGCAGTCAGGATATCAAGACACAAGTCTGAAAACACTGCGCTCCTCCCATCCTTTTCCCCTCAGACATTTAATCATTGCTTCAGCGTTAAAGCCTTAAATTCTTAAAAGGTCAGCTCTTCAGAAGCTCACAAAAAGAGCCACACGTTTTCATTAAAATCCGACTTTCTTCCACTTGAGAAGAGCGTGTGACTCGACTAGCCAGTCATTTTGAAATGTACAGAGAACGAGTGAATTAAATGAGAGTAAAAGCTAACAGGTATTTTTGGGTTTAGTTTCAGCTTAAAGAGCATCTTTAATGATAAAAAGAGCAGATCCACAGTCGAAACTTTTGGAATTTTGGCAGCACCGTGACAGCTGCTTTTTTTTGTTTGTTGTACTTTTACTGTAAATTGTACTTCTAAGGTCATTTTCCACATGAGGGATGTGAGGTGTGGCCTTTTTGAGAGACGATACAGATTGAAGTCAAGCAAAATATTTACCAGAAATAATTGATTGGTGTTGAGATCACGAGTGAAGGTCTGATCCTGTAGATTTTACCTGCAGTTCCTGCCTGTGCTGCAGCAGGTTTGAGTTTGAGTTTATTTTATTTAAAACAGGGACAACACATATTGATGAACATATACATGTAAAAGTTTCTGTCTGGAACTGTGGATTATATATTGTATAAATAAGACACGTAGAGAAGTATTATGTCAGCTGTGGTCTTGCAATGTGCTATTAAATTGCATGTTACCACGTGGAAAGCAAGCTTTCATATCTGTACCTGGATAACAGACATGTTGAGAGTTTTGACGTTGATCCTATTATTGTTTCCACGATCTTCCGTTAACGAGCATAATTTAGTCTTTTCCAATCCTTCAGCTTTACATTCTCGCTGTGCGCTCCCTGCAACATGCCTGATTTTAATACTTCGGCTTTACGAGGGCACATTTTTTTAGATTCTGCGGTCAGAAGAGGATAAAAACACGAAGGACTGTGACGCTACAGGTTCACGATTAGACACTTCTTGTATTTGAAGAAAGAAATCATTGATTCCCTTTGGGAAATTGTTGCTCTGCATATAGACAGACTCACTTCTCGATCCTATAAGCCACCGCGGCTCTGACAAACCACAGCACCAAATGCAACGTTTTAAAATTCGAATCAAATATGTAGGAAAACAAAACAATCACTCAACTCATATAAATTAAATCAAGCAGAGCGAGGCTCAGGGGCTTCTGCCTGGCCTGGTTGGGGTTCGACGATATCGAAAGAGAAAAGGAAATGACAGAGAGCAACAAACAAACGAGTGAACATCAGTCATGTTTTAGCAGGGATGCTTCAAAATGAGCAATTCAGTGACACATTTGGTTCTGATTAGTTTTGCGTAATGACGATGTTTTGTTGTCGAGTATTCACAGCGTTCGGCCTGTAACTAGAATACTTGTTACCAACCCTTTTTTTCCTATTTTTCTTTTCTCTTTCTAATACCCCACTCCCACATGTAAGCTAAGCGTCCTCTCTCTCTCTCTCTCTCTCTCTCTCTCTCGCTCGCTCACGGTGAAATGCTCCATGAACATAGAAGAGCAGGAGCATCCAAAATGAAGGCGATGTCTCTGGGCGTGCTCCAGACTTTCAAGAGTGTCACATTATAGTTTCCAAATCCAAATCTGAGAAGCACCTCAGGGCAAATAAATCCTCATCCTCCTCATAATCTCTGTTGCTTCAGCCCACGGGGAACCATTGGCTTAAACAACGAGCCAAACATCACAGTTCAGCCTGTGAGTCATTCACTCGCTGCTAACGATCCACGAGCTGATGACAATCAACACACAAAAACGGTCATAATTAAATCCTGCATAATGAAAACACAAAGCTGGCACTTCACAATGACACCATATGTTCTCTGATATGACGGCGAGGTAAATAATGGCAGTGCTCTAATGGGTCACCTCTCTTTGTAAACAACCCTGACATTGATCAGCTCCAGAAATATGTCTTTCAGACAGTTTTCCTTGTTGTTCAATGTGATGTGGTTATTTACAAACTTCATTGTCTCGGATGCGCAGAAGGCTTCAGTTGTGAACTTGTTATCCAGTTGATGAGGGCTGGCTTGATCTTGATTTTCAGTGTGAATACAGAACTGGCTTGTGGTGAGTCAGCATTTAATTTATTCATGACACAAAATAGAAATTTTTAAGCATTTATTTTAAGCAGTTTATCATCACTTACAGAGAATATGGCTTCACCGGGCAAAATTAGAGCTGAACGAACAAGCGAAAACGTTACAAACTATAATAAAGAAACTGTATTTCACGTACAGGTTGATTCTTTTTGTTGTTGTTGTAATTGTACAGGGTGTGTTGGTGGGTGTGTCGAGGACTGTGTTTGTAGCTTCTGCCACCCTCACCACCTGCTGCAGGTCCTCCAGCACCACAAAGCTCAGCAGTAGCTCAGGAGACTCTTCATGGCCAATCGATGGCTTGTAGCTCCCCGAATGGCCACAGACTGCCGCCTCCCCACCCGGAGGGGGACGTTTGTAGTCCAGCTGAGGTCAGATGAAATACCGACATCTAGGAATTTGAAGCTGTCTGCTCTCTCTGCTTTCTGGCTTTGTATGCCGGGAGCAGAGAGCGCTTCGATCTCTCGAAGTCGAGTTTTGTTTTCTTGTTCTTGGTGGTGTTGATTTAGACGACTGAGTGAGCTGCATGCAAAACTATAAAGAAATAAATAGATAAAAGATGGTGTTTATTTTTACTCTTCTTTGAACTCAAAGTAAACCTATCTAACATTTAATCAACCTCTCTGGAATTGATGTTCTGATTGTCAGAGAGTGAAATTAAAGGTGTGTGTGGGGGGGGGGGGGGGGGGGGGGGTCGGCTCAACAGCCGCACTGACCCACACTGGGCTTCTTTGTTTGTTTAACATTTTCATGGAAAATACAAGCTTCATCAATTAGATCTGCGCCAATGAGAGATGCTTCTGTTTCCATAGAAACTTTGTTGGTTGGCTAGCAACATGTCTCAGCACCACGCACTGCTACGTCCTCCTGGTTTCACCGTCAGACTGGATGTCTTGATTTATTCCAGTCATAAGGAGGAAGATCTCATCTCACAGAGGCCTTTAAACTGAGCATGGTTGTTTTGATACGACGTTTGCAGACTGTTTTCTGAAGACTGTGATATTCTAAACTCCTGCCTTTTTTTATTCACAGCATGCAATGTCGGGCACGGCTGCTTTTTGTACCCTTACTATAGGTGCGAGTACATTTTGTGTGAAACCACACCACTTAGAGACTCGGCGCTATCTCTGAATGCACGCACAGTTGCAGTGTAGGTGAGTGTGAGTCTGATTGGGTATGTGATTCAGAAAGGCCAAAATGTGCTTTCGAGCCTCCTGGAGGTGTCTGTAGTGTAACTGAAGCGAAAGTCTGCAATGAGATTTGCAGGCATGATTATATCAGAGACATTTAGGCTCCCACCAGATGCCCTTTTCCATCAACACCACCGTCAGTGTTGTGCAGAGGCTCCCATTTGGACCACAAAGGGCACGGATCATGCATCAAGTGTTTTGGTAAACAAACTGAACTCACGGATGGAAGTCTGACCGTAAACTAGCCAAGCGTTGCTGGAACAAGAGGGTCGATGGCGATTCCTCTTCTCAACAGTGCCAAGGAACATGTATTTGCAGGATGAGCTTTGGATCGCCACGTCTCCTCGACAATTGTTTGCTTTTGTTTTAATTCAATTCAGTTTAATTTCTATTTCATTTCAAGGCCCGTTTACGTGGAAAAAAAAACAAAATTTTCCACATGAGCGAGCAGAGGAGACGATGGAGAGGAAAAACTCACTTTAACAGGAAGAAACCTGCAGAACCAGGCTCAGAGGTGGAGACTTCCTGTTGGTAGGAGTTGGAAGGAGAACAGACAGACATATTGTGGAATTCAATGGATTCAAACCCTGGCTCAGGGGAGGCATTCTCACACGTTTAAACTTCTGGTGCTTAAAACCAACATTGCATCGCTCCACCGTGGCCCAAACACAAATTTTGTGACTTTCTGTCTGTGGTTCGGATTAAAATCCAACATTCCGGGTTGCTTCTGAGAGATTAGACTCTTTGAGTGAACCTGCAAGGAGCTTGGGTTGGATAAATCCAGGCCGTTGATGTGCTGACCTCTCATATTCATAGTCACCTCTGCTGCCTCTTTATTGGAAAACAGTTTTTTCATTTTCTCTTTCCTTTCTCGTTTGACCTTATATCACTCATCAGCATCTTTTCAACTCTCCTTCTAGATATTTAATTGTTGTCTCTGTCATACATTCAACGCACTCAGCTTGTTTGAATTAATTAAACTCCATTACCAAGGGGGAATATTCTAATTGCAGGTAAAAAAAAACATACATTTCAACCCGTCTGCTGACTCTTCCCTGTTGTTTGGTTCCTCAGAGCCCTCCAGGTTTCACTTCACCAAACCTGAGAACTTCATCAGCATGTACCACCAGGAGGGGACGGACACGCTGTACGTGGGCGGACAGGCGATGATCTACGTGTTGTCCTTCACTGACAGAGGGGTCCGTGACCTGCAGGTAGGACTCGTGCCAGGAGGATTTATTACTCGATTACTTTATTTTAAGAAAATGATTGCAGTGAGTCACAATGAAAGATCAGCTCATGCTCCTAAAAGAAAAAGGTGCTATAATAATAATTTAACAGTTCATTTTGAAAACCAAATCTGACAAGGATTGTTGTATGACATTTATATATGCGAAAGCCCAACAGATTTTTTTGTAAAAAGAATCTTGTTGGGTCGTTTACTGCACATCTTTGTCCAGATGGATCTTTTTTTAATGCCTGGATGTTTCAGGCATCCTTTACGTGACAATGTTTGAAATGAAAACACATCATTTTTGGCATTTTCTCATTTTAATAGCAACATTTTGAAAACGATGTCTGTTTCCACAGTGACGGCATTCACGTAGAAAATACGCTATAACCATAACAATGGGAGAACACGGACATTCTAGTGGACAGACAACCAAGTTGGATTGTTATTAGGGTGACTGTCAAAATAAAACTAACATGTCCCAGGAGAATATGGACTGGGGAGTCATGACACTCTGGACGAAACCTCAATCTTATTGTCCATCTACTCACCCTGCTTTCAGCTTTAATTATCCTCCAGTCTGCCTGTGAAGTAGCTTGTAACTGTGAAGTCACTAAAACTGTAATACCAAGATAAAGAGAGGATATTTAGACCAGAGGCGGGCATTCATTCATTCATTCATTAACCTTTATTTAACCAGGAAAAGTAAAAGAAAACATTGAGAACGAGATCTCTTTTACTCTCCATCCCCAACAGCAAACTGAGAAATTACAAGAAACAGTCAACAGCAACCATTGTGAGCGGAGATATTTATTATTGAGGGGTCAGAAAACTCAATTATCCACATCGCAATGGAGAACCTCAGCTTGTGTTTGTCTCAGGGGCACAATGCTTGGGATTAATTCATTCGGTCTCTTTGCTCCGCTGCCTTCGCCACCATAATACCCGCGGAGCAACAAGTTCAAGGCGATTCTCCTTGAAGCCGGTTGAGGAAAAACCTTTTTTCTTTTTTTCTTTCTTTTTTTTTTTCAGTAGTAGGCCAGCAATACCAAATGATGAAAAGGCTCACGAGTCGTCGAACGTCTGAGCACTGTGTTTCAGTTACGTCACCGTCTTCAGGCTGAAGCGGAGCAGCGTGTTAATGAGCATTTAACTAAACAGTCTCTTCTTCCTCCTCAGATCCCAGCGGCCTCCGATCAGACTGCGATTGATACCTGCAAAGCAAAGGGCGAACCGCTTGAGGTTGAAACTTCTCCCCTCTGTGTAATCTAGGAGACTCCATCAGTGCCATCACATCAACGTCATCCTCTTTCTCATCGTCATTATCATCAGCCTTGAAGGTTTTATTGCTATGGTTTCGGCTTTAATTCATTCACATCTATAAGGCTTGCATTAATAGGGGATTTAAGTATTGCAGATAAATTAAACGAAAACCCAGGAAATAAAGACGTAGAAAATGGTAATCTATGCAGATGAGATCAAAAACGAACACGGGGGACAGCCTCACCTCCAAACAACAAATCAAACACTGTACAGTTCACTGAGCAGTTGATAATTGCAGTGAATAATTTAATGGTATTCCACGGGGGCTGCGAGAACGGCAGAGTTTTATCACAGTCGTCAGAATAAAAGGAGTCTAAAGTGTGGCAGGATGAAGTGAGTGTTTAAACGCTTAAGGCTGTGGCGTAATCCCGAGGAGTCATGCGGTGTCGTTTAATACGTCATGGAAAATCCAAGCGTGAAAAGAGGGTCGTTAAGGGACGGCTATTTAAATAAAAATATGATCTTTCATGTCATTATAACAAGATATGAACCTGATCGCTGAAGTGCAGGAGGGTCATATTTTCTGTATTTCTTAGTTAATATTTTCAGATTTTTCAGACATGGTAGTTGGGCATAGGATGTATGTATGTATATGTGTGTATACTTGAATCTAGATTTTTCTAAATGTATTTTCATAAAATGTAACTTTAATTAATTATATTATCACTAAATGATTAATCAATGGATTTGTATATATATTTATAGGTATGTAGGTAGGTGGAGCATCTAGGATTGCACACAAACAAATGTCACATCTCTGAAATGAATCAATAAATTAAAAGGAAATACGTAAATAAAAGGTGTGTGCTGGACGATATCTTCTGTCCAGGCCGCTATAAGGCTCCATGTCTGCACAACTCCAGGCACAGACGTCCATGTTGTTTTCCACAGTTTCTTTGTAAAGGTGTAAAGACCTCATAGCTCAGACCGGTGCATTCTCTTAAATGATAACACGGTGTGCATTGATGACGTTTACGTATTATCCTACCCAAGACACACGTTATTGCCAGGAGTGAACGGGATCTTAAAGTGCACAGCATTGGGAAATACCATTGTTCATGTAAATGCAGAAATGCTGTTGTTTGTCTCTTGGAACTCTCCGAAATGTTTCCATTTCTGTGTTTGACAACGCTCGGATGAAACGTTTCTAAAAAGTCAGAAGTTAAAACATCACCACATCTGTGTGTGTGTGTGTGTGTGTGTGTGTGTGTGTGTGTGTGTGTGTGTGTGTGTGTGTGTGTGTGTGTGTGTGTGTGTGTGTGTGTGTGTGTGTGTGTATGTGCGTGTGTGTGTGTGTGTGTGTGTGTGTGTGTGTGTGTTGGCCATGAACTTCCTTCTTCACAGTGAGCTCTCCCTGGAGGTTAGATGGTGAGACGTTGAAGCCGGAGACATTATGCCACCCGACAAACGTGTTCCAAAATTCGTCTGAATATGAGATTTATTTTCTATCTCTCGGATGGCCTTGGAATCCTCCACCGACTGAAACTGACAGCAGTTGTTTATGTGCATCCAAAAAGGTGTTGCTGGAGTTATGGCACAAAACAAAGACGGCACTGTCTTTTCTGCACAAATAGAGCCGCAGCTTCCAGAAAGCCTGGCAGTGACAGATGGTGGAGGAACGTCCTAAGTGATGCAGTAAAACCACCGGTCCTGTGGAGGGGAATGAAGGACAGGGGGCGAAAAATCTTTTACGAATGTAAATCCACAGAGTTTGTAGAAAACAAAGCAACTGAAGCGAAGCGCCTCATTTAGTGGACGGACTGCGTGTTCGCCACTACCTGCCAGTCCAACATGTTTATTAGATTTCGACATCATTTTATATGGAGCACACAGTCTCAAAAAGTCGAGCCTAACAAGCGAGAACACTCAGGAGAAAAATAGTTTTGCCTGAACAGAATACAGAGAGAGTAAAGAGTACGAAACCCAGCAATTCTCCACTTTAAATAACTCCATCGTTTTTCGCTGGACTTTTCAATTTGAGATCTGCTGAAAAAATTCTATTCTACTGTAACAAATGTATAAACCCATAATGCAACACTTCAATGGCAAAAACATTGAGGCTCTATGTTAAATGGAAATAGAAAACTGGGGATGTACATATTTTATAGGGCAAGTACAAGTATAAGTACTAACCTTTAGCTCTTTGCCAATGCCGAGTACTGAAACGAGTACTTACTAAATGCTTTTAAGTCACTCTTCAGTCACACTTTAATCATGTGCAGCCCCAAAGTGGTTCACGCACCAGCAGTGTTTGGGATGAGTCCACAGGCAGAGGTTCACCAATATGAAACAGACTGCATCAAAAAAATAGGAAATCATTTCATAAAAAAAAAAACCCTCAAAGTAAAATTGTTCCAACTCTGACTATTTTAATGATATAATACACTGTGTAATGTGTGGGACCTTCAGAGAATCAGAATAAATGTGTGTGCGGGAGACGAGGCCGGAGGTCAAAGTGGGTGCCTGAGGTATCCGAGGTTTCTGGCAGCACTGCATTAAAAACAGGGATAATTCTCTCCTGGATATCACTGCATTGGCTCAGAAGCACTCCGGGGAACACAGTTCACCGTGCAATCCACAAATGGAAGTCAAAGCTGGATGAAAGGAAAGAATCCACATCGTGCTTTGGGTCAAAGCTCATTTGTTTTTTTTGTTGTTTTGTTTTTTTAAAACATCATGTTTTGCAGAAGAATAGAGAGTTTTGTTTGCCAAAAAAGTTTGTCTGAACTCATTATTTTCTCCCTTTTTGATATCTGCACTCAAAGTATGCGATGTCATGCTCATGGCTGAAATCACCTTTAACAAGAGCAAATTTTTTACCTGGTTAAATATCTTGCTTTCATTCTTATATGTTGTTTATTCTATCAGGTTTTTAAAAATGATAAATAATAATTCCGGCACACAAAACCAGAACTGTTTCTCACAAGGACAGAAACTTGCATACACACAATAATAAAAATGAAACATGTCAGCCTACATATCCGCCTTTGCAACCACCTACATCTCCACCTACACACACACACACACACTTACACAAGCCTTTATTTTATCTTTATTTCCTGATGCACGTCAACTGTCCATAGAGACCCACTTGGATTTTACATTTTATTATTCCCTATAATTAAGCACTTACCTCTTAATTTTTTTGTTTTTTTAAACAGAGAACTTGTGCCTGCGTCTGCGACCTAAACCTAGAATTTACCGTCCAGGCTTCATATTCATTCTCATCCTCCATCCAGGAACATCTTGGGGATATAAGGCCATTTTTGTTGTTTTTTTGTGCTTGATGAATAAGTGATGCGCAGAGTATTGCAGTGCAGGACTGGAGGTCTGAGTCTCCTCTGTGTTGTCTGCCAAAAATCTTCAGCGTATGGATGGCTTCCAATCTCTCTTGCCTCCCTTTCCTTGAGCAATCCGCTTTTTCTCTGGTAATCAGCTTTGCTTTGTTTCTCTATCCCTCCTCACCACCTTTCTGTCTTCCTCTGTTTGTTCTCTCTGTCCCTTGGTTGCGTTTCTTTTTTTTTTTTTTTTGCCCCGTTCCCTCTAATCACCACATAGACTCCCTCTCTGTTTATTCTTCCTAATCCTTCCACCAATCTGTGTATTTGTCTTTCGTTCCCTCTTGCTCCTGCATAATTTTCTGCCTTTGTCTCTCCTTTTTTTTATTTTTTATTTTTTATTTTTTTTGGTCCTTGTCTCCAACAGCTGGAGTGTGATAATTTCATCACCGTCATTCAGAAACTGAACGACACGTTCGTGGTGTGTGGAACAAATGCCGGGAGCCCCAGGTGCTGGATGCTGGTAAGAGTTTCTGCAGAGAAAATCTGAAATATGTTTGTTCCACTTTCTCCTGCTGTGGGAGCCTCACTAAACAGTCTGAATAATCTCCACGTCGATTGCATTTTGTATTTATTTACATCTATTGGTAAGAGGAAGACCAGGAGTTGTTTAATGCCGCAGGGAGTATTTTAGCAGGTAATGATCTTTCGTAGCGTCTTGGGGGTCCGTTTACACAACAACCGTGCTCGGAGTCACTGAAAATGCAACTTTTTGAAAATGTTCCGATTCCCTCGTTATGTGTAGACGGCGGATACGCTGCTACAGCAGATGCACACCACGGCCGTAGTAAGTAGTTCCTCTGCACATGCTCAGTAGAAGGGCAGTAAGAACAATGTTTTCCTCCACAGTGTCGTGACTCCCAGACGATATTCTCCTGGGACTTGGTAGTTTTATAGTTTTATTTTGACAGTCACTGTAATAACAATCCGACTTGACCGTCTGTCCACTAGAATGTCCGGTTTCATGACAAAAACAAACAACAGCACCCACTAGTGGCCAGACTTCAACTCTATATAATTTTCATTGTTTCTGCAGTTGCCGTGGAACTGTACGTTGTTTTCAAAATGTTGCAATGAAAACACGAAACCTTTTTGAAACGAAAATGCAAAAATGATGCATAAGTTCCACATTGTGAGCCGTTTTCAAAAAGTTCTGTTTTGAGTTGCTCTGAGCACCATTCAGAATCAGAAAATCAAAAATGTTATTTTCACTGCTATTAAAATAACAGAACTTGTGTTGGTTACAATCAGTCTTGTAAGAAGCAAATAAACAGTAAAAAAAAGAAAGATATAAAAAATCCTGTAAAAAAATTTTCTCTAAAATACAGATACAAGGTACACAAAACAATTCCCCTGTCATGTAAACGGACACTCAAAACACAACAAAAGTTCAGAATTTTCACTTAAACAGTAAACAGACAGAATAAAAACTATCGATGTTACAAATAATTGTCTTTGTCTTTGGATCCACTTTTTGACCTACGTTGGTTTCTTTGAAGATGTGAAAACCCAAACGCTGCTCGTCCAGAATGAAGCGCTACCGACTTAAACATCTTCCCCCGTCCCTCTGCAGGTGAACGACACGGTGCTGACCGACGTGCAGGGAGGAGGCCACATCGCATCCGCCTCCGAGATCTCGCCACCTTACCCCTCCCAGAAGTCCATCAGCCTGTCAGCAGGTAACAGTCACAAACAGGAAATTACAAATCTCATTCCAGGAGGAGGAAATCTTTAAGAGAAGCGGTGGAGTCGATGAGCCTGACGAACCTGAGCTCCAGGCGGAACACAGGTGCACTTAGCGGACTTAGTCAGCCCCCATGTAGGTCAACGTGAGGGAGTTCAAAGCTGCTTTTTCTCTTGATGATGTGAACAGGCAGGCACTTCTCTGACGTTGAGAGTTAAAAGATTTGCTTTCAGTCTGTCGCACGACCAAAATAAATCCCAAAGTGATTATTATAATAGTGCCTGCCCAGGTCAAACAGCTCAGTAGTTAGCAGATGTTCGGCTTTACAAGGAGATAAAAAAAACAAACTCATTCAAACACCAACGTGTTTATTGTAAGAGGGGGTGATGAAATTATTCCTATCTTCAGAGTAAGTGAAGCTACTTCATCAACAACATTCTGCCTAAATGACAGATTTTCTGTGTTTTTAAGATAAAAGATATTGTCAGCAGCCGATATTATTTGTCTTTGAAACTGATGCACCTTGAGGCCCCGTTCACAAGACAACGTTTTCAAGTGAAAACGGCAAACTTCCGTTGTGTTTTGGGAGTCTATTTACATGACAGAGGTGCTCAGAGCCACTGAAAACGCAAGTTTTTTAAAAATGGCTCCCAAGGTGGAACTATTTGAAAACACGTTTTATTAGCATTCTTTACTCATTTGTCACTTTAAAAGTAACGCTATCCGAAAGTAAGAAATGACAAAATTAACATAAATCATCAATTCCGAACCCACATCAGAAGAAATGCAAAAAACCACAGCAGCAACTCCTGGCCTCGCAGGCGAACTACGTCGTTCTGCAGTTTTCGTGTAAACGGACATTTTTTTCAAAACGTTTCCACTTTTCTGAATTTAAAACAGAAAATGATGCGTTTTCACTTGTAATGACTTGTAAGCAGGGCCTCATTCTGGTTTTTGCATTTTGTTTTGTTTCCATTGAATCCTGACATTAATTTCCACTGAATCGTTTCGTTTTAACGCTTGATGTTTTCCAAACTGACGTGTTTTCATATTCACACTCCTCTACTCCATGAAAGACACCGCTGCCTCCGACTGCCGGGGAACGAAAGATTAGAGAAGGAAATCAAAAGGAAATTTAAAAGCCTCTTGAAAGTTGGGGGGGATGGATGGGTGAGTTGACACATTTCAGAAATGAGCTTCAGTATCAGTTTGTGCTTTAAAGTGCAGATTTCTTTTAATCACAACTGGTTAACTGTTCGGTCGTTTTGCGCCGGGTGTGAAGAGGGTCGTCCCCCCGATGACAAAAGGCTGGCTGTTCAGTCACCGACTCCACCTGTCTGGGTGCTGGAGTGTCCTTGAGCAACCTTCCATGAGAGCTGTGTTGCCATTAGTGCAAGTGCATGTGAATGTGACTAACGGAGTAAAGAGCTTTGAGGCTGCTCAAGTGGTGAAAATACAATGTAGAAGTGCTATTAAGTCCACTTGCAACCTTGACTACGTAGTTATCTTTATACTTAGGGTTCACTTTGAAGGGCGGGGGGCAGACTGTTAAAATTGTGCCATAATAGCCTTTAAATTTACAGCCTAAAGTTGTTTTTTGTTGTGGCACAGAGTATACGTGATGAAAGTTTTCACAAAACCAAAAAATTGCAACGGTAACAGATTAAAATCTCAACAAAAAAACAATTTTAATGAAACTATCTGATGCAAAACACAGTGAAATATCAAGAAAACAGCTGCATTATGGGTGTTTTTACAAACTCACCCTGGCAGCATGGCTTCAGCTCGGGTCTCGGTGTTGTTTTGAGTCGCTTCTTTTAGGAAATTTGTTTAAAAAAATCAATGTTTGTTTAAAAAATGTGACCATTTGCTTAGTGGTCTGGAGGGATTGAAGCCTCTTGTGGGACAATTTTAACTTAACATTGCTCATATTTGTGTTTTGCAAGTCAAAATGATTTAATGAACCTTTTATTTGTGTTTGATTATTTTATCTATGAGCTTTATGTCCTTGTATGTAGTGAATCAGACTAAACTTTGTATGGAACTGCCATAAATCAAAAGTGATTCAAGAAGTTTGTGATGAGCAGGTTACTCACTGAACAAATGCCAGTGTGATCATTCCCTAATGTCATAACTATAATGAATCCAATGACTTGGGAGTTTTGAATAGTTGTTCTTGCTGAAGTCTCACTCCGTCCACTCTGTGACTCCGTCGCAGGAATCTACCTAATTTTTCAAAAAGCTATCACTTTGTCATATCTATTCTGGAACAGAGCCACTTTCAACTCGTTATATTACCGCCGCTCATTTGAGTGAGGCGCACCAGAGCGACACTTCTGCTCCCAGGAGTGATCCGTCTCTTATTATCATCCTCCATTCAAATGATGCAAACGAGTCGTTGCTTTTATCTGAAGAGCCTCGCTGTGCTTTGCAGAGTCGGTCCTCGACGAGATAGACGTGTTCGATTTTATTCTAAAAAAGTTAGGTGGCACTTTTCTGAAGCATGTCAATGGGATGTGGCAACTTTATGATTGTTGAATTAAGAAAAATCAAGAAAAAGAAATGAATATATGTTGGAAGTTACAGATTTGTGTGAGATGATAAGCTTGAATAAATTTCACATTCCGGAGAGTGGGGCTTAATTAGAGGCAGTTGAATGAATAATCAATTTCCCAGCATGATATAATCAAAGTGCTTATCTTCCATTACTGGAACTTTGCCTTACCTCCAGTATTAAACATAGGAAACTGGTGCAGCTACTGTAAAGTGAAATTAATGACTTGCATCTCTCAGGAAAAACTCACTGTCTTCTGTTTAAGCATGAATCCTTTCAGATTTTGCCCTTCCCTCAATCATACATGTAAATTACTCAGTGTATCGTCATGAGAGGAGGTCACACCAGCAGCACCAAACATGCACGAGTTACCATCTGCCACTGTGACCGACAAAACAGGAGCTGTTGCACAAAAGACGGCGCAGACAGATTCAGATATCAATTTTACAGAATTGAAGCCTTTTGAGTCAAAGCCTTGGAGACAAGAGGATCCAGATGTACAAGCAGCGTGAAGTGAAGTGATATTTAATGACAACAATGATCCAGAAAACAGAAACTCACAGGAGGGCCACGTAGGCCCAGTAAAACAAAAGGAAAATAAACCGAAGCGACGGAAGAGTGGCAGCGTAACAAGATGACAGCAGCTCACGGGGAAATGAGACACAGCTGGAACAATCAGAGGAAACACACGCAGGAAAACAAGACCACATTCTCCAGTGGGTGAGAGAAAGAGACACGTGATCAGTACTCGCATTACATTACAGGACCGAGTAAATATGTAAATATGCCTGTATGGGAAGTCAAGGCTCCTTCGCTCTCCATGCTGCGATCACATGCGGGCGACAGGAGATGGATGGAAGTGCTGCACACTTGTTTTCCAGACATTTTTTAGCTTTAGTTGTTTTTTTCCTGTTTTTTTTTTTCATGGATTTTCCAACTTTGGCCATTTAGCAGTTTACAGCCGCTGGCTGCTTCCAATTGTTACAGCGGTTTGAGTTTGAGTCCTTCATTGTTTTCTGATTTCACTAAATCCATCTATTCTTGCGGTTTTACCTGTTTTACCTTAGTAAGCTGTTTATACCCTGAAGATGAGAACAGTTTTGAAAATCAGTTCGGAATGCAAATGAAACAAAAAACAAACTGCTAAAGACAAATTATTTTCTGAAAGCTTGAGGGTGCCGCTGCAGAGGAGCTGAAGAGCCACATGTTGAACGTCCCTTAGCCTATAATGCACACGCTATTTCCCTCTACAGAATATTAACATTATTTAAACACATTCACACACATACACTTCGTTAACACACAAAGTTCTGCTGAAGCTGCACAAGTTGGTTACATTGGCATTTTACATAATAAAACAATATCAATAGCCAAGTATCGTGGGGCGCCCTGTGTTCAACACAGAAATTACTGTGGCTCCCATAGAAGAAAGTTAGTATATTTAACTAATGCATATAACTTTAGATCAGAAATACAAATGCAATTAAAACAACCATAAGCATAACAGCTTTGACAATTGAAAGCTATACGTAGAGGCTTGCCTTCTTGTTACTACATGTCAGTACTTTATATTCACAATGGATCTGAAAAGTCCTGTGCACTACTTTTATCTCTTTATCAATCAGTGATTCTTCAATGAGTCTGGCTGTTCCCACCTCCTTCATTTGGATCTGTGGCGACCTGCCTGTCTGTCCTAATCCACTGTCCCCTCTACTAACTCAATTACTTGTAAACAAGCATCTGTAACCGACCAAATATCATTACTGATTCACTGATTGCGACATAATCGCTGTGTCCAGCCTGTCTACTTGCTCTGTGCCAATCACCGGCCAACACCAGCTGTGTCTCACATCGATTGGTGATGAGGAAAGTGGAGGAATTTAGCCGTGGCGGATCTCAGGAATAATCATGCCGACCATGTGTTTTCACCTCAGACAGTCTAATAGCCCTGAACATGGTGAGTTTGAGGATTTTCACACAATTATCAACTAAGACTCCTGTGAACCTTGCAGAATTAACTTCCAAACTGGAAGAACTAACTCAAGTCTGGCTGCCGGAAGACAAACTGGAACTGAAAAAAGGTTCCTGCAGGTTTCACTTCGATCACGGTGACGTTGCTACTCTAGGTCTCTTTATCTGGCAAATGAAGGAATCATCAGTGAACGTATCGCAGCCGTCACCTTCGGTGTGCCTGATTGTATGAGCATACAACAGATTACATTAGTGCCTTTAAAACCCATGTAATCTAATTACAGTGAGACTTGATGTTTAATCCCTTTGTCGACCGCTTTCTGCAGAGAGTCCTGATGCAGGTCTATCGTACATCTCTGTGTTTGTGTTTTTGCCCCACAGGTTTTAGGGTTTTGTTTACTTCTCTGACTCATCTTTGCTGGGGCACATTCATATACAGTCTATATTTCTCTCAAACATCTCAGCAACCTGCCCTCCGTCTACACACCCGTTAATATCTGCAGCGCCGCCTGCGCTCGTTTCTATGGATATCATCACTTTCACAGTTGGCGCCGAGGCCTCGCTCCTCTCCGCGGGGAGCCCGGCTCCTAATTGTGTGATTATTGAGCAGTGCATCACACTAACAAAACAAGAGATGGTTTCTAATTAAGCCGACCTTTTCAGCGTCGGAGCACTTGATGAGTGAATCAGAAATTGTGTGTTTGCCACGCCACGGAAGGTCGAGCTATTGTGTTGAAGAGACACTCGGGCGCCGCGTGGCGCCGTTTCCAGATGAGGATCGATTGTGGGGGCAACGAGCCAGCCCCCTCCTCGAGCCGAGCCGCGTTCAAATAACCATCAGTCCTGATTAGGACGTTACTGCCATGATTTCAGCTCTGCATTGCTATGGAGACGGAGCTCCGAGTGGGGTTGGAAGAAAATGGAGATTTGTGGCTGCTCATTGGTGCAGTCAGCTGTTCTGCCCTGATGTCTTCTTTGCTCTTTCACTCACCTGTCTTTTCTTTTTTTCTTTCTGTCTTTGTCCTCCCGGGCTTGCCCACTCTGTGTTTAATGCTCACTCTCGCTCTCTCTATCCTTGTTTATCCCTCAGTAAATCCCCGTCTTGTGTCACCTCGATCTGGCTTACTCTCCCTGTGAACCTGACTCTTGATTCACCTCTCTCTCTCTCTCTCTCTCTCTTCATCTCTCCCTCTCTCCCCCTCTCTCTCCCGTGTCAGATGGGAATCTGTATTCGGCCATGTCGTCGGTGGGAAGTCATGCTGGCTCCATCCGTCGTACGTTTGGCTCCCAGAAACTCCTGAAGTCGGAGAACATTTGGCTGCTGAGTGAGTAGGAGGAGGGAAGTCACGCAGAAAACACGCAGGTTTAAATTCATGCATATGGAGAGGGTGGGCGGCGTGCTGGAAATCATCTACTATCACCCTCATGGGGAAAAACATGTAGGTGTAGCCACTGAAGCCGCACCATAATGATGTGCAGTGTGTGCTCCTGTTGATCCTCACGGCGGGTTTTCCGCCGCTAAATGGCTTGATGTGATTGAGTGAGACAGAAGCAGGAACGTTTCCCGGGAGCAAAACAAAAAAGTTGCATTTAAATGTATTGTTTCAAAACACGTCAATAAAGCCCTTTTATCATTACGAACGCTGGTTCACTGTTAGAATTAGCATTTTGTAGTGCTAATGTCAAATGTGCTTAACAACCATAATTTTATGGGGTTTTTTTGCAAAACATTTTATTTTAACTAAAGTGTGTTTGATGGATATTCCTAGACATAGAGATTAAAATAAATAATTGCACAATTTCATGTAAATTATTTCATCTTGTAAATTATATAAACCAAAATGTCATCATTTCTGCTTAAAAATGATCTAAATGGTCTTTCTTCAGTTCAATAGATAGATAGATAAATCTAATCCTCAATATTTTTGTGTAGAATTGGATTTTTGATCTCTGCCTATTGTTCTCTTTCCGAATATGCATATTTTTTAATTCCCATCTCCAGATCCGCAGTTCGCTGGCGCAGCCATCATCCCGTCCTCGGAGAAGTTCAAGGAGGAGGTCTACTTCTTCTTCAGCGAGCTCAATAAAACAGCCCGAGTGGACGAGGAGCCGTACAGGGCGCGCATCGGTCGTATCTGCACGGTAACAATTCTGCAACTGTGGAAAACATTGTTGGTGTTTTTGTTGTAGTTGTTTCAAGTGGTGGTTTTACACCACTTCTTTGCACTCTTTGACCCTCCAATTAAATCGCATACGCCAGAGATCGATATGTGAATGACACAGGGCCCGGTGTTCGATGGACAAGCAGACCAAATTCATTCGAGGCACCGTGACAAATCTTGCAGACAGTCACTGTGGCTTGAAAAGTCTCGCTGTCACTCATCAACAAGTGTCACGGAAAATTATGTCTTTTATTATAAAAACACTGGACATCCTCGATCAGACGAGTTTTTCAACACAGCCTGAACCAATTTAGAGATAATTGTGCAGGTTTCACTCCTAAAACGAGCTTTATTTAGATTGTTTGTTGGGTATGACATGCTAGTAAAAATAGTAAAATACATAGTAAAAATATGCAGAAACTATCTGTTTTCATGTGTTATCTTGCAAGGAAAAATAAATTTTTTAGGCTTTTCATATTTTTCTTGAAAAGTCTTTTTACAAATAGATTTTTATTGAAATTCAATGAAAAGATGGAGTAAATTCACATTGGGTGTAGAGGTGTTGCAATGTATTCCACTAGATTTGGCTTTTCATACAATCTAATGTACATTTTCTACATTTTTGCTTTGTCTTGAAGTTAAAATTTGTTTTCTAAAGGCAAACTTGAAAGTAAGTTTCCTTTTCTAAAACTTTCCTATCAGCGATATTAAGCCTAATTATCTGTTCGAGTTAAAACACCTGCTGCCCCGTTTAAATCATTACTCACGTCTGAATTCAAATCTTTGTTTTAAATGATCAGGCAAAGAACAGATGAACATGATGGATTATCAATCTGTGGCATTTATGGAATTTCTCCACTCGCTGATGAAGAATTTAGTTTCCTCACTCTGCTAACGGGAGGTAGACGAGGAGATCGATGTGTTTTCCTCCCGGTGCGTTCAGTCGGGAGAAAGAGAGGCTCGGGCCATGTTAGGCGTCGTTTACTTCAAAGTACAGAAGCTGAAAAATTGCTGCCATCAGTCAAGAAGTCTAATTTAAAAAGACTGAAAGTGTTTGTTTGCATTTCACTCAGGTAGAGAAAAGTATGCCCGCAACTCCGTCGATCCAGTTCAGAATCTGCTCCAGCTCATTACAATATCAAACAACAGTCCCCACTAATGGCCCAGCATGCTAACTGCATCATTTTCAGAACGTTTCCGTGTAAACACGAAACTTTAGAAGGTAGTTTTGCATCTGGTCCTCATTCAGCAGGTTTGACGTCGGTCTCACGCCTCACCGCCCTCGTGTGTGATTTGCAGGTGGATGAAGGAGGCATCAGAGCGCTGCTGGCCGACTCCTGGACCACCTTCATGAAGGCCCGGGTGATGTGCGGTGCAGGAAACTCGCAGCAGCAGTACAACAACATGAAGCAGGCGGTGGTGCTGACTGCTCAGGACAAGAGGGCCGGGGTCATGTACGGCCTCTTCTCCAACGCATGGTGAGCTGGAATATACCCAATAGACCTTTCCCCTGCTTGGACTTAATCACCAAGGAACATTGTATGCAACATTGTGAAGCATCTCCTTCCAAAATATTAAATGAAAAGTCAGTATAATTCACTTTCCACCAGCTCGTTTGTAAAAACATGCATCATGCAACAGAAGAAGCTTTTTTTCTTTTTTTCTTTTTTTGCATTTCACTGTATTTTGCACCGGAAGGTTTCATTGAAATTGGCTTTTTGTTTAGATTGTGCTAATTTTTGATAGTAATTGGAAAAATTGACATTTCCATCATGTATACTCTCCGCCACAACAAAGAAAAACTTTAAAAGTTTAAATTTAAAGGTTATCATAGCAGTGAT
The DNA here is from genome assembly GCF_963383615.2 of Lipophrys pholis. Lineage (NCBI taxonomy): Eukaryota > Metazoa > Chordata > Actinopteri > Blenniiformes > Blenniidae > Lipophrys > Lipophrys pholis. The sequence continues at coordinate 27,753,418 of NC_137639.1, read as the reverse complement.
TTATGGATCTGGCCCACTCGGGATGAAATTGCAATATATGTGGAACCTGATCTAAAATGTGTTCGACACCCTGATCTGCATAGAACGTAGAAGACTTTCGTATAAAATAAATACTATTAAGGATTAAGTTGAGAAATGGTGTTTAAGCAGGTCTTTCGATTTGAATGTCTAAATATTCAGTTTAATAAGTTCCAAAAATGCAACAAAATCCACTTAATTCCTCACGGCACAATATTGTAATAATAACATCAGTGCCACACGTCCACCCACACAGCAGCCGACTCTACGCACTATAAAAAGTACCTGGGTGAGGCCTGTTTGATCAAATCTTGACAGAAAGCGTGTTGTCGGTGTCAGTTTAACTGTAACAGCCGTTTTCTGTTGCATCTGTCAAACAGCAGCTCACCCGTTATGCAAATCACACGTCAGTGATATCAGTTGTCACGCTGATAATACGAGTACAAAACAAATCACCGTTTTCAATGTGAGGGGAAAAAAAAATGTTAATAAGCTATTATCTTCTTAAATTGGACAGATTTGATTTGAAAGCAAGTTGGATGTTAATTCCAGCATAGAAATCATTGTGTGACCTTGTAGCTCCAATACGTCAGAGGTTTAGTATTGATGGGTCGTATTGCTGTATAGTTTTATGTAAAGTTGTGAAGCTATCGAGCATGATTTAACGTGAATAAAATGTTATTACAGATTTAAAGACTAGCAATTATTGGCTTCTGCCCTGATGGGGATGAACGTTTTTTAATTTTGGTTTCTTAAAGCTAAAACGGCCACGCAATAGTAAATCTGATTGAAGAATTATATCGTTTTTAATTATCAATACTTTGTTTTATTTTCAGGGGTAAAACAGTAATTTGTGCCTATTCCATTGAAGACATCGACCAAGCCTTTTCCACATCCAAACTGAAGGGCTACAGCAGTCCGTTCATTGGCAGTCGCCCTGGGATGGTAATGAAACCCAAGTTTTTTTTTTGTTTTGTTTGTGTCACAGTCTTTTTAAAAAAAAAAAAAAAAGAAAGGAAGAAGAAGACAAACCTATGTGCTAATGCATGAGTCAGGCTTTATTTCAGTGTAGAAAAGGTTGAAGTGCTATTTCTGAAAGCTGCATGTTGATAAAAGCAAAGCAATTTTAAGCTCTCTCCCCCTCCAAGGGCGTTTTCAAGCTGGTCTGAGATGATTACATAACTCTCCCCCCTCCCCGTTCAGTGCGCTCGCAAAAACCCGGCGACGGCGGAGAGTCCAAACAACATCAAGAACCTGGGGGTGATCAGATACCATCCAGAAATTGAAGATGTGATCCGGCCTGTCGGCGTGGCTCCACTTGACCTCCCCACCGACGACCAGATCACACACGCGGTGGCGGACATCGTCCTGACGGTCAACGACGAGCACTACAGCGTCCTCTACCTCGGGACAGGTAGGAGTTAAAACATCGCCGCGTCCTTCATGCACTGGAAAATGCTCTGCAAGTCTGAGACTGTGAGAACTCTATGAAGTTAGAAACTGTGGTCCATAATTTGCCCCTTGATTGTCAACACATGCTTACACGTGTCGGGATTTTATTTACACGTTGTGCCCAGCGTGGAAATGAACCAAAAGTCTCAGCCTGTTCTACTGTAGAAACATGGTTTTAACTCCTTAGCTCTACATATCCATCCATCTCCTTCACTGTTTTATCCAATTCCAGCCAGGGATGGATGGATGGATGGATGGATGGATGGATGGATGGATGGATGGATGGATGGATGGATTATATAGAAGGACGATGGATGGATGGATGGATGGATTATATAGAAGCACGTAAGATGGATGGATGGATTTTATAGAAGGACGTAGGATAGATGGATGATTATATGGATGCATAGATGGATGGATGGATGGATGGATGTTTCATTCATCTTTTACATTTCAGCTACTCTCACAATAAATAAAAGCAATAACCGGCACAAAAATGATCATATTTGCTACTAAATGTAAATACATTTAAGTAAAAGCATAACCTGAAACACACGAGGACAAAGAACGGATGAATTGGTAGGAAAAGGTGGAACACAAAAAAAAAAAACAAGTAAACAATATCTTTACACAACGTCTCCTTTAACGTGTTAAATTTCTCGCTTACAGTTTGTTTTGTATGTATGTGTTGTTTTCAAACCGCGCACAGCCCCTTTCGCTGTTTTATCTACATCACATGTGGCATCCACTATGAAATGAACTCAAGAAACGACCGCATGAAAAAGTACATGTCGTTCTTTAACCCACAGACATTTCGTTTTGATCCTCAGCTGGTTGCCGTCTTTGTCTGTCGTCGGTCGCTGTGACCGAGTCCGGCGGCAAATGAGCTGCGAAGTGAAGAGAGACTGCAAAGCTTTGTAGTTTGCTCAAACTGTGTTCATTTGTTATTTTCTTTATAAAAAAAAAAAAAAAATCCCTTAACAAGCAAAACGTGTTATTGTGTGTGTCGTCACACTGATACCCCTCGCTGCACCTGATGTGTTTTCTGCTGGCTTTGATTAAAAAACTGCATGAAGCTCTTCCACAGGATTTTCACGTATATTATACAAGTTGGCAAACATACTGAGTACAGAGTCGAGGCTTAAAGCAACACAACGCAGAGCTAAAGAACAAAAAAACCAACCTTCATGTCATACCTGTGCTCATTTATATTCATTTACCAAAACCTATAAACATAATTACAAAATGTCATCACAGTGTGGACAAAGATTTGTGCTTAAAATAAGACATTTTACCTTTCAATTCATAATATTCCCTCATGTTGAAGTAAATGACAAACCACACATCTCATGAACATCGGGTCAAGAGCAACACGAGGCCGGAAAATGAATGATATTGGCAATGTGTTCAGTTCAGTAACATTACGGACGCAGTTAGAAACTCTTTTTATACGCAACGTGAAAAATGTGAAGATTTGAAATGTGCATGACAACGTTTGAATAATATTACTGAACATGAACTTGCAATGAGTTTTCAGGTTCGACCATGTACCGTCTATAGTAAGGTGGGATAATTACAGTGCCACGCATGGTGACGTCATTAATGCCCACTGGTCGATAAAGAATGACAGACAAAGAAATTCTTTGCAAATTGAACAAACGATTCCAAGGAAGTGAAAAACTGGGAACCGGTTCTCAACAAGATCCGGTTTTTGACGCCCATCCCTAATTGTGGGTGTTTGTTTACACAACAGTTGTGCTCGGAGGCACTAAACACTCAGTTTTCTCCTTGTTGACAGTGGAAATGTGGAATGGAACCTGTAACCTTTGCAATTAAGAGACGACTACTCCGCCAACCGAGCCACAGCCACATGTTCAACATGTTCTATCCCAGAAAAAGACTTGACACAGATTCACTGCGGCCTGTTTCCATGGACAGAGTTCACACATCTTCCGAACCGCTTTGGAATCGGGTTTGTGATTGAAGCGTTTTATTTTGAAAGTAGTGGAAAGCGGCACAATGCCGAAGTCCCATTCTGCACAAAATCCATTCAAACAATTTCCGGTCCGACACAAGGTTGCTTCTATTCCATCAAAGCAAGTAATTCTGAGCCGCTGCTGTTGCCCATAGCAGTTACTCCAAAAATTGCGTTGTGCCTCGGGGAGATTGCCATAGCAACCTTCACAAGTCATATGCTCGTGTGTGGATGAGTGTCTCACCACTCTGAAGTTCACTGGAAGATGAAAGAGTGTCATCTTTCAGAGTATGCGCCTGTCATTCACCCAGGGTTTTTTTTTTTTTTTTTTTCTAGGTTGGGGTGTATTTTTAAAACCCAATGTAGCGTTAAAGAAGACGGGTTGATGGCCGCTCGCTGTGGGTGTTACAAACTGTGTCAGTAAAAGGAGAAAAAGGGAAGGGAAGCTATGAACAGCCATGAGTCTCTGCGGTGGCCCAAAAATGAAAGTGGAGCACAGTCACACTGGTAACTGAGGCCGGAGGAACAGGTTGTACTGGAGATCTTAGAAAGTGTCTTTTTTTTTTTTTTGTCCTCTCCAACAAGACAGTTTGAGCGTTAAGTTCCTGTTCAAGCCTTTTTTTTTTCACCTTGTTCAATATTGCATCACCTTCACTTTATGGCACCGTCTATAAATATTCACATCTCGTTACAAGTCAAGCTCATCAATCTGCATAATTAATTTCAAGCACGCGCTCATATCTGAGCAAATGATGGCAAGATGCTCCGTCGCTGAGATGATTCAGTCTGCGCTGATTGAGGCCGACGTACCGCTCATTCTGACGGATCACTCCAGTCTGAACCGACGAGCGGCGGCGGTGTTGAGGCAGGGCTCAGCTCCACAGAGGAGGCCTGGGGACATTCGTCTTCCCCAGTGATGGAAGGTCCTATAAATATCTCTCACAAAGACAAAGTTCAGGGAAAACGCCATTAATCTTTATGCAAGAAGACGTAATGTCTGTATGTTAGCTGGGGGAGCCAGACAACAATGGGTTAATTACAAAATAACATTCAGGCTCTGTTTACTCGACAATGTCTCAGGACAAACAAAAAAAGAAAACTGAGTTTTTGCACTTTTGCATGGCAATGTTGTGAAAACGACGTCCATTTCCACGGAAACTGCAGAAGCGCTGAAAAGATGTAGGTTTTACGTTGGGCCACGACTTGTTTGTTTTTGTAACACAACCACACACACTCACATGCAGCAAAGAAGAGTACGCTCTAAACATTAAAATAGTTGTTTTCTTTGATTTTAAAATAGTTTTTGAGATCTTTTTTTGTCTTTTATATGCCATCCTTTCACAGGATTTAGTCATACATCTGTCTTCTCTTCTGCTCCTCGTCTTCACGTTTTTGTGCTTATTTTTATGTAAATGTGCATCTTTTGGTGTGTGCTCAGCTGGTGGATGCAGACCCTCTTCAGGCACTCGACGGCTGAAGTAGAGCGAAGAGACTCTTGCCGCTGTGCAAAAAGGGCACCTTGATACCCCGATGGCGGCTGCTCGGAGAGCCGGCGGCATTGTTCATCCAATTTATTCTTATCTAATTTCCGCACCCACACAGGCGCACATTTTTATTTATTCAAGACACACTTGTTTGGCAAAGTGATGTATTTGGAGTCCAAAGAAGCTCATTTCAAAAAAGTAGACCCAGAGCAGAGCGACGGAGCGATACCACGCTCCTAATTAGCTTAATAGCGACTTGTACAGTCGAAGTTCAAAACCCGACTAACTGGTCTCGTTGGGACTCCGGTGTAATGCTGACAGAAAGCAGCAGCTCTTGACGAAGTGAATTTTTATGTGTTTTGATCAAAAGCCGGCGATAACTTCAGCAGAATGTACGCTTATAGCAAGCAGCTGATGTTTTCTCATATCTGGATATTCTCTTACTCGTTGTGCTGCAGTTGTTCGTCAAATGTAGGAGGATATGATTCCCTACAGGTTCAACTTCTATGGTAGCATTTTGGTTGAAGTAATGTCTTCCAAAGCGTGCCGGGTTATTGATGCTATTTCAAGGCCTCCTTTATGGGCTATCCCGTGTTGGTTGTCACTTGTGGTCAGGCATGTCTTAAAGGGGAACTCCACAAATTTCACTGGTGAAAGTGTGTTTGTGGGTCACGCCGAGTGTTATGCTGCACGTATAAAAAATAAATACTTGAAGGTTTTTTTTATAGCAGCAGAGAGCTGTCCAGGCAGTTTGGGCTGCCGCATCCCAACCGGTTCAGGCGGAAAACTCGACGTTTGAATTTAATGTGGGGATCGAGGGATAAAAAGAACTAACCTCATCAAACCTCTGTAGCACATCACTAATCTCTTCTTCAGTGTCGAGGTATTAGATTGCATTTGCTGCTGGGAACAAAACAAACCGAAAGTTCAGCCGGTGCTGAGCGGAATTGTAATTAGAAAGCATGGAAAACATGAAATGATACGTTTATTTCATTTTCTTAGTTCATTGAAATCTTCATTTCAGAATGTCATTGTTTAAACTGATCAGGTTTTTTGTTACTTGCTGATTCTACAGTCAGCTATTCATGAGCAAGGTGAACATGCGCGTGAAAAATACTGAAAAGAAACTTTCTTTTTTAATCCATGGATGGATGGATGGATGGATGGATGGAGGTAGAAAGAGGGAATGAGAGATTGTGGACCTTTTCAGAGTCAGTGAAGTCGACCAGTTAGTCTCTGATTCAGAGGTTGTTGGACGTTTGGAGACGGTAACAAAGAAACTGGGAGTGGTGAAGGATTTCTTTTGCCCTTGGCGACTCACTGACAGATTGATCACCAGAAGACGTAAAGTTGCTCGGACCACTTTGGTCATGGAAGTTACACAGCTGAGAGCTCCCCTTGGCGAAGTGGGGGGGCAGTTTAGAATTCAGTTTATGTTTGACATGAATACCTATTTTCTTTTTACACAGTGTAACACTTGAGGCAACCCCAGATTAAACGCTGGTATCGCTGACTGACCTGGTACTTGACACAACGTCTGGTCAAATAAATGATTGAAGTGGCATTTTCTGTGCAACTCATCTGGGCTTAATCCTGAGTTATTCCCACGTTAACTAAAGTGTATAATCTCTTGGCCCCTGGGTCTATTCCCAGTTGGACATACCTGACAAACCTCTACTGGGAAGTAACCAGAGGGTATCATTATGAAAACCTGAATGGGTTCTCTCAAAGTGGAGGAGTAATGGCTTTCCTTTTCGGCCGGAGGTGCTGAGCCAAATCACAACCGTTTCGTACTCGGTGGAAAACCGAATGTGCTCGGGTCAGTAGGACGACATCATCTGCAAAGGACAGACACGACACCCTTTGACTTCCACACAAAATGCCTCCCAGGAACCTTTTGTGCCTCAACATCCAGTCCATGAAAATCTCAAACAAAAGAGATAAGACACAGGGTCCTCGGGGAGTCGAGGTTTTTCAATTGTTACTTTCAATAATTCCTCAATAAATGTGTTTCCAGTTGGCTTTCTGTGCGAGATTCAGAGCTTTCAGGCACAAGGTGATATAGTATAGCTTTAAAAAGGCGTTACAGTAAAAATAAAGTGTTCTCTCAGCGAAAGTGGGATATCTATAAATAAAAAAAAAAGATTCACTCAGCAGCCACCACGTAAGTTCAGCATTGTCACCTTTTTTTCACCTCGGAATGTTTTGTCGCTATCTTTGTGCTGATGCCCTGTTTTGCATCAAGTAGCTGAAAATAACTTTAGACAGGATTAAAGAATCACATGAGAATAAACTGGATGAAACGAGGAACGTTATCTTTGACAACAGACGACGAGATTTGAAGTTTATGAAAAGGAGACGCGGCAGTTTGAGGACAAAAGAAGTCCGAGTGACAGCAAGAGCCTGAGCGCCTAATTACAAGTCAGAAAGAGCGTCGCAGAGGGAGCGAGCGTTCAGGAAATGAGGATGTGGAATGAAAAGGTATCACTGCAATCATAGTTTTCACTGTAAGAAAAGTAAAATCATCTAAGGTAATCAAGCTTCTTACCTTCTTCTTTCTTTTTAAATCTGTCCAGATATTGTTTTTAAAGGAGGGTGTGGTTGTTTTTGTAAAGAAGCCACACATTCATGAAGAGAACAAAACGCTCTAAACATTTCACGGTCAACCTTTTATTATATTCTTCTGTGACTGATGCTGCTACCAGAGATGGATGGATTGATGGATTGATGGATGGATGAATGGATGGATGGATGGATGGATGGATGGATGGATGGATGGATGGATGGATGGATGGATGGATGGATGGATGGATGCAGTGTGTTCACTGATAGGGCTTAAGTATTTTAAGTCGGTGCCAGGAAGCATTTTAAAACAATGAAGGAGAGTGATGATGCAGTTGCGTGCCCGTTACAGTAAGAGCCCATTGTGCTAAACAAAGTGATGGCTCATAGCTGGAATAATGACTCATCAATTTTCAAACTCCAGCAGCATGCAAGACAGAACTATTGACTAACGAGAGTATAGAGGAACAATGGCACAGCGAGCGCCCGCCAGTATGTGTTTCTGTCTGCTGGAGGTTTCTGGATCATCGCTCTGAAAACAGGAAACTCGTGAGGCAATATGTCCCTTGGGCTGAAAGGCTGCTGGAGCAAAGATTCACACAGACGTGATGTTGTGGCTGAGCCATATGCTCTTGATATAATTTTTATTTTTTATTTATTTATTTTTTTTCAATTTTGAAAATAAATGGACACAAGATCCAAAGAGATGATTAACTGGCAAGCGGAAGCTTTCTACTGGGCGGCACAAACCTGTAGTGGTTTGCACCACCGCCTCACATTAAGATGGTCTGGGTTTGAATCCTTGCAAAAACAACCAACAGCACCCTCTAGTGACCTGGCATGCTGACTACATTGTTTTCAGCGTTGCGACATCATTTTTCAAAACACTGCAGTGTAAACACGATACTTTTCAGAAACAAAAACACAAAATTTACGCGTTTTCACTTGAAACGTTGTCGTGTAAATGAGGCCTGAATTTGTGTATTTGGTTAATTTTTATTTATCAACATATTTCTATTACAGTATTATGTATTACTACTTGATTATTCATAACTGAATTTCTGAGGGAAAAATACGTTAAATGTGGTAAATATACCATCACACGTATAGAGCACCTTTTAGTGAACAGAGAGCATCATTTAAACCAAAATGTTAATAACATGATCACCCTACAATAAAACATTTTTCCAAAATACTAAATGTCATATTGTTAATCTAGAGCTAAACACAAAGCTACAGTTATCCACAATAACCCAGAATTCCGTAATTTTAACTTTATCTTTTAAATTAGCCTTTAAACTTCACCTCACCACAAACCTGCTCACAGACTTTTTTTTCTTTTGCTCTGTCATTGTAGTTTTGGCACCGTCCACTGAAGTTGAGAAACTACAGTTACACAATTTTTATCTGCAGAGGAGAAGCTTTTCTTCTTTTGCAAATCTTGTTTGGAGAGAATCTCAACACTCTAATCCGCCTTCTTTCATTTTGGCCTGGCACCGTGCCTCAAGAGTGAAAACTGGCCAAGTCAAACCATGCATTGAAAAAAAAGAAGAGGAAAAAAAAAGTACAGGCTGCAAGGGAACAACGAGAAAGCAGCCAAGTTCCATCCACAAACATGTAACGCCAAGAATGTGTGAAGAGAAGACAGTGAATCATCTTTATTTACAAATGTTTTTAATCCCTTACAGAACAAGGCAAAGTACTCAAAGTTCTTCATACCAGTGAGGAAGTCTTCATCATATCCCAGTACTCTCTGTTTCACAATGAGGGACCTGTTCTCAACATGGCCATCGACTCCCAAAAGGTATGAAGGCTGTCAATTACTATTTTCATGATAAATCAGATGTATAAACTATTTTTAGAAAGCTCCTACTCATGGCTTAATTTCTCAGTGTCTCTCTGAGTCAACACGTTCCTGATTTTAGAGGCATTCCAGGAAGAAAAAAAAAAAAAAACAGCCCTGCTGATTTGTTTAGTGTGGGAGTTGAAGGATCAGTCCTGCTCCAAAATAACTCCCAGGTTCCTCAGAGTGGTACCGGAGGTCACAGTAATACCGTTTAGTGCCAAAAATAATAACTTTGGTTTTTATCTGCGTTCAGAAACAGGAAGTTACGGCTCATCCAGGCTTTTATGTCATTCAGACAAGCTTCTAGTTTAACAAGTTGGTCAGTATCGTCCTGGTTTCATAGATGAATAGGTGTGTGTATCGTCTGCATAGCAATGGAACTTCATTGTTTTCTGATAATATTCTCTGCAGGAAGCATGTATAATGTGAAAAGTACAGGGCCTAAGACGGGAACCCTGTGGAACTCCAGGTTTAACGTTCTTCTGAGCTGACGAGTCATTAACATGAAGGAAGTGGAACCTCTCTGATAAATTTAATTGAAACCAGTTTAGTGCTGTACCTTTAAGCTCGATTACTTGCTCTAGTCTCTGTAATAAGATGTTACCATTAATAGTATCAATGCAGCGCTGAGATTGAAGAGGACCAGAATAGAGACCAGTCCTTTGTCTGAGGCCATGAGAAGATCATTAGTAACTCCGACCAGAGTGTCTTTGTGCTATGATGTACTATGGTTGCATAACTGACTCGTAACAACTTTTTTATTGGAGTTAAGAAATAAAAGGGAGGCGTGTAACTTTTTAAAACACCTGGTTCAACGGTGGGATTTTTAAGAAGAGGTTAAAAAAACAGCAACCTTAAAGGCTTGTGGAACATATCCATCCAGTTTCTCCGGCGTATCCGTTTCCGGGTGTCTGAGCACCGTCACCCAGATCACATTGCACCGATTAAGAACGTTTCCTGCGGGTGGTGAGCCCACGGGAAGGTGGCGCCCGGCGTGGGACACAAACCCACTACCTTGAGATTGTGAGTCTCATGCTCTACCAACTGAGCGAGCCGGGGGAATTGTGGTACATATCTTGTTATTAAAGAGAGTTTGAGCTGATCTAGTATTGATTATTAATCAGGGGGAAAATGTCTTAAAACAGTCTCGTTCAGGTTGGATCTTACAGACATGTAGTTGGTTTAGATTGGGTGTAACTAATTATGAGTGTGATGAATCAGTTTCATGTACATTTAATGATTAGCTTGTGACGTGTAACATGTAAAACAGAATATTTCCATTCTCTGAATGAATATCATCGAACATTTGAACATGATGTTTGGCTTCTTCCTGCTGTTTTCCAGTAATATGAGTGTCACACGTCGTTTCCCCCGCAGGGACACCTCTACGTCGGCACGGCGATGGAGGTCCAGCGGCTGAAGCTGGCTGATTGCGGTCGCTATGGCAACACATGCAGGGAATGCATCCTCTCCCGAGATCCGTACTGTGGATGGGACAAGGCCAGGAGGAAGTGCATCGCCATCCCGCCTGGATACAACGTCACAACTGGGTATGATTAGATGAGACGTCGCTGCTGCAGAACAATTGGCTGTATTTGAAAATTTAAAGAGGCTGTATCACTACATGCCTGTTTCTTAAAGCAATGACGGGATAAAAGTTCAGACAAGACTAGGAAAAAAAAAAAAGCATTACAAGATAAATGAAGATTAATAATTAAAGCAGAGTGGAATACAATTGGGTTACAAGTACCTTGAACCGTAAAAATCAACAAATAACAAAATGACAGAATCAAATTGGTGCTAAAAACATGATTAAAGTTTATTCAACATATCAGATGAAGTTAGTCGAATAAGTTATAAAATAGCAAAGTGAGATAAAACACCAATTGTACAAAAACATAGATCAAAGATATTTGAAGGACAAATCTAAATCAAAACTGATGTTTAAAACCAAATGATAGCTTATTGTTTTTCATTTTATTCCCTTTTTTTCAAAAATAAAAATGTAAAAAAATCTAAATGATTTTAAATACAAATGGAAAAAGATAAAAAGGAAATAAAACTTGATAACTACAGTCTAAAAAGGTAACAGAATTAATAGCATGGAAAAAAAGAAACATAAATAGAAAGAATAGGGAAAAAATGAAGCCATAAAAGGCAAATAATAGTAATAATAAAAAAACTTTCCCAAAGAAAGTTATTTAAGAAATATCAAATAGATGTAACTAAACTATTTTGTAGGTATAAAATGGCAAAAGTATTCAATTACATATTACATTATTATCTTAAACATTTGAATTTATATTACAAAAATATTAATTTTAAAATTACAAGAGGGGACTTAAACCAGGCAAAAAATGGAATGTTGAGAATTAAAAAATAAATAAATAAAATAAAATGAAATTGTAAAAATTCAAATTAGATTAATTTCTAAATAATAATAAAAAGAAAATCTAACAAGTTGAAAAAAAAAACATGACAACGGGAATTGTAAGGATCACATGAAGTCAGTAACATAATTCAAATATCAGGACTAGGAAAAATGTGTCTGAATACAGTAGCTTCGAAAAAAAAAAAAAAAAAAAAAAAAAATATATATATATATATATATATATATATATATATATTTATTTTTTTTTTTTTTAAGAATCTATGCATTTGTGCTCTTACTGATAATGACAGCATGCCAATAACTTCAGTCTCCAAAACACGTGTTTAATCATGATGCTGGTTTTGTTTCATGTGGTTAATGAACCTTGTGTGTAAACATGTATATTGAAATCAGTCACGTTCAGTAATGAACCCTCGATACCTGTCGAATGATTTGTCTCTGCATGTTTCAATTTACATTATAAACAGTCGGTTGATGCAGTGGCTCGTAAGCAATTTGTCAAACTATATAATGCCTTTAATCTGTGGTCTTTATTTCTCCAACAGGTCTCTCATTCAGAATCTGGACCATTCCAACTCCTCGGTCTGCGGTGAAGCTGCTGGTGAGCTTATCTGCTCGCTCCCACTCTCACTGTATCTTAATTAAACCAAAAACAGGAAGCTTTCCGAGCAACTACACTAAAAAGATGATTATCATATAATTGAGCAGAGTCCAAAAATCCACAGAGAGAGTTTATTTTTAGATATATATATATATAATATGGCCTGGCCTGTTTCAGAGTTTAGAACCCAGCTATAACCTTGCTTAATCATGGCAATTACTGCTCTCTGAAGACGAGGCGATCTCCACAAGCGATCTGGTTTTCACACTGCATCTGTGTCAGGTTGTGTCACTGGTGCCTGTGTAGACACGCTAACAGCTTCCATTATATATTCCCAGAAAACACCGCCTGAGATGATTTTACACACTGCTTTTTAATATTTAATCGATGCCTCGCAGCGAATGAATCGTCAGGATAGCAATTACGCAAATGTCTGAAAAAGTCTATGTCATCTTTAGTTTAGCTTTATCCGCAATGCTGCAGTGGATTAAAAACTACAAAAGCTTATCCAAACAAGTATTTCTTCATGTCAGGTAATCTGCCTCTTTGGCTCCACGCACATGGTGCCGCTTGCCAAGCTTCTCCGCCACACCCAATACGCTGTTTACACTGATTGCTTTAAAAATTCAGAGCAGTTATTTTTTTGAAACAAATCGTCCCAAGAGAGAAGCAGGTTGCTCATGTTTAGTCACCAGCCATTAATCTCACAAGCCGGGATGACGATGGATTTTATTTGCTGTACCTATCAGGCGGGGCAGTTTAACAACAACGCGGCGGCCCCCGGCGAGAAAATCAGTCTTCGGGCGCGTGACAGTCGCCTACATTATCCATACATTAATATTCCACCTCGGCGCTGTGCGGGTGTATTAGCATCGTCAGCCACAGCGCAGGAGGTGACGGATTACACAGCTTCTCATTGCAACATTGCCGAGACATTCAACGTAGCTTGAATAAATGACACACAGAGTAACCTGGCATGATGACAGCTCTTATAATGACTCTTGTGTGTCGGCGTTTTTCCCCTCACACAACCTGTACGTCCACATACTGTCGCAGTTTACTGGAGTTAGTAAACAGGATGGATGTCAAGCGTGTGCACACACCTTCAGGCTTCACACTCGTCCGACTTTCTAGTGAAGGACTTGATCGTCACAGTGGTTTGCTTTTTATCCCTGTGAACATTTGCTAACAACCCTATCCCTAACCCATTATAGACCCTGTTTACACAACAACGTTTTGAAAACGATGCACGGAAATGGCAGAAACGCTGAAAATGACGTGTTCATGCCAGGCTACTAGTGGGTGCTGTTGGTTGTTTCTGTAATGAAACCACACACACACACATGCACACAGAGAACACAACATGTTATAAACATTAACAATGGAAGAACACAGACATTCTAGTGGACAGACGACCAAGTCCAAGTCATCGTCTAAACTTCTCTTCTGTTAATCCACCACAGCTCCCAAAGCTCCGGCCAGCCCCTTCAATTTGCCTTTGTATTCTAACTGAGCAAGGAGCTGAGGTTTATTCATCTTACAATGTTTTTTTTTTTTTAAAAGTCTTCTGATTGGATCGTCCCACCAGGGGACCCCGATGAAACGCAAAGATCTGCTGGTTGATTTAAACACTATCAGAGGAGCTCTGTGGCAAACAGGTAATACTGGAGAACTTGCCTCTGGGTCTTCTCCTTTAAGTTGATATGGAGATTCAGCGGCGCATATTCCCAAGCAAATTTTCAATTGATCAAATAAACCAACACAATTTATGATGAATATGAGGACTTCAGCGCCTTCGGGGTCCCTGAACATCTGGGGCTGTAATCCTGCTTTGGCAAAGATCTATCAAACAGTGCGTCGCGTTGTGAGTCATAAATATAGAGGAATGAGCTCAGTTTTATTTATCAGGTGCCTGCGGGGGAAGCGGCAGTAACAGTGACGAGAGAAAATGATTAATTTCTTCCTCCCTCCAGCTCTGAAGCTGCGTAAGACTTCCCCCAGAGAAGTCATGGTGCCGTCCAACACCTCCATCTTCCTGCCCTGCCCCGTGCGCTCTTTCCACGCCACCTACCGCTGGGAGAAGGACAACTGCGTGAAGAACTACCCCTGCCTCTTCTCCGGAGACTTCTGCGTCCTGGGGCCGGTCGTCGACACGCCCCTGAAGGAGGGCGTCTTCCGCTGCATGGCCACCGAGGACGGATTCAAGGTGGAGGTGATCTCCTTCAGGCTGAAGAACGACGGCGGGCTGCTGGCCGCCTCGCTGGCCTCCAGCCTGGGGCTGTCGGTGCTGTTCGCCCTCACCACCCTGTGGCTTCATTAACTGCAGCGATCACTAAATGCTAACTCCTCATCCTCCTCCCCCGACTGGCTCCCAATGACAGGAAACACTCGGAGCCATTGTTCGGAGGCGAGGTTCGCAGAGCATTGACGTACATGGTTGGGTTGTTTGGTGAAAAAGAAAAGAAAGAAAAAAAATCACTTTTTTCTATTTTGTTTTCTAGAGAAAGAGTTCGGAAAATATCAGCGAATAAAGGGTTAAAAGTCTATATTTTTTAGCTTCGAGCGACATATCTGCAGTCACAGCTGTCTTAACGATCAAAACAGGAGAAAATGTACACGTAAATTAAAGTGGCTTGGAGTTACTGTCCATGAACTGACTGCATTCAACCATTGTTAGGTGCTTTGCGAACCTTTCCTCTTTGAGTAAAAAATTAAAAACATATCCTATGAGTTGGGCAAAAAAACACCAATACCAGGCCAGTTCTTTTTTGTTTTTAATCATTTCTCTTATTTTAAGATTGACTTGATTGTGCTTATTTGTGGATATGTAAACTTTTAATACCACCCCTCCATCGTCCATCTTGTTGAACGTCATCGGTATAGCTCATTAGTACCTAGAGAAATGTCTGGTATTGAGATTTAAAAAGCCTTAACACTTCTGGGACATAAACTCCTAAGCACAATTTTGCAGTCGAGGCAGAGTACTGCCGAGTCGGTCGGACTTGGCGCTATAATTAGTGCAGCTGAGCCCAACAACATCGCTGGGAGGAAGTGTCAGCGTTCTGACAGGAAGTAGGGGGATGGGCAAGAGCTCATTCTCGAACATCACTGTGTCTCAGCACCTCCTCCTCAGACGAGGCAGTTTCTCGCGTCTTTCTAGAAGACGGTATCAGACATTGTTATTACGCCTTGTTCACAGCTTTCTCTGTTTTGTTGTCTTTTTGTCTTTTCTTTTTTTTATTTAAATTTCATATAGCATCATTTTGTTTCTCCTTCCCAGAGCGTTGGAGCTAAACTATCACTCTTACGGGATGTGGATAACACCACAACCTCGCCCACAACCTCCTTAACGTCAGCAGGGATTTGTTCCTCAAATCACCTCCAGAGTCTTCGAAACTGAAGAAACAGCAAAAGAAGTTCGAGATTTGTGATTGGTAGATGATTTTCTTTATCTTACGCAGCTGGAAAACATCTTTATATTATCTTATGTCGCATAAACCTGCATTTTGTGGGATGAATAGCAGGGGAAGTATATAATTTTGCCCTTTCCTCCTCTTGCTATCAGTAAAGACATTCTGGACCGTCCGGGGTGTGACTGGCTCACCCTCCTCATGTAAACCCGATTGAACACATGTAGGATCGGCTCGGGCGTCCCTCGTTCATGACTGAGTTACAAACTCAACCCTCTTTGCTGACAAGTGCTGGCTGCAGCTTGAGATCAATCCATCCAATTAAATTAGCAATATGTCTTGTTTCACAAAGCTCTAAACAAGAGTCGGTAGCAGAGGAAGGTGTTTTATCACTGGCAGACAAGATTTACCAGATTCTTTTATCGGTGCAGCCCAACGTGTTGAGCAACTGGTTGTCGACTTCTGGTCAACACAGTGAAAACGACTCCACTCAGTTGAGAATTCGCAATTAGCTTTGGAGGAGAGCCTGAGTGGCGGCTAAAAATCTAGATCCTCTGTGAGAAGACACACTACACCACACACACACACACACACACACACACACACACACACACACACACACACACACACACACACACACACACACACACACACACACACACACACACACACACACACACACACACACACACACATCCTGACGGAGCCAGTAAACAAAACGTCGATCCACTTGTCCACGTATGTTTGATTCACTTAATTACTGGTACAACCCTTACAACTGCTAAAAGCGACAGCGTGCTAACACTATAATCTCTGCCTGCCAATCAATCTGGCTTCGGTGAATCACCGGTCCCTCGGAAATGTTTCCAGGGCCTGAGCAACTGAAGCAAAAGCAAAAAAAAAATGGCCTTGTGTCGTTAATGCAGCACTTCACAGAAGCTGAAGAGGGTTATGAGATGTATGTAGTCGCCCCCCTCCTCCATCCAAGCGTGCCGCTTTGGCAAATACGTTTCAACGAAGAAGAAAAAAAAATCCACCAAACACAAATGTCCTTGTGTCTCATGCTACTCTGTGGAGCCCCAGACATGAAAACTGAAATAAATTGTCAAATTTAGGCCATGAAATATTGATTTGTAGCCACAAAGTTCTATTTTGTTGCCTGGACATACTCATTTGAGGCCAAAAAATATTTATTCGTCGCCTCAAAATGTTAATTTGTGGAAACAATTTATAGTTTCACTTCAGATGCCATGTCTGGGGCTCCGTGCTGTTCTTCATGTAAAATCTGAAATCTGCCTTCAGGTTGTGATATTTGGGCTAACCGGTGGGTCCAGTGGTGGGAACTCTCGCCGCTTCGCCACTTTTGGGAAGTGGAGCGGACAACTATCGCGCAAAAGTCGAATTGATTCGACTTTTTCCGAGATGATGAGAAAAGGTGTGAACAAGGTGTGACGCTAACTTCAGTAACCACACGCTTCCGTCGTACCAGGGGCAGGTTAAACCGAGCGGAAACACGTGACGGTATTGTATTTGTAGTTTGCCAGGAGGAGAAAAAAAAAAGGCTTGTACTTAGATATGTGAAGTATGTTCTGTATTTTATTGCTCGACAGACGTTGATTTCTACCATTGCTGCCTATGTATGTGACGATTTTGTCTTGATGGTTTGAGGTTTTTATGCCATAGTTAAAAAAACGTGAAACGTAATCATTTACTGCTTTACCTCGTTCACCCGGAGACATCGGCGCAAGCGGACAATGTCTTTTTTTTTTTTTCTTTTTAAATTATTGTATCTTTATGCTGTGAAACAAAAGGCTTGACAGATTCCAACTAGATGCCTCACAGCAGCAACACACAACCAGCAGCTCGAGGATTCACCGTCCCGCCACCAACGCAAACCTTCCTCTGATAACCTTGGAGAAATATTAGGAAGATGAATGTGGAAAGAAAGAAAGAAAGAGCTGGGAATATCGCCGCCTTTTAGCGGTGCTGAAATGCCGATATCTAAGCCAAACCTTATGAATACCGATCAGCTGACTGGAGAAGTGGACTTGTGTGGAGATGAATTATGCAGCAAGTCCTCCAGAGCTTTGAGAATTATCATTCACTAATGGTACATAAATCTGGCCTTCCACATTGGCAGAGATGTCATTAATATCTAATTAAGACAGTGGAACTGGGATGGTCGTGTACTTCATTAGAGAACTTACTTCTACACCTTCAGGGATGAGGACAGGCAGCATGTTCCGGGCGACGGCGAGCGGATTGGTGGTGCGTTGCTGCTCTGGGATCTGCACGCTTTCTGCACTGCACTGACGCGGGCTACTGACTGTGCTACATAAAGAGCGAAAAAAAAAACTGAAAAAAAACAAAGCTGTGTTGAGCCTCATCCGCCCTGAGCTTATCGCTTCCTCTTACGTTCATTTCCCAACAGTCCACGTACAATTCCGTGACAAACCCTGAGCGTGTGTACAACATCGGTCTTCCTCACATACAAAAAAAAACCTGTGACGTTAAGACACCAGCCGCCAAACAAGCACCGCGAGACTTTCAGTCCAGGTGGTTAATAACGATCTTCACAGCTGACTTAAATATGCTGAAGGCTTTTTTTTGTTTTTTGTTTTTTTTCTGGAATAAGCTTTTCTATGCCGACGACACCCGCTAAGTGCTTGTGTGACAAGGCGCTGGATGAGCCTGTCGTCCAGACGACACGCTCGGACATAGACCAAGGAGTCATCAGCGATTCCGAACAATTCCATGCATGTTGAGTTTACTCGCCCTCCAGCAGACAATTACGATCCACTCTGAACAGCATAGATGTACTTAGCATGACAATGCTCCTGCGGTAAGACCTTGTTAGATTGAGGTCGGCCGGAAGGCGGACGGCATACAAAGCATGTCGCTTTGAGTGGAAGAACAACGGTTCACTCTGCCATGACAGTACCCTTAATGATTGCAGATTTATAACTAATATAGGTCATTTTGTAGGTGACAAAGACCCGGCAACCTTTAGTGGCAACGATGAGCATAAAGACTATTTGCACTTAATTAGCTGCTCTGTGTGCTTTTCACCGAATCCGGTCATGATACGTTCAGTTTATAACCTGAAAACTATTGCATATGCAGATACAAAGATAATCCTGTTCTTTTTGGCTGTTTTAATGTTAAAACAACCAAAAGTAAAAATGAGCATCTTTACGTTAAACTTGCCGTTCTGATGGACACCGGGTTTCCTACGGTGAGGTGAAACATATTAGTGAGTTTTAAGGTCGTGCATCTTCGGACAGGGCTTCGCTTTTATTATTCACTCTCGTGCCATTCAAGTGAAATTAGGATTTCTAGCATTTACAAACACTGGAAACAGCCTCCTCAAGTCCTTGCTTTGATATGGATTTTCTCCCGGCTGCTATAGTGAAGTTCAGTTATCTCTCACTCACATCTTTCGTCGTCAGCCGTTGAAGGCTAATCTCCTTCAAAGCAAGCTCTTGATTTGCCTTCAGGAAAGCCATTTAGGTGGAACACACTATCTGCTGGAAAACCGATCCACGAGGAGTGAGGCGGCTCGCTGTTTTGTTCGCTCTGGGGTTTTGAGTGTTTAGTACTGTACATTTATGTGCACCCATGATTCTGTGTCTTGATATAACTGATTTCGAGAGTAACATGCCAAACTCTTATTATATATATTTAAAGAAATAAAATGAAAAAAAAAAGAGAGATTTATATTGGTGCCATGTCAGTCTTTTACCATCTCATACCATGTATTTTTAAATAACAGATATCTATAGCGCAATAGATATTCATGTAACAAATCCATATTGACATGTGTTTCCCTGAACATGTGCAGTGAAAATTAATAAAATACAAGTATAAAGGTACCGGTTTATTGTCTTTATTCCAAAGCAAGACGATACGGGGGAAAAAACTAATTTGTTTGATTAATTAAGCGTTGCTCCAGGGCCGATATTGGCCACGAAAATCTCATCTACTCTTATCAGAAGTTTAAATTGTAATTAATTATTTAACAACACCTGAGGACTGGAGTTAGTAATCCAATGCAAAGTTTTAAACTAAACATACCTGCCTTGTATAATCTTTTATATTAAAATGTATTTATTTTAAGAATATTTAAGGAACATTTACAATTAGTGGGGGTTTTTTCATTCCTGATTATGATTATCTTATAAATAAATTGTGTTATGTAATCAATCGTTTACTTTTTTACACATTTTTACATTTTTGATGCACAAAGGGAGCAGCACCTCTAATTTCATTATATGAGACATATAATGAGAATAAAGCTATTCTATTCTATTCTATTCTATTCTATTCTACTCTATACCCCTAAAATATCATTCAACAGCTTCCTGTATGATAGCTTGTGATATTTCATTTAAAATAATGAAATTCTTGGAAATAATTTGCGACTTATCTTTAAAAAATAAAACAAAAACAGATTTTAAGGTTTAATATATTGACACGTTTAAAGGCTTCACGCCTGTGTGACCTGATCACTGAATCTAGTCTAGTTTCTTTCTTTCTTACTGCATTGACTTTTTGAATTTTTAAGTTGTTTTTTTTTTTGATGGAATCACCTCCAAGAATCAAACTGTCTGCAGCAACCGGCAGAAATGATATAATGACAGCCTGCGGGATTGTCCATAACACTTGAGGAATCACTGTTGTGACTGAAGCATCTATTTATATCTGTCTGAGGAGCACTTAGTGTTGCTGCTGCTCTCGATTCCATGATTAACTATGCATATCAAATGAAATAACTAAGCTGAAAAACAGGCACACATGCAAATCAGGTCTGGCAGACACCATGAATTTTCATTGATGCAAAACAGACGTCAGATCTCGATCCTTCAACTCCACTTCCCTGCGCTGACAGACCTGAATCTGACGAGCCTCCAGCCTCTGCGGGAAGCCCGATAATGATCCACTCATCGCAATCAGGTGTGTTGGAGGAGGAAGCAGTCAAAAAGGATTTGAGGAGAGTCAGCAGGATTTCGACTCAGCAAGGAGATTTCAGGGTTACAGAGCGCCACACAAGACATATGAACTAAAACTTCAAATTGTGGTCGCAAAGTAATGTTTTGTGGCCACGAATTAGTGACTCATCTTGTGATCACAAAATAGTGTGAGCACAAAACAGTAACTCGTGGCCACGAAATAGTAACTTGTGGCATTGAAATAGTAATTTCTGGCCACAAATTGTAACTTGTGGCCACAAAACAGTAACTTGAGGCATTGAAATAATAATTTATGGCCACTAAACACTCATTTATGGCCACGAAATAGTAACTTGTGACATTGAAATAGTTTATGGCCATGAAATAGTAACTTGAGGCATTGAAATAATAATTTATGGCCACAAAAGAGTAACTTAGGGCCACAAAATATAACTTGCAGCAATGAAATAGTAGCATTTGAAAAAAAGAAAATAAAGAAGGTATGAAATCTTATGAGGTCACAGAGAAACAAGTTGTTTCATAAGCAATCTTTTTTTATGGACCTGTTATTGTGTTTCACTGTGAAAGTTGATATAAATGGTGTGACTGCAGTTGCACTGACATTTATAGAACGAGAAGCAGACAATGAGATAACAATGCGCTGACGCCTATAACCTGCGTGGGCTTGGGAGCAGTCTATACATCACGGAGCTATAGCACCAGTCACCTTAAACACATGTGCTCTCGGATGAAAATTTATTCTGCTTTGGTTAAAGTATTTATACTGCAAATGCAACAATTAGAATTGATTTATCAACGGCAAGAAGAACGTTTGCGTTGCTTTAATGCTCAAGGCCTTCGTGTTATCGAAGCGGAACAGGATGAGGCGTAATTCCCCAAATATTACAATATTTCTTAAAAGCAATCGGAAATCATTGCAAAAAAAGATGAATGAGCAGCAAAGTGCAGAGCCGCAAGATAAAATCAGCATAATCTTGACCTTCAAGCCTGCAAGTTATACTTAATATGCAAAGACATGCGATGGAAGAAAAAAAAAATAATAAAAAATTGCATATTTAATACAGAAAGCAGATGAATGTTTCCATGAAAATGTGTCACCGTCTTAATTTTTTTTTAAAAACAATTCAAACCAGCCTTGGAAATTACAGATATTTTAGAAAGAGATGAATGAGATTTTACTGAACGTTATGACACACATTCCACAGCATCGCGTCTGACGAAGAGGCTGGAAAGAGAGAAAAAAACATCAGTGACTAAGCAGAGGCTCGACTGGAGTACAGCCGACGGATATCACAGTCCGACTCTCCCTTAATTCCCCGTATTGCTCCAGTCCCGTGAGTCACAGCACGACACAAAAGAAATGGCGACAAAATGAGCAGACAGCATGACAAAGCACAAACAAACATGACGGAGATGTTGAGAAACACGATGACTGTGGACCGCCGCGTAGCTGTCGAGCGACGGACCGAGCTCGACACTAAACGAGTGAATCAGACTTTAGTCATGTTTAGCATGTAGCCTCGCTGGTATGTGAGCTCTGAAGCGCTTCACCATGTAGCATGTAGCATGTAGCACGGCTCAGAGTAAAACCCTCCTGATCGTCTGAGCAGTCAAACTAATGAGCGACAAGTTGCCGGTGTTGTTCGAACTATCGTTCTCCTCCTCTTGATATTTTGCCAGAATATAATTTACAGTCTTTTTTGTCATTAATATTATTTTTACTATACCAGAATACACACAGGGAAAAAATCTTTACATTTAGGAGCCAGTTTTAGTTGTTGATGTATGTCTGTAATACGTAGTCAAAAACCTTTCTGAAGGAAATTCCTCATCACACTCAGACAAACACGTATCTCCAGCATTTAAATTTCGCAGAACATACCCGGGTTTGTTCACATCTTAGAGTCACGGAAACGCCCAGAGATTCCCGAGGCAAGATCCTGTTCGTACACTCGATCTCGCGATTCGTACTGGAAAAACGGTTAACGATGTGTTTCACAACATTTCAGACTTATTCTCTTGGCTTGAAGACTCTTTCTTTGAGAAAGTTTGGCTTTTTTTCGGGTCTGAATCGGTCCAATGTTGATATTTTGGCTTGAGCTGCCGCTACGCCATCTTTGATATCCCAGAAGCCCTTGTGGCAGGTTTCCCTTGATGAAACATAAACACAGCTTGATGGCTATAAATTTGGGTTTGTTCATAAACATATCCTCCATGTGGTCCTCTCGCTCACCCTCACTGCTGAAGGACGACGTCATTAACAACCGCTGGGAACTTTTACGAGTACAAGTACTCGGTGCAGTATCGGACATGAGACTTGATACAGGTATTGATGCATCCCGAGTTAAATTACCAAAAATCAACTGCATAAATTCTAAAACTCTCTTTGTTTTTGAAGCTAACTCTAAATATCAGCATGATCAATTAGGATTGATGAGACAGGAGACAACAGATCTGTGAACTATTACCATGATAGCACATAATAAGGATTTAGATCTATTTCCAACCACCTACTGTATGTGTTCAGGATTTTGGACTGTAAAGGACCATTCATCCATTTTTTTTGTCTCCAAACTCCAAACTAGGAAAGACTTCAAATGTCTTTTTTTTTTTTTTTTTTTTTTTCTTGAGTTCCTTTCAGGGGTAAAAACAATCTTCTGCTCTAGTCAATAATTTCTGAACTTTTTACTCAGGAACAAAGAGGTGCTTTTATCAAGGACGGTAAGTCAATTCCTGGCAGGCACATCGAGTCCTGACGTCATTACTCCGTCTTTATTTGTAGCTGAAATGAGCCACAAGTTTGAACAAAGGGCCATTAAATAGAAACCCGACTTTCGTTTCAGTTGATTGGCCGCAGCTATTTGGGAGCTGTTATCTGGGACACACACACACACACACACACACACACACACACACACACACACACACACACACACACACACACACACACACACACACACACGGTTGAAATATTGACATTATTCAAAGAACAGGTTTACTTTTCACTTGTTCTCAGGAAAATGGCGGCACAGGAATAAGCGACGCTCCTGATAATGTGTCCTGTGAACCGAATTTAACAATGTGGCGAAGAGTTTTGTTCATTTCCAAAAAATTAATATAGCTTTTGTGAAATCAACTGAAGAATTAATGGGAAAACTGGATATTTTCATTAACAAATAGATTTTTTTTTGGAGGCGGGGGGGTTGGTTTGTGTGTTTTACCAAACTCACACAGTCAGTTATTGAGCTCTTTCTTTAAATTATTACCTGGTTGTGTTGAGGAATGGAAGGGAACACATTTTAGGACAGAAACACAGAAACACAACAAACAACATATAAATAAATAAATATCAGTAAATTGCTGGACAATACATGTGTATTTTAATTCCATTGTTCTATTGAATAAATCTTACGGTTCGGGCTGCTTCAGGCCGCCCGGGACCGTTTTCTAGTGACGCTGCTGTCGGTTTAGCCTTCTGGAAGAACCTGCACTGAGCTTCCTGCACTGAACATACATCTCCGAGTATGGCAGTCTGAACCTCCAGCCCCCATCCGTCTGCAGCAAGTGGATTTATGTCTGATTCTCTGTCTCTGGCTTTTCCTTTTCCGTCTTTCCAGCCTCCGCCTCTGAGTCTGGTTCTGCAAGTTTCTTCCTATTTAAGGCAGTTTTTTTTTTTTTCTTTCCACCGTCTCCTCTACTCACTTGTGTGAAAATTGTTTTGGGGTTTTTTTCTCTGTGAAAGTGACTTGAAATGACTGAGGTGTATTTGGATTTCAAATTGAACTCAACTGAATCTCTAAACATCAGAACAGTTGTTTATAATCCAGCCCTTCAATTATTTCCGTGGACTAAACTTATTAATTAAACAAAATACATTTTGAAATGTGATGTCAGTAGTGGCCTGGAGGTTAGAGAGGCGGACTTGAGATCAGACAGGTCATCACTCAGCATGAACCTTGACCCCCATCGGCTCCCTGGAGCGCCGAACTGTGGCCGCACCTCCGCACATCCGCACCCTACAAACAGGATTGGTCAGTACGGCAAAAGAATTTCCTCAAGGGGATTGATAAAGTATGATGAATTAGTTTATTAGGTAGCTAATTATACTGAGAGAAAGTGAGTTGAGAAACTCATTTTGTTGTCATGATGACTTATAGCTTTCTTCTTCCTTTACCAGCACAGAAACCCGATTTGAAAAAAGTATTTATTAAACAAATTGGCACTCCCGAGACTGAAAATTCTCTTCCTCACATTTTTCACATTCCTGAGCGAAACAATGACGCTCAGATTGAGGAGGCTGTGACGGGAAAAACGGGCAGGCCGAGGGGGAGGGAGGAAGCTAGACGCAGAAGAAGTGAAGTGAGCCGACTGATCTGCCAGAAGCTGATCTGTCCAGCGTTGAGTCACGTCTTATCGACGGCCTGAAAGACAAGACGGGTCAAAATGTGCTGCGGAAAGTGCAGCTGAGGAGGAGACGCTGAAGCTGATCGCCTGTCTTCAGGTGAGTTGATTTTTCTTCGTTTTGCCCTTGAAAACATTTTGGTGCAAATATCTTCAATGCAAACAGCAATCAGACGAACCTCCTCGTGGTTTTGAAGGAGACGTCAAACTTCAGTTTGAACATGTGTGCAGTCAACAGGAGGATGAAGAAAACCCTGAAACAACTAACACACAGAAAGGCTCCTGCCCCAAAAGTGAACCTCATTTCTTCAGCATTTTCACTTCCTCTAATGTTCCATATTTAGCCATTTATGGGAACTTGATTGGCAAACTTCACGTCCATAAAGGAAGGGCAGGCAGGTTAAAGAGAAGCGGCCTGGTCGATGGGTTTAACCTCTGCCAGCCTCTGATGTTTCAGTTCACATGCAGGACAATTTCATCTTGAGAGGGAGGACGGGTCAAATAGAGCCATGATAACCTTTAAATTCAAACATTAACTTTGAAGTTTTTCTTTGATGAGACGTCGAGTGCAAGCTTTTGCAAAATCTATTTGCAATCAACAATGACCACAAACTCAACATAAAGCCACTTTTATTGGTACTTTCTGGTATAAAATTCAATTTAATGTCTAAAAAGCTTCTTTTATATAACTATTGCATTTTGCAACCGTTTGCATGCAACCTTTTACAAACTCACCCTGACAAACTGTTGAAAAAAAATAATCTGTTTTATTTTACCATTTGCTTGGTGGTTTGAAGCCTCTTGCGGGATGTTTTTTTTGCCCAAGGGCCTTGTGTTTGTCGCCCATGCTATGTAGAGTCTGCGAGTCTGATTTTGTACAAAGGTTTTCAGCATTTTCATGAAATAATTCATCGCTTTTAGTTTCCACTGAATTCTTTTTCTCATGCGTTCAGTTCAGTTCAGTTTTATTTGTGTCCCGAGGGCAACTGGTTTTGCAGCCAAGTATAAAAAAAACGTAAATAACGCACATGCACACATACATACGTGACATAGAACATGTAAAATACCAAGAGGGAGGAGATGATACAAGGTGCTGAAACAACAAAGTTAAACTAAAAAATAGGTCGGCTCCCACACCAATCGACTTTAAGATCAAGGTTGTTAAAGTGACATCAGTGCATATTGCAGGTTTCTGCCTCCGGTGAGAAGACACAGATCAAATCAAGTTTCAAAAAGTTGCTTTTGAAAATAGAATTTTTATTTTTTTTTTTAAAGGGAAAGGGAAAGGTATTCCCCCTCGACTCCTGCTGCGACTCGCCCCTCAGGGGAGGTCTGCCTTACACTTTGAAAACCAGTTGCTCATTCGATTATTTACCTTCATCAATTATCTGACGCTGATGTGTGTCAGCTCACGCTCGCTTGACCCAGCACGCTCAGAGCTGGCACTGGTACCCCAAGACTTTGGAAGGACCCTCGCACATCTGGTAAAAGTGGAAGTCATTCACTGTGAGTGACAGTACATAAACAGTGTTTAATCACCTGTGTAGCCGCGACGCAATAACGCCTCTGTCAGAGCACGCCGCCGCTCTATCACGAATCGTCCTTGTGTATCAATGACAGAGATGTTTAGAAAACCTAATAACCGTGAGTCATTAGTCATTCGCCGTCTTCACTCCGAGGCCTCGAGGCGTTTTAACTCAACAACAATGGCTTCGTATTAGGAGTTGAGAAAAAAGCAATGAGCACTATTTTTTGCCTTCGTTTCCTCGTGAAAGTGAAAACGGTGTAGCGCGCATGCCGGGACACGAGTTGTCGCCGTTTGTTTTTTTTTGTACTGAAACCTCGCACACATTAACAATGGGAGTATGCGGACAGACGACTGTCAAAATAAAACTACCGTGGCTGTCCACACGGGACAGAGCCAGAGTGTTTTCAAGAAGTTCCACCTTGTGAGTCGATTCCAAAACAGTGGCTCTCTGAGCACCGTTGCTGTGTGAACGTGGCGTCAGTGTGTGCCTCATTGACAGCACCAGAAGCTGCAGCAGTAAATATACTAATTTCATTCAGCTTCCTGCTGCTGCTGGTTTCACTTTTGCCGGCTTGATAGTGTTTGTTGTGTTTCCTCCTCGGTCCTCGGAGAGTTCGAGTCATTTTAAAGAGATTACAAGCTGTGGGTTTTACTGACAGAGTGCAGAGGCTGTAGATAAGGGTGGCTTCTTTGGGATTTGATTGTAAACGGGGGTCTGTGGATCTGCGCGGCCTCTCTGCCCTCGTAGATCTCCAGGGAACTTCTTTATCTGGCCTTGAGTCAAGCATCTCCGTCCTTTAATGTGTCTCTTTATAGGGAAACTTTTCTTCTTTATCTGTCACACAGTGGGCTGCAGCACTGTCTCACTCACGTGTGCCGGTTTTATTATTTTACTGCTGTTGTTTTTCACACTCTAGATACTGGAAACAAATAGTAATTGTCAGAGTAATAACAATGGTGTTTCTTCATAGATTAGCTTTACTGGACTCAGGAATAGGATTTCCCCTGATACTTTGGCAAAACCAGTCCATTTCAGACAATAAGCTCACTGCATGGATCATGGATTAATGCTATTAAGAAGGGAAATGAAGGAAACGCAGCGTTTTAACCCTATTTTTTATTGTGATTTTACGGCTGCAGGATTTTTCCAATAGTACTTTACCCTGCCTGATCAATTATTCAACATATGTTTGATTGCGACTGCACTGGGAGGCTGGAGTTTTAAACATGTGACACACGTGTGGTTCTTGTTGCTGCTGCAGAAATGGAGAGCTCAGTTTCACTGCTTTCTGCTCATTTTTGAATTTTATTGATATCACACTCCGTCTGGGGAGTTTTGGTTATGAAAGGCGCGCAGCCAAATCCTGTCAGGTTGGGAGTGAACATGTTAAATTATTTACTTATTTTCCCCCTGAATTTTTCACACGAATCGTTTCATCCTCACAAGAATTCTTACTTTTATGAATAAACAAACTCAGTGAGGCACTTTACGGAAGTTAGGATTGCAGGCAATGGATCCACAACAGCTGAAATTGGGTGAGCACACAAAGATTGGATTGTGCATGAAAGCTGAAGTATCCAGAGAAAACCCAAACAGGCACAGGGAGAACCCCCACAGTTCAAAATCAGTGTGAATGTGAGAGTCCCTAGTGGTCTCTGATGGATTGTTCAGATGGGTTCAGTTTATTCAGTTGTTAGAAGAACAATACGATGGCTCAGCATGTTCAGATGTGGACAAAACGTAAACGACATCACACAGAAGAATTGATGATAAATCCCAGACTTTGTGATCAGAGAACGCATTTTCAACACGGCGCAAGTAATTTATAAGCCCATTAAAAGCTGAAGCAGCACCTATAAACAGATCTGTCTAGCTCAAGGACATCTAAACACTGTTGATTTAAAGAACATGACCAGTTAAGCCAGGAGTGTCAAACATAAGGACCAAAACTGAGCCGCAAGAGACTGAAATATGAGCACCAAACCACCAAGCAAATTGTAAAGACTTCAAATAAAACATGGGCTTTGGATTATGGGTTTTCTGGACATTTTAATGTATGTTTCACCTGAAGGTTTAATTCAAATTGGATTTATGTTGAGTTTGTGGTAATTTCCGGTAGTAATTGTTTGGTAATTTGAGATTTGTTGACATTTTCACCGTGTGTACTCTGCTCTAAGTTTACATTTGAAAAGTTATTGTGGCACTATTTTACCGGTCCTTCCCACCCAAGATCACATTGGGATGCCTGGTGGCCCTGAACTGAAATGTGTTTGACACTGCTGAGTTAAATGCATTGAGATCTTCAGGGATTTCCATTTGAAAGAATAAAACCACATTGCATTCTGGGTAAAAGACAGGAAATCACATTACAAGACTTGCAAATCTTGCTTTATATATGATAATGTTAATAATTCATAAACCAGAAGTGTTTGAGGAAGTCATTTGGTGTGATCCTACTTTGATATGAAGAGTTGGCTCCTGAACCTCTCCTCTCATGCTTTTGCCCTGATATTTATTATTCCTTCTTGGATTACTCATTCATTGCAAATGACAAAATACAAAACAGGGTGCAGGACAAGGGCACATAGGTGGAGTCAAATCACATTGACGTATGCATGCACATCTCTCTGCCAAGTATTGTTCATTGTTTTAGCTTCTGTATCGTCCTATTCTTATTTCCTGCTCGCTGTCTATTCACAACAGACTTTACCTTCACCAAACGATTTGATTTATCATGCATGAAAAAGCCTGGCTGCAGCTGATGACACCTTCAGTGCCTCAATTGAGGAGCAATCACTCCTCATTGTGCAGCAGAAAAGCTCTGGCACCAATAGAAATACACTTTAAATGGAGTAATCGTCTTAGTTACCACTGTTCAAGGTGTCAGTGAAAAGCGTCTATAGCATGATGCCATAAAAATTATGGAAGAGAAATATTGAATCTCCTCAAACACAGGTGTGAGAATATCAGAGTCTGACTGGATCGTCAGTATTTTAGTCACAGCTCTGCTTCTCCCACTGCGCTTCACAAGATCGACTTTTCCTAGTTGGTGGAAGGATGTTGACGGTAAATGTTTTGACAGCATATACACTTAAGAAGATTTATATGTTAGGTTTTTTTTAATGCCACTTTGAAAAAATAAATAAATAAGATATTAAGGTTTGATTGCTCTTTTGGTTGGCTGCGTCCATCTCCTTCTGTTTCACGTTGTTCTGGTCTGGTTCTTTCTTTGTTTTTCTGTCTGGTTTCATGCTCCCTGCTCGTGTTCATGTGTACCTTCTCTTCCTTCACCCCGAGGCCACATTGAAACCACAATGTCTCAAGTGAAAACGCTTCATTGTTGTATTTTTGTTTCGGAAAAGTTTCGCGTTTTACCAGTGAAAACAATGTCTGTTGGAATGAAAATGATGTAGTTTCCCTTTTGGGCCACTGGTGGCCGCTGTTGGTGGTTCTTGTAATGAAACCACAAAGACAGATGCAGCAGAGAACAATAAGCTATAAATAATGACAGTGCACGGACACTTGTAATGACAGACGACCAAGTTGGAATGTTATTACAGCGACTGTCGTCTATAAAACTAACAAGTCTCAGGAGAACATGGACTGGGAGTGGCGACACTCTGGCGGAAACATTGTTCATATTGTCCATCTACTGGGGTTACTACTGGGCATGTGCACAACAACTAGTTACTACAGTGCATGCAGAGTAGCAGCACTTCCCCCATTTCCATGGAAAAGACATTTTCAAAAGGTACCACCTTGGGAACCTTTTTTTGTAAGTTGCATTTTCAGTGACTCCGAGCATTGTTAACATGTAAACAGAAGCAGACACCCATAACACAGCGAAAGTTTTCCGTTTTCACTTTTTCACATTGTGGTGTAAATGGAGCCTTAATATCCCATTACTCTGCCTCTGTTTCCTTCATTTTTCCTCCCTTTGTTTCCATTGATTGTTATCAGCTGTGCCTTATTTCCTTCACATTTCCCGTGTGTTTATATGGCTACATCCACACTACAGATTCTTATCCACTGTTGTGAGCTTTGGATGGTTTATGACTTGAATTGCAAACATAACCATAACTGATCCCATTTGTGCTTGTTAAAGCATCCTGAATCATAATTACATTTTTCTTGTTTGTAATAAACCAAACCACATGAAAATGGGTTGTAAATTCAGTGAGTTATTGTCACGGTGCAAAAGCATCCGTCCTCAGCGGTGAAAGCACCGGAAAGGAAATAGATCCTCATCCAATATGGCGGATCCATATGGAAGCTAGGCAGATAGATCAGCTCCCATAGGCACCAGCAGTTGAGGAGGTTTTATTGAATTTGTATCTAATTTAGAATCACATATGAAAGTAGCCTAGGTCCATTAGAACAAATCACATTTGAAAAAAACAAAAGATTGGGTTATATGTGGGTGGGAAAATACATTTTCAGCCACTTTTTATGGAGGGTGAACAACTTAGTCTTGTCAGTTATTAAATCATCTCTTGATCCTCATTGATGCTCCTTTTCTGGGATCCTTGCCTGTAATTGTCTCTCCTTCTTTTAATTTTTTTAACTTGCACATCATCTTTACTTTTTCTTTACTTCTGCATCCCGGGTTATTTTTTAACAATTATTTTTCTAATATAAATGATGCTCAGATCTAATTTAACCATATTCAGCCATTGGATTTCAGCCATAACGGTTACTTATTCATCTGCTTGTAAGAATAAACAGGACGAACTAAGCAGAGATGTTTCACATCTCAAGTACACGACACGTACAGCTGTGTTTGTGCACTCCGCATGTAAAAACACCCGTCAAACCGGAGTAATAAACACTCATCAGTGACACAAGTCTGCTGTCAGATTAATGTGTCACGCGGAGGCAGCGAGCAGAGTGTTGCCAACATATGTCGATGAAAAGACTATTTGCCACCTACTATTGACTGCTGTGTCAATACGCCGCGCACAAACGGAGGCTGGAGATCACCGGGTGACGCGTTTTATTACGTCTGAGAGATACCACAGTTTGACCACTGATAGAGCCATTTATCTTTCCTTTGCTTTGTTATTAATTTATTGCCGGACAACCACATCACAGTACAGCGAGCAGGGATGTATAATGTCATTCATGGACCACATGGAGGATTGTAGCTACTCAAACTGGACTGCTCCTGTCCTATGAGTTGGAATATGTTTTCAGGAATGGGTTATGTGTAATGTGTTATTGTGAAGCTCCAGGTTATCACCCTAGAGTAGGCCAGACCAGTAAAATATTGTCATAATAACATTACATTTTAAATACATGATGAAAATGTCTGTATGTTCACAAAAAAAATATTACTCCAGTAAATGACTACAATCTCAACTTAAAGCCAATTGTAATGAAACCTTCTAGTGTAAAATACAGTGAAGGGTCTAAATAACTTCTCCGATGGCTGTTGCATTATGGGTGTTTTTACAAAAGAGCATGGCTGTGAGGCTAATGCTAGTTCGCTCTCTTCGTGGCAGCATCTGTGATATCTCAGCTCAGGTCTCTGTATTGTGGTGTCTCTGCTACTCTTTTCTTTTTTTTAAAAAAAATCAATGTTTTCTGAGATATTATTACCTGTTACTTGGGATTTTGGCTGAATTGGAGCCTCTTGTGGACCAGTTCTGGCCCACAGCTCTTATGTTTCACACCATTGCCCAAGACAATAACAAGTTTTTCATCCTGAGTACATGAAATGTAAGTTTCTCAAAATGAGACAGGTTTTTTTTTCAGTAAAACGTTTCGACATATGTTTTCACTTTGGACATGACTGTGTCGGGATGTTGTCATCTGGTTTCTTCCACTTAGACTCCAAGAAGATGTTTGGTTCCTGAAATTAATCACCCATCATGACAGGTATTAGGAAATCTTCTCAGAAGAAGTGAATACTGATATGTTTCCTCTTTGCTTCCCTTCTCATTTTTCTTTGTGCAAAATGTGTTGAGGTGAATGTGAAAACAGTGATTGGCACATTGGCTGTATGTCGTGTGTGTGTGTGTGTGTGTGTGTGTGTGTGTGTGTGTGTGTGTGTGTGTGTGTGTGTGTGTGTGTGTGTGTGTGTGTGTGTGTGTGTGTGTGTGTGTGTGTGTGTGTGTGTGTGTGTGTGTGTGTGTGTGGAGTCTTGGACTGCAACTCTGAACTGGAGGAGAATAATCCTCAGGAGCTGCCAGCAGCTTTGCCAGCATATTTTTACATTCCCTGATAAGTAGCGCATACCACACAGAACAGGGAAGTTTGTTTCTTGTACATGTCTCAAATACAAATATCTTAACGCGTGCCAGACAGGATCCTCGACTGAACGCTGGGAATGTTTTCGCAACACTTAACAGGTTTGGTTGCCCTCTTCTGGACTCTGAAACTGAGAAATTAGCTCAAGACAAATAGACAAATGAGAAATGCACAAAGATGATGCTATATGATACAACTATAAATGTTTTCTAAAATTTAACGCACCGATTTGTAGCTGGAGTTTTGCTTCAGGCTGGATTTTGGTAATCCTGCTCTGTTTATGACACAATGTCCTTTAGAGACAGAAAAATAGTCTTTTTAAGTTTAAATGTTGATTCACTGAGATGATTCACTGAGGGTTTGTATGTTTGTGATATCAGAGACAAACGCGGTCACTGTTGTACTAATTAA
This sequence comes from Lipophrys pholis, assembly GCF_963383615.2. Lineage (NCBI taxonomy): Eukaryota > Metazoa > Chordata > Actinopteri > Blenniiformes > Blenniidae > Lipophrys > Lipophrys pholis. The sequence goes on along the minus strand of NC_137639.1, from coordinate 27,720,118 downwards.
GTGCAGTAATGGGGAAAATCCTACGTGCGATCCATTAGTAGGCATGTGTCGGGGATTTCCACCAGAGCGTGTAAAATACCGGAAGGAGTACACCGTATGCTAATAGGTTAATTTACTTTACGCACTGTGATTTACAACACCTAAAAGCAATCGTGGTGTTAATGACTGTATTTAGCACATCTGAAAGGGATGTGCAAATGTGCTGCTGTTATCGCAGAGGAAGACTCATCTTCAGCGAACGTCCCGACACTTTGAAATGGTTTTAAGGCCCCATTAACACAACATCGTCAACTGCCGTAGCATTTTGGGTGTGTGTTTACGCAACAACGGTTCATGGAGTCACTTAAAATGTGCCTTTTTGAAATTGCTAAAAAAAATCTATCTCCATGGAAACTGAGAAAACGCAACTTTTCAAAAATGCCGTGACTGTGAATGTGCACAACGGCCGTGGGAAATAGTTATTCTGCACATGCTCAGTAGACAATCAGAACAATGTTTCCTCCAGATTGTCTTGACTCCCAGTCCATATTCTCATCGGACTTGGTAGTTTTATTTTGACAGGCACTGCAATAACAAACCAACCTGGGCGTCTGTCCACTAGAATGTCCGTGTTCTTCCATTGTTAATGTTTTTATCGTATTGTTCTCTGCTGCATGTGTGTGTGGTTTCATTACAAAAACTTTTGAGTGTTTATCTCTTTTATCTTAAATCTTGGTTTTTCCCGGCAATGACTTGGTCAAAGAAAGTAAATTTTTTTGTTATATTAACCCTTCTGTTCTCATAATCTGTGGACTTTCTGCTTCTAATTATTGTGTAGTTTGTGTGTGACATGTTGTGATATGTGAGACTCCGAGTGCTGTTGTCATTGAAACGGAAAGTTTTGCCTTTTTACTTGAAATCATTGCAGAGTGAACGGGCCCCCAGTGCAGTAAAGTATAACATTTTTCAGACCTAAAATCGCACAAGCTGCACGAGGCTTCACGTTGCACAACGTGGCTCTGCTTGATCTCTGGTGACTTGAGACGAGTTCATTCATTTTATGTTAATTGGTATCAAGTTCATTTAAACATAGAACTGAAGGGTAATATGGAGTTTGAACCACATCAGTCACATGAGAGTAACAAACATAAGTGCTTCAGAACTGAGTTACCGCTCATCACTCATGAATGCCTTCCAGACTGTTTCCGTAACGGTGAAGCCGAACCCAAGGAAAAGGCAATTTTCAGAGTTCTTGAGTGAGAGAGGAGTTTTAGGAAACTGACTGTCGGTGAAAAATGACAAATAGACTGCAGGAGATGTCATTTGTTTGACCCCTCATTCGATCCCCACCTGCTCCTTAAGCCTCTCTAACCACATTACACTATTTCCTCAGAAGCGACTCCTCACAGTCTCACACACTCGGTTTATTACAGTCACCTATCACTGTTTGACATCCATTGAAGTTTTCTCTCATTGTTCTGCTCCAGACATCTCACATGAGCTGAGAGCGAAACAGGCAGCAAGTAGACCTCACTCAGCCCATGAATATATTAATACACTAACCATGTAATGATGTAAAGCAGGAGTGTCAAACATAAAGCCTGCTGGTCCACAAGAGGCCCAATAAACCACCACGAAAATTATGAAAGAATTTCAAACAAAACTCAAATTGACCGATTTAACAAAATATATACTTTTTAAAATTAATTTAAATAAAGAAATATGACACTGAGACCCGAGCTGAGATGTCGATGATGCTGTCATGAAAGTGAGCTAACTCGCATTCGCCTCAAAGTCGTGCTGTCAGAGTGTAAAATCACCCATAATACAACAGCTACATTAGAAGTTGTCTTGACACTTCACTGTGTTTAGCACCAGAAGGTTTTAATTAAAATTGGCTTTATGTTGAGATTGTAGTCACGTTCTGTAGTGATTGTTTGGTTTTGTGAAAACATCAGCATTCTCATCACATATACTCTGCGCCACAACAAAAACAATCATTTGTTTTGATCTGTTCTTATCTACGTATATTAAGTTGTTTGATAAGCCAATAAGGAAGCCTTTTGTGACCGCTAAAATAAACAGGAAAGCAAGCCTTTTGTACTCGACCTATATATGGGCACAGAAAGATTGACCGAGGTCGCGTCACTCCTGCTGGATCAGATAAAACAAACACGGTTGGTTTAACAGCCGTTGTAAAGCTCTGTGCTTCCTACACGTGAGATCCCAAACAGCGTGCTGCCCTGAAGGAGCAATATAAATACGAGCTGAAGAGAGGGGGATTTAAAGGAGTCTGCTTTAACAGCCCTAAACTACAAACTAGTCTCAAGAGGGTAAGTGCTGTGCTGCGAACGACGCGGTGACTGCTGATGGGGACGCAAGGAGTCAATGAAAATGTCTTCTTTCAACTGCATGAGTCTTTTTCACTCACAGATTTGCAGCCTGGCTCCGTGTTAATGCCAGCAGAGTCTCAGCTGTTGCTTGTGTTTATTGTGTGTTTACCAGAAAAGCAAGCATGTTCTCTTTTATTTCCAGGAGAAATAGAGCTGTTTTGATTCACGTTACAGAAATTAGCTTTGTGTCAGTGCCGTACCATGACATGCCTGAGACATCCCATACTGAGCTGGGATAGTGGGGAGGAGGGGTGAAGGGATATTTTGTAGTGAAAAGCACTTTTGCTCCTCTGGTTTTCTCATAAAAGCATACCGGCTAAATTTTTGTCTTTATGAATAAAGTTTTCTTTCTCTCTGTTAACTCTTTGATGGATTGGCGACTTGACCAGAGTGTAATCTGTATTTTGTAGTAAATAGTTGTTCTGCACATGCATGAGTCGAAGGACAATAACAAACATGGCGGCCTCAAAAGTGTCATGACTGCCAATCCATATTCTCCTGGGACTTTGTGTTTTTGTAGTTGACAGTCACCGTAAAAACAATCCAACTTTGTCATCTGTCATATCATCTACTTGTTAATGTTTATAGCATATTGTTCTCTGCTGCATGTGTGTGTTGTTTCATTACAAAAACAAACAACAGCACCCACTAGTGGTCCAACATAAAAAACTACGTCATTTTCAGTGTTCCCACCGTTGCCATGAAACTTTTCTGAAACAAAAAACAAATAAACATGTGTTTTCACTTGTGGTGTGAACAGGACCTGAATTTGGTTCAGTGAAAGTAAAGAAAGATGCATTTGGTTCCAAGAGGTAAAAATTAAAGAGGAAACCTGTACGAAAACAGACTGAGTAACGACACCTCTGTCTTTTCCAGATCCACCACGATGATTTGGACTCTGATCACTCTCAGCGCTCTCCTTCTTGGAGTTCTCACGTCTCCAACTCCGTCTGCAACGCCGGCGACCTCCACACGGGAAGGACCCTGTCGGCTCCACAGGTCTGGCCGGTCTGCAGACTGTGTGGGACAGCAGCTCGAGACAGTCCCATGGAGACAATTTCCATCGACCCTTGAAGAAATAGATCTCTCTTACAATAGACTCCAAGCTGTTAATGCAGGAGACTTCAACCGACTGCCCCGGCTTCGCTTCCTTCAGCTGTCCTTCAACAATGTCTCACGCATCGACGACCAAGCCTTTAAGAGCAACACACGACTGGAGCATGTCAACATTTTCAATAACTCCCTGCGGGAAATTCCCGCCGCAGCTCTGGCACCACTCTTGAATCTCAGAGTCCTCCTCATGTCCAATAACCTTTATAAACATGCGACTTTGGCAGACAGCTTCTCCAAATTGGTCAACCTCCAGGTCTTGTCGATGGGCGGTCCTCTGGTGATGGGCCTGAAGAAAGGAGACTTTCAGGCCTTGAAGAACATCAGTTTACAAGGTTTCGCCATCAAATGTTCCTCTAACCTGAGTTACTACGAGCCTGGAAGTTTACAAGTCATTCAGACAAAGCAGATGGGCTTCGACATGGCCATAGATCAACGGCCGGACGCCCTCCCGCACATGCTGCGAGACCTCGCCAACAAGACATTCAGCAACCTCCAGTTTCGCAACCTCTTTGAATTCATGTACTACATGGAAAATGAGGACATTTTCCAGGGTTTAAAATACATAAGGGCCAATCGGATCATCTTTCACAGAGGAAAATTCAATGAAAATCTCCTCCGGATGTTTTTGTTGAACGCGCAAGAGGCACCTATCAAAAAGTTAAGGCTTCAATACATCGACTTCGCTCGCTCACCAACGTTTGTGGACAATGGAGAAGGTTCAAGCATCACTGACCTCAAACTGGATGAGCTGGATCTTTGGTAAGAATCTTTTTATTCAAGGATATCATTGACTTTTTCATCATGTTAAAGACACTTTATTTTGAAACACAAACGCATTAGAGTTGGTGGTTTTTTCAGAACAAAGGATCATTTGCCGATGACAGTTTGCCCTCCACGTGCACATATCCAACACCAATAATCTCAATTTCTTGCAGGTATATCAGCAATCCGGATGTGCTGCGATTCGACTGGCGTTTCACTTGGTTCAACAAAGTTGAAAAACTCTCTTTCCAATATGTGTACTTCAACTCAGTGCCATGTGATGCTTGGGTGGAGATGGTAGGTGTAAAGACACTGGATACCTCCAATAACCGACTACACAACAACTTCCTTTACAACCAGCTCTGCGACTACAGGGGCGCCATGCCAAATCTCCACACCTTCAATTTAAGCACCAATGAATTAACCAGCTTGAAGGACTTGTCTTCCCTCACGAGGGAGTTCCAGCAGCTCCAGGTAGTGGATATCAGCAACAACAATCTGGGATCTGCGGAAAGCAGCCGAGACTGCGTCTGGCATCAGAACGTCACGCGCCTTATTGCTCACCACAACCAGTTTGTGAGCAAAGCTCTCGCCTGCCTGCCCAGCACAGTGCAGTACCTGGACCTGTCCTACTGCAGCCTGGACCAGCTCAACATGGCGTACTTCCATGAAGCCACCAACCTGAAAGAACTCCTGCTGAGTGGGAATAAAATTAAGTTCATCCCGACAAAATGGCGGAGTCCATCTGTGCAGCTGCTGGCTTTGGATGGAAATTCATTTGGCCTCATCAGCAAGGAGTCTTTCCAGCACATGCCTCAGCTGTCTCGGCTTCGAGCAGGAAACAACCCCTACCACTGCACCTGTGAACTCCACACGTTTGTCGAAGATACCCTCTCGAAAGGAAAGGTTAACCTCACGGACTGGCCCTGGAACTACAAGTGTTACCACCCAGAGATCTTACTGAACACTCAGATATCGAAATACTTTCCTGGCCACGTCGCGTGTGACATTAGACTGGTTATCGTGATCTGCGTTGCAACTACGACAGCAGTGGTCTTAATACTTGTGCTGATTTGCTATTTCCTTGATTTGCCTTGGTACACGAAAGCCACGTATCAAATCATCAGGGCCAAGTACAGAGCTCACAAAGAGAAAGTGATTGGGGAGCCAGATGCTTTCACATACCACGCTTTCATTTCGTACAGTCACTCGGACGCCGAGTGGGTGAGGAACGAGCTCATGCCCTGTTTGGAGAACAACAGGAACCCGTATCGTCTCTGTATTCATGAGCGCGACTTCATGCCAGGGAGGTGGATCATCGATAACATCATTGATAACATTGAAAACAGCCGCAAGGTACAAATTTTATTCTCTTTATTTTTTCATTTCTAACCACTTTGCAATTTCTGAAAAGCAAACAAAGACTTTCCAAATTCACACATGAATTATTCCCAGTAATTTATATATATATATAAGTTATTTGGGTGAAACCCTGATTACTATTTTATTAAAATATGCATTTTTTCCCCAACTTTATTTATAGAGCATTTTGAACATTATAGACAGACCGTGTGAAATACAACAATGTAAAAAAAAAAATTATAAAGTTAACATAGATAGTCATAAAAAAAGAATAAATAAATAAATAATTAAAGGGAGGTGAAATTTTGCACAAGGAAAGATCCAGAGAAAAGTGTATATAGTTTAGAAAAAGATCCGAAGGAGCTTCAAGTTATAAAGCCCCTCATCAACCCAGTGAGAATGTGAAAGAGGAGTAGGGAGCTTGCAAAAAGATGCTTTTTGGATGATGGATGTGATGTAAGAGCCCGTTTACACAACAACGTTTCAGATGAAAATGCATAATTTTTGCATTTTTATTGCAGAAAAGTTTTGCTTTTCAAATGAAAAGTTTTTGACGTCTGTTTACATGAAAACTGCAGGTTCACTGAAAATAGTGTAGTTTTCAAGTTAGGCCACTAGTGGTTGCTGTTGTTAAGTTTTGTAATGAAACTACCAAGTCCCACGAGAATAAGTATTTCAATGCAGTGATTTCACTCAGTTTTTCCTCTTTTTTTTTTTTTCCTTTTTCCCCCAGGTGATATTCATCCTCTCTCGACACTTTGTTAACAGCGAGTGGTGCAACTACGAGCTGTACTTTGCTCAGCAGAGAGCGATGGGAAAGACGTTCAGTGATGTTATCCTGGTGGTGAAGGAGCCCATCGACCCGAGCTCCCTGCCCAGCAAGTACTGCAAGCTCAAGAAAATGCTGAGTACCAAGACGTACCTGGAGTGGCCGCAGCAGTCTAACCAGCAGCCGTTTTTCTGGGCCCAGCTGAGGAGCGTCCTGGGAAAGCCCTCGATGTCCCCAGAGGGAGCGAACAGCGTGAAGAGTCACACTTCGTCCACGGGAGTCAGCGGCGTGGCTGGACGCCCCATGGACGACAGGATTGCAGGAGGACCCGAATTGGACAAAGAGACTCCGCGACAAGTTGTGTCAGTAGCTACGTGACAGAAATACTGACCAAGTGCCTTGTTTTGTTTTCTCGTGTTCTCTCGATGAAGGGTCATCCCGCTAACCGGGGAGCAAAAGATGTTGTCGTCGTGACAAAACCAAAAAACACAACCCCATCGCTGTCCGTGGACATTTTGTCACGTATCCTACTCGGTGTGAGTCGACGCCCTCTGTTGCCCTTTCGATCTGAACGTCTCGGGCCGGCAGTCCGGGCGTCCGGAGCCAAAAGGCCAGCGCAAATGAGAAGATCTCCCCTTTCGCTCTCTGTATAACAAGCAAACTGTCAGGAAACGGTGGTGTGATGTGCTCTGCTACATTTCTGGCCCTCAGAGTTTCAAGATCATCGATGTGAGATGTTCTGGGGGAAAATCAGACGCTGTGCACATCGTTAAGATAAGAAGTGATCGTACAGAAGCATGAAAATTGAGAATTTGAAACGCCCCAGCATTCTCTCAGTGTTTTCCCTCCAGTTCACTCTCCAGTGTTTCAGGTTTACCAAACTTGTCCCACATAATCTGTTTGTTTGGGTTTTTTTTTATCAAATGCTTCTCAGCTACATGCAGCCTTCCTTATTTTATCTTATTGATTCACTCCTAACAATTACAAGCTAATACAAATTAAAGCATAACACACTGATAAACATGACGCACCAGAACACACACTCCTCCACCAACTAAAGCTATTACAGTGAGATAGAAATTAGTGTTTAAAAATAATATATGCAACATTGATAATATGTCTGAGCCTTCAAGTGTCTTTAGGTGTATTATTTTGTATAATTAATTATTGGTCTAAAGAACCTGCTTTCTGTGCACTGAATGTACTCACATGGTCAGGATTGGAAACGACCAGCAGATGACACCATTTGACTCATTATTTTTCAGGTGGACGTTGGCAGGAGGGTTTGGGTTAGTCCAAACCTTTTTCTTGAGGGACACGGAATTTGTTTAGCTTTTTTTGTGTCACAAAAAATACAAGTGAATACAAATAAATAAATAAGTAGATGTATAAGTTTTAATTTATCTCAAGGATACGGGTGAGTCGAGCGTGAATGTCTGTCTGCAAAATAGGCAAAGGAAAACTTGCAAAGTAACAGCAGGAGGAGGAAGAGGAAGGTGAATGTGCAGGCTGTGTAGGAGGAGCGATGAAGTCGACAATGGTAAAAATCTGGTTCCCTCAAGAAAAAGTTTGGGAACCAGTGATATAGAGTGAAAACCCACGCAGTTTTGGGGTTTTTGTTGTTGTTTTTTTACATGTGTTTGTGCTCTATTACTGCACTTCAATAGATTTCATAGATACTCTCTTACATTTTAGACTTTGTTGTCAATGTGCATGTGGGTAAAAGGGAATTGTAGGCGCACTGTATTCATTTACATTCACATACACTTAAAATGTTTCAACTGAAACTGGTAAAAGTACCAGGACAGGTTGAAGTGCAACACTGTTTAAAGTTTGGGTGATATGGAGTCGTTGGCATGTGATCTTGTTTTTTTTTTTTTGTTTTACTTTTCTTTCTGTGAAGAAGTGGATTTGTTACTTTTACTTGTTATAAAGTGTTTTATTCTATATCCGTATGTCTGTGTCAGTGAACAATGTGAGTACTTTTGCCTCTTCTGGGGATGTTTTTGTGTTGAAACTTACAAGATGCTGATTTTGAGAAAAAAAAAAAAACAAACACAAATTGACATCTCATTTCATTCTCATTTTTTTATTGTAAAGGTGACGTGTAATGAAATTAAAACATGTCTCCAGCTACAGCTGTGTGTTCTTTATTGGGAGAAACTCAAATTGGGGTGATCTGATGTTGATATTCTGGTTTTTGCATGTTAGAGAAGACTTCAGTCAAGGTGTGCATGCGCAGAAGCAGTGCTTCAGAAAGTTTGTTTTCCTCTAACCAGCAGGGTATTTACGACAAAGTGACAAAGTGGGAATTAGAAAAAAAATAACGAGATTTCGTAAGTCACATAAGGGATTGATCAAGTCAAAGAAAAGAGTTTTTAGGACTGATTTCCCTCAAAAGTGTGTCTTTGACAAAGTTTGTGGTTTCATAATGAGCAAGGAAAATGTTGGATTTGGCCATATTGTCACAGGATTATGTTTCTCTTGAGAGAAACACCAGAGAAATGACTTTTTCCTGTTTTACAGAGATTCTCATACACTGCATATGCGATATTCAGTCAGTGTTTGCTCACACAAAGCTGCAGAAATGAATGTCAACAAACCCCCTGCAGTAAAACTTTCATTGCAGCACTGTTTGGGGTAAATGCCAAATGTAATTCGGTGTCCCGCTTAAATCTCCAACAGGAAGCATGAAAATATCCATAAAACCTTTATCCTCCGAGCCGCATGCAGACTCCGATGTAAATCACCTGAAACCATTTCAGCGGACTGCCCTGCAGCTAATTTGTATTGCTCGTCGATTTCTCCTTTCATTCAAACTTAATCGTTCCCTAACTTGCAAATGATGTGAAGTATTAGTCACACCTAATTAGCTTATGCAAGGCTTATTAAATGGACACACACTGAGCATAATGGGAATGAATACTACAGGAAAGAAAAGGGATTCCCAGACACTGATTCTTGGCCTGTTTTTTGTTTTGTTATTGTTTTAATTATTGTGTGTGTGTGTGTGGGGGGGGGGGGGGGGTTCTCCTGGTATCCCAGTTCCCTCTGAAGGTACAGAAACATGTTTGAGGTTACTCGGTGACTCTAACGGGCCAAATTGAACCATTTCAAGTAGAAATGCAAAACTTTTGTTGCGTTTTGGGAGTCAGTTGGTAAAGAGAAGGTCTCTGTTTAAAGCACTATGTGCTGCTTTTTACTGAATTCTACAGATCCGGGATATGTTAATCCAGTTTGGCCCTTAATCCCAGTATACTATTATTATTTACGTTCTATTAATAAATAGTTTTTTTACAAGCCATTTTGATTTCTTCCTCGACACTTCCAGCTCCTCTGAGCTGGTTGGTTGGAGGGAGGCGCCTCTCCCACCTGATCCAAGAGCGCGCAGGTGCCACCCTTAAAGCTGATTAGGTCAGACCTGACCTGCAGCCACTTCCACCAACACCTGTACGTGTCACCATCCAGGTAAGTGCCTGCTCGCTTTATTTCACTCTTTCATCTTTTATTATTGTTTTTTTGAACCACGTCTCACACATTGACGCAGTTTATCGTCACCAACGCCGCGTCTTTAATTAGCTCCGGGAGTAAATGATTAACGCAAATCACCGCTAATAATTGGAGGAATCATTGAGAGGACTGATGTCGCATTTTGTGTTCTCGAAGTGGAGACATCCACACTTTATACACACACACACACAGCTATGTGTTATTCATGCAAGCACCGGCTGCTCTAATAAAAGCTTACAAAAGTCATCAGTTCCAATGATGAGTCCATCTGCGTTAAGGCATCAGCCCGTGCATGGAATGGAATGTAGATATCCATTTCCCGGTCCAGCCGCCCTGCAGGGGGTCTCTCCTTTTGTTCGTGGAGGTGGGAGGTGACTGGCTCAGCTCCCCTGTCTCCGCTCTCAGGTGTCCCTCAGTGAAGGGCAGGGGTAAGACGAGACATCTAAACTGCTTTAAACGCTTCCCTGCCCCTCGCGTGTGTCCCCTCTCCGGCCTCAAGCTGAGTGAACATCAGTCAGGATTTGTAATCAGAGTACTTCCATTCATTGAGTTTGAAACTAAAAGTGCAGGTTCTGAATACTGGGGGATTAAAATGAACTCCACAGTAATCGAGAACAGGGGTGTCACTTATTATTGCCCCGTTAAAGACCATCAACCACAACTGAAATGAATCCAGTGAAAAGCCACATTTACCATTAGTTACCTTTTTCAGTATTTGTAACTGCAGATACTTTGGTAAGAGTAGTAATTGAAGTATTTTTTTGCACGTATAGATTCTGGAATGTAGCCAAGTACATGTGTACACACGATAAAGTATTTGACTAATTCAATGTATGTGCATGGAGCTACTTGATATTTAGCAGTGACGCAAATCATGATGCCACTTTATTATTTTTTTACTAATTTCATTTTAAAAACAGATTTTTAGACTGGTAATGTGTTCTCCTGGGATCTAAACTTGATTTGTAAAACCCAAACGCTCCTAAATGTATCGTCTTCTGCAAGGAGAAGTACAGATATTTGTTTTTAAGTAATTAGATTATGTAACTTAAATAGCATTACTTCAAATCTTTTGAAGCAATTTGTGCTGTTGGATCTGCATTTTTATATATATATATTTTTTTTTAAAGTGGTTTAAATCTACATGTTCATGAGACCAGTTACCATAGTGATATTGCATAATAGTGGAGAAATGTGCTTTAAATAGATATTTATTCCAAGTGCGTGGATCTGAATCCTTGCTCTTGATGTGACAAAAACCTTCAATGTTATTGAGAAAAATCTAATTTGATTTATTTTCCTCCTGATCTGAGTCGATTTGAAAAGTCTCTGCTGGGCTCAAGCAGAACTCCATTACATCGACTGGTTGGGTGATGGAACGCATCATGCAAGCCTTTTTTTTTTTTTTTTTTTTTTTTTTTTTAGCGTAATTCTTTGAGGATGTTAACGTTGGCGTTGCAGGCTTTTTGTGCCACATTCTGAAGTATCGTCGGCATAATTCTCATTACAAACCTGCTCGTGGTGTTCTGCAGTTTTGGCCAAGAGCAATGGTTCACTAAAAACATGTTGCTGTCGGGTTGCCAGGTAACAGAAGTCACGGCGGTGTGAAGTGCGTCTCTGCAGCTGCTCCACGCCGACATGAAAATGACACCAGTCTGATCCGAAGCACTCGCCTCTGCATGTTTTTAATTCCAAAATGAAGTGATGCCATGCAATTCCTGCTCCTTCACTGCCAGCATCACCTCCTGATGGAATTAGTTCAGTTAACATGCTGTCAAATAAAAATGCAGAGGATTGTAGCTGCTTCAATTGTGTCCAAAGTTAAAAAATAAAAAAAAAAAACACTTCCCTCCTGCCCTGCAGTGCCTCTGCAAAGCTGCATATTTGGCAAACTCGATGCTGCAGCCACTTAAGCTTCCTGCAGGGTCTGTCAGTGTTGCTGCATTCAAGGATTTCTCCTGCAACCGAGCTCATTGTGGGGTTTTTGTTCGACCAGACGAAACAAAAAAAAAACAAACTTTGTAATTTGCTCCTGGCTTGCAGGACAGCGACAATGTGTTCCAGCATGCAAGGAGCGATGGAGGAACTCATCAAGGTCTTCCACCGATATTCGGCAAAGGAAGGTGACAAGTACAAGCTCAACAAGAAAGAGCTGAAGATCTTGTTGCAGGAAGAGCTCTCCGACTTCCTGGCAGTGAGTATCTGTTGACGAAGCACAAACACTCATTTTTTTTACACACTTTATTCCACCTAATGATACTAAATAGTAGTTAAACAGTAAAATTTAAAGCTTCAATGAACTTGGACTAATGTGGTGTTAATCTTAATGAAGGAGGCTTGTTCAGCGTCACAAAGCTGGATTGTTTTTAAGAGTTAATCAATATTGTATAATTCAGGCTGGGAAAAGATTTTGCCATGAATTTCTTTTTCAAGTTCCTTTTTAGTGACATGAGCTGAATGAGTTTCCTTTAGTTCCCTGTGAAGCACTGCGACTTGCCTCGTATCTCAATTCAAGGCTCCGTTCGCGTCACATTTCAAGTGAAAAGGTTTTCGTTTCAGAAAAATTGCACGGTAACGTTCTGGTCCTGAATAACTCATTTCATCGCATGTGACTATAAAGAGCTTAAAAATCTGTTTAGATACAACTTGAAGTCTTTACTGTATTTGGACTAGCATTTTCAATAAACCCTTATTATTTGCACATTTTGACTCATTTGAGTAGATGTGATGGGAGTCGTCTCTCTCCTCGAGCTCTGATGTACACGACAGTGTTGCATCTCTTATTAAGGCTCCCTCGGCTGCTAATGAGGCGAGTTCACACTGCGTTTAACAGCGAGCGATAACATCAGAGCCATGAGAGGAGCGTTTAATGACGGCGCACTGCGAGACCCGCGGGACAATTTTGACATGGTAACAACAAAGAGACACACCAAGAATAATGTGTAGAAAACTGCAGGGTGAAATATATATTTAACAGTGGAAGGTATGGGGAGGGGGGGGTGTAATGGTAGAAATTGTTGTCACAGAATAAAGGTTTCTTGTCTGAGGTTTTTATTCGAAGCTTCAAGTCACACAGAACAGAATTGTCTGTATGAGAGTGGGACTGCGCAGACAGAATTTTTTTTGTTTGACCTTTGTCGCCTTCGCCGAGTCAATCCAGGTACAAATGGTTAGATGAAGGGGGGTCAGTGGGTAAAATTCCCCCTACAGCAGTGAAATCTGCAAACTTTCATCTTTTATTTACTCTTGCCGACACGGGATGAAACAGGATGTACTTCTTGGAACACAGAGCTCGACTATGCAGTAGGTGTTGGTTCTGTTTAGTTTTGTATGTTTTTATGCTGAGTTTGTCTGCATTTTGCATGAAGTTTTGTGTAACAAAAGAGGTTTCCAGTTACCACATGGTTGGATCTGCAGTGACTGAGTGCAAAAATTGGGGATTCCTTTACGTTTAACCACTATTACCAGGTGTCCAACACATTTTAGTTCAGGGGCCAATTACAGCCTAATCTCATTTCAGTCGGTCGGAAAAGGTAAGATTTTCTTTGTGATGGGGAAATACCCATTTTCACAAAACTAAAACAATTACTGCAGAAAATGACTACAATCTTGACATAAAACCACTTTTAATTGTGAAAATTAGAATGAAATGTTCCCCCAAAGAACTTCTAGCTTTTGCATCATGGATGTTTTTAAGAACTTGCCCTTGGTGGTTTGGCTGGTTTTGAACCATTTTTTGGCCCATGGGCCTTATGTTTGGCAACCCTGACTTGGCAGGTTAGTTTCATGTGTCGTTGTCTCAGTCTAAAGCAAATCGGTTTCTCCCATCGGGCACAGACTAGGAATAGTTTCCAATCATTTTTACAGTTAATGTCTTTCTTTAAATCCTTTTTATATGAGCCAAGTTATGACCCATCATGTTGGCTGGAGACTCTGTATTGCTGATGGTTATTTCTTATTCAATGTGGTGTTTTTTTTTTTTGTTTTTTTTTCTTAGTGCTCCAACGACCCCCGCGTCGTGGAGAAGATAATGGCCGACCTGGATGAGAACCGGGACGGTGAAGTGGACTTCCAGGAGTTTGTGGTCCTGGTCGTAGCGCTGACCGTGGCCTGCAATGAATACTTCGTGGACGCTCATAAGGGCAAGAGCAAGGGGGGCTTGGCTTAACACTGAATCTCCATCATTCCAACATGCACTGTGACCATTTGAATTGTGCCTTGTGGAGTGAAAAGATGAATCCCTCACAATGTTCATTTTGTTCCTTAAAGTTTTCCTGAATAAAGATGCTGTGAAGATGACTTATCTGAGTTCTTTGTAGCGTCTTACGTGTGCATAGTGTGCAGCATTTATTTATTTTTCTACCACCACTGACATTTCTCTAAATGTCATGGGAATGCTATGCAGGCAGATATAATGGGGGATTTTGAGAATTTTCTGGCAACTTTGAGCACCACCCAGTGTCAAAGGAGAGAACATCATGACATCCTGACGTCATCTTTTCCCCTAATCCAACCGTGGGCTGCTCATCCTTCAGTTTTTGGGTGCAGGAACATTAGATGACGTCGGTACAGGAGGCTGCGAGATGCAGATTCTCAAGTCGCACAGACATTTCAGCCCAAAAGAGGTTTTTATGTAATTGCTCAAATGGTTTGTGAATAATTTGAGTCTGAATAGATTCAATTTCCACATCACAGGATCCATTATATATTTTTTGGTAATTTGAGTGTTTCCACAGTGAAATGGGACTCCAATGAAGGGGGGGGGGGTCATCTGCATGTAAATGGGGGTGGGTAACAATCATCTCGTGGTCTGGAATTTAATGATTCAGTTTATAGGACGGATATTTGACCCCTTTCATGTTTTGGGTTGCGTGATGTGTAGGGTGCACGGTCAACTCGTCTACAAAACTGCAACCCTGGACAACTCGTCCATGTGATTCCGGACATCTAATCTACCATTAATCTTTTTCAGCATTATTGATTTGACGGATTTCAAAGTATATGACACATTTGGGAAGTATTAAGTATATTTTCCACAAAAACATGTATATTTCATTATGAAGCATCTTTATTGCATATCACAGCAGATATATATATATATACACACACAATTGGACAGGTCTTAAATGTATCTAATACACCGTATGCCTTGGACTGGCCACCGCCACGGTTGTGGCAGACGCCACACAGGAAATCGGGGTGTTTTCCTGCAAGTCAACTAGTCGCCCACCAAGCACATCTGAGGGGTGACCAAACGAGGGAAACAAAGCCATGTGATACTATACTAAATATATATGGACATATACTAGATAAATGCCAAATATCAATTAGAAATGAGTACATTGTACAGTATTTTCACAGAAAAATTCTGAAATCTTGTCCGTGGGCGTGTTGTCCAGGGTTTCAGTTTGGTCGACGAGTTGTCCTACAATCATAGACAGGGCTCTCACCTCACCCTCAGACGTTCCCTCGTTTGAACCCGAGCTTGTGGAGCATGAAAGACTGCAGCTATATTGGTAAATGCAGGTGTGTAGCGACCAGTAATGTAATCATGGTAAGGATTTTTTAAAGAAATGATTACATCATTGGCTGCAGTTATTACATTTTAAATGCCACTCCCTAATGTGATTAGATTTAAGGCAAAATGTTAAAATGGCTCAAATAATGCAACAACTTAATGTTAAATGATTGCAATATGGACTTAATTACAATTAAATTGGGCAAAATTACTACGTGATTGACATTACTACAATATTGGTTCTTACAAGGTGACAGAAATAGATTTAATGGCAAGGTTCAACATAAAAAGTTGGAGTAATTTATAAAAGGATTGTTTTTTAAAACAGTTTAACCAATAGTTGTTAAAAGCGCAAAGAAGCAGCTGTGGTGAGGCTCATCTCGTTGCGCTGTATAAAAGAGGTTCAGTAGATCCTTGTGCAACATTCAACTTCCTTTGCTGCCTCTTATTTACATGATATTCCAGTTGCTTAACATATTTCTGAATGTTATATTTTGATTAGTTTTATTGCCGTCACGACTAACTGTAAATCTTTATTCATATTTTTTTGAGCTGCTGGACATTTTAAATTCCATCCATCAATCCAGGTTGCATGTTCTCCCTGTGCATGGGTTTAATAGTTCAGTCCCAAAAACATGCAATCGAATTGGACTAATTTGACTCTCACCCTGTCCCAGATCGACTCTGCATTCGTCCTTGAATTTGACATAATGGTGGCCAAGATGTATTGAACTTTACTGTTACTGTCGAGCTATCGGCTTGATCAAAAAGATAATTCAAGTTGCATATATTCAAAAATGTCATCTGGACAAAGAAAAATTAAATCCACACTTCCTCAGATGAACATGCATCACAGTCGGTCTCTCGCCACGGTTTTGAGAGCAGCCTTCTCCTCCGGCCTCATGAATACGGAAGAAGTGCGGAACGCCACACACACACAATACTGTCTGAAGAAACTCAATGCAAAGTCCTGCTACTTCATTTATTATGCAGAAGCAGTTTGTCTGGCAGGCATTTATGGCCAAATTCATCCGCAGCTCCGGTGTCGATATACAAGATAACACTGGGGTGTCTGCTTTCTACCTGCAGATGAAGGAGTCGATGAAACATTATTCCGCATTGTTTCATCGATTCATTTTATATTGTGATTGTGCTGATCAGTAAAGCGTCATCATAGCTTTTTTATTTATTTTTTTAAAATTCCAAGACTGTGTCCTGAACTCAAATGAGAAAAACAGTGATGAATCAATGAAAAATGTCAAAGAATTACACGCATTTCTTTTTACCCAGTTAAAATGTTT
The DNA here is from genome assembly GCF_963383615.2 of Lipophrys pholis. Taxonomy (NCBI): domain Eukaryota; kingdom Metazoa; phylum Chordata; class Actinopteri; order Blenniiformes; family Blenniidae; genus Lipophrys; species Lipophrys pholis. The sequence goes on along the minus strand of NC_137639.1, from coordinate 27,703,411 downwards.
AAACATTGAATACTCACTTCTTTCAATTCCTAAAAATGCTTCACAAATAATTGAAACAATTTCAAATATTCACCTCCAAAAAAACACCTTGATTTAAGTGGTTATGTATATTGACCTTCATGTCTCTCGAAATCCTTCAAATAAAACCTCTTGGGACCAATTAAGCTCTTCAGTTCAATGAAATAATGGAAATATTTCAGGATGTTCACGAGTTATGAGAACTTCCACTCTTGTGTATTATATACTTAAGTCTACTTAACACGTTGACTTTTCAAGTAGGCTTCAGTTGGTAAACTTGAATACGCCTGCAAAAATATGGCGGCGACGCCTCATTCCGTGCTGCGGAGTGAGCCAGCGTCGCCGTCATATTGGATGGGGCATCTCACTCTCCGGTAGCACCCCCGGTGTTCACAAAACTGAAAGGAATTGGTATTGGTTATACTTTTAACCAAATGGCATATTCACAGATGTCGATATACTAATCAGAAAACACTTTTCTCTATCTTTGTAAATGAGGTCAGGCATTATATGAAAACTGTCAATCAAACAATATGAAAGCAATGAAGACTTTTGATTTATGTGCTGGTTTTCATGTTGTTGCTTGATGTAATAGTCTGAAGTTTCGTCTCTGTGTGTTTATTGCCCCCTGGCGGTTATTAAACAGTATTGTTTTATGCTGTACTGCCCTTTTTTGGGGGGGGGGGGGGGGGGTCATAAATAAATAAATAAATAAATAGATAAAGAGCCTGACATAGGAGTAGGACGAAGCATAAGCATATTTACTCATACCCCTTCTCCACCTCAACCTGCTTTCAGATATTAATTTTGACCTTTTAGTTTGAGCACATAATCAAAGAGTTGCCAGTTGATTGTCAAATGGTTCTTAATGGCCCTTTTATGGATAAAGATAGTTTGCTCAGTTCTGGTAGGTAGAGAGAAGCTCCACCAGGTTGAGAGCGTCCAGGGACCTCAGGGTCTTATTTAGGAGTGACTGTAAATGTAAGAAAAAGAAAAAAAGCACAGATCTAATCGGTTTTTCACTAATCAACGTCTTAAAAGTAACCTGAGGTCATGAACAATCCCAAACTTTCAACGTCTTTTTCTTCCTTTATCTGTTTAGAATGTGCTGTTCTCTGCACGTGTGTGGTTTCATTACAAAAAACAACAACAACGCCAACTCTGGCCTGGCATGGTAACTGCATCATTCTCAGCATTTATCCTGTTTCCATGTAAATAAACATTGTTTATTGGCTGTCTGTCACAGTTAAACAACAACAAATGAACCAAACTCAAAAAACATCTCTCAATTACACATATTGACTAAAACAAAATAAGAGAGACTTTGGTAGAAAACAAGCAGTACAGTCACACAAAAACAGAAATATCACCTAAATGATTGAAATAAATAAAAAAGTAAAAAGAAAAAATTTGCTGCACACTTTTTCTTTATGTCGAATGCCGGGATTGATGTCAATTCTCATTTTTTGAATATTTTGTTTAATATTGTTTGTCAATGACAAAACACACACTACATGCGTCAAAAATCAATTTAGACAGTCAAGCTGAAATAATTTCTAATGTTTGTCAGTGAGCATGTGTGTGTACATTCTGTGTGTGTGTGTGTGTGTGTGTGTGTGTGTGTGTGTGTGTGTGTGTGTGTGTGTGTGTGTGTGTGTGTGTGTGTGTGTGTGTGTGTGTGTGTGTGTTTAAGTTCTTTTTAAGTTTGCATAAATAACTCTACTATTATGTTTAGTTTGATTGGCAGTGAACCCTGATTTGCTCCCACTGGAGGTTCTGCACTTTGCTGTACGTTGCTGTGTGAATGCGGCTCACAATGCAAAGCGCTCCGACGCTGTTCAAGACATTCCTTTTACCATTTCATTTACCACGTTGATTGTCGATCCACCTCTTCTAGTTCAGTTTTCTCCCCTGGGTGATACATTCCATGTCAATTTGAAACCAGTGGCTGAGATCTTGCGGACCAGAAGTGCCTTCAGCTAGAAGAAAATTCAAAGAAGATTTGACGTTTTGCCGATACACTGTCAAGCATTGGAAAGATTTGAGAATTCGAGACGAAACCACTTTTTGAAAGGACGAGTACAAGTACGATTAGAGAATAGAATGAGGTGAAGGTGGGGTGGTGGTGGTGGTGGTGGTGTTTACCTGTTGTGTAATCTTGTCTCGGGTTGTCAGATCTGAAAGATCAGCAGTCGTCCGAATCCTCATCTTTACGATGATCTCTTTCGCGCCTGCACAGTGCAGAGATTTCCAAACATCGCTCTCTGCGTCGCATCAGAATAAATCGCTGTAAATCTAATTCAACACAGCAGTGACCAGGAGAAAAGTGAGCATTTACCTGTGTAGCAGATGAAAGAAAACTGCATGTCGCAAGGCAGATCTTCCCAGAGGTGGTCTTGGTCCTCCACTGTACAGTACTGTCCACTGGAGTCTGGCTGCCCAGTATTCCAGTTTTTGAAGGAGCTTCTGCTCCCGTCAGACCACGTCCAGGGCTCCCGGTACAGGCCGATCCACACTTCTTCTCCTGACTGCAGCAATGTCGCATCTCGATTTTCCTGTTCATTTTCGATGAGAGCCAGGTCTTTGTGGAACGACCTGCAGTAAGTCTGTGCTTCCTTCCAGCTCTTGTCAAGCTGAATCAGAATGTATAGTTTGCCGTCTTCATTAACTACAAGAGAAAAATGTGATGAGGGATCGGTGGTTGAAATCTGAATATATATATATATATATATATATATATATATATATATATAGCCTCGTTTCCACTGTGCAGTATGTGCCGGTACGGTACGTCATGGTACGGGAGGGGTTTTCGTGAGCGTCCAATGGAAAACTTTGTGGATGGTACCGAAAGTACCGTACTCAACCGTTACCATTTCTTGTCATGCTTCCGTTGGGATACCCAGCACTGCAGAACGGTCCGATAAGCCGTCTGCTGATTGGTCAGTGATTTACGTCACTTGTATGTCTCTATGTGTCCCTGTGTGTCTGTTCCTGAAGTCAGGACTGAACTGGGAAAACAGGCGTTCACGTTTGCGGCTCCACCGGCTTCGAACAAACTACAAAAAAAAAAAAAGACAACCTGAAACTCAAAAACCTGGTTTCACCGGACCCTTTTAAAAAGTTGTTTAGTGACTTGGAGACACATCTGTCTGCAGATGTTTTAAATGATGGACTTAATTTTAACTTGTGGGCAATTATTATTTTAGTTTTTTGTTTTTTTTTTTAGCAAATATTCATGTTTTTTAATGTATTGGCATTTTTCTTATACGCTTCATGTGTTTTAAGTGCCTGTTTTGTCTGGAACATTAATGTACTTCTGCCTGTCTTGACCAAGAGACTCTTGAAAAAGAGATCTTTAATCTCAACAAGGGTTTTCTGGTAAAATAAATAAATAAACAAATAAACATCTCATCAGCTGTATGACTCCTCTGTTGTTGTTTACAATACTCCGCTTTGCCGCACACTGGTTGTTTTGTTAACTAGTTTGCATTTTATTTGCGGCCATTGGTTCCGAGAGAGTCGAGACAACTGTTGCGCAATGACGCTGATGTATCCTTACCGTCGTAACACATGAAGAATATTTTCTTATCACATGTGAGACCTCTCCAAATCCCATCATGTTCCTTCCGTATGCATGTGTCGCGTCCAAAATAACGAAGTGAAGAATCCCAGTTTTGGTAACCAGATGTACTTGGATTTCCAGTTGCTGACCACTTCCAGGAGTTTGCGTCATTGTTCATCGTTCTCTCCCAGGATTTTGGATCATCGTGCAGCCCGAGCCACAGGTATGTCGAGATACCCTGTGGTCTGTCTGATAACTGGTTTATGTCCTCCGTGCTTTCAAAGGTCGCCAAGTCAGAGTATACTTTTCTGCAGTACTTCTGAGCGTCGGTCCAGTTCATTGCTTTGTCTACGTAGTGGTATTTACGCCTGCTGACATAGGTGCTCATCACAAAGCCAATGCCTGATGAGAAGAAATGCAGCATGACTTACTTTACAGGGGGGAAAAAAAACTGTAAATACAAATGAACATTTTAAAAAAACTGATAAAAAGTCAAAACGGATTGTTTTTCACCTCAATCAACTGAAGGCCATTTGACAGAGGAAAAACTCAACAATTCCATATAAGCAAGCATGTGGGGCGATGGAAATCAAAACCACCCCTTTAACAGGAAGAAACCTGCAGAACCAGACTCAGGTGTGAACATACTGCTGTTCTGGTCAGGGTTAGGTCAGGGGTCTGCAACCTGCTGCTCTGGAGCCACATGTGGCTCTTTGGCCCTTTCACAGTGGCTCCCTGAAGATTTCACTAAATGATACTTAAACATTTTGTCTCAGTTTTGTTTCCTTTACACACCAGAGTCATTTTCAAAATTACTTTCATCTCTTGGATAAAAACTAAATCGTGGGCAAAAACTAAACTCATCCTTTCTGTCGCTTATATCACCATTAATCCTTGTACATTTTAATATTTAAAATTACTTATTTAAATTTCATCCTGTCTTATTTGATTTTTGACTTTCTATTTATTCTGCGTGGAGCGATAGTTAAAGGAAATTCCCTCGGGGGTTAATTGAGTATTTCCATTGTATTCTATTCTTTTCTAAAATGTCAAAATTGTCTGAAAAATACTGGGAATGAAGGTTGAAACTGCTAAAAATTAGGTAGAAAAAAACAATTATGTCCTGGTTGCTGCTTGACAGCTGAATGATAATCCTGTAGTTCAGTGCAGAAATGATGTACACTCATTGTATTTGTGAGAAATAAATCATAGGTGTCTTGAAACGATGCAAGGTCACTTAATTAGCACGATAGAAAGTCTCCCAATGATTTCCTTTTAGCAAGATCAAACAATTGTCATTGGAAATAATTTTTACCGAGATGGATCAAGACACCCAACACTTTATAATCCATGTGGGATGTTTCTGAAAGACAAGAAAATAAATTTCCTTAGCAAATATGATATTACTATTCCAATGAATACACACAAACAAGCCAATTCCATAAAATACAGATTTCAATGGACTATTTTCGGTAAATTTTAGAAACTTTGAATATCCTGCCTTCATGCCTGACATCTTCACAATGATGCTCAAATACTTTGTACTCACGGGTTCCAGTTCGGATGATTTAGAGGTCTTCTCAACGGTCAACTCTTAGGTTTTGCAGCAGTTTGCCCCAAAGAAGAGCTCACGTCTGCGGGTAGTCGTCTGCAGAGTCCTATTAAATGGAGTGAGGGGTAGGACGCAGCATGATCATATTTAAATATGCAAATGAGGAATTTAGCAGAGGTCACATTGTAGAGTCTAAAAAATACCGAAAAGATTCTTTTGATTAAGTCTTAGTTGCATGAAATTCTGAGAAGTCACATCTTTCCTCAAGACTTGATGCGAGTATCCAAAAGAAAATTGTAAACACTTGTTTCAAGTTGAAGTCAAATCGGATAAAAGTTGGACAGGTCAGTGTCTGACTGGGGGCGTGTTGCCTGGAGGGAATGTCAGGCTTTTTTTATTTCTTTTACTTTGAATCTAGTTTACGTCACGGATTGGTCCATGTTTTGTTGACTTCAGGTCACCATGAAGACTCTGATTCCCCCAAAAAAACTAAATGAAATTTCATGTCAAATATTTTTGAAAACCTTGTAGTCGGCGTGCCAGGCCACAAATTGGCGCTGTTGGCTGTTTATTTTCAATGAAAATCTCACACACATGCACACAGACAATAATACACTATGAGCGTTGACAATGGTGAGAACAAGGACGTTCGTATGGACAAAGGATGAAGTTAGATTTTGATTTCAGAGATTCTCAACTAAAAAACGACCAAGTCCCTGGAGACTATGGAGTTATGACGCTCACACTGGCAAACATTGTTGTCATTGTCCATTTACTCGCACATGTGCAGAACAACTATTTACTATAGCTGTGATGTATACGCACAGAAGCAGCATTTCAGAAAAGAGCGTTTTCCCCCGTTTCCTTGGAGACAGAGTAGTAGCATTTTTGAAAAGTTCCACCCCGAAAGCCATTTTCAGAAAGTTGCATTTACAGTGGCTAAGAGCATCATTGCTACCAGGAACCTCGACAAGCACCCAGAACACTTTAAAATCGAATTACTGAGGCACAGAAAAAAAAAGTAAGCTAATAACAATTGCACACCAGTTATCCGTATAATAAACAAATGACTTTTATCAAACTAATTCATGAACAACTTCAGCCATAGAACACAAAAATGTTTGGTGCAGGACAAAAAAGTTTCCCAAAATATCAACAACAAAAAAAATGGATCGTTTATATTATAAAACTAAATGGAAGAGAAATTAAAATATTAAACTATTAATCCAACCAAACATCAGCAGCGTTTTTGAAAGATGAATTGAAGTTGTACAATTGTTTAAGAATTAAATACTTTTTTTGTGTGTGTGTGTGTGGGGGGGGGGGGGGGGGGGTCCAAGTTACTCATATTATTGTAAAAGGATAGAATATTACTAGTTAAGTGCTACATATGGGGATGAAAAACTTGGTACTGACACGTCAACATCCAGATGTTGTTGTTTTTTTTTAAATATATATTTGCAGATTTGCTGTAATCAAAATGCAGCAGCAGATTCCCAGACTTAGAATCAGATCATCTGAAGATCCTTCACAAATACAGCCAGGTTATATTTAAATATACAAATGAGGAATTTGGCAAAGGTCACCTCATGGTTACCAAGCAAAAATAAACCAACCACTTCTGTTACATCTTTCTGTACCGTGGTTTCAATAACACTTTACACATTAGTTTGCATCATTTCAGTGGGTTGAGTCAGTTGATCAAACTGAGTTTCTTTTTCGATTGGGGTTTACATTGTTGATTAAAACATAAGAAAGTAGAAATATACAAAATGAAGTTGAGATAATCACCAAAGAAAATGACCGCATGCACTTTGCCTGGAGGGTATTGGTGAATTGGCCACTCCCACTTGTGCTTTGAATGTAATTCACATCAGGGATTACAAAATAAAACACAAACACATTTTAGGTGTTTTCATCTGCATATTTACCTTCAGCAGGATACTATAGTGAAACGCTGCACGGCGGCATAGTGATCAGGGCTTTCAGCAAACTTTTGTAGACGCCTTTATTTTAAATCATAATAATTAAGATTACCCAATAACTTTGTGAAAAGTCTCCTGCGGTTTGAAAATATTGACATTTTTTGCCCTCTCGTGATTCTCAAACTGAATTTTAAATCCGTCTTGTATCATAGATGTCTTTAAAACCCGGCTTGATTATACCTTAAAGATTTGCTGCTCATCAAAGGTTCTGAAAGAGTCCACATGTGCAGTATTTTCATCAACCGCGCTTCTCTTTTGTAAGCCTTTTAAAAGACGTGACTGTGTTTATTACTTTCTGACGCTGTGCCGAAGAAAAACGGGCCAGGATCCGTCACAGAGACGACTGCTGTGGTTTGAGAAAACACTTTGCATGTGGTGAAATGGTATGAGGACCGCTCAGTCGTCCTCGTCAGTAACTACATTAGTGTGTATTCAGCAGGTGAGCTAGACGGATGAGACCATAAAAATCCTTGCAATGTCCCCTGCAGTAGTGAGAGAGTACTCAAAAGAAAATGTGAGTGTATTTATCTGGACTCCCTCATTTCATTGTACTGCAAACGACCTCAAATCAAAGAAGTGGCACCATCAACCTACTGACGTGACAATTGTCGCCACCTGTTTGTTGTACTGGAGAGATTGCAAAGACAACTTTTGTGATTGGTACATTATTAAGAATTAAAGCGCTCAATAAGTGATATGCAATCTATTTTTACCTTCTAAAATCAAAAGACATGCCATAGATGTTTCAGTTTCTTGGTATCATCTGTCCTTCTGTGGAAAAATAGAGTCAACAAGCTTTGCATATTCTAATAAACGAAAATAGTGAAGCGTAGTCCCAAAAAGATAAAAAGCCGCGTTTATAGTTGAACCATTTGGGGCAGTGATCTGTCACAGATGAATATTTTAGGCATTTGATACAAAAGTAGAATTTTGACATGTATATTCATATTATTAGTTATTCCATTGGTAAATTATTTTCTCATTGGCAAAAAAGTTTAAGGTTTAGTACACATGAAGCAGAAAAGCAGGACTAAAAGCACAAATAGGGGACACCTTTTCTCAGAAAGTCACTATTTTCTATGCACATGTCGATTTTTTATTGTATATTGAAACCTCACCCGAACAGGGAGTTTGACTCAGTGTGGTTTAGGCAAATGCAGCGGCAGCAGCGGAGACACTACGTATTGATTTACATTTAATTCTACTGGTTTGAATAAGAAATACACAAATAAGGCCCCAAGACACAAATTGCTTCATTCAAATTATTGTAAGCAAAGAAAAGGTAAAATTCCTTCCCAATATTCTTTAGTCCAATTATTTCAAACTAAAAACCTAGTAGGTATGGCCCTTACTTAAAGTTGACCTTTTCTTTCAGCCGAACTCGAGCTTTCCTCCTTTGAGTCAAACTGCACTTTAGTTCACTAACACATGTAACTCACGATTGACTGGTTTCATTATAGAAACAAATGGCAGCACACACTTTTGGCACTACGTGCTAACGACAACATTTTCATCGTTTCTGCTATTTCTGTGTGAAAGCAAAACTTCTGAAATAAAAAATAAAAAAAGATGCGTTTTTAATTGAAATGTTGTGTAAACGGGGCATTAATCCTCATTCATCCTAAAGGAAACCATTTTCCTGACACAAAGCTCTCCGAGCGTGTTGATTCTTCTCGTTATCATTAATTTATAAATCTCCTTCCTCCCAGGAGGCGCCAACAATCAGATAATAGAGCATCTTCCTCCTCCTAACTGTTGAAACTTCGAGTGAATCAGTCATGAGACAATGAGGCAACAATACAGTTATGTGGATAGTTTTTACGCAGGTCTCGCTGAGGAAGACGATTAGGATTGGGTGGTGTTAAAACAAATTACATTCGATTTTCACAAACTAAAAGAGTACATCAAACACTTTGAAATGAAGTGACGTGGTACGAGGAATTGGTTATATTGAGTTATTTGGACATCACTGAATATTAGCACCTCTCTGACAGTCTTATATGAAGGAATCATTCACTCTGCGTTTGTTGTATTAAAATAACAAAGTGTTATTTATCCAAATAGCGACAGGTAAATAAAGACTTAAGGATTTTTGCAAATTTAAGTGTTTCTTTTGTTAAACTCTTGAATCAACGAAGAAGAATTGAACACTACAGACTGATACGTGATGAGGCATCAAAGTCAGCAAGGTCCTATTTGAATATGAAAATGTTTGCATAAGCATCTTCCCGAATAAATAAGTAGGACTCAGCCGGACTCCTTTTTTGTAGGCTTCACTGCAAAGAGACCACATCCAATGGATTAAAGGCTTAATTCTCTGGCAGTGAGTATGACTCTGAGTGAGTACTTGTAATATGACAGTGACTGCATCTAAAGGTATTGGTTTTGTTTGTTATTGTTCATATTTCATATTTTGTTCATATTTTTTCCTATTTCATATGTTAATTATTTTTCTGGGGGTATTTATTAATATTGACTTTGACTTTGCAGTGCTATTTCTAATGTGAGCGAACATGCAGCACTTGATAAATTTTGTGTTTTTGTGTGAAGACGATGTGATTCTGAGGAAACTGATTTCTGATCAAGAGAGGGGTGAGTGAAAAGATAAAAAAAAACAACAATAAAGAGTCTTAAATCAATCGACAAAGTTTCCAAACTTCATCATTAGGCCATGTGTTAGGCAAAATCAGAGTGATGAATGTTATTTGTTAATTTATTGATTTTCAACGAATTAAATATATAAGCAAAATGCACAAAACTAATGCAGAGAGAGAGAAAAAAAAACGGACCTCCTTCCTCAATTTATATTTTTAAAAACATTCATTTGATGTTATCTATCTATCTCGCTCTGTAGCTCTCAGCTTAAAACTGCACGTGATTTTTTTTTCACATCTGTAGTCAAACGCTGTTCTGCACGAGATCCACGTGATTTGACACACACACACACACACACACACACACACACACACACACACACACACACACACACACACAGTAATGCAAACTATGTGGCCACAGTTTGATTCGCTCACACCTCCATTGTACAATGTAGAGTTTCTTTAAAACTGTGATTTGCCTAATTAGACCACCTGGTTGGAGCCAATGTCAGTTACCTTCAACACGACCCACAGAGCTTCCAGCAGACTGGCTTTGCATCTCGAGTGTGGTGTGTTCGGTAACAAAAAACTGAGCTAAATCTAATGTGCATCAACCGCCCACTCTCTATACTGCTTAACAGTAGAACAGTATAGAGAGTGCACACTTGGGTCATTTTGGAATTACTAAATACTTTGCGCAATTGGAGGAAATCACCGTAACCTCTGGCTGCATTTACGCGACCATATTGAACAACAACAAATGAAAATTGAAATGAAACTTGCATCTTGGGTGTCAGTTTGCATGACAACAATGCTCGGAGCCACAGAAATTTATTTTTAAAACAGCTCCCAAGGTGGAACTTTAGAAAACGCTCTGACTCCGTCTCCATGGAAATGGTGGGGAAACGCTGCTGCTGGTCATGTGCACCACGGCCATAGTAAATAGTTCTTCTGCACATGCTCAGTATATAGACAATAGAACAATGTTTCCTCAAGAGTGTCATGACTCGTCAGTCCAGATTCTCCTGGGACGTGGTAGTTTTATTTTGACAGTCACCTTAATAACAATCCAACTTGGTCGTCTGTCCGCTGGAATGTCTGTGTTCTCCCATTGTCAATGTTTACAGTGTATTGTTCTCTGTGCACACGTGTTTGTGGTTTCATTACAGAAACAAGCAACAGCGTCTCCTCATGGCCTGGCATGCTAACTTCATCGTTTTCAAAACATTGTCATCGAAATGCAAAAACTTGTCTGAAAGGAAAACGTGAAAGCAAAGCTTCCTCTCTTGACATATTGTCGCGTAAATGTGCACGACCAGACTGCATGAAAATGTGTTTTTTATTATAATTTTTTTTTGCAGAATCCTAGGGCCATGGATCCAGTGCTGATTCTCCTCATCTTTGGTGAGATCAAACGTCGTCTTCATCTTCTTTTTTATTTCATTTTATAAACTCTTTTCACTGAGTTTATACAGAATTCATTGTGCACAAAGTAAACATACATTTCAAATGAAAAATACAGCACAACAGAGGAGCATTGAACATTTAAATGATGTCTAAAAATTCATGCAAATGAATCCTTTTAAAACTGAATCCAAATAAAACTGGGACAGTGGTGATGCAGATTTTTTGTTTTGCTAAAACCTATTTCTCCCTGTGATTATACAATTGTATTGTCTAAGATTTGAATTCACAACATTTTTTAAAAAAATCAATCCTGCAGTTCTTATCGATCAGTCAAGCTTTGTTTAGTCTTATGTGGAATCTTCCACCCAAAAATGTGATGATCTTTTACACTTTAAGAGGTAATATGGAGGAAAAATACATCGACTCACTCATCTAAAAATGTTGTCAATCCCCAGGACTTTACATATCCCTCTCCAACAACCTCCGTCACTTCAACTACGTAAACCTAAAGATGGACTGGACCAATGCACAGAATTACTGCAGGGTTCATTACACTGACCTGGCCACCATTCAGAACGCCAAACAGCTGACCCGGCTGGGGGCCAGACGTCCCCCAGGCTTCCGAGGAGCATGGATTGGACTGAAAGACGACCCTGCTTCTTGGAAGACGGTCACGAGGAATGACCCCAACTCCTGGAAATGGTCAGCAACTGGGGAAAAAAGCAAAACTGGCTTTCAACAATGGGACATAAACCAACCAAACAATTACGGTGGCGCCTACTGTGTGATTATGAATGGTTTTGGAAACTGGATGGATCTTAATTGCTGGCACTTGAGATACTTTGTTTGTCAGACAGGTAAGAAAAAGTGTGCTTTATTAGATCAAGTCAACCGGGTAAAAAAAGAGTCAAATGGTGCTTTTCAATATCCCGACTTGGCCCATCTCAAAAAAATGCCAATCAGTGGCCTGCCGTCTGCCGGCGTCACACTGTCTACTCACCTCAGCTCGTTTGGAACCTCGGCCATGCAGGTACCACGAAAGTACCTGGTACCAGGTACTAACACGTAATGGAAAATCGTCAAAAACGAGCCGAGTCAAGTCGGAACTAGCGGGAAAAATGCCAAAATACACAAACTTGTTCAATAATGCACTGTAACTTCGGGATTAAACCTGCAACATTCTTGAGAGACGCCCACTCTACCAACCCAGCCACATCCGCCCCCTGGAGAACCAATATGACGCCGCAAGAAGTGTCCTGAAAATGCTCACAAGTTTATTGGATGGTGTTTTTAAACTGTTTCTCTGGTTTTGTGTGTTGCAGTGAAATCAGAAACTGAGAAATCCTTTCATATGATTTCACTTCTGAAATCATGGCACAAAGCCCAAGAATTCTGCAGACAGCACCACTCAGACTTGGCCACAATTGAAAACAGTGCAGAAAATGAGCGAATCCACAGCCAGAAGATCTTTTTGGAAACATGGATTGGTCTGTACCGGGAGTCGTTTCATTGGTCCGATAACAGCGACAGCCCGTTCAGATACTGGAACCCTGGAGAGCCAAATAACTTTTGGCCCAGCGAGTATTGTGTGCTGGAAGAAACTAACCAGAAATGGAATGACGTAAATTGCAACAATGAAGTAGCTGTGATCTGCCACGAAGGTAAAACATTTACTACTATACTGCTCATTGAATGTCTTCTTGCGTACTGTGATTTTTCTATACTTGAATGAATCTTCTAGATGACATCCTGTACACAACTGTGGTAAAAGTAACTTTCCGGATGCTCACTAACCTGGCCGATCCAGGGGTTTACGATCAGATCGTCCAACGGGTACGTGTAACTGTGTTTTTTCTTTGAAGCAAAAAGAGATTACAGGAGGAACAGAAAATGAAGATTGTTTTTGTCTTATTCTTCAGCTCACTGCACTTACAGGCAGTCTGGGGCCGTACAACGTCACGCTGCAGTGGAAGGTTGAGCCGGAAATTGAGAAGCAAAGCAAAGTTAAAGCTTTTGATTCAATCTAAAAGTCAGTTATATTCTCATTTGGATTTATATTGCTTTAAGTTGTTAGCGGTGGATTTTTGTCTTTAGAAATATATTAACACAACAGTAAATTTTTAAGGTTTAAACTTAGGCCATGTTTGCACGACAACATTTTAAAGTAAAAACACAAAACTGTTATTGTGTTGTTGGTGTCTGATTACGCGACACTGAAGACGCACACAAACTGCTCCCAACTACTTCCAAATTGTCTGCACGCCTGTTTGTGTGGTTTCATTACAAAAGCAGGCCATCTCATGACCTGGCATGCTTACTACATCGTTTTACGCGTGTCTGAAGTTTCAGTGTAAACTGACATAATTTTTCAAAATGTTGCTGTGTAAAGACGGAACATTTATCAAACAAAATGCAAAAAATAAAAAATAACATGCATTTTCACTTGAAATGTTGTCATCTAGATTAAATCTAAAAGTCAATTTGCATTTTCACTTCGAGACTCTTGTCTCAAAAAGCATAATATGGATGATGATACTATTATTATACATGATATCATGATGCATCATTTTACATAGATGTTTTGTCAATATGTTGCATCATGTTTTATATTTCTTGTGCATTATCATTCAAATTAATTTATTAGAGAATGTATTTCTATGTTCAATGTTGTCCTCTGTAAATCTTTTTATATTTGAATTCTTATGCTATGTAAAAACACTTTGGTTTGTACTTTATCTATACGGGGTGCTATACAAATAGATATTACTGTTGTAATGATTCTTCTACATGTAACCTTATGTACTTTTCGCAACTGTGAAACTTCGTATGGTAACGAACACTAAATTTGCCATTTCCTTCTACATTATTTCCTATTTACTTCATGTTAGTGTTATTATTTGCCCTTTTTATTGTCTTTTATTATCTCTCACTATGAAGCTGTTGCAGCACTGGAAGTACCCTGATGTAGGATAAATAAAATTCACTATATTTCTTTTAGTTGTGTTGAGGGGACTTCAGACACGTCACAAGCCTCTAAAGACTTTATATTTAAGTTATGAGGTTAAAGAAAAAGTACACTGAGATAATTATCTTTCAGACTCCTAATTTTCATATGAAAATTAAAGTTTCTAGCGGATGTAAAATTCTGGATCTCTGAGGAATACTGCAAATCATCCATATATTTATTATAATTTACAGTAGCTTTGCAAAAATATTGAAACTTTGAACTTGACCTATTCCAACATTTCATTGGAATTTTAAGTTATAGACAAACACAACCTGCTGCATAGTTGTGAAATGGAAGGAATATGTAAAGCAAATTATGATAATAAATCAATTTCCAAATAAAGAAATATAAAGTGTCTATCTGTGGGAGGGTCGCGCTCACTTTTCTTACAATGGTATAAAAACATGCACTTAAAGGTTGAATTTGAGGTAGAAGTTGGTGGAATTATGAGGATCTGTCTCGCTGTGTACATATTAATGGATTCGCTTATTTCTCTTTGTCTCTGTTTTGTTCTTGACTTTCTTTCTATCCCCTAATCTCAACTGGAACAGCAGAAAGTCTCCACCTCTGAGTCGGTTTTTTCCTGTTAAAAAGACATTTTTCCTTTTCACCATCTCCTTTACGTACTCAAGTAGAACTGTTGTGTTTTTCTTTGTAAAAGTGCCTTGAAATGACTCTGTTGTATTTGGTGCTATAGAAATAAAATCAAATTGAAGTGAATACTTTTGAGGAGTTTATGTAAGTAAAAATCATTGCTTTGTCAAATGAAAGAAATCTATATGGCCTTTGTTAATCTCCTCATTTGAATATCAAACACAATGCAGCAGTAAAACCAATGACACCTAAAAAACCTACAAGCAGAGTATTTTAATCAACCCACAAGAGAAGACTTCAGTGAGAATTAATCCAAATTTTTATAAGAATGACGTGTGTGTGCACTCATTACAAATCAGGGACATCACTTAATATCGAAGTCCTTCCCTCTGTTGTACATTTGGTGGCAGTGTTGAGTCATAAAACTGTCCCGAAATATGAGATGTCTGGCCAGAGAATCATGTGACTTTTTCTTTTCAAAGACTCATTTGGTTATTCAAATAGCAGGCTATCTGTCACAATCCGCCACAGAGCCGAGTCCACCTCACTGAGATCAGTGCATCCAGGTGTAATGTAAACCTTTGGAAAATGACGGAATAAACAAAATATCATTTTTTGTGATCTTTGAGTGCCTTTTATTCTCAACAGTTACAAATTCCTAATAGTGTCACTATATTGGAAGACAGAAACAAGTAATATACAATTTTCAATGAATTTACAAGGTTAGGAAATGAAGTTGAATTTAGTTTTAAGACCTCATTTTATTCTTTGCCTTTGGAACATTTTTATGTATTTTTTTTATTTCACTTCTCACTGCTTTGATTCCTTTTCAAAGTGCTGCCATATTTTAGAATTTGTTTTTGACTAAAGAAAAAAAATCTATTTTTTCATGTTCTGATGATGTAACTGAAACAAAACTGGACTTGACAGGAAGTCAACCTCCTTTTTGTTTTGTTTTTATGTGGATCTCTGATTGGTTCAAACATCAACAACAGAAACTATAACTGATGCTACAAATGGTTTTAATCAATCGATCTGAATATCAAGGCACAGCTTAATGAGATTTCCAAGATCCATCTCTCCATCCATCCATCTTCTGTATTGTTTAATCCTGTGCAGAGTCGCGGGGCATACTCACTGAAAAGTCTACCTGTTGTTTTTCACCCATTTGACTAATGTAGGAAAATTACCTGGGAGATTTTAAGAGGTTTGCATGAGCTTCATCTCGCTCAGTGATCATGTGCGTTAACACGCATGCAAACACTAAATGATAATGGATTTGGGACAAAATCCAACAAGACAACCAAGGACATACATATTTTCCAAAACAATCAGTAACAACCGAAGTATAAATTACATTTGTCAAAAGATCTGCCTTAAAGAGGGAAATAAAATGTATAAGTCACATTGGTGTATAATTAGCATTTGTTTTCCATGTCCAGATATAACTGCTCCGATGATATTCCAGGTCCAGAAGCTGCAGTTCCTTTGAGCCCACGTTTATTTCATCACAGAAACAGTTTCTCTGCTTTTACCACCAAGAAACCACCACAAACGTTCACCTCTGTCTTGATGCCATTAAGGATGAAGAAGTTCAAGATCATCCAGATCGTAATGCCGTCAAGACGGTCAAACGGAAGCTTGGTTCAGTAAAAGTCAGACTTTTTAAGAGGCATATACTGTATATCTGGCTGTCACCTGCATAACAATGCAAAGAAACATGTTTTTTTTAAGTATGGATCAAAGGGGTAATGAATGGTGAGAGGACCCGAAACTAAGCCTTGTGGAACACCACAAGAGAGGGAAGAACTGAACTGTTCCACTGCTACGCCCTTGATCTGACCCACTGCTCCAAACGAGTGATCAGAATGTCATAATAATAACAACTTCATTTGAACAGCACTTTTCTAAACTCAAGTGCTTTTACAATGAAACCACAATAATGGTTTTCAAAATGAATTTTAGGATTATGCCCTCCCTTGGAGAGGAGGTCCAAAAAATAGTATTTTCTTGCTGTTTTGATGGACAAAGAGCTTTAAGAGAGCCAGGGGAGCTATTGCATTTATACTTTTTCCATTTATGCTCTTCCCTCTTACATTGTCACATTAAGTTCCTCAGGTGTTCTTTAAACTAGGGCAGGGGGGAATATTTCATGGGGGGGGGGTCAGTCTAACTGGAGCTATAGAGTCTATATGACTCTATAGTGATTAAGTATATGGCGTTATGGCCCACTGTCAAATATAGCAGTTAAATCCAACAACACCAAGACAATGCAGCCGCCAGAAAACTATGAAGGTTACAAATCATCCCACTAGTGAGTGACAATCCAAATAGTCCCTATGCTTTCAATAGGGTCCTGTGCACTGTCAGTGCTTGGACCCTAATAATCCAGCACCTTTACACTGTCTTTATTATCGTAAAGGCTCACTTAGTATCTGGTGTATAGAAAACAAGAACTTGTATCCACATGATGGGGCAATAAATGTACACTTTATCATAGAAACACTGATAAATTTAAAAGAGTGAAGAACACAAACAGCACCTGGATTCCTCCAACCGTATAGTCAGTTTACTTGTGCATGTGCTAAACTATCTACAATGATCATAGTGTGCATGTGTAGTTATTCAAAAGTTCAGTTTTTCCTGTTTGTACAAAGACAGAGAGCATTTCCCTCCCAAAAAATGCCACTATGGAAGTAATTTCCCAAAAAGTTCTTGGTAGATCTGCAAGCCATGTAGGCAAGGCCTCAGAGACAGCAATGAGCGCCAAATGCATAAAGCAGATCAATTAGATGTTAAACATGGTTCGTTTCAAAGTTTTTTAAGATACGTTCCTGCTATTAAATTGCAAATGATGTGTTCTTGTTTTATGACAAAAAACAGACTGAATAACCAATCAACCAATGTTTAATGAGTCATTTGTATATACAAATAATAAGCCTAATAAAAATCTACCAGGGAAATAAATCCATCTCACTGAGATAAGAAGACGCTCACTGACGGACCGGATAGAAACTGGCAGAATTACAAATATGTATGTAATATATATATATATATATATATGAATATTACACGAAACCTGAAGCTACTGTGAAAAAAGAAACGATTCAACAGCTGGACTTGTGAGTACACAAATGTTTTTTTTCAACAGTATTCAAGCAAATATTTGTAAAATGATTGTGGTTTAGCAAAAACAAAGAAGATATAATTAAAAAAAATGTCTCCAAAATCTATTTATTATATATATATAATTTAAAGGGGTTTATTTACATACTTACAAGCGTAAATTCAGATTCTGTTTTCATATATTCACAGCAGTATTGTTCAAACTTTACCTCAGCACAAAAGACATTTGTTGATTTTGGAGACAAAGTATATATATATATATATATATATATTTGTTTTAGCAATAACAACAGCAAAACAATTGGAAATATTGCAAATATTGGAACAAGACAAATTTATTTTAACAAAGTTTCCTGTCAACACTGACTTGAAATAGTTTAATTTGCATAAAACAGTAATTCCAAAATACGGATGTGAAATACCTAATTGGACTGTGAAAGAGACTGAATCTGATTTAATATCAACTTCCTAGAAATATTTTAGATTTTCTTCAAAAAGGCTTTTAAACCTCAAAAGAGGAAAGAAATCACAACAGAAATCTGGTGCATCCATTCATTGCAATTTTGTATTGAGGGAAACTTTACTGATCCAAACTTTTGACTGTCTAAAACTATTTTTCTGTGGTGATGATGATGATGCATATTTTGTAATAAACTTTATATTCATAAATCTCAAAGTGACGGTATAAAACACCTAAAACAGCAATAAATCGATGATCAGTTATCTTTGGAAGTAAAAAGCTTTGTGGTTTTTCTAAGATTGAAATTCTTCCACACAAACAAGAAAAGGTACCTTTATACTGTCAGTGAAATGACATTTTTCTCGTCAATGTTGACCTGCTCGTGTGCATTTCTTGTGTTTTTTTTAATGTCCGTTCGGGCTGATTGTTTTTTTGCCTGTTTTACAGTAAAGCCCCTCATGGATTTCAAAGTGTTTGTGTTGGTCGTCCATTTAGGTAAGATTCATCATTACAAATCAAGTTTGCATGATTGGGGGCCCCTTCTGTGTGTAGATTGTTTTTTTTGGGGGGGGGGGGGGGGGGGGGTTCTGGGTATTACATGTATTTGACGTTATCTGGTTCCTCTAAATCACCTGCTGGTGATGAATGGATGGAAGGAATCTCCTTAAACAATTTCCAGTTTTGTTTTAACAATAATGTTTTCCACTCATTTGACTGTAGGATGTAAATCGGCATATAATTGTTGGTTGTTTTATTTTCGACTGGTTTGCATAAGTATCATTTATCTCGGGGATCATTTGTGTTAACACACCCACGTGCTTTATAAATGTTAATTTCCACATGACGAACATGAAGAGACAAAGCACACAGACAAAAAGATATTGGAGACTAAAATTAAACAAATAAACCAGTGGCTCCTATAACCTAATCCAAAAATTATGTTTTGAATCTTCAGAGTCATGATTTTATTTGCCATTTGTACACATAAACAGGTTCGTCATATAGGAATTTTTGTGCAGCTATTTAAAAAGGCCAAAATCGCACTGTCAAAGTTAGTTTAAAAGACTGTACAAAAGTGACATAGACAATAAATACAGAAAAGACAATCAGATGCTGCTGCTGAAGATACTTCAAAATGAATCTTTATGTTTTTTATGCGAGTTCTTTTGTCTTGTCAAAATGAAAATCCTCTGGCAGCCATCCATCCATCCATCCATCCATCCATCCATCCATCCATCCATCCATCCATCCATCCATCCATCCATCCATCCATCTATCCATCCATCCATCTATCTTGTATGCCACTTTATTCTGTGTAGGTTTGCGGGGCGCTGGAGCCGAATTGCAATTGCTACACATCATCAGTAGAGTGGAGGCGTGCCCAACCAAATAAAAAAAAAGAAAAAAAGAAAAAGATCGGAGTTACATAATGCACCTGAAGGCATCACCCAAGTATTAGCGACATGAATCTCTTAAGCCATAAAAATCCATAAATTAGCTGCATCATTGTTTAAGCCGCATGGTTCAAAGCGTGTATACAAAGTAGTGGCGTATAGTCCGCAAATTACGGTACTCGTATCGATACTCAGTATTGAGAAGTACTACTAAAGATTAGTACTTGTGCTTTAAAAAAGTGGAATCGGTGTATCCCTAGTTTAAAACTAAGACATCTGGTTCCCCCAACAGATCAAAACTCATACTTCAGGACAGTAGGAAAGAAATGAATAACAAGTCTGTGGTATATTTTTTTTTTTCCCCAACCCATCAGGATCGTGTGTGATTCTTTGCACTGATGCAGTCAGTCACCAGTACCACTACATTGACTCGAATCTGAACTGGACGGACGCTCAGCGTTATTGCAGAGAGAAATACACCGACCTGGCCACCTTCGAAAGCATGGAAGACATAAAGCGCTTTCTGGCCCTAAACGAGGACCGCTTGAAAACCTGGATCGGGCTGCGAGATGACCCAAAATCCTGGAAGGGAATTATGGGCAAAGATGAAAACTCCTGGAGATGGTTTGCAAATGGAACTACGGAGACAACTGGTTACCAGAAATGGAACCATGGTGAACCCGATAATCTAAATGGAGAGGAAAGCTGTGTGTTGATGATGACAGGGAGCTGGTTTGATGTGCCGTGTAAAAATGGCAGAACATACTATTTTGTTTGTTTCACAGGTACGAAAAAATTTAATTAAGGTATTTAGTAAGTCGGGCAAGTTGCAGACGCTCAGCAGAGTTTTCAATATCCCTCCTAAACTAACGACTGACTCTTACACACTCACTTTCTCAGAATGAAAACAAACTTTGTTTTTGTTTTTTTCTGCTTCAGCTCAAAATCCTTCGGGTAAAAAAAAGTACACTCTCATAAAATTGAACATGACAAAAGAGGATGCCCTGGATTACTGCAGAAAGTACCACACAGACCTGGCGGTGATTGACAACGAAGAAGAAAACAATGGAGTGGTCACAGAAGCATCAGTTCACAACGTGTGGATCGGATTGTACAGAGAAGCATGGACATGGTCCGACTGCAGCCAAAGTGCCTTCAGGAACTGGGAAACTGGACGACCTAACAACTTTGGCAAGGAGCATTGTGCTTTCATAAAGCCAGGCGGCCGCTGGGATGATGGCAAATGTTATCAGGAGATACCATTTCTCTGCCATGAAGGTAAGGTGAATCAGTTTTACACTTTAAAAAAAGGGGAGCATAAGTCTAAATATAAATATAATCCTTCTGTAGTCTGTGTAATCTTGTGGTAAATTGCTAATACAATCAAAGAAAAATTATATCAAACCAAAAGCTTTCATGAGAATACCATGAAGTTGTTAAGATAACATGATCATATGGTGCTTTTTAAGAGACATAAATAGCAAGAGATGAAGACAGACAAGAACAGACAGTAGACATGGGAATCTGAAGTTAGAGCTTCTCTTCCTGCTGGAAGTGTTTTGACTGTAACTGAGGATGTACGCTCTGCTGGGAGAAAATTCAGAGGGTCCCTACAACCAACAATAATGTAATAATGGCGGCTCACAAAACAAATGACAATAATTAGTTTTTTCACAGCCATATATTCCACTTTGCCTCTTTTTGATCTCCACAAGACTTGCAAAGAAAAACTTTCATTTCCAGGAAAGGCAGTGTTATGGATGTGTTATTACATTATTTCATACAGTTATTACATTTTAAAAAGCGTTTTTTTAAAATGCCACTTCAATCATGCGATGACACATTAAATTATTGGCAAACCGTTATTTTGATAATGGCTCAAATATCTTGCGTTATTGTACCATTATTGTATTATTGGTTGTTGCAATGTGGTGAGAGGGGGTGGAGAGTGGGCTCATGCCTTACTCTGTGTACGGGTGGAGGAATTTGCAGACCATGCAGGATGTGACTGGGCAACAGTAGACGAGGGGCGGGTTGATGTGCTTCATGCGTTTGGTGGGGGTGGTTAGGGTTGGGATGGTCTGTCACCAGAGACACAAAAAAATCTTCAATGGCAAATGATTAAGTACAGAAAATATATAAATAAGATACGAATACAAAGAAAGTGTAGAAGTCTGTACACACTAAAGCCCCTAGAGCCCTCCTGGCTTCTTCGCCTTCTGAAAAGGACAAAACAAATGTTCTCCAGATTACAGTGAAAGTGGAATATTTACTTTTATACGTAACAGTGCTTGATAAGCCAGACAGCCACATTTATCACCTTTGTCCCGCAGGAGATTTCCAGGCTTTGGCTATTGTAAGTTTTGCTTGCATCACACAATACACAATCATTCTCTTATTAGCTTTTATGAAAGATTCCAAGAATTAACGGTTTCGGGCACAGTGATAGCTTCTCACGTGTAACATAAAAAAGGTTGTCCAAGACCTTCCTGAAGATCTGGATGAAAGGGCAGTCCCAAAGGCAATGAAATAAAGTAACTTTCCTTCCACAATTAGTGCAAATATCAGTGATATTGGGATTGAATTTGTTCAGTAATGTTGGTGTTATCTATGTCCTCATTAGCCATTAATATCAAATCAATTTAAAATGTGCATTTGTGGATTGTGTTTGAGCGTAATAGTGAGTTTTCTGCCATTCTTCTACTGGGATTTCACTATTTAGATTTTCACACCTTTTACTCTCTAAAGAGGCTTGCGAGCCGTCCATATTTACGCTGTAAAAGTGAGACATTAGACGCCATTTAAAGTGGAATTTAACCACCATTTCTCTCACAGAGGTAAGACAGAGGATAGAAGGCTTCTAAGCTGTAGAAACTTAAAGAAATTGTTTTGCTGAATGTGATATTTGTGTGTCAAAATCCTCAAAAGGACAAGAGAATATAAATAAATCAGCAATTCTACATACAGTATATCTTTATCTACCCAGGATTTGAAACCTATATCCCTCTTACCAGATACAGCAGTACAGCCTTCACCCCAGAGCTTTCCTTTTCACCCCGGACCACATCCCATCACAGAAGTCCAGACGGGAGGTGATGAAGGTGAGAATGAGGGTTTCTGCTGAAACAGTAAAGCTCAGAGTTTGTAGAGGTTTTTGCCATTGGAGCAACCGTCATTGTCCAGTTCTCCAACTACTACTACCTAATGACCTTAAAGCCTTGCTTTGTCTAAGTATTACAACACCCCGACGATCGTTCCGGCAATGCAATAATGCTTCTGCCCGTGGTTGTTGGCCAGGCGTGTTGAGCTTTCCAGACCGCAAATCAAAGCAGAACACCACTGTGAGGATGAAGATTGAGACAGCTGCTGACCTCTCGGATCCACAAACCCATCAGCAGGTTCTACAGCAGGTAAAACCTTCTCTTAAGGTTTTTTTTTAAACGTGTACACACAAACTTTGGCGGCACTCCCAGAAATCTTGTCTCAGGACACATTTGTAGATTTTGTTACTCATAAATATGTTAGTAATAATTCTTTTGCAGCTGGTCACGATGCTGAGGAACAAGTTGACAACGACAAACTTGAACCTAACCTGGACGATCCCACCAAAGAAAGAGAAAGTAGAGGAAAAGAGAGACGGCACTGCCTGTGCGAAACCCTAATCGCTGTGTCTCCATTGACGACATGTTGGCAGTGAAACAAAACATTTTCGTCTTCACTGTGTCTCATCTAAATTTTTGGACCAGGGTGCAAATCACTTTAGACTTTATCCTTCAAAGAAAACCACAGGTGGAGGAAAATTACAAGCGCGTCAGTTTGAATCATGATCGTCTGCTACTGTTGGACCGATAGTGGGGGGGAATGCCTGTTCATAAAGAATAAATTGAATTTCACTTCACTATTACTGAAGCCGGAGCCCTAGCCGAGCTCTTAAAATCTATTGTACGCTTTTTTTCAGTGCTGTTCATTAGATAGTGTGGTTTGGAGTTTCTTTGTTTTTCTAATTGCATTTCTAATTACTAATGTAATGTAGCGGAATGACTCACAGCAATTTCTGTTTGAATGCGAAATTCCACATTGAAGATAATAATTCTCTTCTTTGGTGCCAAAGTTGAATCCTTCATTCAGAATAATTCTGTGTCTGAACATCATCCAGGAGTTTTTATTCGTTATCATTACACTTTACTGTATTCTGTCATAATGAATATGAATGTTTCTGATGAGAGATGCTGATGCCGAGGTGTTTCAAATTGCCTGTTTTGTTTTTGCATTCTTGGGTGTACACTGAATTAGAGATTTAATAGGTAGGACAGCTGATATATTCCAATTAATAGAGCATTCTGAAATTGAATAGAATCTGTCTATTAACTCTATTGTTTCAGAAAGAAAATTTTGTGCATTTTGCAGGAAGAGTATCACATCATCTGCATACAGGCATATTTTATGTGGTCTGTTTCTCATTTATGTTATTGTTCTGTCTGATGGCTGCTGCTAGTGGCTCAATGAATATTACAAAATGAGAGGGAGCGTGTGGACAGACCTGCCTTGTGCCTCTTTGAAGTTTGAAGCTCGGAGAGGTCTGATCGTTTGTTTTAAAGCAGGCACTGGGTGAGTTGTACAATACTCTGATCCAGGTAAGGTCATTTTATCTGAATCCAAATGTCTGTAATGTAGAAATTTCCAGTTTACTGTATCGAACACTTTTTCTGCATCTCAGGAGGTAATAATGGTCTTTTGTTTGTTAAAGTGGCAGTTGTGTAGGGAGGCTGATATTTGCACAGTTCACGTATGCAGGGAGAGAAGAAGAATCTTTTCAATTTTCCTAAAACATTGTGAGAGAAAAGGCCAGAAGTCTGTGCTGAAGTCCGCCGAGTATCTATCAGGTCCTGGGACTTTACCATCAGGCATTTGAAGGACAACTTCTAGCGCTTTTTCTAATCAGACGGGTCTCTATCCTCTTGATCTGATCATCTTTTAATTGTAGAAGGTCAGCTGTGCTCAGACAGGTGCCTGTTTGATGGGTTTATCTGTGTCTCGTAGTCTTGTTTATTTCTTGAGGATCATGAGTGATTTTACTGTTTGGAGATTTGACTGCGGGGGTTATACATTTTTCTTTAATTTTTGCTGATCGGGGAAACACAAATTTGAAATTTGTTTAATATCAGTAGCCACTAAAGTCAGATTTTATTTGCCAAACTATCTGTGAGTATTCTACTCGTGCACTTTGTATGAGTACATTGTGTGCCAACCATTGTGTAGTTTGAATACTCCTTTGAATATTTACATACTCCAAATTTAACAATAGCAGCACAGAAATTATGTCACCTCACTGACAATAGCAGGCATTTACCACACACTGGATTTATTCAAGTGAGTACAAAGCTTAACCATTTCTATTTATTTAAGAGCGCAATCACATTGCTTTTGATAGCATTACAAATATGTATAAAAATAAAGAAATACTGGAATTCTGGTACCACTACAACATTTCATGAAAATAGTAATAAGTACAAATATTAGCTGTTTTTAATTGAGATTTTAATGTTAAAATGTGTAATGTTTGAAAAACAATAATACATTTTAATAATATTTCTAAACTGCACCTCTGGGATATAATAATCTTATGAAGTAATGTTATTTAACTTTTATTCAAATTACAGAACAGATTTAAAGAAAAAACTGACAGTCATGTGTCAACTTTATCCACCATTTAACTGATGTTGGGAACTGTTTTGTTTGCACTTTATACAGTCTTCTAAAACATTACTTAATAAAACGCCTCCAAATTTTCTTCAGTATGCCACATTATCATACAATTGCATCGGCTAAATGTTTTTCCAGAACCTTGACAGCATATAGATTATCCAAGTTTCCTTTTGTCTTGAACTACTTTTATTAGATTTGATTGAGGAGTCCTACAGTTGATATGTTGTTTGGTTTATTTGCTGTTCTGATTTCTTTCTGTATTCTGTGTTACAGTAAATACACACATGGATTACCAAGTGTGTGTGGTGTTCATCTATTTTGGTAAGAGCTCAGAGTAGCATTAAATGTTTCATCCGTTCTGCCTTAAGTTCCTTGAGTGTTTTATGTAATCAGAAAATCATGTTTGCACTATTGACAAGGGACTCTGTCTGCCTTTGTCTCCCAATCATGAATAAGGAAATGAACTTGATTTGGAATCTATAAAAAAGGGAAAAATTTTTAATAATGCTTTCTTTTTCCTTGCTCCTTTGTTTTACCTCACCCATCCAGGTTTAGACCTGAATATAGAAAAAACATTAATCATGAACACATTTATTTTACCTTTTCAGATTAACAACTGTTTGTGGCAGTGCAGCCAGACAGTATTCACATAGCAAATCATTTTTCTTCCTTAAAATTCTTCATGATGCACATTTGGCAGCAATTACAGCCCCCAGTCTTTTTTTTGAATAAAATGCCACAAAGCTTGGCACATCTATCTGTGATCTCTCAAGCTGCTTCACGTTGGATGGGAATTGTTGGTGCACAGCCATTTTCAGATCTCCCTAGCGATGTTCAATCAGATTCAAGATTTGAATTCGGCTGGGCCACTCAAAGATATTCACACAGTTCTTCTGAGGTCACTGCTTTGATATATTGGCTGCGTGCTTCAAATCGTATTCTGCTGAAAGAAGAACCGTCGCCCCAGTTCAAGGTCAAGAGTGCTCATGTTCTTAACAAGAATGTCTCTGTGCATTGCTGTATTTGTCTTTCCGTCTATCCTGACTAGTCTTTTACTTCCTGCCACTGACAAGCATCCCCACCACTTGATGGTACCACCGCCATGCTTCACTGCAGGGATGGTATTGTCCCGGGGATAAGCAGTGCCTGGTTTCCTCCAAACGTGATGCTTAACATTTACCCTAAAGAGTTTAATCTTTGTCTCATCAGATCAGAGAATTTGAGGAGCTCTTAGGAGTGACCACTTTACATTAACTCCAGGAGGACAAGATGCTCGTGTAGCCACATGAACCACTGTGGTGTTTGTCCTACAAGTGAGGCGGCTCCATTTACCGCTCATTTGACTGCAGTATGAAAATAGAGTTCAGGATTTCAGCTGGTTTGCATGCATATCCTGTTTCTCAGAGATGCATCACAATGCAGCATAAACTGAGCGCATTAGAGTGTCTTTTCTCTAAACAATTACAACAACACTATCAGTTTAGCAGTTTTCCCACTGATAGTGTTTCACACTAAACATACAACACAGATGAATAAAGATTCTGGCATTTAATGATTTTGGCCATGGCTGCAAGATTTATTTTTGTCTGTCATGTAATGTTGCCGCATCCAAACAACATATTGAGATCCCCCGTTCCAAAGTGTCTCACTGTACCACCTTGTGGTATGAACTGGAACTACAAGAAAAACAATGTCACTTGATCCCAGCAGCAAAATAAGCAGACATCTTTGAAATTACAATATGACTGTTGTCTTCACATTCTGTTGATTATTTCAAGATAATTTGTATAGTTTTAAGCTCAACATTTAATAATTGATATTTGACGTTGTACCTTTAATTAGGCAAATGTTACCAGTGAGCAGCTCAATACAGATATTTTAACAGTCCATTTACCCCATCCAGCATTTGTGTTGGATAGCTGAACATTAAGCCAGCCGTCCATATTATTCTGATCAAAGCTGACTAATTTTTCACAGTCACCAAAATACAATCAGCAAGAATGATACCGTATGGGAGGAGACTGCATTGGGCTGATTACGCCCACAAATTCACCAAATTGTTGGATTATCATACATGGTCTATTTTTAGAATAAATAATTGCATATTATATAAAAGGAACAAATGATCATACAACTACACCTGACAATGCTTTAAAGTATAGGACACTGGACTGCTTATAAAAGATATGAATGTATGAAATATAAAAGAGACACACACGTAGCACACACTCAAATACCTTCATGATTAGACTTTCAAACACTGTTCAACTCAAAACAGACAAAAGTCTGTATTGTGTTCATATAATAATTGTGGTATTTCTTTAATCACTTTGGACCAAAACAGAACAAACTAAATGTCTGTTTTTAAGAATTTATGAAAAATTATTGGAAGAAACACATTTGAGTATTCTACCACTTTTCAATTTTCTGCACAGTCACATCTTTGAGTAAATGTGTTCTATAAAATAAGTGTGCCCTTTATCTACAACAATCAGGGTTTGGTATCATTTCGTGCCTGGAAAGTTTCCATCGTGAGTACCACCATGTCAACCTGAAGAAGTACTGGACTGACGCTCAGAGTTACTGCAGAGAGAAATACACCGACCTGGCGACCTTCGAGGGCATGGAAGACTTAAAAGAGCTGAGCAGACCAGACTCGGACACCACACCGATGTGGATTGGGTTTTATGATGATCCAAACTCCTGGGTGGTTAGATTGGGTAACGATACAAACTCCTGGAGATGGTCAGCAACCGAGACGACAAGCAGAACTGGTTACCACAACTGGCATGGAGGCCAACCAAATTACGCCGGAGGGAATGATCTCTGTGTGAGGATGACACCAGATACAATGTGGTCCGACGTATTCTTTACTGAATCAGGATACTTTGCTTGCTACACAGGTAAGAAACCGTTTTGTTTTGGGTTTTTTTTGTAAATTCATGTAACTGCACACACACATTTCCATGGACAATAATTTTGGATCTGAGGGTCCATTTATACGTTTTTAAGTGAAAACGTGAAACTTTCATTGTGTTTTGTGTGTCAATTTACATGACAACGGCGCTCGGAGCCACTGAAAACGCAACTATTTGAAAACGCTCCGACTCCATCTCCACGTAAATGGGGAAAAACAAAACTTTTCTGAAACCCTGCTACTGTGCACGCGCATCACGGCTCTAGTAAATAGTTCTTCTGCATATGTTAATGTTTATAGCATGTTCTCTGTGTGCGTTTGTGTGGTTTCATCAACAAAAAAAAAAAAATGCAAACGCGCCACCTCGTGGCTTGGCATACTAACTACATCATTTTCAGTGTGTCTCCCGTTTCCATGAAAACAGACTTTTTTTTTTTTTTGTAAAACGTTGCTGTGTAAACGCAAAACCTGCCGACACAATGCGTTTTCACTTGAAACGTTGTGCAAACGGGGCTTTACTTTGTTTTCATAATCTCTATTATGCGCCGGTCTTTGAGTTTTGTGATGGTATTATCCGGCAGCGGTGTTTAATCCTTGTCCTGTATATGCTCCCGTATGTTTTAAATGTCTCCCTCCTTTGACACAATGAAATCTAAAGATGGCTTTTTATCATCAAGTTGATTAAAGAGCCCATTAAGAATCCTATTATTCCAATCAGTGCAATTTCCAGGACCAGGATGAGACACTCCTGCCATAAATACATGTTTTTACGAGTTGGTAGACGAGCAATCACAAAAGCATTTTGGCCCTTGGCAATTAAAACTAATTCCAGCTATACTTGTATCTGACATAGAACTAAACACTTCCAGCCAAAAGCAATACCATGTGATTGAAACAAGCTTGACGTGGGAGCAGGCAAAGGTGTACTGCAGAAAACACTTTAAAGACCTGGCAATGATCGAGACTGCGGAAGAGAACTTGAGGGTCCACAACCCAGCTTTCATGTTTGGATCGGTTTGTATCGGATACCCTGGAGGTGGTCGGATGGCAGCAGCAGCACTTTTAAAAACTGGGCAACTGGAGAACCTAATTCCGTCAACTTAGATCAGCACTGTGCTGTTGAGGGACCAGACCACAAATGGAATGACGTTAACTGTGACACGGAGTATCGGTTCATCTGCCAGGAAGGTAAAAACGAAATGCACAGTTCTCTGTTTGTTCCAGGCTTCTTAAAACATTTCCATTTGACTCGTCTTCATTTCATTCTAGATCTTCCAAAAGTGAGGAAGACCATAGTGAAGATGAAAATTAAAACTGATGGTGGCCTTTCAGATCCAGCCACACTGCAACAGGTGAAAGCTACTCCAGAATGTATCATCCTTTCATCTTGGGCTCCATAATAGATCACAAAGTACATCAATATACGCAATATGTATACGTATATATATACATATATATGGAACTGTGTTAAATTATGTTTGTATGCACTATGCATTCATACAGTGTAAATTCTAAGTGATATGATTTTTAATATTAAAGATATTAATGTAATTAATTCACAAAAGACAACCCGGGTGTCCAACTTAAGATGACAAGATGATTAGCTATAGCTTTATTGTCATTCATACATACGCATAATAGGCGTTTACAATAATGAAATTCTTCTGCAAAAGGCGTAACTTAGGCTTTTAAGTGTCTAAAAATAATTAGAACGATAATTATTATCCTGATCTAACTACTCTCACACTATGGAGCATAAATCAGCAGTACAAAAATATTTAAAATGAAAAGTGACCAAAAACAATAAAGTCAAGAAACTTCGCCGCTTGGATGTAGGATGAAATGATCATAAAGTTCTCGTATCATAAATGTTTGTATTCATCACAAATGATTTCTTATAAATATAATAAAGCCAGTTGCAAAAGGGAAAACTGTATTAAAACTGACGCGAGGGAAGAAAAACAGCATTATTTATATTTTGAACTTATATGAGTTTATCAAAATTCCTGACAATCCAGTTTTCCAGTGGGACTTGAATGCAACATGCACAGATCTCCTCTGATCTAGTTACAACTGTAAAAAAAAAAAACCACCGACATTTCATCTGCAGGTGAACTCGACATTCTGTATGTGCGGGTTTCATATTTATTGTTGTGATATGTGGGATTAGTTTGATTGGTTTGAAGAATTAACCAAAATCACGCCCACCTTATATAACTGGAAAAGGTAATTGAACATCACACATACAATACACATTGTTAAAGGTGGTACTTGTACTGATAAACGAAATGATCAATAATCTCAAATACTTTAAATAGATGATATTCAAAGCAACGTTGCCTTTTTACCCCCCCCCCCCCCCCCCCCCCCCCCAAGTAATTTAATGCATTTCTTGTTATCTGGAGGCACTTTCGACCAAGTACGACCCAATGGGATTCAAAACGGAGTGGAAG
The DNA here is from genome assembly GCF_963383615.2 of Lipophrys pholis. NCBI lineage: Eukaryota > Metazoa > Chordata > Actinopteri > Blenniiformes > Blenniidae > Lipophrys > Lipophrys pholis. The sequence continues at coordinate 27,672,630 of NC_137639.1, read as the reverse complement.
ATTAAACTCAAAGAAGAAGAGCAAAAGAAAGAGGAATCCAACGACGTCCAATGTGACCAATGAGGATTTCCTGCACACGTTTTTAATTGAAGGTTGATGATGTATAACTGCACTGTTAAAAGATTGAAATGATGATAAACATCAAAAAGTAGTGCTGATTTTAAGTAGAGATTTTAAAATGTGCATTGTTTTGTGCATATTTTAATAATGAATTCAAAAGAAGTGTGTTGTGCATTTGTATTATAGCGATAGTCAAATATAAACACAAGCTAATGGCTAATTATCCAACATCAATTACAACAAATGTCTTAGGTATTTGAATTAAGTGATCATGCGACTGTATGTGTTGAGGACAAACCTGAGGAGGGTGGTGAAGATGTGAACAGTTTCTGTTTAATTGTGTGTTATCTTTATCTTGGACTGTCAAAATCACGTATTCGATAAAACCAAGATTTATTCTGTAAAACTTCTCTGCATGAGCCTTTAAAAATAAAGTCGAGTCGTCTTTTCCACCGTTACAGTCACATAATAGTTTTCAGAAATGTGTTTGACCATAATAATAATAATAATAATAAGTAGCATCTAATGCAGTGGTTTCCAGGTTTGGGGTTTGAGGGTGGTCTTCCGCTGGGGGGTGCTAGAGAGCTTCAGGGAGCTGCAGCAGGAGGCGAGCTCTGGAGGTCTGTCCTGAGCGTCTGTGATTTTTTACCCCTTTTTATTTTGAAGAAATGACAACAAATAGAAATGAGTGGCAATAAAACTTGTTAATTATTTTAACCATAAGTGAAACATCTGAAGACCAAACAGATTTCAAAATAAAAGCCTCTAACAGAAGGATTATAGATTTGTTTTGTTGTGGTTGTTTTTCCATTGGATCCCAACAGCTGTTATCAATAATGTGAGAAGGATTAGAAAGTCTGACATTCAATCACAAATTACTACTTGTCACGACCCGAAGGGCGAGTGGGTCAGAAAATATTTCAAGCTCCGTGAGGAGAACTCATCCGAGAATCCCCGATCGAATGGAAATAAAATACTTTTAATGTGATCCAAAGAATTTTCATTGCATTTTACGTACTTACATCAGTATTCTGTATCAGCAAGTTCTTAGATATAAATGTTTGTAATCTCACTCACCCCTTATAATGACAAAGGAAACTATCATAGTTTGGTGAAAATTTGGAGCTAGTGTGTAAGTGGGAGTGCCCAAAATAGCTTTTAGTTACAGGTGATGATGTTCGGTACTCGGCCCATACACAGTGAGGTCTTAATAAGCAGACACCACCACTGTCCTTCAGTCTGTCCTTTACTGTCCTTTTCTCAGGATTGATGATTATTAGCAGGCTGAGCGTTAACTCCATCCACAGCCTCAGCTTTGATTAAAATGTCACTGTGGCTTTTTTATCCTTTCCTTTTTTTCTTTTTTCCCTTCTTTTTTTTGTCTTTTTTCTCCCTTTTTTGTCTCTGTGGTCCTTTATGGACTTTTTTGTGTGTCTTCTTGTGTTTCATGTTTGTACCCAGGGGCTTATTAATCTTAAACATTTTCTAGGTGGCACTGTTGAGCCATTTTGCCAGTCACGTGTATTTCCCACAAAATATAAAATGGTTTGCCAGGTCTGACGTATTTGCAAAGTTTTTAAACTTTTCAAGTCCGGTTAGGCCTTCAGAAACACGTTTGTTTGTGACTCCGAGTTTTTACATTCCTTTAAAGGATTTCCAGTCGAGTCCCTTGACCCATGATGCTCGCACCCTAATTGGGAAGCGAACGAAAGCGATTCAGCATTTTGAATGCAAACAATTGTTTTAAAAACATGAAACAATAACATTCTGCTCTTTTAAAAGATTTATTTCCATTGAGCAGAACTGATAATGACACATGGCCCGACCTGACAAAACCGTCCTAATTCCCCCCCAAAAATGATTGCACCCTTGACTTCATAGGAGACTTTTTCAGATTCATTGTCATTGCCTGATTGGCTCTCATTCCTCAGATGCTCCATATTACAGAAGATGAAGGGTAATCCTCAATCACCTTGAACAGTTTTGCATTTCGAACCTTGTGAAAATCAAATCCAACTTCAAAGAGGTTTTTCTTTTTACAGCACAGAGACATTTTAAACCTGTTCGGTCCCTCGTCATTCCGAGTGACAGTGAAAATAAAGAGATCTATTGCACTAATAAATAACCCCTCTGTGGCGCCATAACCTCCGAGTGAAGGTTTACAACTGGTTGTAAAGAGGCCAAAGGAAGGCTGAGAACTTGATGAGGGTCATTTGAAGCCACTCACCATTTGGTGAGACGCCATATTTGGACTGAATGCTGTGGACACGTGAAACAGGTCGTGTGTAGTTTGTGGGAAACGAGCGGGGAAAGTGTCACTGACCGAAATCCGCCACCAATCCAAAGTGTAGTTTTCTAGAAAAATTCCAAATGTAATTTTGTGTGTTTCTGACACTGACTATCCCCTCCATTTTGTGTTTTTCATCGAAAATCCCGCGGAAACGGTTTGCGAAATCGTTAACAAACGTCATAACACACTATTTCCTCATTTTTCCACCCATTGTGATATCCTTTTTGTGGATGAGTTCCCAAATACGGCACAAGAACAGGCAGAAAAATTTTCAGATGAAATTTTGTGTGTGGCTTTAACAGTCTTCAGGGATTTCTTTTGGGAAACGGTTTTCCGCGTTGATAAAAAACACATAACACACTATATCCAAATGTTTCGCACATTTTGATGTACGTTTTGTGAACGTGCTCCTGAATCCGGCAGAAGACAAAGCAACAAACTTCAGATTACATTTTTTTGTGTGCCTGCCATTCGTTGCTAACAATAAAGTACCAATACAAGTTCAAATGTATAATTTTCACCCAAATCCCATCCGCTCTCAATGGCAAACATTTCAGGGTTTTTTGAATCTTTTTTAAGAAACACTCGGCCAAATTATTACCAAAAGTCATATCACACTACAGGATTCTCAAATTTTCCGCACATTTTAATGTTTATAGCATCTCGTTCTCTGCGCACGCCTGTGTGGTTTCATTACAAAAACAACCAACAGCGCCACCTCATGGCCTAGATTGCTGACCACACTGTTTTCAGCGTTTCTGCCTTGGAAATCGCAAAAATGACGCATTTTCACTTCACAAGGTGTCGCCTGCATTAGTGTCTTTGGCATGGGCAACTCAGACATTTCCACGGAGACGGAATAAGAATGTTTTTGAAAATTTGTGTTTTCAGTGGCTCTGAGCACCGTTGTCGTGTAAACAGGCCCCCAAAACACGTGGAAAGTTTTGCGTTTTCACGTTAAAACATTGCTGTCTAATCGAGGCCTAAATGTAGACTTGAGTGCATTGAATTCTGTTGAATTTCCTTACAATTCACCTTTGAAATAATATTCATTTAAACCCAAGTACTTGTATACTTTCAATACGCCACAAAGACTTTATAAGAACGTTGAAGCCAATGAGAATGATTGACTTTGGTCCCCTCCATGCGAGAACGATCGCACTCTGCTGGAAGAATATAGACGCACCATGAGAACTTGGACTGTGGAAAAAAGAGTCTTGTGCTGGTGAAGTGACTTATAAAGGTGGAGGTAAACATAAAGAGTTAGTTGATGTTTTGGATTTAGTTATGTTCTTCTTGGCTGATGAGTCTCGCTGACTGAAATTGGAAGGCTGTGCAAATACATGAAGTATTGACCTTGCCACCTCTAAAAAAAAAATGTATTATCATATTTGTATTTTGCCTTATTGTTTTATTGCTATTCTATCGTATTTACTTTAAATTTTTTACATTTAAAAAATACATTTTTTATATTCATTTTTAATTTGAAATGATATGATGTGCTACTCTTTTTACATATATTACTATCATGTTATTTTTTTCTCTTTTGTGTGAAAGTGACACTATAGTAGAGGGCGTGTATGTTATGTTTATGTTTAGATTTTTTTTCTTTTTTTTTAATTCACTAAAAACCATTTTAACAACAAATTCAAAAAAAAAAAAGTCCAAACATCCCCTTTCCATCAATTCTATGCAAACAGAAAATAAATGAACACCAGCCAGAACTAGGTGCTAAATGGGACAAAAGCTGAAGATGAGGAGCTGAAGGTGGACGGATGAAGAGAGAGAAAGGAGGACACAACCAAGAGGGAGGTCCGCTCCACCAGCGGCAGCGGCGGCGGCGGCGGCGGGCTGCAGGAATGTTTCACATGCCTGTCCTCTGCATGACCTGGCCTCCCTGGAGTGTGGGAGATACTGGGAGTAATTAGCCTCCTTTAACATTGGAGCTGTGCTGCCTCCCGGCCTCAATGGGGTTAGCAGTGGCATTGAAAGAGATCAAGTGTATAGTTACATTTTCAAAGAAAGAAGCTGCGGCGTGTGACACATTCCTTTTAGCGTGCGGCTCAAAAATATTCCTTCACAATATGTTTGTTTTTTTCTCTCTCTCTCTCTCTCTCTCTCTCTCTCTCTCTCTCTCTCTCTCTCTCTCTCTCTCTTTAAGTTGTGACCAGTCAGTTCCAGTTGTAAATGACTTCCATTCTTTTAAAAGAAAGGCACATTTCCTTCCCCTCACCCACCAACTCGTCGCGCAGCTGACCTACTTCATCTCGTAGGAAGATTTAATTATGGATTGTCAGGAGAGCGAATATTTCTCACTTAGAGTCAAGGATCAAGAATTGAGGTGGACGTGGATGAAGAGAAACGGAGCCTAAACTGTATTGATTTGGTAAAAGGCCACATGGTTTCAGTCATGAAGTGCCAATACGGGAGGCGTCAGAGCTCTCTGCTCCGCTTTGATGACCTTTAGTGAAATCAGACGGAAGAACCAGGAAGCACAATATTTAAAAATATATACTATATAGTTTTAATCCTGTGTTAATTTCTGCAGACAGTCAGAAGTTTCTATTCTGGCGAAATCTAACTTCCTGGAATAAAATTAAATTAGTCACAAAGAAACCGGTTGTCACTCATTCATTCATCTCCTTCGCTGGTTCATCCAGCCCAGGGTTAGAAACAGAACACCAACCTGTTTGGGAAACTGAAACTCATCAGTTTTCCTTTCCTTTCAAATATCACAGTTTTTTTTGATAACCCGGGTACGTGTAAACTTGGCCAGACTCCTTGTTGTCCCTCCTCATGTCTGATTGCTGCCCTGATGTGTTTCAGCTGAGTGTGAGTGTGTGATTGTCCGCACCTGGTGACTGTGGTATATGTAGGGCATCTTCCATGTGTGTTCTGCTTCCTGATTGTTCCTGAAGTTGAGCACCAGTAGTTTTCCAGTGTCTACCTTGATCTTGAGGATTTGTAGTTGTGGGAATTTTCGTCCATTGGATTTTTTTATTTTTTCGCGCTCCTGCTCTCTCAAGGTGTCTTCAGTCCACCTTCCAGCAAACCATGACACTTTCTCCACTTGTCTCTTTCAACATAAGCCTCATTTTGTCCCACAAACTAAATAAAGAGGAAGTATTGATCGCAAACCTCATGTGGGAAAAAGGATCTGGTAGTCACGGCAGAAGTTGGCAACCATCATGATGGAAGTGTGTCATGTTTTTCAGTTTAATCTAATCATTTATTGTCAATAGAACATGTAAATCCATTGGATCTTTAATGCAAAATTACAGAAATGGCTTGATTGGTTTAGTTGCTGGAATAATCTGCAACAACCTCAACCAGAAGTCATGTCTTCCTCTTCTGTAACACAGAGATCTGCAGGTGGCAGCTGCAACAAATCCAACCTAGATCGTGGTTCCATCGATGTGATGTGGGTTTTATGTTTATGTGAGGTTCCCTTCGTTCTTCTGTCGGTCCAGTCAGACATCGTCTTCATGCAGTTTGATGCCATATTGCAAAAACACAATGTGGCTAACTAGTTACTATTTCTAACAAAACAAATTGAGGGTGAGGGTTTCATATAAGCCCGTTGAGTGTCTTTCCTCTGCTGCACAGTTTGGTTTCATATTTTTGTAACTCTGCAGTATATTCTTATATTATGCAAGTTAAGGAAAAAGGGTAACACAAATATAGTCGCCTTTTTTAGCATTCACACATAGGGAGGAAAAGTAGAAGTCCTTTAAATCAAATATTTGAAATAATCCAAAAAAAAAAAAATATATATATATATATATATATATATATATATATATATATATATATATATATATATATATATATTTATTTATTTATTTATTTATTTATAAAATAATAAAAATAAAATAATATAATATAAATATTATTTTATTTTTTCCAATATAAGTTATTTCTTCGTTACTTTCCTCCTCGTGCGGAATAACACGGTGGATGCGCTCGTGCGCCGCTGCTGGTGATGTCAGACGGCGGACGGGTCATGTGAAGGGCAGCAGCCGCGGAGGTTCACGGAGAGTTCAGCCGCATACATTAGGTAACACCATCGCTCCTCTCACAGCCCGTACGGAGCAGGTTGAGTTGAGACATCCGTCAATAAAGAGCCGATAAGAGAAGAGAGAGAAGTCCCGCACACAAACTTTGTTATGCAAAGCAGCCCCGCAACAAGACCTGGACGCGTTTGTTTTTTTGTTTTCTTTTACGCGCTCCGGAGGACCGCAGTCAGTCCACCGAGCGCGAGTCAAACATGCGCACGATCTTTATGATCGTCTGCGGGAAATATAGGTCTGTCCCTGCGTGCACACGCCCCTCCGAGTGCAACACGGGCATGCTTCAGCCATAAAACACTTATTTTGCATCAAGTTTGGAGGAAAACGGCACGACAGGAATCACCGTTAATATTTTTTCGTCTTTTCTCGTTTTTACGCACGACTCCCTGCGGACTGTGGTCGATCATGTTTGACTTTATGGAATTCCAAGTTTTCTGTCCCGGAGAAATCATGGACTTCTACAACACCTCCAGCCCCGCATGCTTGCTGCAGGAGCAGGAACCAGAGCAGGAGCAGGACCTGGCAGCTTTCTTTCCCGAGCTGATCGAGACAGATTGGCAGGAGCGTCGATGCTCGCAATGTAGGTGGAAACTGAAGATGTGCACTAAAATAACCCAGAAAAAAGTTCACTCCTGTGTATTTTTTTCCAATATGAAGGAATTATGTTGAGTCGTTGCGTTCCCTTTTTCCCCCGTCACAGGCCTCATCAATTTAAATTCCAAAATGAATACCCACCCACATTCAACCTGGAAATAATTTAACCGCAATTCATACAGATAAAATGCATAGGATTGCACAGCACGTGTGTGCAAATATTAAAGGAGCAACACATTGCATGAACAATTTAAACCAGAAAAGCTTTTAAACACGGATACAGACATGTAAGAGAAAGTCAATCATCCTGAAGTAATAAAAACTGATAAATAGCTGAGAAACTCGTCCTCGTGAAGGTTCTGACTGCATGTAAAATGAGTGAAACAGGAAATCAATGTATGGATTGTAATGCATAAGGTGTAGTGTGGTCCTGGTTTATGTTCCATCCATGGTAATAACGTGCAAAGTGTTTTATGCACATATAAATAACACGCAGCTACATATAAGTGCCTGTATCCAGCAATATTTTAAACCGTGAGTCTGTGTGTTGCAGAATTCATAGCATGCTGCAGTATAGCTGTAAGTGTTTACATAACTGGGTCTTCATGCAAATTTAATATTAAGAACGCTATAAATGCACACGTTAAAAGTTTGCTCCACTGAATTTGCTAAATGACTGACTTTAATGTAAAGTGCTGCTTTCTTTTGCAGCCATGCTCTCCATAGTGTCAAAGCTTCTCCCCCCCCCCCCACAGATAAAGGTTATATTGTGCAGCAGAGTGGCAGTTTGAGGATGGAGCAGCTCATGTCCATGAGGTGTTCTGTGTTTGGGACTGGGCAGAGCAGGCCCGGTCAGTTTGGGGTCGCAGCGGGTTCACCGGACGGTCACCGGCTCAGGAGGTTAGAAGAGAGCCAGACTGCTGTCAGTGCCTCAGTGAAAGCACCAGGAGAGCACAGAAATAACACAAAGTCCCAACATGAGAAGTTCTGCACAACAAATATATCTGTGAAATAGACTTTGTATACCTATCTGCAAACACATACATGAAGTAGGCAATAATTCTCTTTTAAAATGGTCAATTATGGTTTACACCACTGCTTTTACCTCTCCATACAGAATAGTAAGACTTCAGCTCTCTCTTTTTTAATAGTTTTACTGTTTATAAACATTTCTTCCTCTTTATTCAACCAATTTGGTCAATGAAAATCAATCAGTAATAGACGATGGATTACTCATGCTTGGCAAAATAATCATTTCTTGATGTTTACTGTAAATAAAAAAAAATAATAATAATAATTTTCAAAGCAGGTTTAAACTAAGTAGTTCAAGTAACAAGTTATCCAGAGAAAGGGAACTTATTTGCAAAAATAGTCAAATGTAATAGTTTATTTCACAGAAAAACATTGATTTATTTTCATTCATTCTTCAGGTAGAATCTTTCCATTTAAGTTTAATTCTGTCCAAGAGTGTATTTATATTGACTATGAAGTCTGGACATTTCCTTTCACTGCAGTATTTTGTTGAATTTTCTTGTTATTTCCTTATAAAGCAGGAACGAAATTTGATTTTCAGTTTTACAAATGTATTTCAGAAACGACCCATTCTGTGTACTTTGGGTTCAAAACGGTGCAACAAAATCAAAAATACATTTAATTTCCTCAAGATCAGACCGTTATTTGATTATTTGGGTACGTAATCTGCAGCACTTTAAATCTCGTGATGGACACTATATGTTCTCTAAGGCTGAGCATACATTTAATGTACATGTTCAGTGAATTTCTATGTAGAATTCATTTGCAATGAAAGCCTTGTTTATGAAAAAAAATCACACATATTTATAACATTAAAACCATATGTGATAGAAAAACACATAAAAGAATGCAGAAGGAACGTTTTCGCTTTCACAAATAAAAACCTTTTAAACTCATTATTAGCTTCAAGGATGCAGTGTTTCTCTTTAGATTAGTTAATATATAAGTACGATGTTACAGTCTCACTATAATCAGAATATAACAATGAAAATTGGTAGATAATGTTGAATAATATGCATTGGTTTCTGAATAATCTGTTTCTGAAATGGCTTCATCTTAAATATTCAAATAGCCATTAGATAATACAACATTATAAGAGAAAAGCAGATGAATAAAAGAGCTGGAGATTTTTAAAAATCAATTTGAAATTGAATACATAAAATAATAAATAATCATAATCATGATATGATATTAATTGTAAAATGCTGGCTTAGATTAAAAAATGCATATAAAACATTTGAGTAATCCAAAAAGTAAACACACCTATTAAAATGAATGGAGAAGCAAAGGGAGTTAAACATTGAGATTATACATAAATGTCATTTATGAAAATAAAAGAATATAAAAACATCATAAAAACAAAGGAAGGATTAAGAATGTTGAAAAAAAAAAAGTAAAAAAAGACATGAACATGCATAGGTTGATTAAGTTGACCTTAGTTTGTAACCCAAATCTATTAGTTGCACAATTTTGAAAAGCATTAAATGTTATTTTTGTTTGTTTATTCTCTTTTAGCTGAAAGGTAGGCATGCCGAGCCTAAAATGTGTGTAAACATCTGCAGCATTCTGATTTAAAGAGGCAACAAAGTGATGTGATTTCACAGAAAAGAAAATCCAACTTGTGACTCCTAATCCGTTCGTCCATCTTCTTTATTCCTGAAAAGTCATGCAGGCTGAGGGAGAACATGCAAACTCTGCAGAGAAAGGCCCAATCCGGGGGTCGTGGTGAGAGTGCTACCCCCCCCCCCCCCCAACAACTGCTCATATCAGCCAGTACTCAAAAGCAACATGTTGCATGTGCGACTCGGTTCACAGAAGCGTTTCAATGGCAAACTGAGCCTTTGTGCTTCTATTCAGCTTGTTATTCATGCAGGTCTTTCTTTACTGTAAAACAGAGCCACATAAGTTACCTTTAAAAATGATCTTAGCCTTCAAAATCGCCGTCACCCTCCGAACTCCGGGCTGAGTGAACGTTTGACCCGCACAATGCCTCACACCAAACAATACCACCCAAATTGGGGATGGAGGCAGCCGTTTTCCCCTCCCTGCCCCCGACCTAATCACTTTGCGCGGCCCCGACACACACACTCTTTCTGCCTCTCTCATCAGTCAGCGGGGCTCGTGGCATGCTCCGCCATTGTTTTGTGTTGTGTTGTTGGGGGGGGGGGGGGGTCGGCCTGACTGGGGTGTCCTCGTGTGACCCGCCACTTCCAGGTTCAGCCAGAGGCCGCGGGTTCAAGGGGATGGAGATAAGCAATTTTTCTCGTTTTTGTCCCCTTTTGAAAACGGCGCTTTTGGTTTTTTCCCCCCCGTCCTGGCGTGGAGCGGCGGAGGTGATGGCAGGAGGCCGGGCGATTCTGGATCTCTGTTCTGGAGCGGTCTGGGTGTGGGAGGGTCGTGTGGTCGGAAGGATGAAGCTGTACCCGTGTGGAGCTCGTTTGCGGACCACAGCATTCAAAACTCAATATAAAACTCAAGACAACTTTGTTTCCACTCAGTCCTCCCAGCTTAGCCAAGAAAACAAAAATGAAGTAGTGCATGAAAAACACTAGAGGACAAAGACATCAAATAAATTCTTAACGTCACAAGACCATAAAGGGATAAGATTCACTTCAATCTGAAGAAAGATGGCGGGAGAAAAACAAGACTTAAAAAAAGACACGATTTAAAAGCTTCAAAATAGTTGAAAGGCTTAAAGTTGGCGGGATTCTTGTGGGCATGCCACCAACAGCAAAGCATTATGGGACTGGTCCACTGAAATAAATCTCGATGCGTATAAACAGGTGCAACATTCCGATGATGTGATTCAGGGTTCAGGTAAAACGGGACAATCTGATCGGAAAGAATTCAATCAGATTGACGAAAAGGTGACGACTTAAACGAAGCTTTAGTGTTTGTTCGTGTGGCAGCACCAGCTTAATGATTAGCAAGGACACGGATCATACGTTTAAACTAAAATATTTTCTAAATGACAACCTGGTAATCACTTAAAACACAATGAAATCCAGTTAAATGTGTTTACCGTCATTTTTTTTGACTATAAGCCGCTACTTTTTTCACACGCTTTCAACCCCTGCGGCTTAAACAATGATGCGGCTAATTAATGGATTTTTACGGATTAACGAGCTTCATGCCGATAATACATGGGTGATGTGTTCAGGTGCATCACATTTTCTTCTTTGTAAATTTGGTGGTTGCGGCTTATATCCAGGTGCGCTCAATAGTCGTGAAATTACGGTTCCTTTGACATACTTTTGTTAAGTTTCGGCATTAAACCACAATTTACCTTCGAGTTTTGGTAACTGCTTTAATTCCTTCTCTGTAACTCTAAATAATCATCTGTAGAGTTTAAAAGAAATATTTTGCCAGTTGTATTCCTTTTCTAAGAGATTTGCTTTGTTTTTAATGTTTAGTTTAATGCCTCCTGAAGCAAACAACCAGAAATAAAACTTCACAGTTTCATTTGTGCAAACCTGAAGGTGCAACCATTCATTTCCTACACAGTGTGTTTCTTTGAGTTTCCTCTGAAATGACAAATGTGAATTAAAAAATTGCAAAAAAAAAACCAACATATTTCAGATAAATAATGATGTTTTAATGATTGCATCAGTTACATCGCGGCTGCACGGTGGAGGACCAGTTTGTATTTGTGTCCAGTCTTCAGTTTGAGTCTGAATTGGACTTCAGGTTCTTTCTGTGTGGAGTTTGCATGATCTTCCTGCAGTTTCATTCGTTTGTCTCTCTCTGATGGACTTATTGCTTCTCACCTGTTTTCATCAGTTGACTCATGGTAAAGCGTGGACGGTTTTATCTTGATGGAAGAGTTTTAGCTTTCCTCGTGTTTAGAGGCCACATTTTCCAAAAGTTTCGTTTTTAGCAACTCCAAGCACCGTTATCGTGTAAAGAGACTCCAAAAGAATGTGACAAACGTTTTGCCATTTTTACTTTAAATTGTTGTGATGTAAAAGGGCCCTGATAGTACTGGACACAACGGCTCGTGTTTTATTTAGTTTTATTGATTAATGCTGGATAAGAACTGAATCTTTACACCAATAACTACATTACATATCTTTATAAATTGCTGTTTGGGAAATTACGTAGGCTTACATTACTTTGATTCTACAGCACTCCTGGTTTCACAAAAGGTTCAAGTATTATGAAAAGCATCTTGACTTGTCCCCGGTTCCCAATTATTTTCTCAAGTAATAGATTCCACAGCATGACTCATAACAGATTTGACCTCCTGTTTATGATCTCATATGACAAAGTAAGCCCTCCTGGTTTTAAAAGCTGCGCCACTCGACACTTAAATGGCTTCGGCTTGACAAACGATGCAAAGATTCAACCTAAGTGGGTCAATTTTCCATCTGTCTCAACAGCGACGAGCGGAGTGATGACGTTATACGGACTGATCTCAAGATCCCTTCGCATTAATCAAAATCTGATCCGGTCGGTGATTGTTTTAATGTTCTGTGCTGCTTTATTGTGTCTTTGCAGCAGTGGGAAGCCAGAGCTCCAGCTCCAGCTCCAGCTCGGACGACTTGTTCGCCAGCCCGCCGTCCCCGCCGCCGCCTCCACGCACTTACAAGCCGTGCTTTGTGTGTCAGGACAAGTCCTCAGGCTACCACTATGGAGTCAGCGCCTGCGAGGGCTGCAAGGTAACGGACAGGGTCGCCTCTGTGAGGCTCTCCGGAAAAAAAAAAAAACATCAGCTTCCAGAGGCGGCCGCTTTGTAGTTCAGCGATGCCCTTAAAGCCAAAGAGCTCTTGTTCTTGAGTGATCAGCTCAAAAGATGGAGGGGTTTAACGACATGCGGCTCGCGGGCCAGAACCGGCCTCAAAGGGTTTCAGTTCGGCCCACGAGACAGCGAAAACTTTAAAAGTAACTGCTGCTGATAATTGGTCCACTTGCAGAAAAACAATACAGAACAAAAGTCTTCTAACTCTTGAATGAGAGGGAGCAGAAAGAAGACTTATTTACGCTGCCCCTTTATCTCAAATAGTCATGTTCCATTGAGAATTGAAAAAGCGAATAAACAAACAAACCAAATGACAATGGAGTCAGAGAGGCCTGCATAGCCACTCTGGCTTATATCAGTTATATTTCTCAAATAAAAAAACTAAACAAACAACAACAAAAAAAAAACCACTTTGATTCTCCTCTGTCACTTCTTTGGATTCAATAATCACCTTGTTTTAATCACTTTTTTGAAACGTAATGTGTGTTTTAGAATCTTCTGCGCCCTTATCTAGATTGTTCCATAACTTGACCCCTTTTATTGAAATGCAACTTTCCCTTACTTTGGTCCTACATTTAGTTTTATTTGAATAATTCTGTTCCCGTACCAGGCTCATAATGTTCAATCTGCTCAACAAGCTTTTCAATAAAAACGAGTAGATGTATTTTTCTAACACTGTTTAAGGTTTTCACATCATTATTGTCTGTGACTATTAATAAAAATGCACAAACATGCTGCATTTAAAAACAGCATTTAAAAACAGCACAAACATGCTGTTTTTAAATGGTGCATCAAACTAACAATATCTGGATACATTAAAGTTACAAGTTATTTCTGTATTCTACATGATTTTTAAGTTATTATTTGTCACTTTCTTTTATTGTTATCCATCGAAACAAGGGATTTCACTTTGAACAATTGTAATGAATACTTTCATACAGATTTGTTCACATAAGTTAAAATGTTTAGGGTTTTTTTTTTTTTTTTGCTTCAATCCATTTAGAAGTGTTGTATTTCCTTGTTACTGCATGAACTGAATTATTAACGTCGCCTCTCTGCAGGGCTTCTTCCGCCGCAGCGTGCAGAAAAACATGGTGTACACGTGTCACCGCGACAGAAACTGCATCATCAACAAGATCACCAGGAACCGCTGTCAGTACTGCCGGCTGCAGAGGTGCTTCGCTGTGGGAATGTCCAAAGAGTGTGAGTGTACGATTCTGTGGGGACACTCATCTGTAACAGTTAGACATTTCACATTTATGCACATGCTGGGATTTAGGAACATGGAAATTACGTTACAAAACTTGACGAAATGACGTTGTTACAATGCGTCTTGGCGATAAATGACATACTATAAGGAAAGAATAGAATATATTTATTTTCATTCAAGTCCAACGACATTTGTACGTCCACTGAAAGCACGATAAAATCCATTGTGCATCATACAAAGAAACCACTGAAAACACAATAAGGATCCACTAAAACCTTATAAAAACTGCTAAAAGCCCTGAAATAAAGACGGAAAACACAAGGAGACGCCCATCACTCAGTCATTCTGTCGTTAAGGCTCTGTATCGCTCAAATAGAGCATGTCCTCATGTCCAGGGTGTTTAATTCCCTTTAAAGTGTTGCTCATGTGTTAACAGCACCATGCAGTTGCAGGACGAACAGCAGAGCTCGGTACTATATCAGTGCTGGATTTGTAGAACGGACTTATAAGAATGATTTTTAATAAAGATATAGGAGGAAAAACCTCTGATGCAGGGTGGTTAAATTAAGATAAATAACTTTTTTTGCATGTTTGATTTTGTATAACATTAGTTTGCAAAGGGGACTTGAATATTTTGATGTATTAAAAACAAAACATTCTCTCAGGAGGAGATTATGACACAATTGGTGCCATAGATAAGTGGTTATTTATAGTGAATATGAGATAGTGGGTAAATGGGTGAAGGTGGTGAGGAAAATGAGATACGAGAGGCGAAAGTACAGTACAAAATGTCTATTATTAATTATTAGCTTGTGTTTTTCGGAACCAGGTAGGACAACAGGAACAAGCTGCAAGTAAATTTGACTGCCTGGTAGCCGATAGTAGTTTGTAAGAACACTTAATTTTCATATATTCTAAGTTTTCTTTATAATCACTATGTTGACTTTCTGATTGAAACAGCGTCATATTTTACATTATGTATACATTACATATCATTGCTGCTGTCAAATTTGTGAATTATATTGGTTTTATTTGAACATCATTCTGTCAAATGTCACAACACTTTCCTTAGAGGGTTAAATCACAAACTTATCAGGAAGTGTTAAGATAAGACAACTGCATTATCGGCTTGTTTAGTGTTTTGTGGCGAGACGGAATCAAAGTGCAGACAGGAACCTAATGTGTCCTTTAACAATAATTAATGAAATTCAAAATAAAAGTGTCTATGAAGGGAAAAAAAGTCTGTTCTGAAATAAAAATTCATAGGACAAAGCAGGTGAATAACTAACACCAAAGTGACTCAACACTGCCCCCCAATGTACAGCAGAGGGATGATTTTACATAATGTCCCTTTTAAGGCATTGTTTCGTTGATCATTTAAATTTATTTGTGATCTACCAGACACACTGTCGTGGTTAATGCAGCTCAACAGTTTGTTTTTAAAAGATTTTAATTGCAGGTTTATGCTCATTAAGACAAGAAATGTGTTAATCCAAACAAGACCTTCAACAGCGTCTCAGTTTCACAAACACAAATATTTCCTGAAGATCTGGAGACTCATCAGTGTCCCAGTTATTTTTACATTCAGAACAACGAGGCCATCGTGGCCCCTTTGCCCCGGGCTTTGCCTCGCAGGCAGTATCCAGGATGGCCCAGCTTCTTTTGGTGGAGGTTATTGGGGCTGAATGCGTCGAGACAAAAAGATTCACAGACGATATTGAGGCCTGAGCGAATGACTCTGATAACCTGTGTGTGTGTTTTTAAAAGAAAACCGAAAATCTTCCTCCTATAAGAACTGAACCAATTAGTAATGACGGCCAATAACTTAATACTTTTGGCCATTTTGAATATAATAAAGCCAATAACTAGATAACAGTAATAGATTGGAGTAATAGAAAAGATATTTACAATTATATTAATGGTTTAGGGTGTATTTAATCTTACAAGTTTAAATTTAAAGGTTATTATGGTACTATTTTACCGGCTCGTTCCACTCAAGATGAAATCTGGCGGAAAATCGAGAATATGGAAATTTCCCGTTCGAACTCCTCTCTTTATGACAATGAGATCTAGAATGAACTTAAACTTTCTTCAATTCATGAATTCATCAGTTTAACAGGAAATAGGAATGGAGGTAATGAAGAAATCCCTTTGATTTCTGCAGCAAACCAAAAGGAAGTCGGCTTTTGTAGATTTGAGTGAAATGCCATGTAAATACAAGAGAGACGCACTCCACTGTACGACACACAGCCCCCCTGCCTCCCTGCAGTACGGTGACCCAGATACGCGAGTGTGTGTGTGTGTGTGTGTGTGTGTGTGTGTGTGTGTGTGTGTGTGTGTGTGTGTGTGTGTGTGTGTGTGTGTGTGTGTGTGTGTGTGTTATGTGAAATGTGCAGGTTGTGGTGGTGAGGCAGCTGTGAGGGATCCGCCCATCCACATGCTGGCGTTGCTGCTTGTCTGGGCAAAGACGTCCACACATTACATAAATGCATCACATGTAGCAGACGGGTGGAGGCGACGTAACCGCGTGGAGTGTAATGTGATCGTGCTCGGAGTGTTTACACAACGCTGGCTGGGTGTGGGGCATGTAGAGGGAGGAGGAGGAGGAGGAGGAGGGCAGAGACATGTTGCGTTATCAAAGCCATTCCCAGGACACTGACCGGGTCGGCTGGCTTCACATGCTCCTCCGGAATGACAAATAATCACACCGCTCACTGTGTTCTGCTCAATCTAATTCGTACCGGATACGATTCTTTTATCGATATAACATGCATGCGTTTATTTAATAAGCATTTCTTTATGTTTTTTCTCATAGTATTTCTGTGTGTGAGTGTTTGTCCCCCGTCCCTTCAGGAAACCATCGTCTGATTGATGCATTTTACCTTAAACAAATAAAAAAACCTGATGAGAAAATGTGACAAAACTATTCTATTATTTTTTTAAGGAAAACTGAGATCAAATAGTCTAATAATGCATATTTGTTATGCTGTTATGTCAGTAACATTGCATCGGAGGACAGTAGTACGTCAAAAATATTGTATAGACAGTTTTTTAAGGGGAGTGGCTTTCTAGTTATTAATGCAACATATTTATTAGTTTTATTTACGCAAACTGTCAATGTCTGGGAATAAAAAAAGATAACTATAGAACTATAAAAAAAATATGCGAAAGCCTAAACAATTGGCTGGATTTTGAAGGGTTAAAGGTACAGGCTTTACGATGTCAGTAATGCCACCTCTGTACTCTAGGTGGCAGCAGTGAGTTGACAGAAACTTCAGTACTCATCCTTTTCAGGCCTTTTTAGTAACTGAATCAGTTGCTGCTTTTTATGCTCTCTTAATGAATTTATGAAGATTGGTAGTGACTCACTGCACTCTCTTGTGGTACAATCTGATATTACAAGAATATGTTTCCAGTAAAAGATGCACAATCAGTATTTCTACATAATCGTCTTAATACAAAAAAAATGTATCCTTCATAAACGTCTTGAATCAGTTATTGACCGGCGTTTTCTCTCCTCCTGTACAGCTGTGAGAAACGACAGAAACAAGAGGAAGGGGAAGAAGGAAGCGGTGAAGATGACCATCATGGAGACGTACGAGCTGACGGCCGAGCTCGGCCTGGTCGTGGAGAAGATCTGCAGAGCTCACAGAGAGACCTTCCCTTCCCTCTGCCAGCTGGGCAAATACACCACAGTGAGTTCCAACACCAGATCATAAAGTTATTCCTGGACAGACTTTATGTTCAAAAGGCTCCCAAGTTTAAAAAAATAAATACTGGTTGCGAGAAGCCTTTTTTGGTGAAGTTTGCATGTTCTACATGTGCTTAAGTGGGTTTTGTCAGTGAGCTGTAGCTATTTTAGGTGAATGGTGAATGTGGCTGAAGGAAGTGATAAAGATTCTTGCATGAAAAGAATGAGAGTTCATCTTATCTGATCTTATTTCAAAAGAATATCCGTCCACATGTCACTGTGAACACGGCTCAAAACGATGTAGTACATATGCCAGGCCTTTAGGTGGCGATGTAACTCTGCCACAGAGACGCGCCAAAAATGGAGTAGAACACACGGAGCATGAAAAAAATTCCTTGTATTGAAGAAATCTTAAATCCCTGAGTGGCTTCTGCAGCTGGAGCATGTCGTCCGCCATCGTTGTTGTTAGGGGACGTTGAGCTGGAAAGATTGGCCAATGACATCATTGTTTTCAGCAAAGGTGTACCTTGCCCATCCAAACAGAACTCCAGTTCGGACCACCGGATCCAGCTGGACCTCGGGCTGTGGGACAAGTTCAGCGAGCTCGCCACCAAGTGCATCATCAAGGTGGTGGAGTTCGCCAAGCGCGTACCGGGCTTCACCGGCCTGACCATCGCCGACCAGATCACCCTGCTCAAAGCCGCCTGCCTGGACATCCTGGTATCTGTCTCCTTCTCTGGGGTTTTGTCCTGACTGACTGTCATTCAGCGAATTCAGCGTCTCTATTTTCACCCAGTGACACTCTTGTAATTCACACAAAGCTCCTTCAATGTCTTGTGCTTCCTGGAAGTCGAGACTCGGGAGTGTCAGTGGATGTTTGTGCCAAAAGACAAAGTGGTATCCGGGCTGGCAGAGAGACTCTGCTCCGCGTTTCTACTCGCCTTCTTCTTTATCTGTCTTTCACTGCCGCCGTCACTTTACCCGCGTCAGAATAAATCACCGTTGACCTCTGAGGGGAGTCTGCTCGGTAATCCAAGGCTCTGGAAAGGAAAGGACATCAGATAGAAAAAATAATTGTTGGTGTAATACACCAATTTCATGTCTTGTAAATGTCTAAAATAAATGTGATGGTAATTAAAATATTAGACTTTAGTAATAACTGTTTTTATGTAAAACAATCAGCCCTCATGCAAACTATTGCAGCTTTTGACAAATATTTTCCTTTTTTGTTAAATGCAGAAAATTCTTAATTTCAACAAAAACTTTTGTTTCAGATCCTTCAAATAATGTAGTTTTACTTTGGGGCCACTAGGGGGTGCTGTTTTTAAATGTAATAAAACCCACTAATGTAGGCATGCAGAGGACAGTATGCTGGACACATCGGGGCTCCTTTAAACTCGGTTGTTTGTAAGAAATAAAATGTGTCTCGACATATGATCCAGGCGATGGTGTGGCAAATGAACGCTTTATTAGAGAAGCGCTGTTAAATTCAAGTGTGAACAGCGGATTTTTATGAATGAAACCTTCTTCATATATGTAGAACCATTTCCTGCCAATGAAGTGCACGTGCTTTTTCACTCTTCAATTCTGTAATTGAGTTTGGTATTATTACACACATATATATATAAATACACATTTCTATCGGAACTGATGATACAGGGTGAATAGATTCTGTCCTTCATTTATCTGACCTTTCGTCGTCCAGTTTGCTCTTGAAACAGACTTCAACTGGGTCTTATATTCTAAAGCTTATCACGTTCATTGAAGGGGATGGTCACTGGGACAAACATGATATATTTTACTGAATCATTTCTTGACGACTGAGGTGAATACTGTGAAATCGTGAAGTGACTCGTGTCTTGTCGTGCCTCAGATCCTGAGGATTTGTACCCGCTACACTCCTGACAAGGACACCATGACCTTCTCTGACGGACTGACCCTGACCCGCACTCAGATCCACAACGCCGGCTTCGGGCCGCTCACAGATCAGGTTTTCACTTTCGCCGGGCAGCTGCTGCCGCTGGAGATGGACGACACAGAGAGCGGACTCCTCAGCGCCATCTGCCTGGTCTCTGGAGGTACTGAAACCGCGGCGCGTTAGAAATCGCCGCGATGCGAACCCGACGATGTTTCATCTTCTGCATTCTTCTCCGCCCTGACAGACCGGCAGGACCTGGAGGAGCCGTCCAAAGTGGAGGTGCTGCAGGAGCCGCTGCTGGAGGCGCTGAAGATCTACTCCCGCAAGCGGCGGCCCAGCATGCCGCTCATGTTTCCCAAGGCCCTCATGAAGATCACAGATCTGCGCAGCATCAGCGCAAAAGGTGAGAACGGCAAGAGATGAAAACTGTGAGAGGAGTGTGTGACGTATGAGTGTCTGCTTCTTGCTTATCTGCCTGCTTTATTGTTTGTGAGAAAACGATTAGAGAAGGAACTTATTATTTCCTGATTCTGGCTTCATTGACTGGAGCTTTGCACACTTTATGTTGGCTGTCAGGACGAGGCCCAGGAAGTCTTTGTTGCGTTGTAGGTGTCTGTACACAGCTACAGTAGTCACTGAAAATGGAACTTTTTGGAAACAGCTCTCAAGAATAATAAGAAGAAGAAGAAGAAGAATGATTCTGATTCTAATTATGATTATAATAACTACTTTATTTATAAAGCACTTTTAAGCACAGTTGTTGCACAAAGTGCTTTACAGTAAAAACACAAATAAAAAAGTCAGGCGAGAGAGAGGAGACAAGCAATCATTAAATAGAAAGAAATTACAAACAAAAATTATTGGCAACTAAACACCACAGGCCTAGGTTATTATTTGAATAATTTGATTTTGGACTTTGTTTTTCTCCGTTAAAAAAAAAGATTTCAACTTTGATTTTTGACTTTTTTCTCAAAGTGCATGAGGATTTATTTGTTTTACCTCCATTTAGTTTTTTTCCTTCAATGGCCCTAATACTCTTCCGTAACTTTGCAATAATTAAAAAAAAAATCTCTCTCTCTCTCTCTCTATATATATATATATATATATATATATTATTATAATTTTTTTTTTTTTTTTTTTTTAAATGGCCAAAAGTGATAAATTATTGGCCTTTTTTCTTTTAGAGATGCTGAAACAAAACAATTTCCTGTAAAGGAGCGATTGCGTTCTATTCTGTTCTATTCTATTCTAACGTTTGTGTTGCACAGAACATGGTGGAAACAGACTTTGCATGTTTACCTCCACAGGAGCGGAGCGCGTGGTGACGCTGAAGATGGAGATCCCGGGCTCCATGCCGCCGCTCATCGAGGAGATGCTGGAGGATCTGCAGAACCTGGAGAAGGAGCAGAAGCAGCTCGTTCACTCGCCGCCGCTGCCGCCGCCGCCGCCGCCGCCACCGCCTCACAGCACATGAGCTGAACCAACCTTCTCCTCCCTCCCAGACTCATTACATAGCGCTCAGAGGCGTACTAGTGTCTTACCTCAGTTATTCGTCCAGACCAGTCCAGCGCTCAAGCCGGATGAATAACGACAGATGCAGTAATGTTTTCAGCTCCACTTCATTAAAAACTACTGAGAATCAGCGATTCTTCCACTGTAACTCGTCTTTATAGTATTTATGTCTGCATGAGATGTTGCATTCATTTTTACCTCATCAAATAACACTTTTAGCATTAGTTTTATATAGATATTACTTGTTTTTTTTTTTACATATTGTGAAAATGTCTTGTATGTTAATTTTTTTATCCATTTGTGTATAAAGAAAAGGGAATTATACATTTTTAAATACATTTGGAATCAAGTCTTCTCTTACGTTAAGTTGAATGTTGAACAGCAATTAAAAAAAACAACTAATGTAACTGTGAGAGAATGTGAGAAATAATAGAAAGTATGTATCAGCTTGTTACCCGGTGGACAGCCGAGTCGACAAAAAAAATGAAATGTGCTTTTTGTTTTACATCATGAAAGATGTTTCCAAGAAAAGCCTTTAACATAAAGGGTTAATGGATGTTTGACGCTGGCCACCTCAGTGTCTTGTATTCAACTTGAGCTGTTTTATGTAGTTTAAATTACAATATAATGTGATTTTGAAATATAGAATATTCTCAATTCCATTCAGATTTTTTCTTTTTTGTCTTTGAACTAAACTCTGCTTGACGCCCCTGACTTAAGCCATTAGTTTTAGGAAGGTGACGATATAAACAAGGTCTCGAGCGATCGAACCGCCAAAATTGGGACAGGAAGACATACATTTGATTTGGATTTTCTAATCTAAGGCGCACCATCAAGGGTCCCCTTTCCCCAGGTTGAAAGCCAAACTTGCATTTTCCTTCACTTTTCTAAACAGATTTATGTAATTCTGCAGTGTAACAGAACAAACCAGCTGGTAGTATTTGCCATGAGTATATTGTGTGTTTATCTCATTAAAACAGGGGTCTCAACAGATCTGCCACATATATAAATAAAACTAGCAACATGAGACTTTAAAGGCCAACATGTTTAAATTGAAAAAAATAGAATCAAATTAAAACAAGCTTGAAACAAGTCTTGTTTCTTTCCCTGTAGCACCATAATCAGATCAAACGTAACAGTGTCTTAATATATGTACAGCATATGCACAGGAGAATAATCTGCATTACAGTGAAAAATGATTTAAAATGATCTTGCATGTGAATTTGAAAATGGGCTCGTGGGAGTTGATACTGTCATGTTAAGTTCAAAATACCACTGTGCGGGCTTACAGCCTCACAAAGCAGGAATGAACCTATTTTGAGAAATACGTCCCAAATTTGCAGCATAGAATCAGCCCTCAAAAATCTCTGCATTTCATAAAATCTTACAAATGGAAGAAATAGTTCAAATCAGGTGCTTAAAGGGGAATTACGCTCTTTGTATCCTGTGCAGGAATCCACATGTGCCTCGTCAAAATGTGCAAACTTTGTCTATATCTGAACATTTATTACTTTTTTTAAAAGTGTAATTTCACTCTTGTTCATGTTCTCACTTGTTTCACTGCAGTATGGCTACTGTACATTATGTACCCGTGTTTCTTAATGGCTGCATCTATCTGAGAAATCACTGAACAGATCACATGATTGTGTTTGTGTATTAAAGTATATTGAACGTCATTGTGGTGTTTCATGTTTCTACAGAAGCTGCTGGGTCTTTTTGTGTCTCTGAATTCTTCAGGTTTCACTTTAAGAGGCTTTGAGGTTATTTAAGGTCATGACAGTGTGTTTAAAACATCGTTTCTGGCTCCCTCTGGTGGCTCAAACAAGAACCGCACACAGCGGTAAAACAAACGGAAGGTAAGTGATTAAATCAATTGACTTGTGTTAAGTAATCGGCAATTTATAGATAAAAGAGCTACAGTCAACAATGCTGATGTCCCTAAAATATCCAAAAAGCATGAATGGCTCATTTCTGTTGAATCTCTGTTGAGATTGTACCAGACATCTATTGAGATAACAGGACAAATGTCTTCAAATTGTGTTTTCTGTTGTTATTTATGTGCATGGAATGGTGTAAAGCAGGGGTCTCCAACTCCGGTCCTTTAAGGCCCCTGTCCTGCATGTTTTAGCTCTCTCCCAGTTGCAACACACCTGACTGCAATGAGGGCCTCGTTATTGGGCTTTTTCACAACCTTGGTGATGACATCATCATTAGATTCAGGTATGCTGAGGTTGGAGACCCCTGGTGTAAAGTCTACCGAAAAGACAACCTTGAGACAGACTATACCATTTTACCCAGTTCAGGGCTGTTGTTGTTTAGCTAAAGATGATCCCAGCTCACTAAATTAAACTCTGGACAGGTCACCAATTAATCTCAAACACATGTTTTTGGACCTTAAGGAGGAAACCAAAGCCCATGCATGCACAGGGGGAAAAAAAAGAAGAGAAAAACATGGATTTTCTCATTATGGAGCAAGAGGGTGAACCACTACATCACCATGTGGTCCTATAGGTACAATGCAAACTTGTAAAGATGTCAGATAAATTGTGCTTTAAGTATGAAAGGAAATGAGCAGGGACTTGTAAATGGGAGTGTCGACAGTGCAATACTGATTCTTGTGCACAAGTGAATGAGAGGACTACGTCTTCGATTACTCCACTCCCACTCTTCAAAATAGACGTTTCGCACAGGTTGCCAAAAGAAGACACCGCCTGACTCATAGAATAAACTTTATTGTATTGCTTCTCTATATTAAAGTGCACAGGACAGCTTATTTTGACTGCAAGGGGTCTGTGAATCACACACACAAAGCATGTTTAAGAGATTTTATCTGGATTTAAAGTTCAGCATATGTTAATGCAGCGCTCAAAAACTGAAAAACGTGTCAGCTGGTTATCAATCCTGCTGAATTGTTGTGCGACGGGAGATTGGAGAGAAAGTTTTGCCAAACAGT
Organism: Lipophrys pholis; assembly: GCF_963383615.2. Lineage (NCBI taxonomy): Eukaryota > Metazoa > Chordata > Actinopteri > Blenniiformes > Blenniidae > Lipophrys > Lipophrys pholis. Next base: position 27,648,562 of record NC_137639.1, on the reverse strand, counting down.
CAAGCTGTTGAGTCTTCCTCCTGAGAGGTTGAAGTGCTGCACACAAATCTTGTGGTTGAGTCTTTTTCTGCACGTGTGGTTTCCGTTTCCAGACGATACGGCGCCCTGCTTTGATACGACACAAAAGTTCTCATGAGGACATTTTCCAGCCTTCGCTGTGTGCACGCAGGCGATAAATGAACGTTGGGGATTCACACCGTCACTTCATGTTCGTCTAGAAAAGCAACACCTGAGGAGGTGTTGTGACTTCAGCGTTGGGGAGATGAAACTTGTGCATTAGGTAATTAAATATCGCAAATAATCCAATGCCATCACAGACGGGTGGGAATTTGTTCTCTCCAGTTTCTTGCTTCTGTGCGGTGATGGTGATGATGATGAAAGCTATTTCTTCTTCTTCTGGTCATTTCCTTTGTCAGGAAACCTAAAATTAAAAAGCCAAAAGTCTTCCGGATTTAATTACATTTTTATTCCTATCGTGTGTCACATAAACCAAAACCAACGCGTGTTAATGTGATTTCTCATCGTCAGAAAACTTAAATTAAGTGATTAAATCATAAAAATCATGCTGTTTACATGAACATTATAATATATGTGATAACTCCAGAAATCAGACGAGTGGATGTAATGATGTATTTTTTTCCTTTTTTTTTTTTTTACAGTTAATACATAGATGTGTCCTCAAAAGATTCAATTTGCATCGTTTGTCATCCCCATAACAGTTTGCATATTAATCTTGTTGGAATCATATTTGCAACCCCCCTGGAAGCTCCGCCCTCTTTTTTACTCAGACAAATTCAAATATAAAGTAACATTTGTGAATTGTAGTGAGAAATAATTAAACTGACTTCACAGGACAATCCTGTCGTAGCATTAGTCAAACATATTTTCCAATATTAGAATACAGTATATTTCTGCTTTTCTATGATTTTCTATCATCTGAAAACTCTCTCATGGATTAAACCATTTCCGCCCTCACCTGCTGGGATTTCCTCCGTAGTAGTTGTTATCCTGCAGCATCTCCTCGATGATCGCCTGCAAACATGTAAGCGAAAATTTAATAATTCAATTCAAAACTGATAAATTCGATCCAAGGCAAGGGAAATGTATTTATATGGCATCAGTCCTTTTCAAAGAAATAAAGAAAATGCATTAAGACGAGGCGTTTAAAAATCTTAATTTTAGGCGATTGATATAATGAAAAACTTTATATGTATATATATATATATATATATATATATATATATATATATATATATATATATATATATATATATATATATATATAATCCCATAATCCATTAAGATCAGAATAAGCTACAACCAACAATCTGCATAGTTCAGCTTAAATACTGGAACCAGAAGAGAAAAGACGGTTCTATTCAACAATTTTAATTATAAATCTACTCATCAGCATCTCTAACAGCTTATTGAGTCCACTAACAAAGCGAAGGTACAGAAATAGCCGGTTGAAGCGTTGCAGGGGAGTTACTGTTTGTGCCAGACTGTTTCTCTGCAGGAGGCAGAAACAAACTGTTTCCAACTGCCACCAGTCCGAGCCAACCTCAGCTGACCGGCTCTTTGTAGACATTTCAAACCATTAACTGAGAAATCGCTAAACAAATTTATAAAACAAAAAAATTTATAACTGTTTTTTGTAGGGATGCACTGATTCGGAAACTAATAATGGGTATCGGTTAGTTTTCTGTGTTCTTTCTTAAACCAACCTGCATTTGTTGATATGTCATTCCATCGTTGAGATTCCCATCAACTGTCAAAGGAAAAACAAAGGTGATTGACTGAATGAATGCAACATTAAAAGGGCTCATATTGTGCAAAATTCACTTTCTAAAAGTTTTCCAACAGTAACAATCATCCCCATAACAGGAATGAAGACAGTCTGTCCTCTCTCTCCATGGCTTGTTTCAGTTTTTAAAAAGTGTGTTGCTCCAACCAGCCAATCAGAAATCAAACCCTATATAGTGTCATCGGGGGTTTAGCCAATCCCAATCAAGGTAGGCTCCTCCCTTTGACCCTCCCACAATTTCGCAGCTCTGCTCTGGCACATGGCACCACGAGAGGAAGTACATCCTCCTCTTCCCAAGATGGGCATGTGTGGGCGGAGCCAGTCCAGCTCACACAGACACAGCAGATTCTGAATGAAGCTCCTATGATCCAATATTCAAATGGATGGAAATCAAGGAAAAGCTGGATTTGGGGAAATAAACTTTAAATACAACATTTTTTTAGACCAACGAGACCATGTGAAATTATTGAAAAGCTGGATAATATGACACCTTAACTGTTGGTGAGATCTTAATATCATATTTACTCCCTGACGTTTGGTCTGTGATTAATTTACCTGTGCTGTCGGCGGTACGAGGGTCTCCTATAGAGTGTTGGACCAGAAGCCACCAGTCTGAGCTGGTCGAATTTAACTCCATCAGCTCAGGAGAGGCCTGCAGAAGCTGGGAGGAGGAGGAGGAGGAGGAGGAGGAGGAGGAGAAGGAGGAAAACTTTCAGGTACTTGTGGGATAAACATGCTACTTATTATTAATACAATCAGGAAGGTTTCAAATTTATTCTGCAAAAGAAAACAAATACCCACCAAACATACAGCAAATGCCATTGAGACCCATCAAGATAACGCATCTTTAAGTTTAATTAAAAACTATGAGCAAAAACACAGTGAAGATACTTCAAGAAATTCAAATCTTTCTTTTGTTAATTTACTTACTTTTCATCATTTTGGCGTAAAAAAAAAAAAAAAAAAAACATTCCTGTAACTCTACAGACCACAGTTGAGGATTAATACTGTCTCATTCAGTCGCTGTTTTGAAAACTATCACTGCGCTTTCTTTCTTAATTCGATAACAAGTTACAGAGATCTATATTGTGAATCAAATCAGTTCTTCCCTTCAGGCTTCGGGAGATGATTATAACTTGTCAAACCACAATGAGCAAACGCAGTGCATCCATATGTCTGGTACACACACTGACCCTCGTCTTCGTCACACTGGTTACACTTCTGAGTCTTGACGGTTACAAACCTTGCTGAGCTCCACTTTCAGGTTGTATGGATCACTGCCAAAGTGGAAAAGGGACTTTTTAAACCTTTCAATGAGGCGTCGTTTCACGCTGTGGTGCGGGTCTGGAGGAAGCTGGAGGAACATAAAAGTTAAAGTTAAAGAAGCATCGCATTTGGCACTATGTACATGACAACTGTTTTTATGGTGGCTGAATTTCCCGCTGCGGATGAAACCTTCATCTGGTTTGACTTTGCACAATTATATAAAAAAAAAAGAAACGGGCCACCATGCAATGAAATCAGCAAACATCAGTGCAGTTAAAATAGAATGTGGATTATCTGTGATTGCAGCGCTGATCTCCACTGATGAGATTGAACATGCGACTGCCGCGCGACTGTACTTGAGTGATGTAGATGATTTTGTGCAGCTGCACGAGGAGCCGCTGGACGGGATCGTCAATCTGTCGAAGCTTCTTCTCCGAGACAAAGATCCCCGCTGAAACTGAAGAGAGAGAGAGAGAGAGAGAGAGAGAGGAGGGCTCGTAAACAGGGACACAGACATTGTATGTGAGAATTTTCTGCATTGTGTGCTTGCTGTGTTGCTCTTTCCGAGGTACCTGGTCTTGATTTAATCTTCGCAGAAGGACAATCCCGACTGAGGGAGAGTATAAATGGAAAAGGAAGATCAGTCGGTTTGTTTTCACATGATTGTTTACCAACAAACATTTTTATTTAAAGAGCCTGTGAAACGAATAATACATTTAGACAGATTATGTATCGTGTCTATGGGTTTGTATCTTGATACTTCACCCTTCATGTGTTGAATATGAATGAATATTAGGTGTGACAGGCTACTGAAGATTGTTATTCAATGTTCAAACCCCTTAAATTTCTCACATGTTTACGAGAGATACTATGTGAAAAGGCAGGAATTACAAATCACTTGCACGTCGTTTCATGGGTTCTTCCAACAAAATACTTTTTACCATTATATTTAGAGGTCTGGACTGCTGCCACAATTCATTTTTGATGCTGCACATCACAAATGTTGAAATGTGCAACTTACCCAGTTGAAATACGATCAGGTGCAGCGCAGGCACGGGAAATTAAGTCTTCACATAAGTCAAAGAAGAAAAGGAAAGCCAAGTAAAGCTAAAGTTAGAGAGGAAGTCCACAGTACAGAAACAGTACAAGGACACAGTAAAGTCAAGTTTTAGAAGATATCATATAGATTAAGCCTAACTAGTTCTGACGAAACCTTAGAAAGTTATATTTCTCCGATTCAAACGGCTTTAACTGAACTCACTAGAGTTTCTTCCTTCAGAGGCAGAGGGGTTTGGGAGATCACATGTTTCCACTTCTTCATCCAAAACATCATCTAAATAAAAAATAATAATAATGATTGCAACATGTTATGATTTTCTAATGTTATTTTGAAATAAATTCTCATCACAGAATCACCGTGACTGATTCTCTGCTCTCCGCAGGTTGAACAGCAGGCCGTAGAAAAGTGCGGCGCCGGAGAGTCCGTTGTCGTTCCAGGTTCATCCTGCAAGATGTGCAAAGCGTTTCTGTTCCATATTTCCCCCAAAAAGTCCACAACACTCGCGTCGTTCTGGGTTTACCTGCGACGCGCTTGAGTGGAGAGAGTCCGGCCTGGCTCTGTGCCTTTCGAGGAAATACTTCTGCGCGCGCTTTCTGTCCCTCTCGGCTCGTTTCTCCAGCGCATTCTGGGAAGTGTAGAGTCCGTCCATCAGCCTCATCATGAGGTCGGAGATCCTGGAGGTCACCGCCACGATGTCCGGCCGCTGCTCCACGTCTGGGCTCAAGCACCTGGGAGGACGTCACAGAGGAAATTACTTTTATTTTTCCTGCATTCTAATAAGTTATCATGTTATTTTAGTAGCATTCTAAAAAAAAAAATCATGCACTTTATCTTTGTGGGATTCTCTTTTTCATATTAATTCGAGCTTTCCGAGTGCCACAGTCTTGTTTAAAATCTCACCATCTGATCATGTCCGTCACTCTCTCTGAGAAGGTTCCCTCTTCAACGGGCTCGTAGACGGCTTCCACAATCTGCCGCCACAGAAAGAGAAGACAGGATCAAGAAGAGAAAAATAAAGACATTTAAAGTCTTTTCTCTACACCTTGCTGGCCAGTGACAGCATGTTGCTGCTGTAGAACGGAGGCTCCAAAGTGGCCATCTGGTAGAGGATGCAGCCCAGAGCCCAGACGTCTGCTTTCTCCCCGTACGGCTCGTTTTTCACCATCTCTGGACTGAAAACACAGATAGACATGGAGGCGAACAAGATCTTTATGATAAATCACATGGCAACAGCTTTCTGTTATCTCCTCGCAATATATTGCTTTATAATAACTTGGTAGGCGGGACACTGTTACTGGACATTTTGTGGATTTGGTTGTGGACTATAAGGCAGAAAAAAGCATGAAATAAAGAGTCTTTGGACTCAAGATATGAAAGTGTAAATATACTCTTGTAGCAGGGCCATAGATACTCTCTCGGTTATAGTTGTGTATTCAGGTTTATAGGACCCCAGCCCTCCAGTTTGACCAGTTTCATCTTGATAAAATAAAAGTAACATTTTTACTCGACTTTTTCAATTCAGACTTTGGCTGAGTTTTGTGGAAAGAGAAACTTGCAGATCTCAAAGTTCTCCTGAGCATCTCATATTCATACAATAACATGAGACACAAAGGTGGAGCCTTTTTGTTTTGTCTTGATGGTGAGAATGTGTGATTTAAAAAAAAAAAGCTTCACGTATGAAGATTTGAACACAAATCCTTTTAAAAGACATAAATAAATCCTGTTATTTGCATGGTTGATTCATGCAATCTGCAGTTTGATGGTTAAGACTCCTTTCCATCAGGTGTACGCATTCCCATTTTGATTAATTATTATTTTCACCAGGGAGGGATACACATTATCTCCCCTGCAAAGTGATTAAAGCAGGCAAATTGGAAAAACATTATAAAAAAAAATACATAAATAAATAAATAAATAAATAAATGTATTTGGAAATCAAAGTGAAGCAGAGCTGTCAGCTCTCACACTGAGAGTGAAACACACACAATTAACACTAAACTCATCTTTTCCTCTTCATTAGGATAAGGTAAAGTGCAGCACAGTACCTATTAAAGCACAGCAACAAAAACATTTTATTTCTTAATTGGCTTGTTTTAATATATTTCCTTGTAAACCTTTGTGAATTGCCTTGTGCCTGAATGGCGCTCTAGAAATAATCTTGCATTGTGTTTATTTTCCTCCCTCTATCTGCTCCTTTGTTCATCAGAGAATCAGCCGTTACAACAAAACTTCCTCACCAGGAGTAAAGAATGGTGCCGACCACTGATGTCAACTTGCTGTTCTCTTGTTTCTGCTTCGCCAGGCCGAAGTCAGCTGCAGACAGAGGAGGTAGAAAACACACGGTGAACTTTTACAAGAGCAGAAACTGTGGGCCCGAACCGAGATGTGGAGTCAACACAGACGCACTGATGGTGACTTTGTCTTTTTCCCCCAGCATGATGTTATTCGGTGAGAGGTCGCGGTGGACGATCCTCTTCTCCTTATGGAGGTACCGCAACGCCAAACACATCTGAGGGCACAGGAAGAAGCAATGTCACAGCGTGTTGAAGGGAATTTCCACTTGGATAAATCTCACACACTCACAAGAAATCATCAGAAACCTTTAAAGAACAATCAGAGTGCAAGCGTTTCTATTTATTTTTAGAACACGTGAGCAGATTTACTTTACATCTGCTGCTTTGAGAGGCGCCGTCTGGACATCTCAGCCACCCGGCCATGACGTTTGCTTCAGATTTTTGCTCCCCCCCCCCTCCTCTAAATATTTCACATTTTTATGCAGTTTGAGTTTCTGCAGGGTGAAAGCGGGTGGCAGGCTGAGGTGTTGCAGCTGTCTCAACTTGGTGGGAACCATCCACGCTGGAGCTGCGAGTTTATTGTTACAATAAACACAGCTGGCGACCGCTGCTCTCCCGATACTTGCTCTGTTATACGGAGGGTCGGGAAAGCTCCCTGTCTTACACTCAACATCAGCCAGGTATCGGTTACTATAAAGAGTGTGACTTAAAGTTATGTCTTAAAATAAAACTGGACACTCCAGTTTCCTTCCACGGTCCAAAAACATCTAATTTACCAGAAGTGGGACTATGTGAGTGTGTCTTACTGTCTCGCTAGGAGAAATGCACATTAATGTGAAAACCAGTGATTTATCAAATATAGGTTTATTTCCTGAAGGTTTTCACCTGCATGAATATATTCCAAATTCTGTCTTCAGTGAACTGCTGCTGCTTCTCCTTCAGAGAGTTAAAGTAGTCAGCCAGTGGGACTCCTTCGATCAGCTCCATCACGATGTACAGCTTGTCACCTAAAACAGAGGAGAAAAAAATTAAGATAAAATCATGTTGAGATGGCAAGTAGCAATGTTTTTGTAATTTGCTGTCGTGCTTAAGCACATTCTTCAGGTTCCTGCACGACAGTATTTGTATTTCTGAGGACTTTTTACTTTTCCTCCATTTGCTTGAAGACGAATATCTGTACTTTTTTTCCCCACTTTACCTTCTTAAAATTGTCTCGTTCCTTGTTTTAACCTCCATGTGGATGATTCAGAGTCACAGTAACAGAAACAGGTTGATCAGCTTAAGAGGAATCAAGTTTAATTGATTCCTGTTTCCAATTCTACGATACATTTCATACTCATCTACAGATCCAGCCAGTTTGTTACCTGTAATCTGTAATATAAACTAAATCTTGATTTGTCATTGCTAATCATTAAGTTGCTGACATAAGTATTAAAATCACTATAGTTATATTCATGTGACTTGTCCAACCAAAAGAAAATAGGCTCAAGATGCCTTAAAAAGGCATCGTGTAATTAATCACGTTAAACTTTTTTGTACTTCAGGATGTTTCACAGCATAAATTCAGTCTATTTTCACACTGCAATCTGTACTTACATACATTAAAGTGTAGGAGTTGTCTGTTTTCGAGCAGCCTTGATGAGAAAACAATAACACTCACCTTCCAGAAATGTCTTGTAGTATTTAACGATATTCGGGTGCATCATCTAAACAGGAGGAGCAACACAATCAACACACAAAGTAATCATTGACCATGTATTGGAGCTTCGTTGTGTTCGAGTTGAGTTTGTTGCCTGTTCTTTGATGATCGTGAGCTCGGAGATGATTTTCTCCACGTTGCTGTCTCGGGACCGCTTGTCTTTGCCAAAAGCCGGATTGTGCAGGTTCACCTCCTTCAGGGCCAGGAGGTTCTGGCCACTCTGCTTCTGGACCTGCCACAAAGGGTTTATTCAAAATGACTGCTGACGGCAACCTGAAGAATGAAAAAAAAACAAAAAACAACAATAGTAAAAGCAGAATCTGTCTATTTTTGAATATTGACCTTGAAGACAATTCCAAAGGCCCCGGTGCCCAGATGGTCCAGTATAGAGTAACCATTGATCACTTTGAGAGGAGGTCGGTTCTGATCCACAGCCTCGATGCTTTCTCTCAGACTGGCCAAATCCTCCTCCTGCATTGAGGAGAAACAAGTGAAAACTGCCTTTTAGTCGCAAAATAAAACTGGTTTTACTTTGAATATTAAGAAAAAGCTTGTGGAATCTTTGACTGTGACATTTAAAAACTCCATCTTATCTTCTCTGGAAGATAAGACTACATCAAGAACACAAAAACTTCTAAACTATCTTGGTGCTTTAATGTTTAAATACTGTGAGCCATCAGTAATGTTCTTCCAAGTTTGTTTTTTTAATGTATCGAAGCTTTAGACCAGAGATATCAAACATAATCCCCATAGGAAGCTCCAATCCAGCCCGACAATCACCAAGCAAATTGTTAAAATTTCAAAGAAAACATTGATTTTCAAAACAAATTTCTGAAGAGTAGGGGATAAAACACAGCACTGAGACCCGACATGCAAACATGGATAATGCAGCAGCAATAGGAGAAGGTTTTTGTGGGACAGAAGCTATTAGCTTTATGCTGAGATTCTAGTAATTTTCTGCAGTTACTAGATATTTACATTTTAATCAGGTATACGCAGCGCCACAGCAAAGAAAAACTTTACATTTTAAGGTCACTATTTTACAGGTTCGACCCACTGAAGATGAAGCTCAGCTGTATGTGGCCCCTGAACGAAAACGAGTTTGATGCCCCTGCTTGTGGGATGAGCTAAACTTTTAAAATCTGCCCCCTGGTGGTGGCCTAATTTAATATAAGTCAATCTAGAAAGACTCCATCATGCATGTTTTTGTACCGTGGAAGGAAACTAGAGAACCACAGAAACACTAATGAACAAATTCAATTGTATCATTAGTCATGTGCTCAAGTAAGATTTCCGCTGCTCTCCTGAGGGGTTTGCTGTGTTTATTTGTACTGCGTGATATTGGAGCACCTTTTAGTGAAATGTTCTTCATCGTGAAATTTGTGTATACATGTTTTGTGGACTCTATTATAATGTATCCGTGAATATATCTTTATTTCACTGCCCAGAAATAGAGGGCAAAACAAATCCAACTATTCAGAAACAGACTTACGGTGTACAGTGAAACTTTGCTTTGCAGAGCCTCGTAGGCTGAGAGGTCCCGCACATAATGTCCAACATCAATAAACAGCTCAAAGAGGTCTGTGGGAAAAAGCCTGAAATGGATAAGAGAACACAAAACAGCAGAGGAAAACATTTAATGAGTTGTTTTTTTAAACTGTTGTAGATTTCCAACATAATCTGATTTAAATGGACTTTTGCATGACAACATTTATGGGTGAACATTTTTTCTGTGTGTGTGTGTGTTTTAAAATCACCTCTTAAACAGATGTCTGTTTCTTTCCAAACTGAAGAGAAAACGAAGGGCCCGGAAAGCATAACACTGTCCGTATGCAAACAAATGAACACAGAAATGCTTCATTATGCCGTTATAATGTTACACTAACACACACAAAAAGCCATGTGACTTGAACAAAGCTTATTTTGTTTTGATGTAAATCGTGCACAGAAGTGAGGAAATTTGTGTTTCTTTTATTATTCTGTTGCATTGACAATGTTTATCAGTAATAAATCTTAAAATGTTGGAAAGACTGTTCATTTCTTTTGTAAATTAAGTCACATTTGTAGTGAAGAGGCATTTGTGGGATGAGCCGTATACCTGAGTGAGTCATGCCGTTAAAAAATATTAAAAGAATTTCCCTGCCAATGTCAAACAGCTGACAAATATTTCTATATTATAATGAAAACAGACTTTCTAATGGTGTGTGTATTGTCAAGAATGATGTTTGCATCAAACAAAATATGTGTTAAAAACACTTTATCTTACATTTTCTTATGTAGTTTATATATTTTTTTTTAACTAATATGATAGTTAAAAGAATAATGATTCATATTTGTGTTGATGTTGCGTAAGCATACGTATTCTTATTCATGTTTGTGTATTAATTTGTATATTACTAAAGTTTTGGTTTAGATTGTCAATTTCAAGACAACTGGCTTATTTAATGTTCTTTTTTCTTTCTGTTGAGTCACCAGCCTGTCAAATTAATTAATTAATTAAAATGACAATATACCTGCAAAAAAGTGGCCTTTGGTCCAGAGCTGGGCGGCAAAATCAACTTTGCGATTATAAAGACACCATTTTCCTGAGGAAACAATTTCAAAATGAACTGGTGCAGAGGATCATGTGTTGCACAAGCGGTGGTTTGGTTTTCAGGGTGGAGCTTCCCATTGTAATTCTTGTTTTTCTGCATTGCTCTTCAAGCGAGAATCTTTGTTTACCTGCACGATGTGGTGAGCAGATGTGTCATCCAGACTCATCTCGGTCAGAGCTGTGCAGCAGGCTGGAAAGAAAGGATTACAGGGGATATTTACTCAATTTAGGAACCTATACATGCAATCCCTCAGTCAGGTAGAACTCTGAGTATTCACAAGTGTCTCAAACAAGAGCCAGCAACAGTGGAAATCGTGCTGACATCAAAATGTAAAGTTCATTTTCCCAGTTGATTCTTTAAGGAGCATCAAATCATGTACACATTTGTTAGGCCAAGACTCTGTGTCTGTGGACCTCCAGAAACAGGAAATGTACAACAGTTTCCTCTAAAATTATAGATCCAGTTAGTTCAGTCTCGGTGGCTTTCATGCTCTCACTTCAGGAAACAACTGTTTACGTTTTCAGCTCCTGATAAAACTCCTGCGGTGGCCAGCAGATGTGAACGTTCTCCCACTGAAGGAGGACTCTGTGTTGCTCCAGACCTGACTGCAGAGCCGCCATGTTGTCCGCCTCCTCCTGCGGACTCAGCTCCTCTCTCATGTGCTCCTTCTGGATGCGACCGGCTGCGTTGGCGCTGGAGAGCGCCTCCATGGACGAGCGGTCCGAGACGTACTGCCCGTCACTGCGAGAGATGTGGAAAGTTAATAAACGGCGAAAGTAACTGTCATTTTGTCACTTATTTTTTGGCCTTACAACCCCTCTTGAGCTGTTTGAGGGATGGATACTTTTGAAAAAAATCACTTAAACTACATGAATTTATCACCATTGAAGATTTAAAAACTGATGTTATAGACTCCAATTGTGGAGTGTGGAGATGTTTTCATTGTATTGTACCTTCATCAAGTTTGTTTTAGTCGTTGTTTAACGTGTGTTGTGGTCTTTCTTTCAATGTCCAGGATCTCCTGTTACCTCCTCCTCGGCTCCATCCAGCCCTCTCCAGACGACGTAACATTACTCATCCACAGGATTCTGAAACTTTCTCTCTCTTTTTGAGATTTTTTCTCATGAGTCTCTGTCCGTCGTGCTTGCTTGTAAAAGAGATAATTTAATCTCAAGCAACTTGTTTAGTGGAATAAAGGTTAAAAAAAAAAAACAAAGCACCAAACCAATCGTGATACCTAAAAAATTTAAAAACTGCCAGAAAGTAGATAAATACAGCTTTTGCGTCAATATACACAGTATATGGAGAATGGCTTTCAGTCACCTTTCTATTACTAATTCTGTCACAAGGACAGATTATCAAGCAAACGGACATTACATTTAAAATGAGGCTGAGAATAACAGAGATGGATGTTACTGACTGTCCAGTGACGTTTCACGTAAACAGGGAAAGCAGTCTCATTATAAAACCTCAAAGTCAGGCTGATTACCGTCAGGTCAAATCTCACAGGAAACCAATGCTGAGGCAGAGTGAGTGAAGCCAGAAACCTAAATCTGCAGGGTTCCTTCTCATACATTCGTAAAGTGAATATAAAGAAACCCGATTTCACGAAACCAAATATGCGGATCACAAATGTAACACCCATGCCGGCTGGGCAGGGCGAAACTGGAAACTGTGGTACATTAGGTTGAAACCAGGGAGGAGGAAGAGCAGTCAGGAGACATGTACTACGTTAACAGTCATGTTTTCTAAAATCTGTGCTTGAAGGTGTAAGATCAGGAAAGACCAATGAGGTTTGTGGAGATTCAAATCTGTTTGTATAGAGCTTCAGTCGATCACTATTAGATCTGATTATCAATAAAGTACCAGTAATAGTTAAAAAGTATCAATAAAGTACCCATAATAGTGAAAAAGTATCTGCAGTTAAAATTTGTTTCTTTGCTTTCTGTTGATTTAAAATTTGTACCTCATAACACAAATATGTAGTCCAACAAGTCCTGCACTGACACCACCCTCATGACGTCAGGACACCATTATACCTTAAGACACTGAGCAGCATTTTTTTTTAGTGTCATCTGTGGGGCTTTCATCTTCCATCCTGTTCATTTGCTTTTGAAACATTCTTTAAAAACCTGCAGCTACGTCACGTAATAACAGGCTCAGCCTCGTTGACCTGCCGAGCAGCCGCAGCAGCTGCAGCAGGCCTCCCCAGCTCCGGATCTCGGCCCTGGTGTCGGGATCCTGGCAGAGCTGGACCAGGACCCAGGCCACGCTCCACAGCAGCTTGAGGTGCTGACCGTGCAGCAGGCTCAGCAGCACCGGCACGGCCTCCAGCTCCCTCAGCTGGTTCCTCACGCGCTGCACCGGAGACAGGAGCCTCAGCAGCTCGGCGCTCATCCTGAAGAAACGACAAGCCGTTCAAAACATTTTCACAATTCGAAAGATGAATTCACACCAAATAAGTGCTTCCTAACCTTCTTGACAGGAGGTCATATTCCTGCAGGATTACAAGGAGACTGTCCACAATCGGTAGCGCCCCAATCTCTCGCTTGCACTCCGAGCTTCAAACGAAAGAACGAAAAAAATCTCAGATGACATCATTTATCCATTTATTGCTTAAGGTGAATTATTTACTGACCTGTCAGCCAGAGTGGTGAGCGCCATCAGGGCTCCCAGCAGTACGCTGCTGTCTGTGGTGGAGAGGAGCTTTGCCAGACTCTAGAAAGGAAGAGATGGAATTTGTTTTCTTGCTCCACAGTGGTGTAGCAGCTCCCTCGTCACAGCAAGAAACTACACAGCTGGAGTCAGGGATTGAAGGCCTTTCTTTGTTTTTCATGTTCTTCCCGTGTATATGTGGCTTTTGTGAAGGTACTTTGACTCAGACTCCAAATTTGAGAGAGAGAGAGAGAGAGAGAGAGAGAGAAAGAGAGAGAGAGAGAGAGAGTCTCTCTATTTCCGTTGGGCAAAGTGGTGTCTGCACACACACACACACACACACACACACACACACCATATAACAAATAGGCAACTGAAAAACTACAGAAACCAGATTTATTATAATCTTGATCATATTCATTAAATATAATCGGATTATTTGATGTATAAAGTGTAAATGAATTTCTGCTCTCTCATATATTTAGAAATGTTCTTGTAGTCCATGTTTCTTTTCTCAGACAATATGCTGTCAGCTCATTCCTCCGCTGCACCAAGACAAATAACTTCCGATCTGTTTTGTGTTATGAGGCCAAACATCACACAGTCTCAGATAACGTGACCCCAATTCATCACGTACCCTGTGAGCGCCGCTCTCGATGACCCAGACGTTTTGACCGGGAGCAGCAGACAGCTTCTGAAACATGTCTGTAGAACAATCGGTGAAGATTAAGACGAGCACAACCCGTATCATAAGCGTTGTTTAGTAGAGTTGCCTTCGCTTTGCTCACAGGTCATCGTGACGAGCTTTTGCATCACAAACCCATCGCCGCCACAAGATGTGTAGGAGGCAGTGAGAGACTCCATATACTGCAAAGGAAAAATAGCAGACATCAGGTGTGTCGAGTTGAATCACAAACCCCAGCTTCTTTGAGCACGTCGGGAACTTTACCTGTGCCAGTAAAGTGACACCTTGAAGCTGATGGAAGGTTTTCTATGAAAAATAAATGAAAATGAGGGAGGAAACATTGTCTTTGAATGTAAAGCACAGTTGTTTATAAAATTGCTTGAGAAACAATTTAAACGAAGACTTCGATTTTGACTTGCACCTGATATTGGGGATCTCTGATCAATAATCTGAGGCAGACGAGCACTTGGAGGACCGACTGAGATGGTGCGTGGTCGATCCATTCACTGTTGAACGAGTGACAATGATCAAGACAACAACTACAAAATCCTGGGCATGCATACACAAAATGAAGAAATGTTGATATTAGATATGTAGCTAAGTATTTATATATATGTGTATATATACATATATATATATATATATATATATATATATTTTTTTTTTTTTTTTATTTTATTTTTTTTTTTTTTACCTGCACAATCTGTTCTTGACCAATGATGTGAGGATGTCCAAAAATATTTTTTTCTGTGGGTGGCTGCTGAAGCATCTTTGATCTTTGTATGTTATACTGAAAAAACAAAAGACAAAGATCATATCTATAATCAGGTTCAGGAACAACAGACATATCTGACTTTTTTTTTTTTCTTACTACTGAAAATACTAATCTCAAAATTAATGTTTGGCCACTCCTATCACAATAAACAATCAGTTAACTTCTGTTTATCACGTCGAAGAAGATAAACCTGCTGATTTGGCAACTCTAAGATCTCAAAAAGCCTCACTAATTATGTTTAAAGTACCTGCTTGTACAACTAAATACTTACACATCACATCATGTTTAATTAACACTTGGTCCTGAAGTTCCAGTATATATTGTATTGGACTAAAAGCTGGTATATAAGCTTGTATAGTCAGTGTATAAAGTAAAAACAAAAAAGACAATTCCACAATATCACAATGGCCTGGCAGGCATTTCATAATCTCATCATGATAAGACAGAGATTAAAATCCTTTTTCCCCCCCAGAAGCGAGCCAGTTTGCCTCTAAGAAATGTTGTAGATCACTTTATTTGCCAAGAATTAAAATAAAGCCAAATGCTGGCGACAGACCAGTCTCTGTCTGCAGAAAGCACATCAGCACATGATCTTTTAGAGGAAGCTGTGCCATTTTAATGCTGACGTTGTATTTATACAAATGTATTCTTGTTTTAGTAAACCTGCTAACATGGGCGACTTTCTGTTAAACAGAAAAAGAAATGTCTGTTAAGCATTGTGAAGGTGAGCTGGCACAACATCTCAATAATCTTACAGATCATTACAAAAAAGGCTCGGTTAATTTTGGTCACTGAGTCAATCCTCGTGAGGTTAATTCCTCCTGCTGCCATCAGGGTTCAGATGTAATGAACAGATTCAAAAGGTCCATTAGTCGCTCTGCTATCTGATTTTTTTAATGCTGTGCAGTTTTAATTCGTGTTGTTAAGTTATTTGTGGTGTGGGCTACTGCTGGATGTGAACCACATTGCCCATTTTTGGATAATAAAGTTACTTTAAACCACAGTAAAACAGCAGGAGTCTTTCAAAATAAGCATGAAGCAGCGTCCCCACATCTGCTCTAGATTCTAGAAAGTGTCTAGTTTTCGTTCACATGTGCAAATCTAATTTTGTCAACCTCAGAGCGGGCAAATACTTGTGCACTCCACCCCCCTTTTGATCTCTGACAGGACCGTATACCCCAGGTAAGGAACAAAAAAAAGACTATAGTGAATCCAGACAAGTAACAGTGCTGGAAACATGGAGGAGGTCATGAGCTAATATTAGATAGATGATACAACTTGACTTTATCAGTTGGAAAAGGCTCTGAGCTTTGCAAATCTGGGTTCAAATACCGGCCGGGGCCTATCTGTGTGGACTTTGCATGTTCTCCCCATGTGTGCGTGGGTTTCCTCCAGGTACTCCGGCTTTCTACCCACAATCCAAAAACATGTGAGGTTAATTGGTGACACTAAATTGCCCCAAGGTGTGAATGTGAGTGCGTGTGGTTGTCTGTCCCTCTATCCTGCCCTCGCCCAGAGTAGGCTGGGATCGGCTCCAAGCAACCCTGCACAGGATAAAGCATATATAAGTATATAAGTATAGAATATAAATATATAATAAGAAATAACCTAAATTTCTCCATCTCAGAGGCTTCATTGGCTTCATCCTGCCTGTGTCTGCTGCGGTCTTTTGCAGGATGCACGGGTCTTCGGCCTCCACCGCTGCATGCCTTATTATTCTGACTCAACGCAGCCTCCTGCAACACAGGAGGAAAGTCTCACACTGCGATGTAAACACAGAGCTGCAGAAGTATGAGCTGGGGTGGGGGGGGGGGGGGGGGGGGGGGGTGTTATCACAGTGTCTAGACACTCTCCCTCAGTGTGGCATCATCTGTTGTTGCTCACCTGTCTGGTGCTGCTTTTGGCAAGAAGCGACTGGAGCCTCCTGAGATCATGAGATGCCCTGGAATAGAGGCGTATCAGGTGGCTTGTTTTGTAACGTTTTGGGGTAGATGGACGTGAATTTGTGCAACAGGCCATGAAATAGAGTTAAAGACGAGATGGCTTTACTTACTTGCTGTGGATTCCTGTGGCTTTCAGAGGGACTTTTTCTTCTCTTCTCACTTTTTTAACCGACATTTTGAGCATTGGGTTTTGTTGCCATTAGGACCCTGTGGAACATAGTCAGCCGTTGAAGAGCGCAACAGTAACGAAGTTATAAATTAGCTTCAGAGAAGGTCAGCTATTAGAGTCTGGTTAAAAGAAGCCTTTGAAGTCACTAAAAAACAACTCTTACCCTTCTCTGTGCATTGCAGACGAAATGAAGACAGCTGGTTTGAACTGCTGAACACAAATATTGGCGTAATGAATAATATCAGTTGCAAATACGAGCGACAGTTTTTATTCTCGCCACAGTCAAGACAACCTGACGTTAACAAATAGGAAGGAAGAATACTCCGATTTCCGCATATTTAGCCAATCAGAGGAGAGCTTTTTGACAAGTGGTGGTTGCTACGGATACCACGGACGCTTCTATTGATTCGGAGGAATTTCCCTGACGCACGAATCAAGTTTACACTTTAAGGTTTGTCAAACAATTTGACAGAATTTTTTAAAACTATATATCAAAAATTACATACAATGAATAATATGAAATAGCAAACCATTTAGTTGTGTTGTGCACTCTTCGTGTTAAATCATTTAGTTTGTGATTAGATTAAGAATCTGATGGGGTTTTTTGTATTAAATTAGTAAATATTGTGACTACTCCACAAGAAATAAATCTGTCTCGATTTCACTGGGAAACGGGGCAAAAAAACATGTAGATATTGTGACTATTCTGAGGATAAAATAAATAATTATGTCTGTCTTGTTATCTCGTGTTTCACAAGACACTGAACATTTTAGTTCTTTAATTTCTAAATGTGTTTAGAGACGTTACAACATGTCATCAACTTTTTCTTTTCTTCATTCTTCAGAGTGGTGTTTTCAGTTTAGGTCTTACTCCTTAAAATATTGTTTTAGTGTGTGTGTGTGTGTGTGTGTGTGTGTGTGTGTGTGTGTGTGTGTGTGTGTGTGTGTGTGTGTGTGCGTGCGTGCGTGTGTGTGTGGGTGTGTGTGCGTGTGTGCGTGTGTGCGTGTGTGTGTGTGTGTGTGTGTGCGAGAGAGGGGGGGGGGACTAAAAATGCTTTACTTTACAGCAAAGCATTTTTGCTGTATTATTATTATATATTATATATTATAATAATAATATATTATTATTAAATAATAATATATTATTATTATTATCATTATTGTTTTTGTTGTTGTTATTATTATTATTATTATTATTAATATTGTTATTATTATTACATAGAAAAAATCAAAGAAACCTTTTGAAAAAACATTTATAAGAAAAAGAAAACTTTTGCGTGATTCTCGCGAGATCTCGCCGCCAGTGAAAGAGATTACAACCATCTCGCGCGATTACAATAGTTTCTCCCCTCCGGATTCACGTACGATTTTACGTTGGTCTTCCGGCGTAGTTTGCCCCAGTTCCCCTCGTGCTGCGTGTCTCATTGTGCGTAGCTGAGGCAGAAAGTTGCGAGAAGGGGAATGTCGGCTTGTGAATGATCGGTTCTTGCGGCGGCAGGGAGCGTCAACGTTATGGGTGAGACTGCTACGGGCAGCTTCGGTCGCGGCTTACACCGAAAACCTCGTTTTAAAATGAGACTTGTGCCGATTATTAGCGTCATTGTTTAATGAGCTTGTCTGTGCTGCTATTCAGCTTGTGCAGTTGTCTGAGCAACCAACGCCCAGTCGTCCGCCTCCAGT
The DNA here is from genome assembly GCF_963383615.2 of Lipophrys pholis. Classification (NCBI taxonomy): domain Eukaryota; kingdom Metazoa; phylum Chordata; class Actinopteri; order Blenniiformes; family Blenniidae; genus Lipophrys; species Lipophrys pholis. Next base: position 27,629,938 of record NC_137639.1, on the reverse strand, counting down.
TTGATGGCAGCTAGCTGCTAGCTGTTAGCCTTAGCTGCATAACCTAACGGGAGTGTCATTTCCTGTCTTTTACCAAGTATTTCACTTGACGGTTTTCTGTGTTTTACGAGCTACGGTAAAGCACCGATTTGGTTTCCAGACAGAATTCCACCGGATATCGTCAACTTTGATTACCGTCTAACTTAGTGCCATATGTGGGATTAAATCGCTGCCGTTTAATGCTAACTTCCACGCTTTGGTGAAACCACGAAAAAAAACATTGAATCTGACCCGTTTCGGGTGTCTCCTTTAACCATTACTAACATGAGAGAGGTCCTCTTAAATAGCCCAACATTATTCCGAGTGCATTTTCTGTCCTTTGCACTACATTTCCCCCCCCCGTGAAAATCGTTTCAATCGAAAATGACCGCTTATATGTTGCTGTAATGGAATCTGCATCCGCGTGTGATCAATACTTTGATTAAACTGCCACGATCGGAGCATTTAGGTCAGGAAGTCAGCCCTGGAAGATGTGTCAGGCTAGGTGTAAAGAGGACACGGCCGTCATCTAATCTGGATTACCGTGGATCTAGTACCAGAGTTCATGTTTTGACTTCTCAGGTCACTTGGCTTCAGATAGTGGCCTCTGAGTTGATCTGCTGCTACTGCTTTTCCCACCAAACTGAAGCTTCACATTTTGGATATCTTCTTTTATACTCTGGTCCAGGAAAATGCAGCTCAGTCCCTCCACCTACCTACGATCACTTCCTTGTTAGAGAGGAAACACTGATGTGAATGTAAAATGACAGTTTGGTTTTTTTTCCATTCATGGGTGCCACAAATGGAAAATGTTAAAATGATGGTTTCCATTTATAGTCTATTTGTCGAAGCCAGTTTCTAGGGTTTGTCTTTACTGAAGCGCTGCTGATATCTAACTATATCCTATCGGCAACTCTGCATCGGAAGTCATAGTATCACACAGAAGACGTGGGCTGCCTTTGGTGGGCAGGAGATGCTCTGGCGTAAGAAGCAGAAATCCTCTCCTTGCCATGGGCGAAAAGGAAAAAAGCTGCAACCCTGAATGGGCCCTGCTTTACGACACTGCTGACATTAAAGGAGCAAGTGGAGTGGAATATGTACAATGCTGGCCAACTGTGCGTGTTGTTGCAGTCGCTCAGATCGTGAATCATTTTGCCTTTAGGCCTCACTACATGGGAAACTGATTCAGGATACAGAATGGGTTGTTTGTCACATGGCCTGAGATTGATTCTCATGTTGCTTTTTCTATTTCTGTGCTCTCTCTGTCTCCCTGTGACCATGGGAATACTGGCTGTTTCTGATCGTTGGGACCACATCGTGTTGATGAACGTAAAACAGCTGTAAGTACGGAATTTATGTATTTTGTTTTCTCTCGAGTACAAATCAAAACATTTTATGCTTAGACACGGTTAACAATATATGGTAGGATGCACGAACACAAGAGAGATAATTCCACTTCTGAGGAATTTCAGTAAAAACTGTAACATGGATTTGCCAAGTAATTATCAAATTTATTCATCAAACTTATCATATTGTCACAAGGATGCTTTGTGACATTTCTGAAGACATGATAGTATTTCTGTTAAAAGGACATAGAAGCAGTGATCAAGACTTTCTTTGAGCTTTAGCAGTCAAGATGGCATGCAAGATTAGATGTCAATGTGGTTTAAATGTTGTTCATTCGTGTTTTACAGCAGCAAAAGAATCTGGAAGGATATGTTGGCTTTGCAAGCCTCCCCAACCAAGTGTACAGGAAGTCTGTCAAGAGGGGCTTTGAATTCACCCTGATGGTCGTGGGTAAGAGCAGCCCTCAGTTTGCCCTTGTTTTCTTTGAATCATTTCATTGTATCCACTGCGGTTGGCATTTAACGTCCTTCAGTGTGGTTTGTTTTGGAGCGAGGGCCTCTGAGATATGTGTGCACAGCCATATTTATACACGGGGGGGGCAAGCCCCCAGCTTTGTAGTGTTAATTGCTGAGTCAAAAAAAAAAGCGGGGATGGCATTGCATGCATGTTATTTGAATTCAACTTGAGGGCAAGTCGTCAACACTGTCATAAAATAAAAAGTGATGCTGGATCTATCTAGAATTTCAAGCAGCGAATCAAAAATGCAGACATTCCTTCAAAATGCTCCGTTGTGACGCTTGACTCCCGGCCAAGACCCTCCTCGGCTGATCTGTCCATGTTTGGAGGGAAAATGTGTCCAAGGGTCACAACCATTTCCTGTGGTGGGACCAGCAGAATTGTTACCCAGCATGCATCAGAGACTATCATGTCTCTCCCACTGCATTCGCAACAGACATTTTTCCCTTTTTTTTCTTTTTTCTTTTTTCTTTTTTTTGTAGCGCATTTCCAAACACATTTGTTTTAATTACAGCCATTAAGTAATTACAATGGGATACTACCACAACAAGGCACTCGAATTCAGCCTCCTTTTGTAGTGGTTTTATAAAAACTGTTTGTGGGCCTTTGATGCTTGTTAGTGATTTAACCCTTTTTATTCCGAGCCTGTCGCAGAATTTGACCAGAACACGTTCTTGAAAGTTCTGCATTGCTCTCCTTTCCGGTGTCACCTTACGGGATTATGTGAGCCGCATGTTTGAGTTCATACACGTTTTACTCCAGATGCCCCTCATGACACAACCTGAGCTTGTTGCTCAGGGACCTGTTGACAGTGGGACTCCAACCAGCAAACTTCTGGTTATAAGTTTGCTTCATTAACTGCAACACCAGAGGTGTCAAACATGAGGCCCAGTGCCAAAACAGACCCACAACAAAGTATATTGATATTTTTTAAACACATTTCCTAAGAGAATCGAAGACAAGACTGAGACCCGAGCTGAACTATCGGTGCTGCCATGAAAGCTCGCTACCTCGTTGCCATCAAACCAGCATTAACCTCAAAGCCATTCTGTCAGGGTACTTTGTAAAAACATTCAAAATGCAAACATTTTCTGAACATTTCACTGTATTTTGCACCAGAAGGTTTCATTAAAATTGGCTTTATGTTGAGCCACTCGAGATGAAATTGGGCTGTTTTTGGCCCCTGAACTAAAATGAGTTTGCCACCCCTGATTAAAGCTGCTACCAGTAAGCAGACAAATAGTTTTACACCCCTTGTACTTGTCATTATGGTGGACCGCCTTACTTCTGCATTATGACCATCAAGTCGCAGACAAGATTCACTAACGTGTCACATGACATGACAACATGACGCCTCCATACTGTCAACTCAAAATAATATTGAAGCACTGCAAGATACGGAAACTCCAAGTAATCTTGCAAAAAAAGGGGAAGAAGCACCAAAAATACCTCAATAAATGCAGTCATAAAGAGCATTATATCATAATGTGGTTTTGGTGCAAGGAAAGAAAAGGAAGTCCTCTGAGCTTTCTGATCATTAAATGCACGCCATTGTTTCTTTTTATTTTTTTTGTGTCATCTTTTTGCTTGCTCACACACAAAATCCTCAGCTCTTCTTGGCTCTGTTGAGCAGCGAGCCCACATGTCCCTGCAGCGCCCACATGCAACACAGTGCGTCACCAGTGTGGTGTGAAAACAGGAAAGGAAGAAAAGAGCGGCTGCGGCGTCCCTCCGTGCATGCCTCATGAAACACATGACCGGAGAATCTGTTCATTGCACAGATTGCCGAGCGGCTCACTTTACATGCCTGTCAGCGTTTCACATTGTAGTGGCTTTATTAAACGCCGTCCCCTTGGCAGACGGGGTTACGTACGACACAGAAAATACCCGACGAGCAAATGGCACAGTGCAAGCTCCACATATTAGCCTCTGTCTGTGGCTCTGGTGTAAATGGTGGCTCGTTAAATATTGACTCGTGGCCATCGGCCAGGGCAGGCGGTGCCCGTGCTCATTTCCACTAATGATCCTGCACACAGGAGCTTGGACACTGGGAGCACAAATGGCCAACCAAGCTTGAGAAGTCTCCGGGACCACACTGCCAGTCAGCCGCACATAACAAGAGCCATTGTCTGTGTTGTTTCCTCAGCCCTTTAACTGCCAGTCCAAATGGATTAATGCCTTGTGCAAATGTCAGTCACATCTCTGGACAGACCCGTGGCCTTTGATTGTGTGGAGGATGTCAGCGGTAGACTGTGCACGGGCATGATGCAGGGGCTTGACTTTTAGACGATTCATTGTGTGCGTGTGTGTGTGTGTGTGTGTGTGTGTTCTGCCGCCTGGCCAGCACTGTAACCACAACACCAGAAGTCAAAAGTGTTAGTGAAACGCTGACTCGTCGTCTTGTGTGTTTTTCTTTCCAGGTGAGTCCGGGCTGGGCAAGTCCACTTTGATCAACTCTTTGTTCCTCACAGACCTGTATTCAGCAGAGTATCCTGGACCTTCGCATCGAATCAAAAAGACTGTGCAGGTACATGTTTGTTTAAGAAAAAATAATAATTAAAGTTTGTATGGGATTAGGAGACAACTGTGAGGAAAGAGGCTGGCAGGATTTTCCAACCCACCAAATTCCTGTGTAGAAAACTGTAATTGAGACATTTCAGTTGAAAAGGTGAGCAGGAATTTTGGCCGCAGAGCCAAGAAATACACAGAAATGCACGTCATAGTTTTAGGAATACAGCACAGTGACGTTGAACATAGGAATGTAACAGATAAAGCTTTGCTTTTTTCTAGCTCAGTTATCTCATGGATTATAGTATTTGAAATGTCAGCTAAGACCTCCAGCTCAGATGAAAGGGAGTGTTATATATTGATAATGAATAAGAGACCGAGTCGTACTGCTCGTAGTTTCAGCATACAAGCTGATGATGTCACACGCAACTTCGGAGGCACCGTGTCTTTTATGTAAACACAAATTTGCACTATCAAAGGGTTTATTCTATTATATATTGCATATTTCAGTTTTTTTAACTTCCATTTTAAAACCTTGTTGCATTGTTGTTTTTGTTTTGTTTTTTGCCTCTATTCACTGTTTTCTCATTTTATACTATTTTGGGTGCTATATTTTGTATTCTGGGTGATGTATGGCTACACCATAGGTGGGCAAGCGAGACGAAATTTCAACTCCACTTTGTGTTTTGAGCAGGATTGGCTATAAAGCTCGCTTTGTTTTTTTAACGGCGTTTCGAACACACCGGGTTCATCATTAGCTCCGGCTGTAATTCCCCTCATCTTCCCCAAACTACAAATTATTGCCCCGAATCTTAAACGCCTCGAGTGCTCCACTTTGTCTGTCTGGCTCCCCGACCGACAGCGTTCCTGTCTCCAGTTGCTCGCGCGCTCTTCTGGTTCCTCAGCATAGTTAGCTAATGGCACAGTGTGAAACGGCGTGTTGCTACATGCGGCTAGCCGCTAAGTGTTTTCCATGTGATATCAGAAATCTTTGATGCTGTTAACTGAAATGTGATAAGGGTTTTTACATCTCCGCTCCAGTATGGCGAGATATTGAATTCACAGTTTGTGTCAGGTTTATATATATATATATATATATGTGTGTGTGTGTGTGTGTTTATTATTTTCTTTTTTTAACACGGTATATCCTGTCTTTCTTTTGCGTGTGTCAGGTTGAACAGTCCAAGGTTTTAGTAAAGGAGGGAGGTGTCCAGCTGCTGCTAACAATAGTCGACACCCCCGGGTTTGGAGATGCCGTGGATAACAGCAACTGGTACGGATTAACCACAACTGCCGCTCGATATGGGTGTTACAGCTTCTTTTCTTTTTTTTTTGCGTAACTGAAGCCGGACTTTGTGTCTTGCAGCTGGCAGCCGATCATCGACCACATAGACAGCAAGTTCGAAGACTACCTGAACTCAGAATCGCGGGTGAACAGAAGACAGATGCCCGACAGCCGAATTCACTGCTGCCTGTACTTCATCGCCCCCTCGGGACATGGGTGAGTCTGAGATCAGTATCAGACGCTTCTTTAATGTAGCGCACGAGAAATGACGCCTGAAACCACGAAAATGTGTGGCGTGGCACTTCTAGCTCCTTCGTTCCAAGTCGGTGTTTTTGATTTAGAAGCCCGAAATAGCTTTTATGTCTCATCCAGGATCTGGAAATAATAGATTTATATTCTATGACATGAAAAACATTTTTTGCAAAGTGCTAGAAAGTAATCACAGATTATTGTATTTGTACAAATTCTCTCTTCTAGTCCAGTGTTCCTCCTTCAAACAGTTGGAACTGAAGCTTTCCAAGTTGTTTATTTATCTCTTTAAGCGAGCATTAAATGCCAAAAAATCTGGATTTACAAGCCTTGTGGTCCTCGTGTTGACGCTATATGTCTGGTGGGTTTTCATTTTCAGTAGGGATACGCCACTTTTTAAAAGGACGACAAACCTTGAGCTACTTGTACTAACATTGAGCACTTTTTAAATGCCTTTATGCTTAATTTATATTCCATAACAAATGATATGGCTATGCATTGCCATGGACCACCTCCGCGTAACCATAAGTTGACATTACGTGCAACTACAACAGCCTAGAGCAGTGTGTAGCTTCTATCTACTCACTGCTCTTTGTGTAGTGGTGCCGCTTAATTGGTCATACTTTAATCTTGTTTAGCATGTAGCATCGCTGCTGTGTGAGCCCTGAAACTCTTTATCGTGTAGCATGTAGCACGGCTCTGAGTTACATGCTGAGCAGTTAAACTAATGAGCGACGTCGTTCTAACTCTGACGGTCCAAATGTCTCTGGTGATGAAGTGTCTGGTTTTGTACGAACTAGCTTTCCACCTCCTCTTGATATTCTGGCAGAGCATAGTTTACAATCTGTCCTACATTTCTCATTTTCATAATATTAAAGAATGTCCAAACCGCAGACATCGCTGCCGTTCGCTTGTGTACATGCGGGCGATGTTGCTGACGCATGACGGTGCTTCCATAGCAACTGTTCATCACAGTATTTTCTCATTCAGTCTATGGAACAATCTCATCGAGTTTGTTTTTTTCTCCCCCCTCAAAGGAAATGGAAATGCTAATCTCCCTGGTCCAATGAGAATCCATCCCTCTGACTGTCTTCTTAAAGACCACATGGAGTTGCTGCTGCAGAATGTAGCTCTTCTCACAGACATTCCATGTGATTTAATCTCTCCGACTGGTTCAGGGCCTCTAATGAGAGATGACCAGGCGGGCGTCCTAATCAGCTGATCAAACTAAATCAACTGGTTCGTATCAATGTGGAAGGGTAGCAGCTGTACTTTGTCTCTCATGGATGGTTGACGAATGGTTTAAAAGTAGAGATGCACGTGAAACTAGTCATCTGCTGCGGTTGCCGAATACACTCGGGCCAGTTTGATATCATTTACCCAGAGACTCTGTGAAAATGGCCAGTCTGGGAAGATAAAGCAGCTCAGGAAATTAAAATACATGTGTAGCCTGCATGCACATTGCAAAGTCTTAAAGCATTTTCCAATTTTCATACTGGACAATTTGTCTCAATTAACATTTTTGTTTCATAGACAGAGTAATCAATCAGCAGGAACGTCTCTTTTTGGAACTCAGGAATGCAAATAGAGAAAGGAAAGAGGTGGAAGAGGAAGGGTGAGAGAATAGAGAGAGGAAATGAGTGAACACAAAATGCATGGAAGGAAATGTAAGGTCGCACTGAGCCCCGAAAGTCAGAGAAGCAGGTTTTTGGTTGGACGCAGAGGTTGCTGGTTCAGATCTCAGAGACAGGCGGTCAATAAAACACTTCCTTCTATCGCACTTTCTGTTAAATTGGCTTGTGACAAGAGAATTTGTGACCCTGCTGCTTCTGAAACGGCGTTAAACTGTGGTCATGCTGGGCTGTAGGGGTAAAAGTAAGGGTTAAAACTTGTGGGTTTGTCAAGGGGGTGGGGGGGTTAGTGGGACAGGGTGCAAGCACGACTGAGACGCTGGCAAAATGCCCAGCAGATGATACTGATCAAGAGTTTAAAAAAAAAAGATAACTGTGTGGAATTTGAAGCTTATTATTCACCATCTACCAGAGCGTCTGTAGCTGCGTCGCAGTCTGTCCTTGTGATGTAGCAACGTTGAAAAGCAGAAAGTGTCAACAGTTGATATTCTTAAGCTATTTAAATTGTACTGGTAAAATAAACTGCAAAACGGTGTCGTTTGCGTAATTTTATCCGTCCCCGTGCTCACACGTCCTCAAAGCTGTTGATGGTGACCGACTGTAAATGGCGAAGAAGCTGCTGTGTCCTCGGCTCTCTGCGAGACATTGTGCTTGTACAAGCCTGCGCTCTGTACCCACACAGGCGTTACTGTAGCCTGGAGGATGGGCAGCGTATGCTCTGGCACAAACACACCCGCACACTGACGGAGCGGCCCCTCATGACACCGGCTGACTGCCGTCACCGTGCAGCACAGCGACCTTTAACGCAAACTCGGCCCCACTCCCGTTGTCTGGTTTCCCTTCAGGGTTTGAAGGGGATGACTTCACAAGAGTGTCTCTTCCCTACAAGGAAATCTAAATGCATGAAAGTAATTCAACAAGTTTGTAGTCGCAAACCTGATTTGTAATCACTGCTTCACATTTTATTAACCCTCTTGTGGGAAAAAAAGAAATAAGGCTAATACTACGAAACATATTTTAGTCCAGTAGCCACGTATAGCCCGATTTCCTGTCAAGTGGGCTGGACTGGTAAAGTATTGCCATAATAAACTTTAAAATAACACCTTTCTCTGTTTCTGGTGTAAAATACAGTGAAATGCCCACAAAAATGTCTCTCACAGCTCTTGCTTTATGTGTGTTTTTACAAACTCACTTTGACAGCATGGCTTTGAGAGAAATATTTAAAATTATAGACATTTTCATCACGAATACCACAACAAAGAAAACTTTAAAATCTAAAGGTTATTATGGCACTATTTTACCGGTCCGGCCCAGTCGAGATGAAATTGAGCTGAATGTGGCCTCTGAACTCAAATGTGTTTAGCATCCCTGATATATCACATGAAAGAATACTATCAATATTTTTTTCGCTATGTTTTGTTCATACTATCCCCTCCCCTTTAATTTTGATGGTTCCAAGGTTGTACAGTATATAAACGCTCCATACGTGTTGCGGTGACTAGTTGTGTCGACCCCTGAGAAAGAAATGAGCCAAATGTCATTGTTTGGGTTTCATCTCTGGATAGAAGGTCACTCCGGGGCATGTTTAGTCGAGGGGTGACGGTGTTGAATCAATCAGGTTGTTTTGCACCACTTCTGTTCTATTTGTTTCTGCTGAGGCCGATTAGAAAAAGTAAAAAAAAACCAAAAAACTGCAGACCTTCGGGGCTTGATTTTTATAAGTAATACAATTCCTGTCTCCTGTTGAGTAAAAAGATTCGACAAGCCAAATCAGATCAGGATCCTGTATCCTGTCAGAAGTTTTCTTGTTCTTCTTTGGGATGTTAACAGTTTACGAGAAGCTCTGCGTTCCGTCTCGGCCGTCATGACTGTTGGCTCTGTGACAACAATCCATCCCACTCAAAGTATTAAAAGCGTCATCTCCTCCTTCAGGACTGCTTTCCACTCGAGGGGGATTTTCCTCTCGAACAAGCCAACAAAGGCTCCATTTACATTTGATTAATTTGTTTATTATAAAATGTATAAGTTAATGATTTTGTCATTTCAGATGTTATTTGCGCAGCAAACAATCACTGTGCTTTCTCACGACTTCGTGGTCCGTTTTTTCCGAGACATCACAAGCCCCACTCGGGCGTCACAAGATGTCTGTATTTGGTTTAGTTCGCTTCATCATGTTTGGTTTCGTCCTCCGCTTCTTCAAGGATAAGACGACCGAAGGAAATTGCAATCGTCTTTTCTTTATGAAACATTTTCCTAAATTTGATGCTCTGTCACTTCATTAAAAGTTGAAGAGAAGGTTTTTTTATTTTTATATATCCCAGTTCTAGGATTAAACACCGTTTTGACAATGTTTGTGTTCTCTATTTGAATTACATGCGAAGCCTTATCTGTCTGCAGGCTGAAGCCCCTGGACATTGAGTTCATGAAACGGTTGCATGAGAAAGTCAATGTCATCCCACTGATCGCCAAAGCAGACACTCTCACCCCAGAGGAATGCCAACAGTTCAAGAAGCAGGTCAGTGGTTTCCACAGCTGCGCACAACTGCAACAGAACCAATCTCCAAAGGCTTTTTTTTTTTTTTTTTTTTCCTTTTTTTTTTCTTTTCCTCTTGTGGTTCGATTTTCTGCAGAATGTTGCAAAATGGTGACCTACATCATTAACCAGGTGGTGAACACACATAACGCAATCATGTAAATTTAAGAGGTTGTAGTCAGAATATCTTTCTGAATAGTGAGAAAAGAATTATGGTGATTTATTGTTTAATATATAGTTTTTTATATTCAGGTGAAAACGATACATTTTTGTGTTTTGTTGTGTTCCTAGTTTTGGTTTTGTATTGAGTCACTCAGGAAGCTGAGGGAATGGTAAAGTGTGGTGACGTGATTCAAATAAGCTTCTAAATGGAGCCAATCGGCAACTAGCAGTTAAATAGTTGAGCCAAATAAAGCAAATAATCAGTATTATACTGCCTGTACTGCCACCTAATGTACAACAGACATAAGTTTTATTATTCCGCTTTGATAAAGCCACATAGATATCCGATGTATTATCATTGAAGTATTGAACGCAGTGTGTGTAATCTATTCATTGTTTTAAAAGGTCTGACTTTTGTAATTTGAGTTTTTGTGTCCTTGCGATAAAGACGATAAGGCGAGTGTTGTTTTCTCAGGCCCGGCATGAGCCTCCCGCAGTGCAGGACCTGTTTTCTTTAGCCCATTCCAGTCAGCGGCTCCGTCAGAGCTCCTCAAAGATCTTCTTTTTTTACCCCCCCTGCCAGATCATGCGGGAAATCCAAGAGCACAAAATCAAGATTTACGAGTTTCCCGAGACAGACGATGAAGAAGAGAACAGACTGGTGAAGAAGATTAAGGTATGTGTCACATGTGCAGTGGAGGAGTGTGTCGCAAACGCAGTTTCACACTCTTGTGTTTTTCACACTGAAGCTATATTGTTCCGTTGCCAGGACAAGTTGCCGCTGGCTGTGGTAGGAAGCAACACCATCATCGAGGTGAACAGCAAGAGGGTCAGAGGGAGGCAGTACCCCTGGGGGGTCGCAGAAGGTATGCATGTTTAGTGTCGCCACAGACATGAGTAAAACAAGACGAACAAGCCGATTGATAGTTTTAAATGTGTATCGCCTCAAATATAATTCAGAGATATGAATGTCTCCCAAAGATGGCCTGACAAGACACTCAAGGAAAAAGATCTTATCTCGAAACCCAAAATCCCATTCATCTATATTCAAAAAAACACACTAGAATGATTTGTAAATCAATCCTCACCGCACACAAACAGCCTCATGAGTCCCTCGGATATTTTGTTTGACACGTTGTGGAGGCGCAGCAAAGAAGAAAAGCTTTTCCCAGCAGGATTTTTCAGAAGTCGTCATGAAACTCGAGGTTCTAGGAAGCGATTGCTTTTGTTAAATGAAACATTTTAGAGATTCGAGATGTTCCTTGTCACGTTTGCAGCAGATCAACATTGTGGCTGCCGTCTATCGTCTCCCAGCACAGCACATAAACTACAACAGTAACGTAAACAACAACAGATGGAAAACCTTTAAAACGGGTAATAAAGATATAAGATTAAAGAAAAGGCTTTTTTCGATATAGAAGCTGAAAACACTTAACAGATTAGTTAGTCGCTTTGTTCTGTCCCCTGTCAAGTGAAAATGCATATATTTTTTGCATTTACGCTCAAATATTATGAAAACAATGTCGGTTCCCAAGTAAACAGCAGAAATGCTGAAAACAACGTAGGGCCACTAGTGGGTGCAGTTGATGAAACCACACACACATGCGCAACAAACAATACGCTAGAAATATTAACAATGGGAGCACACGGACATTCGCCGTGTATTTATTTGTCTGCTTCCACATGTCAACTGACCGATGTGTTATTTTCCCTACCAGTTGAAAACAGCGACCACTGCGACTTCACCATCCTCCGTGACATGCTCATCAGGTACAACCAGAAACAAATGTCCTCAGAGATTGTTGCAGAAGAAAAGAAAAACATAATTTGATATTTGTTTTATCCTCAGAACTCACATGCAGGACCTGAAGGACGTAACAAACAACGTCCACTATGAGAACTACCGCAGCAGGAAGCTGGCCGCGGTCACTTACAACGGGGTGGACAACAACCGAGCTAAAGGACAATTATCCACCAAGTAAGTTCTGGAACCAAGTGCAGCGTGATCTCCTAGATCCTCCTCGGTTCCCGTGGCTACCTCCACCTCTGTTTTATCAAGAAACTACACTGAGTCTAGGTTTATTCTATTGTTCTATGCGGAGCCTGATGTAACTGAATATGTGAGCAGGAAGCCTTTAATGGTCTTTGTAGTAAGTTTTTATGAGCTTTTCCATTGACTTGATTTATTTCAATATAATGGGATATTTTTTTTTTTTTAAGACGATGTTTAAGGACATGTTGCCTGTAGAAACTGTTTCCAGATGTTTCTCACATCGTGTCTAACGTCCTTGCTCCAATGTAAGTGTTTTGGATTCCAGGTAGCAGGGAAAGGCAAAGCTGGATGATCATTTATTTCACTGCCTCTTGATTCTTTGGTTGTGAGTTTGTGGGGGGAAAGTGCCGAGTCCTTGCCGTCGCAGCCTCTCGCTCTGCGGCTCTTGATTTCCATAAGTGTTGAGTTACAAACAGAATCATGCTTCCTCGTCGATGTAGACACAAGCGAACGGCTAACTCACTAAAAATCGGGGCGTCACGGCTGATCGGAGGCCTCACACTGCTCACGCTTAACACACGGCTCACAAACAGCTGACACTGTGATCATCTCCATGCTTTCTGCAGTGAAAAAGTAGCTCAAATGACAAATCCTCTTGAAGAGTGTAGGTTCCATTTTAGTGCATGACCTCATCGATGCATGCTTTGTGTTTGTGTGTGTGTGTGTGCGTGCGTGCGTGCGTGCGTGCGTGCGTGTGTGTGTGTGTGTGTGTGTGTTTGGTTGTGTTTTTGTTTTTTTTAGACTTGACACGGTTGAAGGAATGTAAGTGGTTATTTTATTTTTTTTCACCTATTTCTCAGACATTTCTTCCAGTTCTTCCCTCTGCTTCTCCCGTGTCGACGTGGGTCTGCTCCCCTCCCAACTTCCTGCTCTTCCTTTACATTTACTTTTAGGCGGGAAACATGAATTAAGTGCCAGTGTTGTAAATGATTTGTCTCTTTACGTGCCGCTGCTCTCTGCCCTGCTTGTATTAAAACCTGCACATGTTGCCGTTTGGAGCTTTTACCGACGTTTACGGGACTTATCCGAGTCCTGATTGTGGTGGAGTTGCAGAAGATTCCATCTTTTATGAGAAAAAGTAAACCTCATAATTTCTCACAGCTGCAAAGTTTCATCTCGTGGGTCTGATCGGACTCTGGTGGGCCACAAGTTTGACACCCCTGATTTATAATAGATGCACCGTCTCTGTCCTGCTTGATTTAAATTAGTACTTTTTTCTTAATTTTTATTAACAACCTCAGAGTCGGCAGGGCCTCGGCCTTTCCTTCCTTATAGGGAGCAACTAAAAGAAAACCTTGGAAACACTCGTGAGTTCTTGTCTAAACTTTTTAAAAGAGTTCCCCCACATGAGATCAGAGCTACGACGTGTAGAAAACTGTCCTTAGATTATAAAGTCTGCCACTTTAAATCTGTTAATCTGCCCTAATCAGGATGTTGTTGGAGGGGATTGTTGTTGTTACCAGATTCACATAAACTTACGTCAGTCGTGTTTTGGAGGCGAGGAATCCTGACCGGGGCACAGAAAATACATGTGATTAAATAAGTGATGGAAAGGGAGGTTTAGATTGTGTTGTTTTTTTTGTTTTTTTAATAATGTCAAGGATCAGACATCGTATAAATTCCCTATAAGCTCTGGTATCTGCTCCACACGGTGTCATGGCAGCTGTTTATACGCTCACACTGCGACAGAGCACCCCGATGAGCTTCACTAACACTTAACCTGCCGCCTCCACTAACAGTCTGGTTTACAGGTGCCTTCCTTCCTTTAGCCTCTCCGTCCTCCTCCCTGTTCCCATCATGCCCCTCGGCTGGTTTCCTGTTCCCGTCGCAGCCTTGTCGGATCCCTAAATCTTCACCTGTGGCTCTTGTTTCTCCCTCCTGCATCCTGAAATATTGTGTTTCTCTGGAAAATAAGGGGGATAATGTTGTCACTTTGTCTTTCCCGGAATTCACTTTCACTCGGGTGTTTGGAGGTTCCTTTGTTTCATTCCTAAAACGGGTTATAATGTAAAACTAAATGATTGAAATCTGCATGAAAGGAGTCAATGAGAACCAGTCAGATTTCAGTTTGCATGCCTCCAATAGATTAATGAATTGATTATGTTGGTAACGGGTTTTTGTTTTTTGTTTTTTGTTTTTAATGATCATGTGAACGAGCACGTTAAAGGCTGTGGTTGACTGAGTGTGTGTGGCGGCTGTGCAGGAGTCCTCTGGCCCAGATGGAGGAGGAGCGGCGGGAGCACGTGGCCAAGATGAAGAAGATGGAGATGGAGATGGAGCAGGTGTTTGAGATGAAAGTCAAGGAGAAAGTGCAGAAGCTCAAAGACTCTGAAGCAGAGGTAACACACACACACACACACACACACACACACACACACACACACACACACACGATTTATCCAGATTTTGTCTTCCTGTTATTTTTACTTAATATTTGCAAATTCTGCACAATTCCAACACAAAGTAAAACTGTTTGGTCTAATGATGTCTTTCATGCCCCAGTGAGGTGGTGTAGGCGTTTATTGTTACTTGGAATGTTAAAAAATACTAAATCAGAGACACATAATGAAACATTACAGTGGTGAAAGTGGCCCATCCTGCTGTTTCTTGGTTTTCTTTCCACTGCATGCACTTGAATTATTTCCTCTAAACCGGATGTTGACAGCTGCTGCTCACTTAGTGCACAACATGGAGACTGTAGAGCTGCTCGTCTGTGTTTATATCCGAGTTCCAGTGTGAAAATACAAGCGACCATCAATGTAAAGTGAACCGAGGCCGTTAAAACCCGAGGAAGCGTGCCGTGTAAACCTTGTTAAACATCCTCCCCTTCCTCCTCCGTCGCGTCTCCTGCAGCTTCAGCGGCGTCACGAGCAGATGAAGAAGAACCTGGAGGCTCAACACAAGGAGCTGGAGGAGAAGAGGCGCGTGTTCGAGGAGGAGAGAGCGAACTGGGAGACCCAGCAGCGTCTGGAGCAGCAGAAGCTGGAGGCCTCCAGGTAAAACTCCCTGATGTGCCAAAGCATTCAGATCAACACTGATATTTTTCCTGAACTAGAATACTGTTTTCTCTAATTAGGCATAAAGTAATGGAACGATGAGCGCGGTGTTTATATATGTTGCCACATTACAAATTATTAATTTTGTTTAGTTAGTGCAAAAAAAATAAAAACAACAGAACTGACCAAAAGAAATCAACCTCATGTAAATATGTCAGCATTTTCTAACCCACTCAGCATGTGTGGTTTGATTATAGCATAAAAATCCCCAAGAACACAGATTGACATACTCGTATACAATGCCTCTGGGTGAATAATGGAATCACAGGGCCAGCTTTTGTTTACAGTTTAACTCTTTTAAAAACTCCTGGTTGGTTCTACGATGAGCCGTCTAACAGAGATTTTTCCTTCACGCAGTACGTCATAGTTTCAACTTCTAACCACTGATTTAGTCAGAAATTAAGAGATTAATCGGTATCTTCAAGGAGTTCATTCTTTCAGTGAGAATAACTGTTCTTAAAGTAAAGGTATTACTACAAGCAACTAACGCACAAGTATTCATCTTTATGTCACATGTTGAAATCCTCTCAAAAAGACTGTTTGAGCCGATGTGACTGTAAAAGTTAGTTTTTTTCAAGGACAGAAATTAAAACAGCAGAAAATGTGATTTATAAGCAAATTCCTGATTCTGTGAGGGTTTTTCTTTTTTTTTTCCCCCTTCCTGTTGCAGGACTCTGGAGAAAAACAAAAAGAAAGGCAAGATCTTTTAAGGACGGACGGCGGGACCTCCCCAACTCGAGTTACTTTTGTTTGCCAACGTTGCCGGTCAGGACAGCCTTGTGTGGCACTGACATCACCCTGCCTCCTCTTCTTCTTCCTCTCCCCTCTCCTCTTCTTCTTCTTTCTCTCCCCGCTGCTCTGTCTGCCAGCACCGCTGTGCTGCTGCTCCCCGCCACTAGAGGGCGCACTGGGAGCGTCTGTTTGGTCTGCCAGGGGGCTGGAGAGGTCCAGAACCACCGGTCTTGAGCCCCTTCGCTGCCTCAGGACTCATCATCATCAAGGAATGTGTTTACCTTAATAACAGGAAAGATAACCCCATTTTAGTAAAGCCAAACCCATATTGTTATTATTTTAATTATTATTGATGTTATTATTGTTGTTGTTGGTATAACTGAGTACTGTCCCCGATCCGATCTATTGCTTTTTTTTTCTTCTTCTTTTTTTTCCCCCCCTCTTCCTCTTCTTTCCCAAGGTTGCTTAGAAATGACCAGTGTGTACAGATGTATGCAGGGCAAAGACGTAAAAACACAAAAAAACACAAAAAAAAAGGAAATGTCGATGAGTCGCGTGTGACTGTTGTACAATCGAGTTCTGGTGATTTTTCAATTGTTTACAGGAGTAAAAGAAAGTATATGAGCATTTAACCTGACCTTCCATTAAAGCAAGAGGAGGACAAGGCATTAACTAATCCTTTGTGTTTTGTTTTGAGTGGTAAACCTGTGACCCATCAGTGCAACAGGCCGATCAGAGCAAAAGGACCTGAGATCATGACAAAATAAAACAAACATCGAAGTGCACCTTGGGCCTTTTTATAGATTTTTTTTTTTTTTAACGGCTAAAGCTTTTCTTTTTTTTCCCTCTGAAATGTAACGCTTTTTTTTCTTTCTTTTTTTCTGTGTTTTTAGCTATTTCCACTAGCCTTGGACCACCATTTATAATGTCATAAGTGTTATATTTCACTTTAGTTTATTTTTATAAATACCGAGCCAGCTGAAGTAATAACTTCTTTTGTATGTTTAGAGAATCCTCAGAGACTTGACGACAGCGTCCACTGTTACAGGAAAACACTTATAAACGTCTGACAGTGATCCTGGACGCATTCAAAAATTAAAAAACAAAACTCTGCGGAAACCATCAGTGGGAAATGAAGAGTCAACACCACATTTTGCTTTGGCTATGTACTCCATCTCTGTATTTTTAATTTTATTTTTCATTTGTAATGTACAAAGTCACTTAATAAACCTGTGATGATATCGGGGAGTGGCATGGATTCATTATGAAATTATCCACTAGATGTCACTGTTTGACAACGTGAAGTTTAAAAAAAACAAAAAAGTAATGAGTTGACGGGTGAGGAAACGATGCGTATGTGGTCAGTTGAATAGCAAGTCTCTTAATCGTGGTTCCCCTCTGTGATGTTCAGTCCTCTGTGCTGTACGTCGCTCCTGTGGGGAAGAAATCAGCAGTTATTTGAGAGGATTTCTCCTAGAGGTCGCCAGAGAGCCTCAAGTTGCAGGGAAATGCATTTATTTCACTTAATATTTAGGAAGAAATGATTTGGTGGTTAAAATTACCCAAAACTCTTCTGTACCATTCAGACTGGGAGTGGTGGAGCTGATCAGTTAATAATAAGTGATGTCTGGTGTATTCCCTGGTTTGGTTGCGTAGTCCCTCACAAGAAAAACACATAGGGGACAGACATATACACCCAGTCAGCTCCCAATGTTGGAGTCAACCGCAAAAAAACATGCAAACACTTATGAAAGTCCCCCAACCACAGCCCTCACTAGAACCTAGGATGTTCTTGTTGTGAGGTGACAGTCCTATCCACTACACCAACATGCATCGAGGTGAAATCACGATCTAGTTTTGCGGTTTAAAAACACAATTAATTGTAACAGCATGGAGACGAATTGAAGATATCAATTAAGCTTCAATACAAAACCACGAGCGCAACATAATAGAAATGAAAAACGTATTTAGGGACAGATATTTCAGATTGAAAGACATCGCAGGAGATTGGTGCCTTTAATTGCCAATAGAACAGGAACGAAATAATAAAATTTAAAATAAAGCAGATTCAAGTGTTATCCTCCCACTTTCAACATCCTGAGTCTAATCGAAGATTTAAGACCCACCTTCATCCTCAAAACTCCTTTTGCCCATCAGACCAACAAATGTTTGAAATTTATGTCCTGGTAAATAAAATAAAACACTTAATTTTCAGTTCATATGCTTTGATAAATTGATATATAAAATTACAATCTACAAAAAAGTCGAGATGAGAATAAACCTTACTTTTACGCGCTCTCTGTGTTTTCCCTGCGTAAGAAGAGAGAAACTGTTGGTTTGCCTCATCACATCTGGATCAGTGGTGGTGTATAAAATGACAGTATGACTATAAACTAAACCATGCAGCTCTTACCAGTGTCTTTTTTGCCCATGAGTCCGAGATATTGTCGAGGTCCCGGTTTTCGGGTCAGTCTCACTAATACATCTTCAATTAACGCCGCGTCCGGCCATTTCATCTGATGGAAAATATGAAGAAAAAAGGATTATTAATGTATTTTCATCCTTTGAACAACTTATACTTAATTCTAAGCTTTGGTTGAGTCCACAAAATGACTTTTGCCAGATGTACCAGAATGAGTCACTTATTCTTTCCTCTCATCCAAAGATCCTCGGGTGAAAAATAGATTTACAAATGTTATATTCTACGATATCCACTAGTCAGACTTACCTCTTTAGTGTTTTCATTCCAGGTGTCAGCTTCCAATTTTCCACAGAAGACGTCTGACAAAAGCAGCACAAATATGATGGCAAGTTTCATCATCTCCATCGCTGCAGAGCGCGCGTAATTTCACCCAAGAGACAGCTGTTTAACCCGAATACAGCTGATATGAAATATGCGCGCGCGTGCAGGTATAGTCCGCACCTCTCTGCCGGACAATTTCAAATGCTGATAAGAGGACACAGCAACCTGCCCTGCCAGATAATGCGCCATTGCCCCGCAGGTGTCCATCCGCGCAACGGCGTGCGCATCTGGCGCTTTTACGCACAGTTGGAGTGGACAATGTGGATCGATGGTCATCTCCGGTAATTACTCAGTGAGTCACACAGCTTGATTTGGACACGTTTTACAATGAGTACGGAGAAAAATGATATAGGACTTTGAATTTCTCATGCTTTGATAAGCATCTCTGAGAGGATCAGTTATGAAGGGAGAACTCACAAGTTTATAAATTACTTATGAAAGAAAACTAAACGGAGCTCGTCACTCCCAAATATTGAAAAATCAGCATTGGCTGGACAAACGTTAGGACCTATTTCTGTTTTAAGGTGAATCTTTACTGGAACACTGGATACATATCAGAGTATAAGTGGCATTTTCCATTCACACATGTGTTTCCTCACATCTGGTTTGGGACCTGACTTTTCCTGCAGTGAGGTTATGAGAATAACTTATTATTAGTCCATGTCAAAGAAAACCAAATGGGGCACTTTCTAGAAAGTGGCGCAAACCTGTGAAACTGCTGTTTGGCTTCACTGTAATATTTTGGCCCAGGCGGTTTCCAAACCTGGTCCTCGAGGGGCCCGGTCCTGCATGTTCTCGTTCTCTCCCTGCTTCAGCATACCTGAGTCTAACGATGATGTCATCACCAAGGTTGTGAAAAAGCCCAATAACGAGCCGCTCATTGCAATCAGGTGTGTTGCAACTGGGGGAGAGTTAAAACAAAGGATAGGTGGCCTCGAGGACCAGGGTTGGGGATCCCCGTTTTGGCCAATCAAAGAAGGAAAGAGGTTCCCGACCACTTTTGTAGCTTATTAGATTGAAAATGTCACAGTTGTTGGAAACTAATACACTTTATTTCTCAAAATAACAATTATTTAATCATGTTCATCATGCAAATGTTTACTTTTTATTCTCAGCATTTATTGTTGAACAAAGCCTATTTGTTTGTTTAGTTTACCTTTGTATGAATCAGATAGAATTAACATTATTGAGCAGAATAAGGAAAGAGAAACGCGGTGTGTTCCTTCCACAAATGGCTCCAAGATTCTTGAAATGGTCTCATCCTCACTCTGGTAGCACAGTAGCACTCCTGTGCTATGCCGTACATTGTCATTCCTCATCCTTTTCTCCTCCAAAGCTTTAAACTGTCTCTTCTATGGGATGATAATCTTGTCTGTTCCTTTATTCTACAGGCTACTATATTTGGATTATATGTCGGGTGGCTGGAGCTGATTGAAGCTGACTGCATGCGGACGACGGCAGGTTAGTCTGAACAGTCCATCAGAGAATAATCATCGACGGACAATCGCACATATTCATGCCTGCTGGCAATTTATAGCCACCACTTAAATAGTAAATTGATTTCACTTATATAGCAATGGGGCATCCATCCATCTATTGTCTGACACATTTTAGTTCAAGGGCCACATGCAGCCCAAAATCATCTCACATGGACCGGACTGGTAAAATAGTGCCATCAAAAACGTAAAATCTAAATTTGATCATTTCTATTTGTTGTGATGTGTGGTATGCGTGATGAAAATATCAATTTTCACCAAAAAACAAACAATTACGAGGGAAATTTACAACAATCTCGACATAAAGTCATTTTTAGTTAAACCCTCTGGTGCAAAATACAGTGGGGGAAAATAAATGCTGGTGACATGAATACATGAGGAGACGCTCAGTGCAGTAAATAAGGTCTAAACCTTGAGTAGCAATATTAAAAAAAATGTACCAAGGTATTCTGAACCACTCCTATCAGCTATAAACATAATCAAATGTGAATGTTTTAAACCTGATCTAAAAAATATAGATTGTGTCAGGCTCCCTAACTTAACCTGGGAGCTGTTTCCATATGAGAGGAGCCTGAACGCTAAAAGCTCTTCCTCCTTTTTAGAAAATCATTGGAACCTCCAGTAAGCCAGCACATTGTGCTGTGATGACATGGGACCAGCGGCTCTTTAAAATATAATGGAACACGGTTATCAAGAGCTTTACATGTTAAAGATTTCAGTCAAGACAGACAGAATAATCTCCAATATTATTAATATTATAAGTAATATCCATTATATCTAATATGTTTAAATATATGAGCTATGATCTATTCAAATCAGTATTTGGAAACAATAGGAGACTTCTTACTCCTGACAGGAACTCTAGCTGCAGTATATTCCATCAATTTGAGACTTTTAGAAGAGAAAACCAACGAGAATCAAGAGTTTTGTCCCTCCATGACCACCGTACACGGCAGCATGTCCCGCCTCCTGCTCAAATGTGGCGATATGTAGGTCAGGAAGTCGGAAATTGTGTTGTTTGTTTTTTATTTAAACTCTGATCCAGAGTTTCTCAGGTTATATAAACGGTACCTGCGATGCTGTGGTGAGTTCACGGCCCCGGGTCGTTACAGCGGCACCATGGCAGTGGTGCGTTCACGGACCGCAGCGCTGCTGGGGCTCCTGCTCGTTGTTGTGACAGCGCGCGTGACAGAAGCCGCGGGGAGACCGAGGCGGCGTGCCGGCGGGCTGACCGACGACGAGACGCCTTTCCGGTACACCCATGACGACGCGGCCGGCTCCGCGTCCAGAAAACACCGGGGGAAGCCCCCCGCCGCCGGCCCGGAGCCCGGTGACCCCGCGGACGCGTTTAGAGTCGCGACCCTGGATGGCGAGTTCTCCTACAAGCCCGGAGCCTGGAGCGGCTCGCTCCTCATCCACGCCTTCACCAACAAGTCCGCCTTCCTGGAGAGTCTCTGGAGCTCCGAGTCCTCCCTCACCGGCCTGGTGGAGGGGCTGCCGGCCAGCGCCCAGGTGCTCTTCGTGTCCCTGGATGACTCCGCGGTCACTGATGCCCTGTGGATGAGGGAGCAGCTGCAGCGGGCCGCCATGGGCAGGTGAGCGGGGAGGGAGTCTGGGAGGAGTGTGTGTGTGTGGAAGATAGAATATGTAATAAAAAGTGACTGGAATAACAGTTAATCATGTGCAACAATTAAAAATACCCCCGATACAGAAGCAAGACATCATTATTATTATTATTATTATTAAAATCAAAGAAAGACTATTCTAAATTAGTGTGAGGTTGTTGTGGTTCTTTTCCCTGCATGAATTTTCTTCCTTCAAATTGTTGTGATTAAATCCAGCTTGTAAAATGATAAATTATTATATTCAAACATTTTTTGGGAACAGATCTTAAAGAATAATGTACATGAGTTAGAAGTATGAAACAAACTTGTTGGTTAAAAACTTCAATACTCAGCCAGTATTTTAAATCATGAGAAAACTTAAAATGTGGCTCCTAATAGCTGATAACAACAATATGTTGCAGTAATCTGATAGTCTGGCTTTCAACCAAACTATTGTATTAAAGACTGCTTGGCATGTGCAATATGAGGGTTTTATTTTGATTTTGATTTATTCAAGACGACCAACACCAGATCTGCATGTTCACTTCCAGAAAAGCAAACGCGCCGATAGTTCTATGCTTTCCTTGAGGATTAAGAAGAACACTAGTCAATGGATTTTAAGGCTTATTTTAAGCTTCTTCAATGCAAAAACCCGAGTTCTATCATTTAAAAATGTATTAACGTGTTCAGGTTGTACTGTACAACCAAACTGAAAAAGATCGATGGATTGATAAAACTTTAGAAATTTTACTAAAAACAAGAAGTCCGACGCATCAAGTGACCACGAGCTGCAAACGCAGCCGAGAGGAACAGAAACAGCTGCAGTCAAGTAGGACAACAAAAGGAAAGAGGAACTGCTGTCACAACTGGAAAGTACCAAACTAAGTGGATTCAGACTCTTTGGTTTTGTTTGTTTTCTCCTGCAGGCAGAAGGAGGTTCTGTCCCGGCTGCACGTCTCTCCAGTGCCAGTCTTCGCTCTGGGTAACTGGATCCCCAGAGTGCTTTACTCCTGGAGCTGCACGGGCCACAACTGTGGGCTGTCGCAGGCCGTCTTCACCTCCCAGGGTACGACCCGGGTGTCCGCTCGCCGCAGCAGTGTTGGTGGTTGACTGATCCGACTGACAGCCGCAGGATTTGATTGATTGATTTACTGACTTGCAGTCGTCTGATGTTCAGAAATTCAAAAAGATGATGAAGCTGGCAGGATGCATGTATTGATTTAATTAATTAAACTCAGTTAACCTTCTTTCCTTTATATACATCCTCCTATATTTTTATCACTTCTATCCATACTTCCTACCCCTTTATTTACTTCCTTCATGATATACATCCTCTGATATATTTTTTAATTCTGTCCATACTTCTTACCTCTAATTTATTTGTTTATTTAATTCCTTCCCTCCCTCCTCCCTGATATACATCCCCCCCATATTTTTTTCTAACTTCTTTCCATACTTCCTACCCCTTTATTTAATTCCTTCCTTCCTTGTTACTTACTTATCACTGATTGACTGAGTTAGTCCACCATACTTTATAATTTTACATCCTCTCTCTCTCTCTCCCTCCCTCTCTCTTTCTCCCTCCCTCCCTCCCTCCTGCAGGGTGGAACATGCCGGTGATAGTGAAGAGGCTGGACGCCCGGTACGACTGGCTGACGGCTCGCTGGCCTCAGAGGTCGTTCTGGCTGATGGCGGCAGCAGACGGGTGCGAGGCGTCGCCCTCGGTGGCCGGCGCCGTGGCCTGGGTGTCGGAGGGCGGCTGCTCCTTCTTCACCAAGGTCTGCCTCTCTTACTGCTGCTTTTATCTCAACAGGCACATTTCTTCCCCCGGAACATTAATATAGATTTTTTTTTTTTGATTTCACATGCTGCTGTAAATCACCTGACCCCTTGAAAAGTAATTCTCACCAAATGCAATCCTGTTTTCTTTTTTGTCTTCTCTTTACGCTTTTTCTTTTCATTCCTCCTACTTTTCCTCTTTTCTTCCTCCAACCCTTTGTTATACATTAATATTCTTCTTCTCTTTTTCTTTTTGTTATTGGGGGGAAAAAAATGAGACGAAGAAAGAATAATAATTTTAGGGCAATGCATGTCTCCTCTTGGTCCTTGTTCTTCTCCTTCATTCTCCTCATCCCTCCCCCATTCCTCCTTTTTCTTTCACCTCGTTTTTTTTCTCCTGCTTCCTTTTTTCCATCTAATCTTTCTCCACCACTTTTTGATGATTAATATTCGTCTCCTCCTCTTCTCTTTCTGAATTTATGTTGTTGTTCTTCGTCTTCTTGTTCAGGGTATTTATAAAACCAAGGACATCTTGGTAACAACAAAAACAAGTTTAATAACAATCACAGTCAAATGCAGAGAAGAAAAAAGTAGAAAATAATATTTTTAGAGCATCTGCTGAAATTCAATAAATCCAATAACTATATTCTTTTATTTCTGTTGCGGCGTTGCTCGACTTATTGACGGACCTTGAAGTGTTTTCACTATTTTCATAAACTGAAAACGCAACAATTTCACTTTTTTACTTCTCGAACGTGATCATTTGCTTCAATATTCTCAGTTTTTACTAAAGATATCCTCACTGGATTGGCAGAAATCAGTTTTAAGAGTTTCATTTTTGACATGTAACGCTAATGTCTTTATTTTTTAAACTTTTCCAGCCTGTAAATACTCTGATAATCATCTCTCAAACTAATACTCTCCTGCTGTAACACAGTGCGATAAGGTATTTTTTTTTTCTTTTTTCCCCCTGCAGGTGCAGAACATGGCCTTCTCCAATGCCTCGGGTGTCCTTATCTACGCCCTGGAAGGAAACCCTATCCAGGACATGAACTGTGTGGGCGACGAGTGTAACACTCTGCTCGGTATCCCGGCTGCCATGGTGCACCTGGAGGTGTCGGTGGCTCAGGCGCTGCGGTAAGACTGGATTAAAAAAACCTTCGCCGTGTTGATGCTTCACGTCCTTGTACTGGCAATAAGCTGCTCTTTTAAAAGGTCACGGTTTTGACTCTGGTTACATGACTTGTTCTGGTTTTTTTTTAGTTTTGGGCAGTTGGTCAGCGTGTCCTTCCAAACCACCCCAGCCCCCAACTTCTTCATCGGTATCGACCAGCAGGGGGCGCTGGCTGAGATGGGCTGGTTCCTCTACCCCTCCTTCAGCTTCCTCAACTGGCAGGCTCAGTGGTGAGAAGACAGGGGGAGGTTTGGAGGAGAGTCGGGTATAGCCCTAACCCTACATAAAACCTTAAACAGTTGTAAACAAAATACAGACAAAAACTCAATTCCTACTTTAAATTCAATTTTTTTTTTTTTTAAATCCTCCGGAGTTTAAATCTTCCAAATCCTCCACATTTTTATCTCTGACTTCTGGTCTCGTCTCCAGGTTTGATTTCTCTGCTGATCTGCAGGCCAAACTTCAAACTCCTGCAAAGGTTGTGTCCGTCTTTGACAAAGTGCTGATGCAGGGCGATAAAGGAGCTGTGGCCACAGTCGACCTGCCGTTGGGTAAATTCTTCAGCATCGTCTGTCCAGTGTGATACAAAGCAGGATCATGTTTTTTAATTGGCATGGAAGAGGTTGATTTTTCTATATGAAAATCATTACAGTCCAAACACAACGTTTAAATGACTTTAAATGAAAACTGGGCATCAGAATGATGAATAAAAGCAATTTGTCTTTTAATGTCTTTTTGATGTAGGGTGGTTGTTTCTGCAGGATGAAGCTTCCTGGATGTTCCACAAACTGTTGGTCTAGTGAGATTTACACCCATAAAATTTGAGAAAAAGACTGGTTTTTATTCTTAACACAGAAATATCTCATAAACAGGGATTCTTTGGGCGACGAGGCCTCGTTGACTATAAAAGTCCGATGGGAATGGCCTGACTGGTTGGAGATTGCAGAAAATTCTGATTGGACTTGACTTATTTGGTGGATTTTCCGTTTGAGGTGTCTTGACGTGCTCTACACGATCTGCTTTCACCCATTTGCACACTGGGATTTCAGTTCAGCACACCAGAGCTGACCCTCAAATCGCCTGTTGTTAAAAAGCCGTTGTATGTTTCTGATTGTTCATGTCTGAAGCAGACGGGCTAGAGCAGCAGGTGACCTCAGCTGGCGGCTGTTGGGTCTGATGGGATCAAGAAACTCAGGTTTCAATATAAACAAAGGAAAGATACACTGAAAAAAGAAAATTGCTCGAAAAAGTTGGACCAACTAAGTTGAATTGCTTCTATTGGTGACACCTAAATGAATGGAGGAGATAAAAACGTGGATCCATCCTGCTTTATATGGGTGATTCGGGCTGATGGAGACACAGTGATGATGTTTGGGTTCTTATTCCAGCACAGTTTGGTCTCCTTAAACCTGAAACGTTCAGGATCGTACTGACGGTGACTGTGGTTCCTCCCCGGGTGCAGACTCGCTGCAGGACTCCGACACGTTGGAGCTGGACGCGTCGCTGTCGTGTCCCGGCAGGAGGGACTCGTCCTGCGCCCAGTGGGATCACACGGTGCAGCTGTCCGTGTGCTGCGACCCCGTCGGTCCGTACTGCAACACCGAGCTGGGCCGCTGGATCACCGCCTTCCGCAGGTGGAACCTTCGAAACAAACATAACAAATCAAACTGAATTTTCTTCAAACGTAGGTCGCTATCATAGCTGTACAAGAGACTAAAATTGGTTATTGATCGGTTCATTTTAAGGCTTCATAATATGGAAACTTATAAATACAAACTTATAAGTAGATCATGTTTGTCTTTGCTTTGGGATTTGATCTTATAGATAACGGGGCTTTTTTCCTCTTGCCTCTTTCTTTAACAACCAGTAATGTAATAAATCTGCCCATTTTAAGTTTGACAGAGCCACTAGTGTAATAGCTTCACAATACTGTAAAAACATATTATCAAATAAAGTATTGCATTGAGTTGCAGCATTTAAATTTTTTTAATTTTTTTAAATGTAATAAGAGCAGACAAAATTGTGATAATACATAAATAAGACTGCCTTTGCTGGAAATAATAACTTTATTTGCAGGTTTTGTTCAGTTATTTTATCGAAAATAGGTGTAATAATTGGGATACAAACTGCTGCACTGTCAATTATGTTTGTACATATATTTTCCTATTTTATTACACTATTAGCAAATGACTCCAATATTGGTTGTTATATCCTCTAATGTACACCAGCTGTGACTGAGCCTTGTTTTCTGTGTCTGCAGTTCCCACCCAGCAGTTTGTAAATTACTTTTTTATTTTTTTACTTTTTATAAGTCTTAGAATAATCCCACTTTTATTCGATGTTTTAAATTCTGCCATTTTGAATTCTCAGAGCATGACGGTGCATGGGAATGTAATTTATGATTTTTTTTGGTCTAAAATGACAATACTTAAAACCTCTTGTCTCTTACTCAGTAAGGGTATCTTGATATTTTCACTTGTTTATGCTATTGTAATATTGAAGTGATGTTAAGTGGGGTGACACAGTGTTATATGTTGTTGTTTTTTTAGAGGTATCGGGCGCTGGCTGACGGACGTGTCCCCTCTGATCCCCCGACTGGACGGCAATAATTGCACCTTCACGATGAAGACGGCGCCGTGGGCGATGCCTTGGATTGTCTCCCTCAACCTGAGGTTCAGTGTCAGTAATCAGACAGGTGACCAAGTTAAATCTGTTCATACAGCGGTGAGCGGTCTGCGTTGTGACAAAAAATCTTTTTAAAAAAATCAACAAAAACCAATGATTTAAAAGAAAAAAACTCGAGCTTTTTGGGGAAAAAACAGGATGTCTGTCGATGTGCTCCGTCTCCTCTGTGAACACGCTGACTGAAAGGCTGCTTGGTCAGATGATTTTCTTCACTGCAGGAAGGAACAGACTGTCTGTGAGGTGTTACTGGAAGTTATCAGCAAAATAGATGCAACAAAGCCACTAGTTCCAGGAACATACACACACACACACACACACACACACCTTTGTGCATGTGTGTACATTTATATCAAGTTTGTATTGTCATTATTGCCACAAAGAAGCAATTATTTAATTAGTGCATACATGAATACATGTGTACATACACACATATAATTACAACATGTTTCATAACTTGAATTTCCATGTGTGGAATGAAAAAATATCTTATCCAAGTAAACATTCTGTCTGTCTCTCATCTAGTGCTCTCTCTCTCTCTCTCCCCCTCATCTAGTGCTCAAGTATTCTCTCATCTAAAAACCTCTCTCTCGCTCCCTCTCTCTCATCTCGAGCTCTCGCTCTTTCCCCCCTGCTCACGCTCCCTTTTGCTCCATATAGATCTATAGATTATCTATAGATGTATATTTAGATCTTTCACATAAACATACAGTATATAGATTTGCAATACTGTATATGCAGTATATGCATCGCTCTCTCTCCCCTCTTTAGATCTACAGATATATATCTTTTACATAAACATGCAGTATATATTTGCAATACTGTATATATGCAGTATTTACACGTTCTTTCATGTTTCCATACATTTTAAATATTGAGCTTCTTGAGACCAAACTAAAATGGGGAAAAGTTCTGTTCCCACCTCCGGTATCAACTCCAACTTGATGTTTTAGTTTTAAATCTAGACATTTATTTCCACTTGTGTTTTGTAGAATAATCGGTTGTTGTTTTGTTGTTATTCTCCGTCAGGTGACATTGGGTACAAGCTCCGCCCCTTCAGTGTGACCTCGCTGTACGATGGAGGAAAGTTTGATAAGAACTACAACTCCAGGTACCAGCCCGTTAAATTCACCGTCCCGGCATCAACCAGAAAGGTACCGGACCAGAGGAGGATCGGTCGACGTCTATACTCCCGTGTTCCCTCCCTTTTACATCGCCTGATGTTTCTCCGCCTCCAGGTGGAGCTGTACGCCGTCATCACGGGACACGGCAGCGATGAGAACGGCTGCGGGGAATTCTGCGTCACGTCGCACCATTTCCTCGTCAACGGCGTCTTTAACAACACAAGGATATTCGACTCGGCCGGTGGGGTTTTTTTTTTTTTTTTTGGGAGGGGGGTGTTGATCTCCTAATCAAACCATCTTTACTTCAGGGCCCAGTTGCTTGGTGGATTGACTGGATCAGAGACTCTTGCCGGCCCGACGCTTGACATACAATTTAAATTGAGTCGGTGCAGCAAAAACCTATAAAATATCCTATAAATGACGACATCCTGTCTGGCATTTGCACATATTTTCTGCATTTTTAATGTGTGGCTTTAATGCCGTTTCAATAAGCTTGTTAGTTTATGAGCATTTAATGTGTGTACTTTGTGAAGTCATCCTGCTGCTTTCCAGTTCAGTATGTTTGACTGCTGCAGATTGAGGCGAATTCAGTTTTTTCTCAGTATAACTGGTGTGTGGACATTGAGCTGCTGATTGGGTGTTCATTACCGCCACTGATTCATGCCGATGCGTGGTTGAACAGGAACCGCTCTGGGCTGTGCCAGGAGGGTGAGCGAAGGCGCGGTGCCAAACGAACACGGCACCTGGCTGTACGGACGAGGAGGCTGGTGCGATGGGCTGCAGGTCAACCCGTGGAGGGTCGACGTCACCAAACAGGTCGGGACCCTCAACACCGTTTTTGGTTGGACAGCTTTACCTTTTTAGTTCCAGTACCATGACCACTGCGCTCCCCAAACCAGGGGGTCTGCATCATGGGCCTCTTCAGCTCTTATTTAGTGGCTCCATGAAGCGTTGTCAAAATTATACGTCAATATACATTTGATCTTATTTTTAAGTTATTTACACAACTGAGTCCTTTTTAAAAGGATTTTTAACTCTTGGCAAAAAAAAAAAATTGCTTTAAAAAAGACATAATTAGTATAATGGATAAAATGGGAAAAAATGGTTAAAACCACAAGAAATGAGAAAAACTACTTAAAATGCATAGAAATAAGAAAAAAACAAATCCAAAACTGCTTAAAAAAAGCTAAAATGGTTAAAGAAATTGTAAAAAAAGAAAGAACTGTGGGGGGTGAAATGGCTAAAATCAGGTAAAAACAGCTCAAAATGCAATTTTTACCATCCTAAATTGTAATTGAAAGTTTATTATTGCAACATAAAAACAGTTTTTTGTACATATAGCAAGTTGATATCCAGTTCAATGTGATTTCTTGGAAAGTGAGGAAAACGGCTCTTTTGGCCATAAAGGTTGCAGACCTCTCCTCCAAAACCGTCTGTACCATCTGTCCGAGAGCGCCATCTAATGGTGGGCTCAGGCAGGTGGGAACTGGTAAGGTTACCATTTGCAATGCTCAATTTCCCTGTTGGGGGGGGGGTTTCAGGTCACAACGTGAAAGCTCGCCCGGTGAAAAATAACAAGTTCAATCGGTCATATGAGCCAACAAATGCTTGAGATAATGTGTTTTAGTCTTTTTAACCACTTGGAATTAAGATGTTCCACTTTTATTAAAGGCCAATAAACCCAAAACGATTGAAGCTGTCAGTTTACTAATCAGACTTTAAATCAAAGTGTCTGTTGATAGTTATTTTATTCCTATTAGCAGCATTTAAGCTCAAAAATAGTCATTCGGATGATTAAAGCTTTCACAAGTGATAAAAGCATAATTCAACCACTTCATATAAGAAAACAACAATAAAATCAAAGTAGTAGCTGGGTTTTTTTGTGAGTAAATCTAATGAGCTCCTCTACAATAAAGACACTTAAAAAAAAAAAATGGATGTTTGGGTTTATGAGTAGCTGGTCGGGATGTTTTCCTTATCGGATTAATAAAACGGCAGTATTATTGGGAAAAAAAAAACATGATTTGAGTCACAAACGTGTTCAGCAGTTTTAGAAGAAACTTGAGCAGAAATCGAGGTCAGACTGAAGTGAAGCACTCAAGTGGTCAATCAATTAAAATTAAGAAGTGCGTAATTACTGTGGAGTGTGTAATCGACCCTGCAGGCTCCCGATGGAATCGCCTAAACTCCTGATTTATGGTCATGAACACTTTCATCTCGTCTGACGGTCGCATATTATGTCGCATCGTGTCAGATTTGGGAATTTACTTTAACATTTACTTTTTATGTTTATCTACTACAGTTTTAAGGTCTGATTTAAAAAAAAATAAAAATAAAAAAATGTTGTATTGTGGCTTCTCTTGTAGCTCGACTTGAGCGGCGATGCGTTCAACACCGTCCTGTACTTCGGCTTATTCAACGGTCGGGACCCGAATCCATCCGGGGAGCCGGGATACATCATCATGTCGTCTTTTCTAGTCTTCTACAAGTGACACTGTGCAAAAGTGACCGAATGAATGTTGATTTGATTTCAAACTGCCGTGTCCGCCTCTCCTTTACTCTCTCCCTCTTTTACCACACGGGTGGTAGCTGGTTTTGATAAAACAGCACTTATGCCGACGATAATGTGAAATATCACCTGCCATGCTCTTCCTGCACAAGCGGACATTCGTACTGTTCGCAACATGTTAACCTGAAGTCAAGAAGAAGCCTCGTCGCTAAATAGGCTCTCCATGAGATTTCTCCGTGTCTCAGGTTTAACATGCATTCTTCCCTGAGTGGCTTCTTCTTGGTAATTGCATGTAATCACGACCACTTTGAAACTTTAGAGGGAAGAAAGTGAGTCATTCTGAATGCCTTTGTGAGGTTAGATGTTATCCGTGGGGTCAAAAGAGAATCATTTCTGGGTGTCCTCTGCATAAAAAATGGATATTTATCCCATCTAATATTTATCCAAATAGCAGAGGATCTAGGACAGACCCCTGAGGTACACCATAACCGAAAATGTTCTACAGGAAAACTGCAGTCGCTTTGGACATACAGGAAAAAGAAACTGTCATAGAAAAGTTCCAGAGATACTAAACCTTAGTTTTAGTCTGAGTTAAAATAAAAATATCCCAGAATGGAGTGAATAATCTTCTCTAATGGTCTTAGTTATTTGAAAGTCATTCATTCAAGAGGTTAGCCAAGTGTTAATTGTGGGATCAAAACAGTGATAAGGGCTGGGTATAAAGTTTAAAAGTGGAAAATTTTATATATTCTAAATATAAGTCTATATGTCATATATCCAAGTGTAAGCAAGTAATTAACAAAAGGTGACGGCCCAGGACGTACCCTGGGGTACGCCAAAAATTAAATGCTCCATAGAAGAACTGCAGTCCCTGATTTCAATCCTATTTTGGAGATTTGTACTAACCAGTTACACACCGTCCCACGTTCAGCCATCCATTATTTCATTGTCACTGGGTCAAAAGCCAGAGGAAGGTATTTACAAATGGTGCAAATCTTTACCGGGCCCAATATGTGCCACTGCTAATTATTTTTATTGGATTTGGTGGCCACCTTATATTATCCTATACACTTAAAAAATATATTATGTTTCAGTTGGATTTAGATTGTAATGACACATATACATGCTACTAAAAAAAAAAAAAAAAAAAAAATCATGACAAAGCTCATCTAAATACCGGCAGCGTTACTTCTATGACTTGTTTTGTTTCAAACTTAACTTTTTCTTTTGCAGGACTTTAAAAAAAAAAAAGAACATAAATGTATTTACCCTCAGTGCATGTCCATAAAAAGTATCTTTACTAGCTTTCTTTTTTTTTTAATGGTATTGCACAGTATTAAAAAACATACACATTAAAAGTAGAAAAAAAAAGTACATCATTACATGATACAAAAAAAGGTTATTTTGCTCCGTTCTGATTAGCGAGGTTAGTGATTACAAAGTTTGTTGCATTATAGAAATTGCTTTCTCTCTGTTAGCCCGGCTTGTTTAACACACAAACCCCTCTGGCCACCAGAAAATAACACATTTAATAATACCTACTTAGTACAACTCCATTTGGCTTAATGACGCTTCTCTAACATTTGCTGTTTATTTCCATTGTCAAAGTGGCTACAAAGAGAAATGACTAAGGCACTGCAGTGAGTGATCTTCATCCCCCAAAATCATCTTCAAGACCCGAGTAAATGTTCCGTTGATGATCGTTTCAAGTCCGATCAGACCTTGACGCAGGCGTCTTTGCAGTTCCTCTCGGTTGCAAACTGGTTGAGGTTCCCCACACAGCCTCCGAACCAGAACTGAGCGCAGGCGTTCGCGGTGGCGTCGTAATACCACTTCACCACGTAGTCCCGACACGGCCCCGGATCCAGGACCTGACTGCAGCGCTCGGCTGGAGGCCACAGAAAAACACACTCGTCAAAGGTAAGTAAAGTCTGCAGCTTGCTCATGCACCTCTGAGAGGATGCTTTGAACTGTAATGTTTACTAATAGGAAAGGAGTGTCAAATTTTATTTCTTCTATAAAAAGAAACTATTACAGATGAAAATATGTGATATTTTTGTCCAAGTGTCAAGCTCAAAATAAAAAGTGGAAAAGGACCAAAAAAGGACAAAAAACCTGCTGACTAAAGTTTAAAGACAATTTTGCAATCAATTACTGGTTTATACCATCACAATGGGCAAGTTTCCCAACTTTCACCAGCTTGTTTAGTCTTGCAATACTAGTTTATACCACAAGATGGTGTATTGAGTCAAGGAAGACAACAAGGGTAAAAGCTGTTCCGGCAGATCCGAGAGTACGTTTACTGTGTTTTACTTCTTAGTTATGTGTAAACGATGAGATTTTTTTTTTTAATTGCTCAGAACAGAGCACAAAATTATTTTTTAATTGAAACTTTTTTTTTTCAATGAACGAATAACAAACTAACATGTTACATGCCATTTGTGATATTTTAAAACAAACTAATGTGAAACGATAAGCGGAAAGCCCCGATGTCATATTTCGGACATGATGTGTCGCTGATCCTGACACGTGTAAAACGAGTAAAGAATCTTTGCACAGAAGCAAAACGAGACATGGGGAAGGTGTAAAATGCTCCAATTAAAATGATTGAACACTTTCTCCTGCAGATTCTCTCACCTGTGATGGCGTCGGATGGAGGTGGCGGTGGAGGAGTCGGAGGCGGCGTCCTCCCCGCAGATGGAGCATTCAGGGTGGGGGCGGCAGGGCCGATGGCGCCGGTCATCAGCACGCCGCGGGTGGGATCTCTCCCGCCGGCCTCCTTCGCCGGCCTGAACGGCTCCCTGTCGAAGAAGGGAAACCTCGGAGATTCCGAGCCGCCTCGTTCCTCCGTCTTCGGCCTCTGGGGGGCGATCGACTTCCTGTCCAGGTGAGATGGGGGCCTGGGCTGGAAACACAAGAGAAAAAGCTTTAATGTAATCTGTTTATCCACAGACGAATGCATGGAATGGCTCTATTAACTTCACCAAATCTCAACGATTCAGCAGAAATTGTTTTTTATCAAATAATCGAGTGTATTACTGGTGGAGTTCACAGGATCGTAAACAATTTAGCATAAATCTCACACATATTTCAACCAGTTTTAAGATTTTCTTGAGTAAAAGCAGTAAATGTGCAATTTTTGTCACTCCAACTCAATACATTTATTGTTTATTTATACTAGGCATTGAGTAGAAAATTGTTAAAAGGGTCAAAATAATTCATTGAAAACCCTAAAAAGAAAAGGTTAAATATTTCGCTCAGTTATAAAGTAAAAAATGTATCAAACTGTTTTCATTAAAAACAAACAATTATTAAGGAATTCAGGCATGAATCTGAATTTAAGTTGTTAATGTATTTATTTCAATAAAAACAAGGGAAATGAATGACACTTCTCTCTCGTCCTCCTCACCCCGATCTGAACCTTCCCGGAGTCTCCCGTGAAGGTGGGCGTGTCCGTGTCCGTCCTGTCCGGCGGCTCTCGGACGTTTCCGGACACTTCCGGGGTTGAAAACCTGGAGCTGAACGTCTGTCCGTCCACGTCCTCACAGATGCGACTCAGCAGCTTTCTCTCAAGAGCTGAGAAAACATTAGTAACATGTAATAAGTGTTAGTTTTAAAAAAAAAAAAAGAGGTTTTTGTAGAACTGTGC
This sequence comes from Lipophrys pholis, assembly GCF_963383615.2. NCBI lineage: Eukaryota > Metazoa > Chordata > Actinopteri > Blenniiformes > Blenniidae > Lipophrys > Lipophrys pholis. The sequence continues at coordinate 27,595,028 of NC_137639.1, read as the reverse complement.
ATTTAAAGAAAACTATTGGATTAATGCCATTAGATATTATGCACACCTATAGATTCACGTTTCCCATCTTAAAAGCTGAAACAAATGAAACCATGCTGACTGCTGCATTTTAAACCTGAAAGCTGACATTTGCAGTTTGTTGCCACCAAGTTTTCCCTTTGTGAATAAATCCTAAAGTGCATTTTTAATTATATATTATATATATTATATTTTTCACCAATATCGCCTCCATCCCCGCCATATTTGCTGTTGCTGCTTTGAGATCAAATGATGCGGACATTAGATATTGGTGTTTTCTAACTAAACCATGTGAATTATAAACATGTAAAACTCATCTTGGTCCAAAGAAAGAGGATATAAATATCCGCAGCTCTGAATCTTGTATCTCCCTCTTTACTATAAATGAATGAGCTTGGGAATTATTTTTCCAACATTTCGGCATGACATTGTGAATTTCTGTAGAATGGTAATAAGCAGCTCTGCAGCCGTTTCCAATGGCAACCTACGTAAACACACGCTGAACAACAACAAAAGTTCTTTTTCACATGAAGCACCATTAAACGGAACATTTTTTGGCACAAAAAAAATCCAAGCTTTCATTTACAGTAGTATGTAGTTTGTTTTGTAGTTGCTGATGAACCAAAAGTATTGCTAATCCTAACCCTAACCCTAACCCAGCTCTGCCATCGCTACAATATAACTTGAGGGGATTGAATTTCTCGTTCCCTCGCTTTATTAACTTGAGGGAACGACGACTTATCCCGTTCCCATGTGTTATTTTTTAGTTTTTTTCTCTTTGGCCACTCAGGGGCTCCAGACTTGGGGCAACATTTGATGTCTGTACTTCAGCCTCCAGCCTGACCATGAGGTTCTGACCCGGGAGAGTCTTGAATTCCTCGACCAGGAACACGTGCTCGCTGTCGTAGGCCATGAGGTTGAGCTCCTTCCTGAACTCCTCGAACAGAGGGTCGCTCTGGTTCACCACCCCGATCACAAACGTCTCCACGCCGCTCCGCCGGGCCTCGGCCACTGCCCTCTCCAGACTGACGGGGTCCCTCTTGTCCGCCTGTCCGTCTGTGATGACGACGGCCACCTTCCTCACGCCCGGACGCGCGGCCTGGAACACCTGGTTGGCCTGCTGGATGGCGCTGCCCGTGAAGGTGCCCTCCCCGAGGTAGGTCATGGAGCGCACGGCGGACTTGACGTCGTCCCGGTGGGCCTCCTGCCTCAGGGTGACCACCACCACGTTGATGTGGCTGTAGAGGACCACGCCCACCCGCGTCCTGTCGCGGCTGACCGAGGCGCGGTCGACCAGGGAGTTCACGAAGTCCTTGATGATGTTGAAGTTGTCTGGTCCGACGCTCTCCGAGCTGTCGATCACGAAGACGAGTTCCAGGGGCGTCTGCCGGCAAGCCACCCCGCAGCCTGACCACACACACACACACACACACACACACACACACACACACACACACACACGAAGGAGGGACTCGTGAGCGCAGTCATTTCAGTGCAGAAGAAGAAACATCTGGCGGGTCACTCACTGCAGATGGATCTCACTATTTTGATGATTTCATCCCTCTGTGAAGGAAAAACACAGTTTCTTTAGAAGTGGTTCATTACAGAATTATTCTATTCATGTTAATAGAATAAAATATTGATTCTGTGTGTGTGTGAAAATTTTGAAAAATGTATAATCTGAATAATTAATAATATGTGTATAAACTTAAACTTTCAAAAAATCATTAATATTGTATTTTAAGATAAAATAAGAAAACGTGGATTTCTTTTAAAACTTGTTTACCCATTGTTTTAAAGCATTTATTTTATTTAATTTCCAGTAAATGTCTTTCATGCATTCAAAACAAATGATCGCTTGTCAAAATTTAATCTTGACATTTGAGTGAGCTCTAAATATAAATAAAACTCAATTTTAAAAAAATAATCTGAAAATGAAATTATTCCAGTAACTGAGTTTCTTGCAAAATAATATTGGCAGGTTTTATTCCATTTGTTTTGGTTTTTTTTTTAACTTACGGTGAGTCCAGCTTCTCCCTTTTGTCCCACTCTGCCCTGTCATGTGAAAGGAGAACTTATTATACATTTACTCTTTCAGCAGCCTTTGGAGCAGAAACTTTGAATCTAAATTCAAATCCAGTACCGTGGGTCCGACGGCTCCGGGCTCTCCGGCGTCCCCTCTGTCCCCCCGTTTGCCTTTCTCCCCTCTGAGCCCTCGATCGCCCTACAAGGACAAAAAAAAAAAGGACAATTTCTCAGCCTATATGACAAAAATGTATTTGCCTCCGGTGAATAATTGAATAACAAAGTTTCCGATTATGGCTTTGTTTTCTTGATAAGTTTAATTTTCCATCCTTGACGTTACCTTGTCTCCCTGCAGACCCTGTCCTGGAGGACCTCTGGGGCCGGGGACACCCTGAAATCCCGGCTCTCCCTGGAAACAATCAGCACAATATGCAACTGTCAGCACAATATGCAACTGTCATCACGTGCAGGTATCTTCCTTTGTACTACAGAAACAATTCATTCAGTTTTGACTCATGTGCTGGGTGTGATTTGTCATTTTCCACAACTGGGGAAGGATCACAAATCAATCTGAAAATAGGAAATTTGAAGAAACGGAAAAAATAAAAATATAAAAAGCAAAAAACAACACCGGTAACTAGCAAAAATGGAGCTAAGAGGCATAAAAAACGGACAGGACGGTGGCCCAAATTGAGCAAAATTCACATATTTTAGTTGAAAGTTAGTTTGAGTGTCGCTTCAGGATGTAATAATGTAGGGAGGCGAGTTTAGGAACTAAAAGGTAAACATGATAAAAACTAGGCAAAATGTAAAAAACCCCACAAAAAACTCGGATCAAACTAAATTGAAAGCGTCTCATAATAAGATGAAGTATTAAGGTGGAAAGCAAAGGCGGAATCAATTGAAATAAGACATAGAAATAGGAAAATGACAATAAAATTACTGATGAAATGGTATTAAAAGATAAATCTGAGTGACAAAAAACAAATATAAATAAATAAACGTTTGTACTGATTAACATAATCACACCAGAGAATCTGAGTGTCCAGGTCACACATGTATTTCGAGGTAAACCATAAAGTGCTTTAAAAACCAAAGAATCCATTCAAAATGTATCTTTAAACTCACTGTATCGAGTCTAGCTACCGTCAATTGATGTAATGCATCGAGTATTAATAATTCAGTGACTTTTCTCAATGCTAATGCTGCATAATATCCACTGGTTAGGTCGTAGCTGTCAGTCGAAGTGGATTATCACAGATTTTAGGAGTCTGGTACCTTTTGTCCTTGTATTCCCTCTCCAGGTAACCCCAGTGGACCCGGGGGTCCAAACTGCCCGACTGAACCCTGCAGACAGAGAAATACCATGAATGTAAAAGTCAGAGCACCACTGCCATTAATAGTACAGTTTCCAATAATATAAAAACAAACAAACATTGTTTTAATCTGAGAGGATTACCTTAGGACCAATTAGGCCGATTCCTGGTGGCCCAGCAGGTCCAGAAGGTCCGGGTAAGCCCCTGTCTCCCTAAACATACGACTTCTATTAATTGTGAAACATTTATCATTTTGTTGACATATTATTGCTATATAGTTGTCAGTAATTGCCAAACCTCCTGACTGTTTAATCATGAAATACCAGTTTACACCACAAGATGGTGTATTGAGTCAAAGATGACAACAATGGCTGAAGCTGCAGCTGCAGTTTACTGTGTTTGACTTTTTAGTTATGTGTGAAACCTTCAGAATATTTTCAAATAATTGCTCAAGATCATTTCATTCATTCTCATTAAAATTGTATTTGTTCTATAAATTCAGAATAACAATGAAATATATATTTGCATTTCTGGACTGTGCGTGATATTAGTTGTATACTAGTTTTGGTCAAATCAATTTTAAAATAAGTTAACTGTGGGGCAAAAAAAATGCCACATTCCTATTATTTTTTAAGCATTTCTTGTACCTTAGGTCCCGGTAAACCAATCCCATCAGGTCCAGTCTCTCCTGCCAGCCCAGGCGGTCCAGGAAGTCCCTGAGACGCAGCGATTAAAGGTGACAACATGGATCTGATTGTGACACTTTAGAGTAGATTAATACTCACTGGAAGTCCGGGGAATCCTTCACCTTTCAGTCCAGGTGGTCCGACGGGTCCTGCTGACCCTATGTCGCCCTGCAGACCAAATTCTACTGAATTACTTTACGGTGGGCGACAGTTAATTTCCTCACATTTAAAGAATTATCCTTTTACAACACATGACAAACCGGAAATTTTAATAAAAGAACTGAAACTTCAGCAATATTACGTCTCAGTTCACCATGTGCTTTATGAACTACAGACCACACTGAATCATTACACTATTTACATCTTCAAAGACATTAAATATTTGGCCACATGAAGCTGGAAGTAAAAAAAAAAAAAAAATAGCAGTCTAGTTTGTATTATGATCAGAATAAAATTCTAGAAATTACCTTCAATGTAGAAATATTTCTCTACTTGTAATCCTGATAAAGTGAACTGACGTGCCACATAATACAGACTAAAGTGTGCCCCTGCTGGTCAAATAAACATATTGCAGTTAATGTCAGAATTCTGCAAATCTTTGACTTTACAGTAAAAAAAAAGAAAAAAAAAGACAATTCTTGAAGAATGCAGTCCTTTCTGGGAACAGTAGTCTTAAATTGCTTTCTAATCGGAGACACAGTGCCTCAACCACCCGCCCCCGAAACAGATCTCACCTTGGGTCCAGTTAGACCAACCCCCGGTTCGCCCATAGCTCCAGCTGCACCTCGAGGTCCCGCGTCTCCCTGAAACCACAAATCAAAAGGATGAACCGACGCCGTGACTTTAATCAGGAAATGAGCACAACGTGGGCTCACCTTAGGACCGGGTATCCCCCTGCCTGGAGGTCCAGTCATCCCCGGGGGGCCCATGACTCCGAGTAGACCCTAAAGAGAGAGGAAAAAACAAAAGCTTATCATGATGAGACACATGAGATCAGAAAGAGGCTGTAACAGATCATAGACTCGTGGATCTAGAAGAAGACCAGGTGTTTGCATCAAAAACAACAAAAAGAAGGTGATATTGAACAAAATCATCTGAAATCAGATTTTATGGTTCATTCATACTAAAAGTCAGGGTCGTACCTTCGGCCCCATTGGCCCCACAGGACCGACTGAACCAGGCTGACCTCTGGTCCCTCGGTCTCCTCGGTCCCCCTGCAAGCACAAGACAAAACACTTCATACGAAGAAGACCTTCAAATTGAAATTGTACATTTCATTGGCTGTTACCTTTGCCCCGGGGGCTCCTCTACCGGGGGCCCCGTCTGGCCCCCTGGGCCCCGGTAAGCCAACGTCACCCTGACGTGGTGCAACGAGAATAAAGTGAAGCACAGTCGGGTAAAAAATAAATTTAAATACTTTTTTTTTTAAAAGAAAGAGATCGAAGCTGCTTTTTACCTTCTGTCCCGGAGATCCGTCGTCTCCTGGCTCACCTGGGAAACCCGGTAACCCCTCGGCTCCGGGGTCCCCCTGAAAGAGGAAAATACCAGACCGGCCACACAAGTATATATATATCATAACACTCCTGGAATTACACACACATAATCATAGACTTTCTACAAACTAGGAAAACCCAGTAAGATACGGTGCAAAATCTTAATTGTCTCAAATAAAGAAATTCCACCTTAACTGATGTAAACAATCTGCTGGGCAACATTTAACTTTCAATTTGGAAACATGAGAAGAATTTTGTTTAGTTTTTCTTCCTCTCATTAACAAATCACATGTAACCTTTTGAAAGCAAGCTGGGAGATTATTTCCCCTTATAGTCTCATAATCTGTGGAGTCTTTGTTACAAACAAATTGTATAAAGAAAAACTAAAGCAAAGTGTGACGATCAGAAATGTGACTAAATGACACAACATGGATTTTTGGGAATAATTTGCTTGACAGTTATTTGAAATAGCTATAACTGGGTTCTCTGGTCTTATAGTGACGTTACACGTAAAATTTAACATTACAACATCGACTACATTTGTACATTTATTTAATGTGTATGTGGCTGGTTCCCCCCACCCCCACCCCCTCCATTTTTAAGTATAGAAGACTTACTTTAGATCCTGGTTGGCCCACACCTCTCTCACCGGGGAGTCCAGGTTCCCCTGCGAGTCCCTGATTCCCCTGCAGACACATGCACACGGTCAGAGACGTCGTATATATATATATAGAAATATATAGAGCAAGGACAAACGGCCTGGCCTGATTCATTAAATTCCTGCATAAAGTGTGTAAAATAGCAAGTTCATGCAAATATATTGCAGCTTTAATTTGCATGTAATGTAATCCTAACACCATGAGAGACGTGGTATGCAGTGAGGAGGATTCTAATTCTGTTTAGATGAGTACGGTCTGCTTCCATATTTCTTTGCTCACGCAAACCAGTGTGATGTTTGTAAATCAGCTTTCACTCTTAAGTAGATCGAGTCCATAGTGTGCACTTCTCTAAAAACGTCCCGCAGGTTTCCTAAAACAACAACACTGTGATTTGAGTCAAACTCTGTTATTCTCCCAGACAAATCATTGAAATGAGCCTGAACATCATAATCACGATCATTAGTTCATAAGTTATTCGCCGTCTCTGCTCGGCTCTTTGAGTGAGACGGCGAATGAAATCGACTCATCTGAGTGACAAGCAGCTGCAGCTCACGCTCACGTCCGTCTGATCAAATATTCAGCAATTTACATACAATCAGACTGTCAATCATGCTTAGCAAGTGGATTTCTACTTCTGAGACAAACGTCCTGTCGGGATAGAAGGGAGGCTGTGGACCGGTTTACCTTGGGTCCTGTTATTCCGGGGCCGGGGGGTCCTCTGGGTCCTGCAGGTCCGGCCAGACCCTGATCTCCCTGAGAGACGTGAAGATCAATCATCAAACAGAGGATGAGGTTTAATTTATCCTCTTTCAAAAATAAAAAATGTAAAAATCAAATCTCGGACACACAGGTGGTGCCCCGAGGAGCTGATGGAGGTCAAGGGTCATGCTCAGGGAGCTTCTCTAACCAGTAGTTTAGTGGAACACATTTCCTCCCAATAAATAACTTCATATAAAAAGGTAAGGAAGTTTTCTGTTTTTTAAGAATAACCCTTTTTGCTATGAACATGCAACAACTTGCACAGTAGCAAGTCTGTATATGTGTGATATATGTAGAAAGAAATAAGTAATCTTTTTACCCATGTGCGCCCCTGGTGGTCTAATAAATATACTGCAGTTAATGACAATTACTCACATCCTGCACATTTACTCTAGCAGGCTGGATTAGACTCTCTGCCGGGCGGATCTGACTTTAAATCCTCAATTTATTCAACAGTTATGCTGTGCATCAATTTTCTATATAAGATCCATTATAAAAGATGCACGGTTTTCAAAATGTATTCGAGGGCTTCTGGTGAGATTTACAGGAAATTTTGTTTAAAAAGCAATCGAATTCAAGATAAAACTACTGAAACAAGCATTTTAGAGCTTGATTTATTACAAGTCTAATGGAGATCAATGAAATAGAATCATTATTAACAGTTGCAACAGCTGCTCACTATATATACAGTATATAAAGATTACCAGATGAAAATATCATGAGAAGATTTTTTGTCGCGTATTGATCCCAATGGATTAAAAATAATATTTCAAAGATTGAAAGACAACATCAAATTTAAAAAAAAAAAAAAAATGGGAAAAAATAGTTAAAATCCCTGACATGGACGATGAGAATTTCCTTCCATATATAAACAGCGGTGTCATCAGTATACACATCATCATTGCAGTTTTTCTACCTTTTCTCCTTGAAGTCCTAAACCAGGAGGACCCACTGGACCTGGAATACCAGGCGGCCCATAGTTTCCCTGAGCAAAAGAAAAAACCACACACAAGAAATACAGTAAATAAAATACTGAGGCTGTAAAAATGAGACGTACCAAAGCGGAACGCTTGTCTGGATTTGGGTTAAATTCATGTTTTCTCACTTTATCGCCTTTCATGCCCAGACCAGGCGGCCCCCGGCTTCCTCTGGGGCCGTTGTAGCCTCGATCGCCCTGAAACAAAGACGCTTATTAATAAAGATGTCACTGTTTTGTTATGTTTTTAAGCTTCTTCACAACGCTTCTCTAGTTTGACCTCATCTATCTATTTTAAATGATATTTAAATCACTGGAGACTGTTTTTAGCTTTTTAACCCAATTGTTTGAATTTAATGTATTGATATAGTGAAACTATCAGTATAAAATACAGTATTCCGTTTTTATGTATAAAAATGACAAATGAAAGAAGAAAATTATTTAGTAAATTGTACTGTACCATCTTGTACCATTTTTGCTTCTTTATATTGTCTGAAATAGATTTGTCTTGATAATGAGAGGTTCTGAATTCATGAGACGACGTGTATAAATTATTGGGGGGAAAAAAATCTCAGCTGCAAGTTTCCGGGAATTGTATTTGTACTATTTATGCACACATACAGAGTTTTTATGGATTCTTGTATTCTGTTTTGCACAAATAGCACATATGATTAAAAAAAGAAAACACCCTGATATTGTAATATGATGATATTGAGTAGAAAAACTGAACCAAATATTAGATGTTTTTCATTTGCAAATAACATTCTCATTTATTTATTTAGACAAAAATAAAAAGTCAAATATAAAATGACAAAGGGCATCAATTTAGGGTAGCGTCATTATGCAAAGATGCATATTATAATTTTTTTTATTAATATTGCTCTTTTCTCTCACTGTTCAGATGCTTCACCCACTTTAGATCCTGGAAATCCCTCTCCAGGAAGCCCAGGGTTCCCTTGAGCTCCGGTTGGTCCCGGAGGTCCCTGAAACAAAACCATTTTTGATTTAAAAAAATAATAATAATAATAAAAATCTACAAAACAGTTAACTCCAAAAATATAGAAGTAGTTTTGATTCCTACTCACTGGTAGTCCTGGTTCTCCGATCCCGACTGGACCGACGGGACCGGGTCTTCCCAGGATGCCCTTTTCTCCCTGGAAACACAAAACTTCCAGTATCCTAACACGTCTCCCGATTCTCTCCGTTTGAAAGAAAATGTGATGTGTCTCATGAAAGAGTCCAAAGATGGGAACTAATTTACCAAAGAACTTTTGTTTGGGGGAAAAAAGTGAATTAAACCCAAAAAAGATGTGAATGAAAGAATAAATTCATTTAATAAATTGATTCTACACCAGTCAGCCCAAACATTATGATTACTATCTTTTTATTGCAGAATATGTTAGCAGGTGGGATATATCAGGAGGTAATTATGTATTTAATTATGTATTTATGCTGTTAAAATTTGATCTGTAAGAAAGAGTAAATGTCTAAGTGTGAAGGTCTGAGCGAGTTGATGGTTTATAAGATCGTCTCCAAACCTCCTGCTCTTCATTGAGTATCAGTTTAATTCAGTTGAACTTTATTTCTGAAGGCAACACATTTTCAAGGCAGTTTTACTGAGAAAAAGCAATAATTCAACATGCGCAAACAAAGGAGAAAGGGGAAAAACTCAGCAGTCTAAACCTACAGCAGCTCCACTAGAAAATGGCCTGAACCAGCCTGAACTGTGAGCTTTATGAAATAGAAAAGAAGTCGAGACTCAAACTGAGAGCTGGTTCCCAGTTTCAGCTACCAGACTGCAGTGGTCAGTGTATATTTCTATACAAGTTTGTTGCAGCAAAAAGTAAAATCTTCACAATATTGGGTCATAATGTTGTGGTCTGATCATTTTTTACCTTCGCTCCAGGGAATCCAATTCCTATATCTCCCGGTGGTCCTGGTGCACCATTAGTCCCTCGGTCTCCCTGTGACAAGTAAACAAATGTTCAATGCAGGGGTGTCAAACACGCGGCCTGTGGATCCAAAACCGGCCTGCCTGATGGTTTTATCTGGTCTTTGGAGTAACTTTGCACTGAGCAAAAAATAAATAAATCAAAAAATTTAATTACTGTGTTCACAAAATGGAAAAGAAAATCTAGATAATTCATAACTGACCGCATCTCATTTGACGGCTGTTTAATCGTTTATATCACTGTACACACGTTGCCTTTCATGGTTTTCATCTATTATAGTTTTACAAGCTAATTCCCCAAAAGTTTTCTGTTTGTTTGTGTCTCCTGGGAAGCTGATTACCACTCAACAACTGAAGGACCTGATTATGGTCAAGATTGTTCTAAAAACTCAGATTCCAGACAGTCTGAGTGTTTTCTGTGCCTGACTCGTCGCCGCCGCAGCAGCGACTGCTTATAACCACATCATATTAATTCACGATTTAAGAGTTTTTTGTTTTGATATGAAGGTGAAATTCATGTCTTTTCCACTTTGTGGGATTTAAAGTGTACTGAAAATAAAAAAGATACCACAAGACAATTATTCTTTTACTTTAACCCGTCAAACCAGATTCCCCACATTGTGTTTCAACATGTTAAGCAAAGAAGAATTACACTTTATTCCTTTTCATAAAACTCTTTACTCTGATGTCTGGACGTTGTTGTTAAAATGCTCTAAATCGGGAAGAAGTTCCCCCAGATAAAGACGTCTTTGTTGAGAAGCTGCAGCTCTCTGGTGAAGGAGGCATCAGCATCTTATTAGCCCCGGAACACATTTTAAAGGTCATTTTTATGTTACTTTTTTGGGTCCCAAAACTGATATGTGAGAGACGTTTTGTGGGAAAGTGTGCTGCATGTGAAGGGTGAAAAATAATTCTGAGACAAATACCACCTTAAATAGCATCAGATGGTGAAAACGATCCTCTTTTAATTTACAGGATTATAGTTTTCTTTGGACTGTAACTGTATAATGGCATTTTTATTTGGATAAATTAAGAAAATGTTGTTGCAACATGTTCATCGATGTATTTTATTGAACAATAAAAAAGCAATTGGTGTATTTCTACAGCAGATTGTGATGACTCCAACTTTTGCCAAACTAAATATTATGCAAGCTGGTGTATTTCCTGGTTTAATGCATGAATTATCAATTAAAATATGGTTCTGTTTTGAGAACTAAACATGAACTGATAAGAAAATATTTAAAGAATCTTTCATCATTTCTACTTTTTTAAAAATAATTTATGCTTTTTTTTCCCCGTCTTTGCAAGACTAAAAAGACCATGAAGATTATATTCCGTCATGCAGCATTCCGCTATAGATCTATAAAAGAGTTTGCAAATTGTTCCAGCGCATACATGGTTTTATTTGTGTACTTCAACTCTACATGATTTTTTGAAGGAATAATTGAATGTATGCACAACATCTCACAAAATTGAAGTAAAAACTCAAAACTGTCATTGCGTTTTGGGTGTTGGTTTCCATGACAACGGTGCTCAGAGCCAATGAAAACACTACATTTGAGAACAACCTAAGGTGTCCCTTTTTAAAAACACTCCGACTCTGGAAACGGGGAGGAAACGCAACTTTCCAGAAACGCTGTTATTGCGTTTTTCAGCTCATGCACAGTAGACGGACAAAAACAATATTTGCCCCAGAGTGTCATGTCCCAGTAAATATTCTCCTGGGACTTGGTAGTTTTATAATGTTGTGTACTCGCCATTGTTAATATTTATACCATATCGTTCTCTGCGTATGTGTGTGTGGTTTCATTACAAAAACAGAGAACTAACCCCCACTAGTGGCCCAGCATGATAACATCATTTTCAGTGATTCAGCCATTTTTTTCGTGAAAGCAGACAAAGTTTTCAAAACGTTGCCTGGTCAACTCGTAACTTTTCTGAAATGGAAATATGAGACTGATGCGTTTTCACTTGAGAACGTGTCGTGTAAACTTGACCTTAACTGTATGTTTGCGGGTGATTATGTGAATATTTTTGTAAATATTAGCTAAGATGAGCTTCAACTTCCAGGAAATTTTTGGGAAGAAGGAAAAATTGTAATATTTCTGTTTTGTTTTGTTTTTTTGGAAGTTTGAGGTATAAATTCATATATGGAGTGATTTCTTTCCCAATTGATTTAAATTAGATAAACCTGCTAAAATGAGTTGGCACATGTGCCAAATCCTGCTTGTTGTTCATTGATTACAGCCACATGCTACTTTAAACACTAAGAAATCCTGCTTGAAACCATAACATCTGTGTTGGCAGAAAAGACGGTCATGTCATGCATTTTGAACTTACTTTAGCTCCTGCTGGGCCTTCAGGACCTCCGTCTCCTGGTAGCCCGACCGCACCCTGCAAAGCAAAACACACAAACCTCCAATCTCACATTCAAACGTCCTTTAACCACATATGACTTTGCATGACCTACGTACAGGTCAAACCCGAGCCATCACCGGGGAACGTAAAAAATCCAACAGGATTAACACCCATGACTTTCATGTCATTGGATTCTCAGAGTCTGTAGCTCACAAAATAACAGCGTTATACTGACACTGTGCCAGTAGTACAGAAGAGGAAGAGTGGCACTGGGCGGCCAGGTCCCTGCGCTAATCCCACCACACAAAGTCTGTTCCTGCAGAAGAATAATATCCTGCAAGCCTGGATTCACAGCTTTGGATGGCCACATTAGTATCAGGATTACCCATAATCCAATATTCACATTCCATTAGTGCAGAGACCAATAAAAGGCAAATTCCACTTCCATTTTTCATATTGGAGCGAGAGAGCGCAGACTAACGTCTACCTATCATGATGTCCGAGTGGTAATAAATTTGTGGTAGTGAAATTACTCTTGAGAGGAATCAGAGGAGGAAGTGACAGGTAGTTAAAATATAATTAATTGGCCCTGTGAAGTAACAATCTCTCATCCATTCAATTTAATAAACATCTTTATTAAACACCCAAAAATGCTGTTCTTTGAAAGATGATTGAAACATAATTTGTTTTTTTTTGTAATTATTTGAATCGATTTAAAGTAAATAAGCTCTTTGAGGCTGCACAAAGCTAAACAGAGTCAACGTCATTATTTGACTTTGAATATCACATTAACAAAAACGTTTCTCTAAATCATCCGCACCGAGCCATTATTAGAAATAATGAGAATTAATCAAATTGTTATGAAGACATTTCACTCAAACTTAAAAGTGAACCAGATTCTGCCATTGCAAAGGTTCCTTGAAGAAAATACAATAAGACAGTCTACGACGTGAAACATGGTGTAGTAGCGAGTACTCTAATGTGTTCTCAAGACACTCATTTTCATTCGATATTACTTGGTGATTCTAAATTGCTCTGTTTGAATTTGAATGTGTGTGATCTGTCTCGGGTGTCTCCTACCTTCCCCTCACTGCAACCCCAAGATGAATACAGTGGTACAGAATATGAAGAAGTGGATGAGAGACTCGAAAAGTTGGAAAAAAAACCTCTTGTTTTTATGAGGTTCAAAACCAAACAAAGATTCCCAATTGTTGCTGCCACCTTAATACTGACTCTACCTGTTCTCCTTTTGGTCCACGTGAGCCAAGACGTCCCTCCGGTCCCTGCAGAGAAATCCTCAACTCATTACAGGAACAAAGCTTTTAGTATTTATTTGAATCACTTCGTAAATAAAGGCCGTACGGCGTCTCCTTTTTCCCCAGGCGTGCCGCAGTCTCCTCTGTCCCCCTAAAAGACAAAACCCCAGATTAGAACCTTTGTTTGTTTTTCTATTCATGTGAAGATCATCATGTAGAGTGAAGCAGGAGACCATCAGCATCCAGTCACTAACCTTGTTGCCCTTGTAACCTGAACGACCCTGTTGAAAGTTGTTGAATCAGTGACTGATCTGGTATAAATCCATTTAACTGAGTAGTGGCACCATTAAAAGTGCAGTTTTTTAAATTAATTTAAAAAAATAAAAATTTTTACCTCCGGGCCTTCACTTCCTGGTCGACCATTCAAACCTGGTTCCCCCTTTAAAAAGAAGCCAACTTTAAAACTGCGTTATATGAAACAGACATTAGTTTCAAGAGTTGGAAACTCTAGCATTTCTCCAGCATGTCTACAGTTCTTCCACATTATCATACATGGTCACAAAATACATGATGATGTAGTTCTGCTAAACATTGATACGCCGTTATTCAGTCCACCGGATTGATATTTTACCCTGTAAAGAATAATTAGCGAGACCAGATTTGAATATAAAGTCATTTAAATATATTAAGTGACTGTCCTTCAAAGATTGTATTTGAGTGACGACTTACCCTCGCTCCTTTAAGACCAGGCAGCCCTCTGAAACCTTGGTCTCCTTTTCTACCCTGAAAATAATCCAGATTTAAGAGCAAATACACACAGAGCAGCCCAGGTGTCAAGATATTTCTGTCACTGCGTGAGAAAATTCTCCCAATACGCCGATGACACTGTCTTATTTCCGAAGACTTACGGGGCTTCCTGTGGGTCCTCGCTCTCCTCTGTCACACAAACAAAATTGGGCCTGAGGACACTAATACAGACGAGAAACGAAGCTTTAGCACAGCCAAGTATGCAGAAATGATTTAAGATGTGAAAGTGTGAATCGCTTTTAAAAACTTACCCCTTCAAATGCAACCACACCCTGGAAGCAGAAAGACGAAACGCAAATGTGAACTGCAGTTTAGTTAAAGGTTATAACAGCAACGCTACAGGAGAAAGCCAACTTTATCTTATAATTTGAGCATGATTCACCTATTAGGAGTCCAAACATTTGATATTAATTACCCTTATAGCCGAACTGCACATTATTGTATTGTCAGACAGAAACTACAAATATCAAGCAACATATTGTCAAGAGTTAAAAATGATGGGAGCTTCAGTTCTATTTTCCAAGATAACTTCAATTTTCCATATCTGGCAGATTTCAATATCACTGTCTGTTCTCTAAGAAGGTCATGTAATGAATATGTGACATGCTGCTGAATCTTGGCTGTGATTGGGCGGTCACATTGCAGATATCCGTCAGTTAAACATTTATGGTGTTCAAAGGGAAACAAACTGTCACATGTACTGGTGATTAAAACAAATACTGTAGATTGTTTCTGTGATGTGATAATCGAGCTTTACTGGAAATCTCCTCCGTTTTACTTAATCTAGTGGTTCTTCATTTGATTTGTTAGGAAAATATAAATAACACGCTTTCTACAATATAGAGAAGAATTCGGAACTTGGTTTGAGAGTGATTATGTCTGCCAATCGTTGGCTTCACTGTAATATTTAGCAAATCAGAGATTTTAAAGGTTTGGGGGTTTTTTTTTAGTGTGGAAGTCTCCTGCAAAAAATGTTTGGGATCACTGAATTAATGAACTCTTAAATAGGATCTAGTCCTGGACATGTATTTCACATAATCTGGATACAGATTATATATCCAATAGAAGGTAATATTTTCATAGTATAACATATAATGAAATAATGTAAAGTCATTTTCTTTTAGGGCAGTTTGTTCAAAAAAGAAAAAAGAAAAATCAATCAGTTTGACATTGAATAAAATGTTAATTCCAAATAGAAATATTCCTCTCATTTATCAGTTTTTTTTCCGACAGTTCCACATGCAAATTAATGTGATTTCACATTTCTGGAAGGAGGAACAAAACCCTGCCAGTCTCTCAGGCAGAGCCTGACCTCCTGCAGATATTTGACATTTATGTGTCGTGAAGGAAAATGCAAAGCAGGCTGGGACCCCCATGCAGACACAACGGCGTGAATTAAGACTTGAACCCACTGTGAGGACAGAGAGTCCAGGAAAATGGCAACATAAACCCGGTGGAGGAGCCATGGGGAGCACCAGGATTTTAATCCAGACACAACAGCAGCTGGTGACGTTCACACCTTTTACCAGAGCAGGAATTAGTGCGTTTGCCTCTTTAAATGGTAAAGATATAAAGACCGCTGATATACTGTGTGAGGTATGGTCCACTGGCAGCTTGCCGGTTTCCATCCCAATACTTTACAGCCCGTGGGCCAATTATAAAATATCAATGGTTCAATTATTGGTTTCAAGGGTAATTGGGGGGATCTTGAGTAGATTTGAACAATCCTTCAATCAAAATATCACATGCAGTTAGTCCTTTAGCTTCCATAATCTCATAAATCCTTGTAGTAATTGTATTCACTAACACTTAATGACATTTTCGTGGCCCTCATAACAGTGACGTTCTCTTTTTCCTGAGATATCTGAAGAAATCGGTGAAGATGGGGAATGACGGAAGTGTCATGTCAACATATCTGCACATCATTAAAAACTTTGAAGTTGTGGTTTTTAAGCCAACACTCACCATCTCTTTCAGGAGCTTCTCCTCCAGCTGAGGGTCCTGGAGACTTTGGACGAACTGCTGAGCGGGCGCGCTAGCGATGGCTCGCAGCTTGGCGTTGTTCTGACTCTGCTGGGCGATGTCCGACAGCCCCACTGCGAAGAACTTGATCCCGTGACCTTTGGCCTCGGCGGCAGCCGCTATCACGTCGGGGTTGCGGGGATGGTCCACGCTGTCCGTCATCAACACGGCGACCCTGACGCTGTCCGCCGGCGTCTCCTGCACCAGCAGCTGCGTGGCGTTTCTGATGGCGTAGGTGGTGTAGGTGCCGTGGCCGATGTAGTTCATGGTACTGACTCGACCGTGGAAAGAATCCAGGTCTTTCCAGGCGGTGAACCTTTGCTCCACGGACACCGAGCTGCTGTACTGGAGCGCCGCCATCCTCACCTTCAGCGTCCAACCGACAAGCTGCAGCATGGCGAGCCGCGTGCTGAAGCTCAACACGAAGGTCTTCTGCTTCTCGAACAGGAATATCTTTGCGCTCTCAGAGCTGTCTAGGATGAAGGCCACTTCTAGTGTACATGTCGGAACTGTGGGAAAAACCAAATATTACCAATGTGTAGAGATGTATGGAAACATATAAACACCATTATATATTTTTGATATTTTTCCATTCATACGAGAGTGACCAGAACCGATCCCAGTGAAGAGCGGGTGAAGGTATGATGGACCCTAACTTGCCACCAGTCCATCACTGGGCAAACTCAGACACACCCACATTACCACCAACCAGCCAATTAAAACTACCAGATTAACCTTAAATGCATGTTTTTGGATTGATTGAATTAAAGTACCATGGAGAAAACGCCATGCGGACACAGAGAGAACATGCAAACTTCACATAGAAAGGTCCAGAGAACAATTTCCAGCTCAAGTCTTTGCAGTATGATTGCTTTTATATCCTTTTTGTGGACAAAGTGATGGAAATACCAGCATGTTGATGTTGCGATACTCTGAATTCATTTGTTTTGCAGCAGTCAGTCAAAACAAAGAATGGCTACATTTAAATATTTTTTATATTACTAGTTTACTCAGTGTACCAGCATATAACCTTCATTCATTACTCCTCTATGCCACTTTGTACATCTGAGAGATGCAAATATCTCGATCCTCGATAATTGTGAGCAGCGACAGGTGTCAAAACTACAATATTCTTGGTATGATTTGAAAGTGCAAACTGACAAAAGTCACAGCTTTCCGTTCGATGAAGCAAAACGCTGATGCCCAAGTTGCTCCCGATGGTGTGTCGCACCTTGCACGTGTGTGTGAATGACTGTGTGAGGAAATGGATGCGTGTAAAGGATCATGTGCATTGAAGCAACTTAACTAGTAAAAAACTACTTTATAAATTTGCTATTCAACCCGCCTTTGTGATTCATCTGAGTGAGACTTGATAACTGAAACCTCTGAACTTCCAGTTTAATGACTCAACTCTGCAATATTCTTAGTGTGAACAGATATTCTGTATTTGGTAACTACAATGTTTGAAAGGTGTGATGATGGTAAAACGTTCCAAAAACCAGCTGTAAAAGATTTTCCCAGAATATGTTATTGTTGTAAAGTTACTAGATGATTTGACCTCTGTGATGTGAATTTGATATAAAAATATAAAAGAGCAAATTCACCTTGGAAAACACTCTTTTTACTGCAATACTTGGTTTGGTGACTCGACTACTCCGCCTGCCTGAACTCTGCTGTCTTCTATGTGACCTTCTCTCATCGACGTCGGACGACCGTTTGAAAACGACTTACCGTTTTCTCCATCGTTGTGCAGCCTGTAGTTGTTTCTGCGTCCCGTCTTCCTCCTCTGGCTGGTGGCCTGGTGCACAAGCGCCAACAACAGGAGGCTTAGCCCCAATCCTCTGCTCAGGTTTCCCTTCAGTAACATCTCCACTGTGGCACTGGACGAAGTTGGAGAGCTATGGTGTGAGAAAAGCAGTAAATAACCCACATTGTTCATTTGAAATTCATTTGTTTTGTCCACCATGGAAACTACATTCAAACATGGAGCAGCCTTTTTTTTTTTTTTTAAATAATGATTTCCTTGACATGCTCAAATGGTACTTAAAATACACTTTACAGGAGTGTTTTACAAGATTCAGAAAAAGTGAGGACAATCCTTGCAAACACTAAGTTTTTAAACACACCAACTAATACATGAAAAAGTGGGGTCATTCACTGAAAAAAAATCGAGCATGAATTCAGCAATTCATCAAGCTTCTACCTTATGACTGATATGATTACTTTCGGGCTCAGCTCACTGACGTATGTCCTTTGTAGTCTATATATTATCAAGAATTATCCCTTTGTGCACCTTTGAGGTACCAAACTTATTCAGATTTTATGAGAAAGGGCACATAGGCATGCTATGTGTTATGCTGGACCCCAAATACAAAGTGAATCACATAAAAAAGAAACTCAAATGCACTTTTCCACCTTTAGATCTCAGCAAGATATCATTTACATGCATGAAAGTTGTAGTGCAGAAGAGAGCTCGCAATAAAACAGAGTATATTGACAAATTACCTAAAGTATCATTCATTTATTTGCAGCCAGACCTTGTAATCCTGTCAGGTGTGGTTCTTTGTGCGGCATTTCTCCTCGGATTCAGGTCCCCGCACGCCAGGCTGTGATGAAGTGAGGACCATCGGATGAGCTGATGTGCAGCTGATGTGCAGTGATGTGTCCGTATTGTGAAGCAGAGAGGCTCTGGGGCCGCTCCAACGTTTCCCAGCTCCTCCAGTTCAGCCCTGTGTGACACTGTGAGTCCTGCTCACAGACACAGTGCATTCCTGCAGGGTGTAGATACTGTATGAGACACACAGATCTCACATAGTCAACGTTACACATGTTCATCAAAACAAAGAAAAGTGAAAATTGAAAACTCACATCTTTTTAATAAAGGTACCCCAATTTATTATAAGAGTAAAACTGGATAAAGAGGCTTGGTTATTGACAATTCAGTGGCTCTAACTGGTAATTTCCCACATATTTGGAGCATGCTGTTCACTTTGATGTTATTGGTTGTATTTGTTATTGTTATTGTTATGGACATAATACACAAATGAGACTTTGCTTTTTCACTTTTGCAGAAAGCCACATGAGTTGTTTTATGATCTCCTTATTTGAATCTCCCAAACAGTCCTCATTCGGTGCAATAACCCCGAGTACAACTTGTAATCGATCATTTTACATTAAAAAAAAAGAAAAGAAAAGATTCTCACCTTTTTATTCCTCTGGCTCCATCTCGCGGTGAACTACCAAAGCGGAACTCAATAATATGTGACGTGACGGCGACACGGACACGTTTTGGTGTAACACATAACATCCTCTGAGTCTCCTGTAGTTTTCCCTGTTTGACATGTGTATTTTAAATCTAACTTCACCGCCTCGTTTGAACCTCGTACGTAAGTAACAAGTTATTGATAATATATTCAACATTTGTCACAAATTCATGACTGTTTGCTGAAGAAGCGGAAGCGAAACGTTCACGTTTTAGCTCGTCCTTCACGTGTTAGCATGTTAGCTCAGTGAAGTTAGCATGTCAACAAACTTCACTTTTAACGATTATAACACGCGATACTTCGCTGGATCACTGATTCTTCCATTACGTATCGCTTTTTAAAATACAGGAGGTGCAGGTTTTTTTAGCCAAGAGCAGGAGATATGACGGAACTATTTACCTTAACGTAAGTGTCATAATACTAATGAGAGACTGATTCTGAAATCAACATTAACAAACTTAATATATTCTCATAATTGGACATGTGAAGACAATAATGACTGTGTAAGGAAATGGAGGATACTTTAATCTCTCTTTGAACATTGGGTTGTTTACAAATAGTTCCTATTCAGACGCGTCATTTGGTACAATTATACAATTTAATATGAACCAGGACTTCAGATGTACAAACATTCCTATTTTTATAAGAGCAACAATATTTATGTACTTTTCCTTTATAACTTTATGCTTGTTCTTGAGGCTCTAATTTGCAGTTGTGTTGAGCTGGATTGGATTATATTGAGATTTATCAATTTTGAACGATCCTCAATAGCATACATGAAATGCAATGATATTTAAAATGTGTCTGTTGAGGGCCACATGGTGGTTTCAGGGGGCAAACTGTGAAATGTGAGCCATGAGCATCAACTTTCAGTTCGGTTTTATTCGTATAGTGTGAATTACAGCCACACATACTGAGGTGAACAGCTTACGGCAGTATTATAGTAATAATCCCATGATACTGAAACATGAAGGATCCTCATATGACGATCATTAAAGAGAAAAATTCATCACAGTGGGATGATGTGTATAATTTCCCTGTTTTCAATTCTCTCTCGCATTTCCAGGTTACAGAAGGCTGGCTGTTCTAAAAGCCTTCTAGCTGCCTCTGAATCATGAGTGGCTCAAAGCCAGACATCCTGTGGTCTCCCCACCACCCGGATCGCTATGTCATCTGCGACTCTGAGCTGGGACTCTACCGTATCGGACCTGTGGGCAGTGCAGAGACGAAGGCCGGTACGCTCCCACTCTCTGAAGAAACTGCTGCTACATTACTCGCCATTAACTCTGACACCCCTTATATGAAATGTGTGGCCTGGTACCCGAAGCACGAACCAGAGTGTTTACTGGCTGTGGGCCAGGCTAACGGCAGGGTTGTGCTCACCAGCCTCGGCCAGAGCCACAACTCCACATGTAAAGAGCTGGTGGGGAAAGAGTTTGTGCCGAAACACGCCCGTCAGTGCAACACGTTAGCCTGGAACCCCGTGGACAGCAACCTGCTGGCTGCGGGCTTGGACAAACACAGGGCGGACTTCTCCGTCCTCATATGGGACATTAGCAGCAAGTTTGCCCCGGAAACCAGCGTCGCAGCCGAGAAGATCCGTCTCTCGTCCGTGGATTTGGACTCGAGCTCAGTAGTTACTAAGCCATTGTACGAGTTGGGCCAGAACGACGCATGCCTGTCCCTCTGCTGGCTGCTCCGGGACCCGAAGCTGCTGCTTGCTGGCATGCACAGGAACCTCGCAATATTTGACTTGAGAAACACGAGCCAGAAAACGTTTGTGAACACCAAGGCCATCCAGGGGGTGACGGTCGACCCTCACTTCCACGACCGTGTGGCCTCCTACTTCGAGGGGCAGGTGGCCATTTGGGATTTGAGGAAGTTTGAAAAGCCTGTGCTGACTCTCACTGAGCAACCGAAGCCACTCACTAAGGTACGGTGGTCATTCGGGGTTGTATTTTCTGAATATTGCAGCATCAATTTAAAATATAGTGGTAAGTAAAACAAACCTTTACTTTTCTTATTGTCAGGTGGCTTGGTGTCCAACCCGTACCGGCCTGCTAGCCACACTGACGCGAGACAGCAACATCATCCGCCTGTACGACATGCAACACACCCCGACGCCCATCGGCGACGAGACGGAGCCCACCATCATCGAGCGAAGCGTGCAGCCCAGCGAAAGCCAGATCGGCAGCTTCGCCTGGCACCCGTCCTCTCAGAACCGCATGGTGGTGGTGTCGGCAGCCAACCGGGTCATGACAGACTTCACGGTGTTTGAGCGCATCTCGCTGGCCTGGAGCTCCACCACCTCGCTCATGTGGGCCTGCGGCAGGCACTTGTACGACTGCGTGGAGGATTCAGCCGAAGGCGTGGAAAGCGCGATCGAGAAAGACATCGCAACGAAGATGAGACAGAGGGCTCAGTCCAGGTACGGACACGACACCGTTCAGGTGTGGAGGAACCACATGCTGGCCGGAGAGAGCGATTCCCAGCTCAAGTCGTTGTGGTTTGATCTCTTCTATATCCTTTCTCTGGACATACCAGCACGTTGATTAAGCAGTACTGTGTTTGAATTCATGTCTTTACATGTGTTAACCAACCCATCCATCATTAGTTTACACTGCCTTATCCAACTTAGGGTCATAAATAGCTGATCCCAGATGATTATAAGTGAATTCTGGCAGTTCATTACAGGACAAACATAAAGAGACGGTAATCAACACTAAATTAACCTTAAATGTATATTTTTGTACTGTGAGAGGAAACCAGGTACGGGGAAAGCGGGGAGCCAGTTGTCCTTGCTTGCTGTATACAACCGTACCCCAAAATCCTTGAATATTGGCTTCACTACAACGTAAGAAATTGTAGAAAAAGTACATTAGTTTCCACACGTGAGTTGTTGACAATTCTTCTTCAAAAATTCTTCAAAAACAATTTGAGTGGATTCATGAGTCCTGGATGGGTGAATGGAATACTATTTCATGGAAGAGTTTAAGTTCAATGTAAAAATAAAGTATATAATTAAAATTGTATTACTGTAATTTAACTTAATTTCCATAGAATTTTTATCCCAAGGATCAGTTACATTGATACAAGATACAACCTGATCATGACACGAAAGATAAATTAAGTTCCTCTCATTCTTTAGTTCCAGTATAAAGTGTGCAGCTAAATTCCATATTTTTTTCTGTAAAAGGTCAATACAATACTGAGAGAAACTGTGAGGATTCCTATGTAAGCATCACATATGAAGCAGTGTGCCGAGGACATGGAGCTGAAACTACAAGGGAACAAACATTCTGTGGTTTATTCGGGCATCAAGAACATCGTCAAGACCAGCACAGGTAAGAAAACGACACCTGATTCAGACTCGTGTGAAGTGGGGACCAAAAAGCGGCTCAGACAGTGACATAGATTGTAATCTCCTCCAGACCAAGATACTGTCCATCATCATCACTGTTGCCCTTCAGATTCTTGATCTTTGATTTATCAGGATGTTGAGAATACATTGAGCATCTGCTGGTCAGTGTATTTTGTTCCCCAGTGCACAAATTAGGAATATTTGTAAGATTTCTATGCATTTGTTTGATGTACTTTTTATAGTGTGAAAACCCATCCTCAGACTGAGCTATTTGTGGCCCACCGGCTTCATGTTTTTATCTATTGTATTTAACTTATGCCGCTTTATTCTGATCATTATTGACCTCTTTTGAAGACATTTGCTACTTTTAGATCCTAATTAGGTTTGTCAAACTCTCTAAAAAAAAAAAGGATCTTCACACAATGAAAAATGTCTGATCGTATCCACATCCTGGTGCCTTCAGGCTCGACGGAGAGCCGCAGGTGCTGGAGCGGGTCGGAGCGGCAGACGGACGTGCCGCGGTACCACAGCGAGGAGCGCTGCCTGGCCCTGCGGCTCTGCGGCTGGATCAGCAGGGGGCCCGACATCGACGTGGACACCTTCCTGCGGACGCTGGAGCTGGAGCACGAGTGGGAGCGGGCGGCCGCCGTCGCCCTCTTCAACCTGGACATCCGCAGAGCCATCCAGATCCTCAACAAGGGGGCCACGGCTGAGAAGGGTGAGTGATGTGGGGGTGGGGGTGGGGGTGGGGGTGGGGGTAAGGAACATTGGAGTAGAAAACAGTTTGAAGCTTTAATACCAGATTATTATTCTATTATTCTGATATGCACATAAGTACAGTGAAATCTGTCATCAGGGTCTCGGTTTTTTTGTTGTTGTTTTTTTTAACCAGGCCTCCACAAGATAAGTTCTGCATCTCTGCAGTTCTTTTCGTGCTTTTGGTAGAAAAAGGAAGCAACTGGTTGCCATGGAAACTATGTTTTATAAGTGTGCAGTAGCCCGGAGCTGCTCTTCTCTTCTATTCATTTGAAGTTGTTATATCGCCACTAGAGCTGCATGAAATGAGGTGAACATGCGATATGTGATCTAAATAGATGTTGTTATAGCACATTTTTTATTTTTGACCATTTTTCTTCTTTTTTTTGGTGCTTTGTGTCTCTGATGTCTGTCTGGAGCACACTGGGTATGAATTATTGAAGGCTGTCAATGATGGAAACATACACAATTTCAATTACAGTCACTTTTCTTTCATAATTGGACTTGTATTAGAATATATGCATTAAGCATCATTTTTTTTGTTGACATGAGACAATGATACATTTGTGATTGACTCTGCACCCTTAGTTTCCGCAACTGAATTAAAACAATTAAATTAATACTTGATTTAAGCTTGAAGTAGTTTCTGTTCTAATCTCACCAGCTTCAGGTCTATTACACTTAAATGTGTTTTCTTAAAGTATTAATAGTTTAATCCACTTGTTTATTTTTATTTCTGAAAAGGAGAAATTCTCCGCCTCACCCCCACTGAATCGATGGTGTCACATCCACACTTTAAAAATGACTAATTCAGTGCTTTTAAAACCAATAATTACCCTCTAAGATTAATAAAGTATTTCTATGCTATGCTATGCTATGCTACGCTTATACAAGCTGGTACATACCAAACATGAAACAGTGGAGTACCTCATAGTGAAAAAACTCCGGGGGCGATTCCAGACTCGAGTCCTTTCTTTTTAGAGTTTGCCTGTTCTTCCTCTACATGTATGGGTTGTTGTTTTTTTTCAGGCTCTTCAACTTACACACAGTCCAATGGTACACGGTGGTGTAGTGGTTACCACTGATCATCATAGTAAAAATAGGATTTTTACATCAAAACACATTTATTTTTTATTTCTCTCAAAGATAAAGGTTCTTTGATAATTTACCAAGTGTAGGATTGATTTCTGGATTCCTATTTATTTTTATTTTTTTATCTACCACTGCATCTTAGAGCACAAGGTGGCGTCCAAATCCTAACTTTTCCCCTTCAGATATGCTTAATTCTGCTTTGATTTTTCATATTACCTCAATGGGAGGTTTTATTTTGCAAAATTGAACAAAAACGCAAAAAGTTGTCAACACTGAATAATAAGATACTGTTGTGACAATGATAAAGTGTTTTGGTATTTGCTGTGAGCAACAGAATGCCTGCAGTGAAGCCGGGACTTTTATTGGGTTTATTGGTGTAAATTGTGTTAATAATCTAAACCATTTCTTCAAACTCTATTAAATTAAGGTTGTGGGTAAAATGCGGAATTTCAGAAATGAAACTGCAGCAGGAGCCTTGTTTAAAAAAAACCAAACAAATTTCCACACACAAAGGTCTGATGAAAACAGGAGAGAGGAGGAGGAGGTTTGTTTACACACGTCTTGTCGAAGAAAAATTCCACCAATGTAGGTCAAACGTTTTTGTGTCGCGCGCTCTAATGAGTGTTTCCTGATGGTGTGATTCATTAGATAAAGCGTGTCAACAGCGCCTGCTCAGCACTTCCACTGTTCCCTCCTCAAACATATTG
Source organism: Lipophrys pholis (assembly GCF_963383615.2). Classification (NCBI taxonomy): domain Eukaryota; kingdom Metazoa; phylum Chordata; class Actinopteri; order Blenniiformes; family Blenniidae; genus Lipophrys; species Lipophrys pholis. Next base: position 27,569,523 of record NC_137639.1, on the reverse strand, counting down.
ATGACTTCATGTACTGCTTGATTTTGAGTGTACGATAAAGACGCCACACTTATCTCAGGGACCTAAACAGTCTGATCTGATCCGTGTCGGTAGTAGTGGTAAAAAGATAGTGGACTAGTAAAAAGATAATAATTAACTATACATGCCAATAACACCAGTGTTTCCCTTCAGTTTTAACATGAAGAACAAAAATGTTCACGTTTAATACAAGTTTTTTTTTCTTTATGATCTCTTTGCCATAATGACAGACATCCAACCAAAACAGACTCTTCTCTGATCACAGAATCTCTGCAGTTTTTAGCATCTCATAAACACAGTATTGAATTTATGAATAAATATGACAGTTTTCGCATTCAGGACCACTGATCTTGCCCGCTGATGTTCAGTTCTGGGTCTGGTTTTGCATTATGATCTCTACTTTAACAAAAACAGACAGTAACAGTTACAGCTTTTTGTTTCATCTGTGCCATATTTAACCTAATTGTGTGTCGTTTGACACCCCTCGTGTACACACTTAAACATTTGAACAGTTGTATATGTATTCAGACAGTCATTTCAAACCTCTTTCACTACCTTTTCCTCACAAAATAATTCATACTTATGATTTAATCATCAGTTGCACCCAAAAGACAGAATTCTTCTACTGTAAATGGTGAAGAAAACCTTTTACATTTTAAATTGGCTATTTAATCCTTGAGATAAACGGACACCCGAAACGCAACAAAGGTTTTGTGTTTTCACTTGAAAACTTTGTCAAGCTTCTTCTCTTGATTCCTCATGAAGATTTGTAGTGAAAAGTAAAACTCCCAATTCCTAAAAATGACCTCTTAAAGCATTTCAATTAACACGTTTTGTTTGGTTTGTTTAATGTGTGCAGGGACCAAAGTGTAGAAGCGAACGGCCTCCGGGCCAGAGCTCTGCATTCAGTGTCATATTGATCTTTCTTCCTCGTTTTTGGCAAGATGGTGAATAAAAGTCCCCAAAACATTTCCTGAAATGTCACGCTCGTGTTGAAGGTCTGATCGGTCAGGGTTTTTTTTTTTTGCACTGTTTCAGCCTTTGACCCCCCGATAAACACATCGTATAATGTCAAAACTATCACAACCTCTGTAGACGGAGGTTAAAGGTGCTGCAGTTTTTGCTTGAAATCTTTTTTCTCTTGTTCGGCTGCTGTATATCTTAAAAGAGAGGCACCGGTTTAACAATAAACATTGAAAGAATGGTCATTAAAAGTACCTCCTGCATTCCTCTACTTTCATGACTGTAGCATGAACTCTTGACGTTTTCCATAAACTCTTGGTCTCTCTGAATTGCCCCCCTCCCCCCCTCAGGTGACCTGAACCTGAATGTGGTGGCCATGGCTCTGTCGGGCTACACGGACGAGAAGTCGTCGCTGTGGAGGGAGATGTGCAGCTCCCTGAGGCTGCAGCTGAAGAACCCCTACCTCTGCGTCATGTTCGCATTCCTCACCAGCGAGTCCGGGGCCTACGATGGAGTGCTGGTATCGTATCTCCGCCTATTACAACCGCTTGAAAGACTCATTAATGAACCAGAACAGTCGGCTTTTTGTTCCCACTTCATTAAAAAAAAATATAAATAAATTCAAGGTAATACTCCAGTGGTCTTTATTGGGGGAAATGTTCAGGTGCACAGGAGGAGATGTGGCCAAACCAGTCAGGAAACATGTGCCCAGTACAGAGTGTTTTGTTTTTCGGTTTGCCTCGTTTCAGTTTCGTCACATTTTCTGCTCTTACTCTGTTTTTTTAATTCTCTCTTTAGATTATTTCCTGGGAAAAAAAAGATCACGCTAGAAAGATAATTTATGGCCAAGTTTTGTCTTGGTTTTAAATGTTGGTGATGTGTTATACTGTGGGAATTACAAAATATGTGAAAACTTTGAATTATACTCAATTTTGTTTTTTGCATTAATTGGTGAAATAATATGATTCAATTTAAGTCCTGAAAAGGCTCTCTCTCTCTCTCTCTCTCTCTCTCTCTCTCTCTCTCTCTCTCTCTCTCTCTCTCTTTCAAATTATTATTTTATATATTTCATCATACCTTTTAAATATCTATTTAGTTTTTGGCTTTATTCTAAGTAATTTAGGCTATTTTTGACTTTGAGTAATGATTGTTCTTACTGTTACGATTCATCACCAACTAGTAATTCACATAATTTCAAAAATCTAAAAACATTAAAGCAGAAAACAGGAATCACGCCCTGATTTATCAGCCCCGGGAGCAAATATAAACATTTCAACATGAGGATCTTGTGTAAGTGAGACTTGGGTGTAGATTGGGTCACATTTTTATGGCCTATTAATGTAGAAACTTAGTTTTTATTCCTCTGAAATGATTTAATTCCTGTAGAATCCTGCACCACAGATTATAACATCCCTTTCTTGTATCAGTATGTTGTCTGAGGGTTGCACAGTATTAGTTACGCGTGTGATAAAGTTGTCAAGTATTACAATCGTGATATGATTTGTACTTTTGAATAACAGTGATCTTTCTCTTTTTAGACTCACTTTTTAACGTACCTGTAATGCCTAAAATGTTACCCCAGTTCTTTGTATTTAAGTATAATTTAGTTAAAATGACTTAAGTAACCAGGATCGTTCTGCTCCTGTTGTAGTATGAGAGCAGTGTCGCTGTGCGGGACCGAGTAGCCTTCGCCTGCATGTTTCTCAGCGATGCACAGGTAACTGCAAAATACTGCCCAAAATACCATCTCCTTGTTTAATATATACACCAGTCCTGCAGCAGCGGGACTGATGCGTCTTTGATGAAGCATCCATTGATAATTTGATGAAAAACTCTCTGCGTTATTTTCCTGCAGTTGCCTCGATACATCGACAAATTGACCAATGAGATGAAGGAGGCGGGCAACCTGGAGGGGATCCTGCTGACGGGGCTCACCAAAGATGGCGTGGATCTCATGGAGAGCTACGTGGACCGGACCGGAGACGTCCAGACTGCCAGCTTCTGCATGCTGAAGGTACACCAGCAGACTGATGATGCACAGTTTGTCTATTTTTGGTACATTCTCACCATGGTTGTGCATCGGTTGAGTTTTCAATCTGTCCCGGACGGCAGGATCCCACATGACTAGGGGTGGAGACACTTTGCACTCTTGCATTCACGCTGTATATTATATTAATCACATTTTATTTTGCTGAAAAGTCTTTTAAAAAACTAAAAACAAATGTACTATCTGAGTGCCTTATTCCAGACTGCAGAAGCATGCCACTATCTAGAACTGCAGCCTTTAACATGCAAGTTTTCACAAACTCACAGCATTTTACTGCATTTGGTTGTTCACTTCTCACACTGGCTCACTAATACATTGGACACATTGTGAACAGCACTAAATTTGATTGAAATATTGCAGTTATTGTAATTTTTTTCCTTAATGCAAAGTCACTCTGTGGGCCAGTTGTGTCCCATGAGCCACATGTTTGACACCACAGACATATGCATGTATATGATATTGTGCTAACACTTTATGCTTGTGTCATATAACGCTACTTATCTGTCCTGTAATTCCACCACAAAGGGGTGTGACTGGATGCAAATTTGATTTGCAGCAGTGTGAAACAATATCAAACATGCAGTCAGTGTTTTGTAAGAAGTACCTTCAATTGAAAGAAGAACAGATTGTGCTGGAAGTGACATGATCTTAACATAATCACGTCTGTCTGGGTTTACATGAGGAGACGCAGGATTTCAACCAGACAACTTCCACAGAAAGTCCTCGCTTGAGTTCTCTGCAATGATGTAAAACAACCCGTGTACATTCCTTTAAGAACTGTTTCTGCTCCGAGGCAAAGGGTGTTCACACCAAATCCTGATTTCTCCCGGGCTAACTTGCTTTGCAGTTTGCATGAAGGGATAAAAATAAACAGTTTTTTTTTTTTTTTTTAAAAAGCACTCCTGCAGCTTTCTCCAAACATTCACACTATAATGTATTCAGACATGTTTAAGACTTCTAACAGAACTCAAACTGGAGCTTAAAAGCACATTTGTCACTATTCAGCTTTGGAAACTTGGCTAATTTTAAGGAGGCTCCGGACTATATGTGACATTTTCCCCCAAAACTGTTATTTACATCTGAGTTATATTCCAAAATAAAATAAAAAAATAATATATGACTATTTACTAGACTGCAATAATGGAGAAAAAAAATGACACTGTATCTCTGCTCGCGCCCTTGGATTGATCGGTTCACAAGCATAAACTTGCTTGTTCATTTCTGAAAGGTCACAGCTGGCTCACTGCGAGCTGGAACAATAAGAAGCAAGCCTCAAGGGAGCAGCTTGTTCTTTTTACACGTTGTGTGTCTAAAGTAACTCTTAAGGCATTAATTGTACAGCAGGTCTGTAGTGTTTAATCCCCCCCCCACACACACACACACAAAAAACAACTCTCTGTTTGCATAGTTTAATCACCCTGTTCTGAAATCAAGTCCCTCTGTGCCTTTGGAAGTATACACCTCTGCAGCAGTTCAAACACCTGATATACATATCTGCACAGTTCACCTGAGGGATGGGTGTCGCTGCTGAATACTGTGCCGAACCCACAGCTAACGTAAAGATCCGATAGCCTCGACTTCAACGTCCTCTCCCCTTCAGGGTTCCCCTGGCGAAGTGCTTAAGGATCCCCGGGTCCAGTGCTGGATCGAGAACTACCGCAACCTGCTGGACGCATGGAGGTTCTGGCACAAGCGAGCCGAGTTCGACATCCACAGGGGCAAGCTGGACCCCAGCTCCAAGCCACTGGCACAGGTCAGAAATGCTGTGTGGACATGTTCAAACTATTTGGAATTGTTTTATCTAATAGTGTCAAAGCTTTCTGTTCTGTTAAGTCACTTTAAACTGAATGCATTCATTTAAATTATTGCAATTTTTTTTGTAGTTTATAGATTAGATTTTCATGTTAAATGCATCAATCTGATGATCTGAGAGAAAAAAAGATGCTTGTCTTTGGGCAGCTAACACTGTCTTTTGATTACAATTACATTAAAATAGTCATCAATGGACAATTATTACCATGGGAACAAATGCAGAAGTTACCAAGTATGGTCTATGTATTATTAAAACAAATATGGTCTGGAGTCCGATGAAGGATGGTTAAAAATCTCTGGTCTAATTGAAACTTGATCACATGCCAGCCTTATTTGAATATCTCAGTGTTACTGGAGAACACAACACTTCCTCACATTTCACAGTTAATATTTGACAAATTATCTCGATGAAAATAACAAGTTCCTCCTTTGACTTCATCATGGTTAGCTGTTTTGGTGTGTTACAAACGACCTTATTCTCTTTTTCTATAAACTATCTTAAAGGGGCCCGGTGTGAGATAGAAGTTATTCCTATGTTGTCCAGTGGGTGACTGTGTTGAGGTAAATCACAGTTTTCTGAAGCAGTGTGGTTTGGCAGTGCTTTCATCTAAAAAATGAAAAGAAGGTTGCATGTAGGCTGAAAAAAACAAGCCTGGCATGTAAACATTGAACGATGGCTGATAATCACACACAGGTTAGTTTTACATAGGTGAGGCTCGTATCCTGGCATGTCTGAGATGATGATCTTCCAAAATCTCCTCCCAAGATCTGAGTCCACATAATTTAGTTGAAGGCAAAGGCTTCAGGAAGTGAATGTCACATATAGAGTTTGTATACAAACCTCTATGGTGCTGCACAGCGTTAAGTTATTCACACTTATCAGCATTATAAGTTAAAGCTGGCATCCTGGTTGTGATCAAACGAGCATCAAAGCCATGCTGTCAGGGTGAGTTTGTAAAAACCCGCATAATGCAGCTATAGGAGACGTTTTTTGGACATTTCACCGTATTTTGCACCTGAAAGTTTCATTAAAATTTTATTTACGTTGATCTGGTTGTAATTGTCTAGTTTTTGTGAAAATATATACATTTTCATGAGGTATACTCTGTGCTACAACAAAGACGAACATTGAAGTTTAAATTTCAAGGTTATTATGACACTATTTTAATAGTCGGTCCACGCGAACTTGAAATTGGGCTGCATGCGGACCCTGAACTGTGTTTGACACCCCTGCTTTAGAGGGCTCCTAATGCACAATCTATTTGAAGGACAGTGTTTAAAACTTGTGACTTATCTTTATTAATATTTTCATTAAGTTAACAGTGAAACAAGCTGCAAGGATCTTCTACAGTGTTGAATTACTTTATCGACAGTCTCCTCACTTTTTTGCCTTTTCGGCTCCTCTTTGTGGTTGATAGGTGCAAAAATCCTGATTAGTTTCTGTTGGTACATGGTGTTTACGTGCCTATGATGTAAACTTCTCTGTAGTTCCCAAAATATTCCGCCATTGTTGTGTTAGCTATTTGTCACTGGTCCTTCTTTGAGGGACTCAATACACCATCTTGTGGTGCAAACTTGCACTGCAAGCCTAAAGTGACTTACACGTTGCAAAACTTGCTGATTCTGGTGGGTTCAGCAGCAAACGCCTCATAAAATTCTCTTTAAGCTCACATCTTCACTTGTTTCGTCTAACTCTCCTCTTATATCCATTAAACTGAAATGTTACAGGTTGCATCTTTATTGTAAACACAGTGACATAAATGATTGCACTCGGTCTTGTTTGTGCGCTGTCTTACTCAATACCAGCCTCGGAACAAAATAGGATGCTTGTGCTGGTTGTTACAACACAGGTAGTTTGGGCCAAGCAATCTGACGAGCGAGTCAGCCAAGCTCGACACCCACTGCTCTGCTCTCCAGTTCTAGTCATAAAATCTGTGGCGTGGTTAGGGATCCTTGTTGTTTTCTCCTTTCACACTGCAGAAATCTGTTCCACATTGGTGGAATTTTAATAGTTTTATTTATTTATTTTAATATGTAAGGCAATAGTGAAAAGGTTTTTATGTGCGATTATGAGTAAGCTGGTGCTCTATGTAAAACTTGGCAGTACGTAATGTCAACCCAGATATTCCAATAATCACAGTTAAGCATGTTGGGATTATTGCTGCATTATCTAACACTTATCCCCCCCTAAAAAAAAAAAAAAAAAAATTGAAGTCCAGACAGCTGGTGAGCATGTGCTTGTTGGTTTCACCTTCATGTCCACCGGTCCTTATCAGCCGACCTTTGTGTTTGTTCTTGGCAGGTGTTTGTGAGCTGCAACTTCTGTGGGAAGTCCATCTCCTACAGCTGCTCCGCCGTGCCCCACCAGGGCCGCGGCTTCAGCCAGTACGGCGTCAGCGGCTCTCCCACCAAGTCGAAAGTCACCAGTTGCCCCGGCTGCAGGAAACCACTGCCCCGCTGTGCCCTCTGCCTCATGAACATGGGCACACCCGTTTCCAACTGCCCAGGTAAAGCTGTGTGCGGTGACCTTTATGATTCATTGCCAAGAGGCATCGCCTCATCGAATAAATATCCTACTAAACACAGGTTGCTTTACTTTTTGTGAGATTCATGTACAGCCATCCATCCATCCATCTATCGTTTTTTTTTTTCTCTTGGCAAAGAAATACATGAAATTACATTAAAATCATAGAAATAAAATGATATTGAGAAAATAAAAGCACATTTAAAAGAAAAGATGGCAAATAAAACAGGAGAGTATATAGTTAAGAATTTAAAATGACGCCAATAAAAGTGTATTTAAAGTAGATCACAAGGCGTAATCTATTAAAATCATGGGAATGCTGCAGTGATAAAGTTGTCATCCCTGATTTAAATATGCCGACCGTTTGAGCAGACCTCACGTTTGTGAGGAGCACAGACACTAAATGCGGCTTCACTTTGTTTGGTTCTGGTTCTGGGAAGGCACAGACGGCCTGAGGAGTCTGGATGGTTCATAGGGAACTAATTTATCTTGCTTATATTTTGGTCCAAGACCATTCACTGCATAACTTAACACAGGAGTGTCAAACACATTTTAGTCCGCAGGCCCAGTTTCACCAATGAGTGGTCCAAGCCAGTAAAATAGTGGCCTTATGTTTCACAGCCCTGACTTAGCATCTGCAGGTTAGAGTCTGTGGACTTTGCTCGGCATATAAGAGCGGTTTGCACCTGGACATTTAGTGTCCCTCTCCCTCAGTGCCATCGTATATAAATCCTATATAACTCACAGCGGCACAGTTGATGGTTCGACTTTATTAGTGTTAATATTGACTTTTGGATTACTCCCCTCCAGCAGGAACTGGGAGGTCCGATGAGAAGGTGGACCTGACGAGGGAGAACAAGCTGGCTCAGTTCAATAACTGGTTCACCTGGTGTCACAACTGTCGCCACGGAGGACACGCCGGCCACATGCTCAGCTGGTTCAGGTAGGAGTGGAGTTCAGATAAGTTCCAGACACACATGAACCCGGGTGCCGCTGCAGATCCATGTCAGCGGACCTTTGAAATATTTTTCAGATATACTTTTGCTCAAGGTTCACTTATGTCAACAAAAGGAGGTTTCAGAAGTATCACCTCCACTTGAAATATCAACCCACAATAGCAGAGGAATCCGGGGCATGAAGATGGTAATAGAGTGAAGAGTTTAATGTTCTCAGTGCTGAAAGTCTGCAGCTGTGACTATGAATGGCTAAATTAACATTCTTATCAGTAAGGAAACAAGCTGCTAATGGTGCATTCTTGAGGCTTTCAGTCCGTTTCCATTATATTGTACAAGAAAGTTAGAAATTAGGTATTATAAGTATCTGTTTTGGGAATATCTTTGATGCATTTACAACTTCCTCTTTCATATTTAGTTTTTTTGTACAATCATTTTTAAGGATTCATCAGTATGAAATATATGGCTGATGCCGATAACCAATATTCATATTGCTGGTATGGCTGATTGCCAATATTTACTGATATTGATATACATCATATACACTGAGCAAAAATATCAAAGCAACATTTTAGTTTTTGCTCCCATTTTTCATGAGCTGAACTTAAACATCGAAGACAAAAATGACCTTTTTCACAAATGTGACTGTAATTTGTGAACAATATTTGAGAGAAAAAACTAAAGTGTAGCATTTCTATTCTTTTTCAGTGTAGAAATATAGCATTTTGCATATTCTGCTTTTTTAGGTACAAAAAAATAGACGCAAGTCGTAAATATGAACAATCTGTTTATTTCAGTACAAAACACTTCTTTTTTTTTTTTTGTAGTGTACCTCGGTGAAATATATAAATTGAGCTTTTTCCTGACTGTTCATGTCTCACCCATCATTCTTCTGCATATTGCATTAGGCCAAACGAACGTATACACACACAGGCACACACACACACACACACGCCACAACAATTGTTCATATCGACTCAGTTTTGTTTATCAGACAGATACTGTTTTTTTTTTTTTCTCTCTTTAAATTACTCAAATTTGCCTATTCAGATATGACCGCCGATATATCGCACATCCCTGATATCGTTCTAAGTTGGTAGTGCTCTAGTTGGCACTAGCCAGCCACGAATATCCAGTTCGGGTCCCTTTCACCAGCCTTTCTGTGTCTGGTTTGCATGTTCTCCTTCCTCCACATAACCGGTTTCTTCGCATAGTGCAAAATCGTGTGTTGAATTTGATGTCATTAAATTGTCTGTAGTTGTGAATGCGAGTCTGCGTTTGCGATATCAATCAATGTAGAAGATGGATAGATGAACAATTAAAATTGTTAAAAGTACTTTATTTTAGTTTATTTATACGTCTTCTAGTGACTATGCTGTGAAATACTCACGAGTCTCTGCACGCTCTTGTATGTTGTGTGTGTTTTTTAATTTATTTATTGATTGATTGATTGATTGATTTATTTCATTTTCCAGAGACCACACAGAGTGCCCAGTGTCAGCCTGCACATGTAAATGCATGCAGCTGGACACTACAGGGAACCTGGTGCCTTCAGACAGCAGCTAACCGGGACACACCTGTCAGGAAGTGACGCCAAACATCAGCCTCAAGCCAAGCCGTGCATGCTCGTCGCCGCGCACGCCACCTCCACAACCGGGCACGGGATCGTCTGTGCCAGAGCAAGTGTCCTTCTCTGCGGGGGCTGAAAGAAATACGATTGAGTAATAGCCTATTGAATGTAACGCTAAATGAAGAAGGGAGATGATGTGTATAACTTATCTGACTAACGAAATCAACGAGAGAAAGAGCGAGCTCGTCGCTCGGCTAATGGAAATCACACTCAGGAGAAACGCGAGAGGCTCTGCTGCGATCGGCCTCTGCTTTTATCGTCGTCTGTTCAAAATGTCCACGCACACGTCGGATTGTAAAAGGTGTGATCACGGGTGCCAATATGTCTGAAGCTATATTTCGCGGCTCGTGTTTTAATATGCTGTTTAACGTCTGCGTTCGTCTCGTGAAAGGATCTTCACATACCTCATGAAAGCATTTTTCTGGGTGACGCGCGGTGCCCCGGGCGACGGAGCAGGCGGCGTAGTAGCACCACCACCAATTTACAACAAGTCTCTTGCTCTCTTCATGTTCCTCTGTGCCACTCTTCATCTGGCATTGTGCAGGAGGAGCTACCGGTGTGTCTGTGTGTGCGTCTGTGTGTGTGCGTGCGTGTGTGTGTGTGTGTGTGTGTGTGTGTGTGTGTGTCTGAGGAATTGGAGAAGGTAGGGGTGGCGAGCGAGGAGGAGAGCGGGAGGGTGAGTCTGTATTCAGCAGCCCCACTCCAGGCCTGTGGTCCATGAAAGACGCTCCCCAGAAAACAGCAGCTGCTCGGCACTCTGACAAGACCCTCCAGATTGTTCCACTCATAAAGAACCTCAGCTGCCGGAACACTATTGACTCAAAGAGGGGGCGAGAGAACAGACAGCCCGGGCCCCCTCCTGCACCCTCCGCACACACAGACTTGCCCTCTCTTTCTTTCTCCTTTCGCCCGGGTGCCCAAATTGCACCCGAAAACTATGCATACCACACATCAATCCGAGGATGGGCGCCGTCTGTGAGGGGACGGCCGGGTGTAAACCACATTGTAAACGAGGTTTTCTGTCTTTCTCCGCCACCCTCCCCGCACAGTCACAGACCCGGGGAGGCATTGTCAGTGAGAGGCGGCCTGCACCAGAGCTGGCTAAATCACTTAGTCATGGAGTAGGGAGGAGGAGTGAATAAGAAGACATGGGGGGGGTGGGGGGGCACAGAAGCTACTGTATGCTGCTTTCACCAGGAGCTCTTCCCGTTCTGGGAGGTTTTATGAGCCTGCATGCCCTTTTGTGAACCATTTTGGAGTGGAGCTGACAAATTGGCGAGCCGTGTAGAGTCCCGAAAAAACAGAGTGGCTGGAATTTCATCCTTTCAGTGTTTCTTGTGTTTGCCTTTTAAATAAATTCTCCACTGACAAATTGGAGCGCCGCTGAATGGAGGTGTTTTCCATACGTTTACATGGTTTATTTTTACATTATCATGTTTCGCAGACACCGATGGCGTGGGTTGTTTTTTTTTGTCGTGCGTGCAAAAAACGCATTGAGTCACATAGGCTCTCATGGGAACTCCCACAGTATCACAAACCATCAGTGCAGTCGGGGAAACGGATACCTGGAAGAAGGACAACAATATATTGTGGGGCATTCGAACTACGCAACAAAACACCCTCATTCGCTCGGAGAGAAAGTTCATTCTTGACTCTCCGAACAACAGCTGACACAACAACAATTACTTGTCTGACGTAGACCTTCCAGTTATACTATGCAGTTTTTTTGTGTTTTTTTCTTCCTAAACAGATTGGCCAGTTGTCACGAGATGGTGAGTTTTTGTGTTCGTGTTGGCTTGAATTTTGAGCCTTTGAATCTATTGTCACACCAAATGTTTTGAGCACAAGATGAATTTCACTTGGGTTTATTGTTGCTGCCATTGAAAAAAACAATCACCATTAGCAACAGAAAAAGGAATGAAAATAGTAAGACATCAAGTTAATCATCTTCTCCACCACCCAATCCAAGCTGACTGCATAAAGGCAGGTTACACCCTGGACAGGTCACCAGTTCATCACAAGTCCATCACAGGGTGAACACAATTAGCACAGTAATTTATGCCTATTGTCACCTACAGCATCACATAATAACCATAAAAAGATGTTTATTTTGATAATCACAAAGGAACCATGCAAACTTCACAGAAAGGCCTGCAACCAGATTCACACAGGATATTCTTTAAGTATAAAGGGGGCTGTGGAACATTTTGTTGTGTCTACTCTATAAAATTACAATGAAACTGCAAAGTCGAAAATCACAAAAGTGAGACAAGTCAGTAGTAGTCACTGCCAGTAAGTCATCAGTGCAGATAGTGTGCTTCAAACTTTAAATGTAAACTGCAGTATTTAAAAGTGTATTCATAAACAGTATGAGCGTTATTATAAATATGTTGGGCTAAAGACCACTGACTATAAGAGTTACAAACGGCAACCTTGACCACATGTACTAGCACAAAACCAAAAAAAACAAGGACTAATCAAGTGTTGCATGCTTCTACACAACTTGAGGCAGTTATTAAATGCATGTATGAACACTCCCAGCTGCAACAGTAAAACTGGGTGTGAAGCCTTTTCACTTTCAGGCATGTGTAAATTTGCCCCCAAAACAATAAATGTTAGAATGGCACAATCAAATTCTTATCAATCAAGTCGTAGCACGTATTTGATGTGGAATACTTTGTTGTGATATTGGTGTGAAATATACACATTTTTTTATACTTTTTTTTTTTCCTTTTACAAAAACAAACTTTTTTACACACAAGTACCACATCTCTGTTGTGATTGGCTGAAAGTGCGGTCCATAGACGAATTTCGACCAATCAGCGAGCTTACTGTACGGGCACAGCGGCCAATCAGGAGCGCCGGAGCGAGCAGCGTATCCCGCCCCCTCGGCTGAGCCAGTAGTCTGGCCGGAGCGCCTTGTCACTTAGCGTGAGTGGACGGGATGGGAAAGACGCCGCAGGAGCTGGAAACCACCAATTTAACGTTCCGAGAAGTATCGACAAACAACTTTTAAAGTTACCCACGCTATGGTTGCGGCTCCCCGCAGCATGTGGTAGCACCCTACAGGTGAGTTCACAGTGAAATGATACGTGTCGAAATGTCTTTTTTTTTTTTTTAAACTCCCTTGAGCGCGTGAGGGTTTTCTTCTTTAAAGGAAGCTAACGTTTTTTTGTTGCTAACATGCTAATGTTTATCTTACCACCCCCTCCCCCTCCACCACCCCCATCATCTCCTCCTCCAGAGAAACAGCACAACTTTTTTTTTTGTTTTTTTTAACGGCGATAAGAATTCATAAGCTCGGAGGATGTCGGCGCCCAGCAACTCGCTCCAGCAGCCGCGGGTGAGACGCAACAACGCAGGCTCCCCCGGTAGCTGCCGCCTGCACCCCCTCCGAGCCACGGTTCCCTACCAGCTCCTGCGCGGGGGCCAGAGCAGCCCGACGCGGCCGCAGATCCTCAACAGCCGGGGATCGAGCCCCCCTTCAAGCCCGACGCTCACTTCAGGAAGTGCGAACTCAAAGCAAAGACTGTCCCCAGAAAATAAGGAGTCGTCCTGCCCCCCGGACTCTCCAGTCTCCAGAGGTAACGAAACTTAAAAAAAAAACAAAACGCATTTGTAATAACGTGAGAGTAAAATATGCCATGTCACCACGCATGTTTGTCTAAATAGCTTTAATTGCTGGTATGTCAACTTTTATTGTTACCATGTGGTGCACAGCCATGCAATTAAACGTGACTATTCCAGCTGTTTAAAGATGAATATGATAAAGAAATATAATAATAATACCAGTGATGGTAAGCTACAATATATATATTATATTTGTGAGTGAGGCCTGTGAGCCTGGAAACACTTGCTTTGCAGAAGGAGGATGCATTAAGGGTTTAACCTATCATCCACACACAATAAGACACTCATAAACTGCCTGGAGTGCAATGTTGGCAACTCTTATTTGATATGGACTTTTGACAGGGAGAGGGGGAGGAGAGGATTGGTAGCAAGGCATGCTTTCAGTTGTAATCGGGCCACGTCACTGCTGAGCAAATGTTCAGGTGTTTCCTTTTCTGACCTCCCTGCTCACTAAACGAACACTGTGCTCCACACATTCACGCCATACGCTAAACATTACCACGTTACCTTGCACGTGGATAACAGGAGTGTGTTGTCCCGTGTCGTGCTCGGCCGATTCTCTGAAATGCTACGGAGATACCTAGAAGAAGGACATGGAAGTCCAGGTGGCTGTAAATCCATGTTTCCTAGTGCCTAAGTAAATCTTATTTATGTGACTGCCTCCTCTTGCCAAATATCGACACTGCGGCCGGTTTTTCAGTAGCAGCATCCCTTCAAAGCCAGAAGTGCATTTTTGCTGAAATATTGCTGCCTTTTTTGTACAAAACAAGTGCGTAACCACCACACACTATCTGGCAAGTGTTGGAAAGACAAAGTGATAGGTAAGCGTGAGAATGCTGCTTGTTTTTCATCAACAACTGCATCACTGCTCCCTGCAAAGGGAAGCCATTTCACCAGGCTTACCTTTAACAGAATCCTTGCCCTCTTTTCTCTGTGAAGCATGGTGGTTATGGTGGAGTTGTGTGGAATTTAATGTTTGTGACGTTCCTCACATTCCTCACTTCTTTGAATGAGGTGACCTCCAACCTTGACCAGTGTAGCATGCAAGGCAGGAAACGAAGTCTCTGCCATAACAACTGAGTAGGCAGATTCACCAGGCACGATGGTTTTTTTTCACCCGTGCCTCGCTAGCCGGCTGTGTTGATGATTCTCAACCCCAGTGGCATGCCACGCATACCTTGATCCTCTGAACAGGACAACCTCTAACCCAGGCCAGTGTCCCATGTTAGTTGCGATGATGGAGACTTGTCCTTCTTTCATGGACGTGACCTCACAGGCCAAACGCGTGTGAGAGGCCTCAGATGACAACTGTGATTGTATCAGTTGGTGGATGGCAGGAATCAAAAAATCAAGATGTTTTACCCTTATGTTTCCAGCACACATGTAGTGTAAGCATGATTTAGTCATTTTCATTTCGTTTGACTGCACTCCAGCTTGATCTAACTGAAACGGTAGGCTTTGCAATATCTCATTTATTGTTGTACTTTGAACCCATTTATGAACATAATACTTACCATTTGGTGGAAAATTCAGTGCTACGCAGTACCACATTGGTTGGTGCCAGAAAATGTCAGTGTGGTGAAGGAACACGCTGTGTTCCAATGATTTAGGGCTTAGCCCGATGATGATGGACAGAGTCAAAAGTATTATATTCCACATCGTGACCTTTTAGGCTCACCAGAGTGACATCATCCTCTTACCACAGTGTCCCAACAATGAGAGTCCCACTCTCTGTCAAAGTGCCAGCAATGCTGAAACAGCCCTGCTTCATTGTCAACCTTTCAAACTGCAGAGTAGGACCAAATCTGAACATGAACGTGGTGTCGAAATCGGTTGACCCTGGTGGAAATGTGTTCCTAACTGCCTGCGCGTAATGATTTGAAGTGCCAGAACAGTGAAGCTTAACTCAGAAATGCCAGTTACCTCTGTTGGCACATATCAGTCATTCATTTTTATACGCAATCCATTCAAACTGGTTCTGGCGGACTTGTGTAGGATGCACCGAATGAAGTTAATATTGCCAAGAAGCCATTTCCTCACCCAGTTAGGGACACATGCTAAAACTCTTGATTCAAGTTTAATGTCACCATTCATACTATGTGAAAGACTCTTCCAAGCTTGGTTTGCAATTAAAAGTCATGTTAGCTTCTAAAGTAAATGTTATTGAACTATGAAATCTGGTCAAGCCTAATTTTTCAAGCAATTTCTGTCTAATCATGTTATCAAACCAATTCTTTTAATCGACATTATGTATTATTAATAAGGTATAATCCTCCGTACCGACTTACAGAATCATTAGCAGAATCAATAAAGCCTTTGGCTGAATCAATAAGCTTTGAAAAAGTAAGTAATAACAGTTGCAAGAGAGTATATTTGTGCTCTCCAACAATAAAGTTTTCAGTTTTCTACCTTGTAGACCTTAAAACAGGAAATCTAACAAGAAGAATAAGTAATATTTGTAAGATTAGTAAAAGTGGATACTATATGAATTTTTTGCCTCTAATCTCTTAAAAGTGACTGTTTTACATACCTAAAAGGAGACCAGTCGCATTTTCACTTACGTACTTTTTAGGTAATCTTAGCAAATGCAATAAAATTTAACTGAAGTGATTTGACGACAGTTGAGACTTGAGGGACTTCTGGTAGAATTGCTCATAATAGTCCAAATCTGGTACAGTGTGATCAGCCTCGACGTATTAGCCTCTACCTTCAACAAATTTGAGTAAAAGCATATTTTGGAAGGTTATTCAGATTTTTAGTTATTATTGAGTTATTATTCTCAGGTCAAGCGTCTCTGCAAAAACAATAACAGTGTTCTGAGTACAGCTAGCACTACTACCAGCAGCAGCCATCGTTCTGTCGTGGGTTAAGTACTAACAAATTGTACATTTTATGAGAGGACATCTCCAGCTCCCCGCTGTGCTTTTTTTTTTTTTTTTTTTTTAACTGCAGCATATGTGCAACATCGCACGGAGAGTGACTGTTGTCTGATTGCTCTGTAGCACAAACTAGTGGCTGCCGACTGCATCACGTGAGGTGAAATTGTACATGAATTAAAAAAAAAATGCCAATAATAATTTAGCTTACTTATCGTGTGCATCCCTAGTTGAGACCATTTACACAAAAAACTATTCTTAAATTTTACCAGGTGTAGTTTTAAAAAGTATTAACAATTCTGGTTTCATTCAATTAAGCATATGTGAAATACTGACACAGCTATGATGCCTCTAAAATCGAGGTTATTGTGGTTTACTTTTCAACCAGTGTCGAACAGGCCTTAGAAAACTTAAAACAACGTGTTCTGCTGTGGATTAATGATTTGGACCACATGCTTGTTTTTACATTTGCTTCTGCCCTCCAGCAAATAAACCTGCCATTTATCCCTGAAAATGTGAAGTACTTTTCTCAGCAGTAGCATGTCCTATGAAGGAAAGCGCTTTTACTAAAGAGTTGCCTTTAAAATATTCCCACAATATCGCACAGACCACTTACTTGCCCCCAAAAAATCGGCAGATGGACGTCTTTGATGTCTTGGCTTCTTTCACACTGTTGCTTTTTCCTCATCAGGAGATTATTCTAGTCTGGCAAGTTGGGAGACGATGGAAAATAACCACAATCCCAGTTCTGAGAGCACTGGCTTGGCCT
This sequence comes from Lipophrys pholis, assembly GCF_963383615.2. NCBI lineage: Eukaryota > Metazoa > Chordata > Actinopteri > Blenniiformes > Blenniidae > Lipophrys > Lipophrys pholis. Next base: position 27,552,301 of record NC_137639.1, on the reverse strand, counting down.
ATATCAATATTGATGGAAATTTAGCCTGCTTCCTTTGTCTCCAATGCTTCAGGGAATTTTACTGTAGCCCAGTAAGCTTACTTAGGCAATACCTTTGGGTGGGTAGGCCTGTGTATTTTGTGAACAAAGACCAACAATGAATGGCTATGTAGTTCTACTAGGAGAGGGGTGCCTCATGTAGATAGTTTAGTCTGTGTGTGCTCATGGTAAGGCCTCAGTCTGCACTGGAAAGGAGTAGAGCGCTTCCTGCTCGTCGTTCAGTCAGATATGAAAATAGAGAAACGGTTTTTCAGTAATCATCCAAAGTGTGATTGAGGCTAACTTGGTGTGATGATGCTCTCCAGCATGTCTTTGTGTTTGCTTGTTATGTTTTCCATCTCTTCTTATTTTAATTTTTTTTCTGCGTGTCACTGCAGGAATGTTGAGTGGATACAGGCAGTATTGATGTGCATTGTGGTGTGGTTGTTTATGAGTTCTTATGTGGGTGGTGTGTGCTTAACTGCCCGAGCTCACTGCAGATTGCTCTCATAACATCAGATACTCCTGCTCAGCCATTTGCATTTGCTTCAGGCCTCGACTCTCAAATCCTCCTGCTCTCTGCTCTGCACTAATACTTGCAGGATTAGCACAAAAAAATAATTGTCCGCACTTTATAAACAAGAGGAAATTGTAAGAAAAACTCATCGTCACACGTCTAAGTAACAGCAGTAGTGCTTGTACAGAGATTAAACAAAACAAGAAGCCAGCCAACAGCCACAGCTCAATCCAAGTTTTAAATCTGTTCTTTAAGTGTAATGCACTTACATCTACTACATCCACAGCCTTACTTTTTCTTCCCAATGTAACACATAATGAAAGAAACTATGTTAAGGAAGCAAACTTGTTTTAGCATATATTCATTATGCAATTGCTTTTTTCTTGGCTAAAAATAATCAAACTGTAAGCATCCAAAATATGGCCCCAGTCCTTTGCTGCAAATTAACCAAGACAGAGATTTATGACTTACATATTCATATGCCTTGTTGAACTATTTATTATAATTCTTTTTAATCAACACCAACAGGATGGATGAACATTTGACTGAACAAATGCCTTTGAAGTGTGTTGCATATCTTCCTCACATGGTGCTTATACATCTGTGGCTCTGCTTAATTTTTTATTTAAATTTTTTTGTTCCTCTTCAATTTACAGCTGAAAGATCCAAATTACAGGTTCGGAGTTCAAGTGCCATCCGACGGGCATCTTCCCTGGATGCCATCACAGGGCCGTACCTCACAGGCCAGTGGCCCCGGGACGCCCATGGACCCTACCCTTCCTGTATGAAAGACAAAGCTACACAGGTACGTGCCATCTAGAAAATCCCGTCTTGGCTGCAGGCCTGTACGGGTTAGCCCAGAGTCCCTTTTTCTCAACACTGTAATCTTTAGCTTTAACCCCATGTAAGCGTGCTACATCACAGCCCTTTTAAGTGTAGTAATTTTTACTTTCCTCCGCCAACATGCAGGAATTTTCATATTTCACACCGATGATTAGATTAGGAGGCTGCAGATCTGAGCAGAGCTCCAGTAGTGAGTCATGTGAGGTTGTCTGTGGAAACAGTGATTCGGACTCAAGCTCCTGCAATCATGTGTGCTTTTCCCTACTTTCCAAATCTCTTCAGCAATACACTTGTATGTCGTCCCAAATGTTTTTGTCATCATTCGCATCACGATTATTTTTAGCTGCGACGTACGTGACCACAAGCGTTTGTATCTTTAGGGAATAGATGCATCAAAAGTCATGTTTGCTGCTTTTTTTTAAAATTTTATTTAATTTAATACATATTATTTGCAATCATTGTTGTTTTATAATATGTCCAATACAGTTTACATGAAAGTTATTTAGTCATCATCACACTGGATGCTTTCACTTTTCTAATCATGCAAAAAATCACATGCGGTGCCAGTTGAAAAGGAAATCATTGCAAGTTTGGAGAAGTAGAGTCAAATGGGTTAATCGGTGTATAATTGGGAGGGGACGGAAAATAAAGCTGACTGCGCAATGCGCTTGAAGTATTGTAATAATCGCAAGCTGGATGAGCTTGCTCAACATGGTTTATAAGTTGAAGTTAGTTTAAAATTTGACGGGAAAGGAAATGCCTTAAAAAAAAAAAAAAAAAAATCATAATATTATTTTAAGACCACTTTTTATGCCCCTGGGCTCCAGTGTCTGGAAAAGGCTTGAATCAAATGTTCCCTCTCATGGAAAACCATCATAATTAAAACTAGAGAAATGATTATTAGTTTCTGTCATAGTGGCTGATCATGAAGGCTACATATTTATAATCTGAAGGTTTTTGCGACTTCAGTCTGGTGGTTGGATCTGCTGCCATATAGACTTGTGTAAATAGTATGAAATTCCCCCTAAAGCACCACTAAATTACACCACTTCATAAGACCCATGTATGGATTTTACATTGAGCCTGACCAGAGTATTCCTGGATATCAGCCCACACTCACTAATCTCGCCATGTGATGGGAGGGTTCAATGCAGTTTTACTTATGAGGCGCTTTTCTCTTTTCTTTTTTCTCGGACGGTTTGCGTTATGAAAGAATATTGAATATGTATGATCATGACAAGAGCTGCTCCCCTCTTGGCGAACAGAAGCCTTTCATGTGTCTGAATGAAGACCGCCAAGCCTCATTTACATTTGCTTCGTCCCTTTAACCCCTCATTGCCTTGTGCTTCTTTGTATGTAGGCCGGGGAAGTGGTGAGAGGGCCTTGCAAGATGTCTTGAAGTGGCTGTGTGCAGAGTAAACACCTCTAATTACGGGGTTCGTGTGCAGCTGTAGAAAGACTGCACAAGTTTGGAAAATCCATCAGAGAACTATCAGGGTCCTAAAAATGTTAATGTAGACAAATGCCGCTCTCACATTTGTTTTTTTGGCAATCAAATATTAATCTCATTGTATTGACCTAGTTTTCCAGTCGGGTATAAAAGTGTGGTTGAAAGTTGCTCAAAAGTTAAATCCAATCAGGAGATTAAACTGTGAAAATGTATAATGGGGAACATATGGCAATGTTTTATTAAAGTGTGAGAGTGTGACACACTTGACAGTCCTTGAGCGATTATGTGCACAAACTCCCTCAAGGATAGTCAGAGACCACTTCCTGTTAACAAGTTATGCCTGGGCCCAGCTCTTTTTATAAGACAACAGCAGCAGAAAGCAGCACACAAAGGGTCCCTGGCCTCTTTTGTTGTGCACTGCACAAGTTGGACTCAGCCTCTCCTTTTGAGTTGTAACGTAGCCCTGCATGGAGGTGAAGTTGTTTGCACCTGTCCCTCTGGCTGTGGCGGAGGCGAGGAGAAATCCCACTGCTTACCACCTGGCCCTCGTGGCTGTACGGCCCGCCTGCCTTTTGTGTGGGAGTTGAGCAGCAGAGGGCCCATACATATGCTAATCACTGTTCCGGGATACGTCTGCATGCCCTGGGCCCTGTGGTTACAGAACACAGAGCATGTCTGTATGAAGATTAGGGCCTGGACACACCAAGCCGACCTCAAAGAACTCGCTCGGACAAAAAGCAGACTGATCAAACACTTTACGCCTCATATCTGCTGGTTAAAGTTGCACTTTAATACAATGCAAATGGCTGTGGCTGATCACCAGCTGACCACAGGCATGTGTGTGCACTCTCCACCTGCATGAGAGCAAATAGTTCATCACGATCATGGATTTGTATTATTCAAATTAGGATGGCAAAATAATTAGCTTTATGGTTTTCCTTACTTGTAATATATAGAAAAAGCTCATTGCATGGCACTTGTCCCCATTACTGTCTGTGTTGCACATGTAAAGCCTACCATAATTATGTCCAAAATTACATTAAAACAGCCAACTTTCAACCTAATTTTGTTTTACGAGATGTTTTTGTGTCCATCAATATAAGTAATTTGTTAAAGCCGTGGTCTGAACTAAACATCACAAAATCTTTTAGCCTGTCACTTTGACTTTATATTTAATTTGATTAGATCAGACTTTATTATCTCACATGGGGAAATTCGGTCATCACAGCAGCTCCACTTTAGTTAAAGATAGTTAGGATAGTGGTACATGAGAATAGATTACGTATACATAAGTAGAAACTTAAATCGATATGTATATATACACATGGAAATACAGGAGACCCAGATGTCGGAAGAATACACAGAGCAGTAATATTTACAGTACTCTGTATGTGTTTACATTACAGTGAATATTCAGCTGTGTGTTTACCATCAAAGAACAGAGCAGAGTCTCGGGAATTAAAAATGTATTTTGATAGCCTTTGCTGGTTGCTTATGGGTATAACTGATAAGATTGATTGGTCACTGCCTAAGGCAGGCTGAAATGATCAGACTACCCTGAAAGTCTAACTTTTTACTTGGCGTTTCCAGGCTGTCGGCTGGTAGACAATAATGCTTCATATCTAAGGCCTTCATATAATCCTAATGTGATCTGGTTTGTGTCGACTGAGTTTAGTAAAGCAAGCTTGTAACCAGAAATTAATTGAATCATTAGCGCCGCACAGTATATTGGAAAATATCAACAACTTTATCGCTCGGGTTGCTTCATGAAGTGCATGCAGCATAACATCTGATCCACTATGGAGACCCCTGAAAGGAGCAACATCAACACAAGTTCTTGAAGTATAGATTATCGCACACTATGCAAAGGTTTAAAATTTGTTTTCCATTGGGTTTTTCTATACCTGACACACGGGGCCTAGGACATGCCAAGTCGACTCACCATGTCTGCCTCCTCACTCTCCTCATCTTTAAAACCTACTAAATGATAGCAGTGGCAGTCTGCTCGCATGTCTCGGCACGCAATCCAAACAAACCAGCACAAATTCCACTGCAACTCTATTGAAGCCCAGTCATTATTTCCTGCTTTGGAACAGAGCTGGATTCTTGAGGATGTTGCCTGCATGTAACCCTTTGGGTGGGAATCACAATAGGAAGCCGGCTGCAGGCTATGGTAACAGAGTATTTTATCTGTGCAGCATTACATTATCAGGCTCAGCACCTGGCACACGAGTCGGTCTTCAAAGCACACAGGCGAGGGCTTGAGGTTCAACCGCTAGCGCGATAAAAGGGCTCGAGGTAAATAAAGGTGGGAGTTCTTGTTAACAGTCAGTTTGTTTGGAGGGGGTCACAGAGTCAATAAGGAAGGAAAGATAGCCCGCAGCGTTTTTAACTGTCTTGTCTCACTCTGCCTGGGGATTTAATGCACAATTGCAGGTTTAGATATCCATCATAAAGAAAAACTTAACCCCTCCTTTGCCAACATTGGGCTGTCAACTTCTTTTAAAATAGTTTGAGATGGTCTTTTAAACCAACTATCACATTTTTGTTTAGTTTTTTATCCCGACACTGCTGAAAGCATAAATAATAGTATTTATTGTTGCTCTGATTGTACAACTTTCCAATCCCAGATGTGATTAATCAGCGTATCACACATTTGTAATATGAGCTTCACAGAAATATTACCTGCTAGAGCAGAGGGCTCAAACTCAGATCCTCAAGGGCCGGTGGCCTGCATGTTGTCCATGTCTCCCTCCCCCGAATGTCCTGATGGTTCATCACCACATTCAGCGCAAAGCCAGGCAACAAGCTGCTCATTGCAATCAGCTGTGTGGAAGCACGCAGACATGGGAAACGTGCAGGGCTGCGGCCCTCGAGGATCTGAGTTTGAGACCCCTGTGCTAGATATTGAAAGGTGAAGCCATCTTGGACAAAGGGGCAGTTCACTCGTGATCGTATTTCAGCTCCTCTGTTACATAGTTTTCACAGCAGATGCCCCTTCTGAGACAACCCTTACTGGGAATTGGGGACAGCTGGATTCAAACCCTCAACCATCCTGTTGTAATCTCACTGCTCTAACCTCTCGGTCCCTCCCACAGCCATAAAATCTAAATTAATTCAGACGTCCTGGTCTTCACAGGGTTAAATGTAATTAGTAATGAAGTTAATTCAAACGTGTTCAGCAGCGTTCTGTCAAAGTTTTAGGCCTCTGTTTCTTTTGATATTTGAGAAATGGGTTTTTCAACTCGCCTGATTTACGGCCCTCAATGAGTCACATTTTGGTGCAAGTGAAAGCATTTTACATTTCATTGAGAAACGTGGTGTAGGTAGCATGCCTGCTTGACGTCACCCAACATCTGTGAGAATTTAGTTTTTCCTCAGCAGCTCAGTCCAAAACTCCACAAAGTCTGTCTGCCCTTTTCAAGCAATCTGCGTTCTGTATGCAGGGATTAAGCTTCAGAATCAAGTCTCCCAATGTTTGGCAGAGGCATCAAACGGCACAAATGGCTCCATAGGCCATGCACAAAATGTTAATGCTAAAGGCTAGCAACACATCTGCCATCCAGCGTGGCCAAGCACAGTGGTCCCTTTTATGAGAGCACAAGCCCCCATTTAATTCCCGTCCTTTTCTGGGGGGAACAAGCGCCAGCAAGCCAGTGCGAACGCCTTCACGGGTGTTCCTCATTATTCACAGTGTGATATTCCATATCATAGGGCAAGGCTTGTGTGCTAGTTGGAAAGCCATAGAGGTTTTTCTGTGTGCATGGGGTCAAACATAAGGCAGTGTGAAGACACTGACATTTAAGATGTTTCGTACTACTGTGCAGCCCGTAAAACGTCAGATGTTTGAGTACCACAGGCACTGTTGATGTGCATAATCGGGGGGGAAGTATGTGGTTTCAGACAAGCCTATGAAACATCCTCTGCCTTTTTCTGTTTTTGCATCTATTTACATAAATTAACAGTTTCCTCGTGGCTGCAGTAGATGCTTAAAAGACACATTCAATGAAACAGAACTGCCTCTATGCTCTTGGGCAGCGAATACTTTGGATATCAGATGTTTTCGTTCCGTTATACGGGTGTACCGACAACACAAAATGTATCTGTAGACACAGCATTGTACTGCATGTTTTCTGCTCATTACACTGTACCCGGGTCGAGTTTGTCGACTTTCACTATGGAAAACAGAAGTGCTCACATTCTTTACTGAAGTAGAGGTACACATACTTGTAGAAACAATACTGAAAATGTCACTGTACAAAACTGGTTGAAGTCAATTCACACACGACGTCTTAAAAACCATGTGAACTTCTCTGTGCACACTAATGCTATTGTGATCTGTTTTTCAGAATGGAAACAGCAGCTTAATTATCAGTAATGACACAGCTCATGATTCAGTTTGTGTCATAGTTTCTGTATTTAATAAAACTGGTATTAGCCTGTCTGGACTTTATTTAAAATACTCATATCATTTTGTTTTAGAAGCATGTTTATGTTTTCTAAACCGTAACAAAAATCTTTTGAACTCAACCATATATAAAGGATAAATGTTACCGTCGGCTGTTTTGATCCACTTCCTGTAAGTTTTCCTCCTTGAGGTTAAAACAAGGAAAGAGACATTTTGAAGAATGTAGGAAGTAAACCTACTTGTCGTCAAATATTGTCATCAGAAAAATTTTAATGAATGAGAATTTTCAGCTCTCTTAAGTACAGTAATAAAGTAGAATGACTTTACTTGCCACCTTGCGTACTGCTTATCAGATGTCTCCTTAATTGGTGTCAAAGCATCATTTCATAGATATTTACCTATTTTCTCATCATGTGCTCTCTATTTTGACCATTAAATGGAACTGTTAAGCTTTACTAGGATAGCATGTGAACGAAAAAGAAATTCCAATTCGTTGTATGTTTCTCAACCCAGCTTACTAATGGAAGCAATCAAACATGCAATGACTCTTGTTTTTTTCCTGTTGAATATAGTTCCATCCTCGGGGATGGTATCTCATGACTGCTTTCATTGACTCCAGATTTTCAGCTTTACTTTTGAACACGCTGCCTTCATTACTGCGTTCAACCTCATCTTTCCCAACTGCTTATCTAAACATTTTACATTCGGTGTATTGACTTGTTGTTCACATGCCGATGGGACTGTACAATGAGGTCATATTAGCCAATCATTTCTCCCAACAAGCACATTTAATGATTTATCGCATGGCTTTGTGTAAACTCGTATTAACCGACTTAGATGTGAACACACATGCCAGTTTGCATATATGCCAATGACTTTGTATAATAAAAATAGGATTAACAATAACATATAAACAAACAAATGGATAAGTACAGTGCACATTATTGATTTAATACATTTGTTTAATGCTTTAGTCTATCTAGGTTCATATTCGCATAATGAAAGTCTGTGCTTTCATTCTTATGGAAGACGTGAACAAGGTGGATTTCAAAATGGGGGTTTGGTCTTGCCCAGGGGGCGCCAGAGAGTTTCAGGGAAAAATCTGGGGAATGCTTTTTTCCCATCATTTATTCAATTTTATCATTTTACTATAACACAAGTTCTTATTTTAAAGGTAATTTGATGTTAAAGTGTAGAAAGAAAAATCGACTTCAAATTCTTTATTGAATATGCGTCTGTATTTATTTATGTCATTGTGAAGAACTTTGACCTGCATTTTATGTATAAGAGGTACTACAGTCTCTTTGTTAACAATGTTTGCTTTCCCTTCATATCGGTGTTTTTCAAAGTTTGAGCAAAGCTTTCTTTGGGTGGTGCCACTGAGCTTCATCGAGGGCACTGCAGCAGGAAACATCTCCACCATTTTTTAGCATCAGGATTTTTCCTTTGTAACTTTAAGGACAAAGCGTGGAAGATAAGCCAATGAGTGATTTCAAGACGTCTCACATTTCAGAACTAAATTTAGTACAAGTGTAATGGATCCATACATTTTTATTTAGATTAGTATTATTTCACATTTTTGCTGAACCATTGCAACAGTTGAAAACTATATAAAGACTTCCCAGCAAAATGAAGGGCATCAAACGAACATGAGAGGAGTGCTGCTTTTTATTGCCGATGGATCCAAACAGCTGTTAACAATAATGCTTCCTAATGTCAAAAACATCAGGATCTCTTGCATTCCACTCGAAATTACTGCTCGGACAAAGCATGTTCAGTGTGAGAAGTGGGTCGTCACAATGTGGTTTAAGGTGAGGGGCTCATCCTCCCACACGTTGAAACCCCCACTCACATTAACACATGTCTCTGTTCTTTAGTAGCCATTGTACTTTGTACACTATACACATCAATATCCAGAGCTGAATGTGTGTGAGGAAATGGAGTTGTGCAATATGTGGTTGTGTGTCAGCATGAATGCTTCTCGTTTTAGACTCCAGGTCTCTGGATTGACGAGGGAGCAGAACAGGGAAGTCCTCACCAGCGATCAGCCTCCTGGGGCAGCGCAGACCACCTCAAAGAGGTAGATTCACCTGACTCCGTCTCTGCTCTCCACGTCACAGCTGCTTCTGACAACAAATGCCGCAGAGAGTCTGTGGAGTGCTTTCAGTCTGACATTAAGATGGACTGTTTTCCTGGACTTGAGTGTTTTTGTCATTCCGTTGACTTAAAATGCAATTTATTTGTCAGGGTCTGAGGGCAGTCTAAATACTTCACTACTTAAGGATGGTTTCCACTCATGCCTATCAGCTGGGTTTTGGTGGCCAACCAGCCGACCACAGGCCTCATGCTCTCCAGACCACAGTCTAAATTTAACCTCCTTCTCCCCCTCTGGTCCCCACTCAGCTGCACCCTTTGCATCTCATTTTGGCCAGTTGTATTTGAGAGACAGTGCAGGAGCTCCTCTCAAGAAAGAAACGGCCATATTGTCGTCGTCCCCCCCCCCCCCCCCCCATTCAGATTACTTAAAAGCCTAGCAGATGCTCCTGCACTACAATACTTTTTTTTTTTACCAGCCCAAGAGGACTTCCAAAACATTAATGGCACACAGATGTGTTTGGATTTGTTCTAACTGAGTAGAAAAAACTTTTCACAGACTTTCAAATATGCCTTAAACCACGCATAAAGACCACAACCCAAAGCTGTATCCTATTATTGGGGCCACAATATTAATGGTCAGGAAGTTCAAGTGTGTCATAGGTTCATAAGAGACAGGCTTTGTAGATTAATACTTATATGATGATACTGATATTTCTGATGTCCTGTAGTAATATCAACAGGTGGTGAAGGAAAAACCAGAACAGACTAAATTTATTGAGTTGAGTTTCTTAAAAACAGTTTCTGGCCTTTGGACAAATAACAGGTTTATAGCACTGAGACAGATTGTTAGAATCCAATTCCTTGAATTGCATTCAAGTGTAATTGTAGCCTTGCACCCAAGCTATACCTGCTAAAGAAATTTAGTGTTCATCTTTGTTCAGGTCTGCATAATCAATAGCAAAGCACAGCCAGGAACCCCCCCCCCCAATCCTTTGAGATTACTGGACTTGTCATTATCGACTGCCACAGCCACTGTGTGAACACATCGTGCTGTATTCGAGCTCTCCAACCTCTACGATTACATGTGTAGGAGGACATCCATGAAAAGAGTGAGTTTCTTTATTGACTGTGTTGCCAGGATTACAAGATCAGCACTGAAGACCACACCTTTGTCTGCACAGTACAACTGCGGCTGTTGGGCTCACAAAGGGTATCCTGTTTTTCGGCTGATCCTGAGCCAGATGTAGAAACACCCATTGACCTAACGTGTTTCATCATCGCATTCAGGATTGATTATACACGCTCTGCTGCAGACTTTAAGACATTCTTGAGGAGTAGTTCACTTCACATCCTCATTATCCTTAATTCGTATATACTCTATATATAGTATAGGTCATTAGTTCAAAACTAGTGCCTGGGACCCCCTGGGGCTTGACAGATCACAGGGGAAAGTCTTTTCCTGCTCGGAGGTGGTTGATATTGGGTCAGAAAACAAGCAAAATAAATGAAGGCAAACAAGTAAGACACTTTCTAGAGCCTCAGGAATTGTCTGACACTCCTCCTTCATTATGTTGGTGAGAGGGAGTGTTTCCAGCAGCGTTTGGCTGCACTGTGATGCTCTGGCCCATTCAGAGATCACAGGGGTCCTCAGCCCTTCTCTAAAGAATCTGGGGTAAAAAAGCTAGAGAACCAATTGACACTATGATAGTTTATATTTCTTAGATTATGTCTTGGCCAGAACGGAACACATACTGTTGTATCTTAATAAAATGAGAACAAAGAAGAAAAGTGTCTTTTCCAGTCAAGTAGGAAAATTTCAAACATTTCATATTGAATCATGTTTGTTTTATTCTCTATAATTATAGCTTTTAAGTCATGAAAATACAAAAATGCAGTATCTCAAAATATTAAATGTTCTGATGTTTTTGTTGTATAATCAATTCTAATGATCATATTTAAGTAAAAAAAAACAACTTTGCTTCATGTTAGTTTGAGTGGGGAACTAACTGGCAAAACAATGAACTTTTATATTGTATCCTAATGGATTAATTATCCTTTGTTGGAAGTTGTTTAAAATGTGTCTCCTCCACGCTGTCATTGGCTGAAGTGATGTCGCTTTTATTCCAGCAGATTGCTAAACTGAGGCTGCAGCTGCAGCGCAGCAAACAGGTCAGCCGGCAGAGCAAAGACAGAGAGCAGAGCTCACTGCAGCCGCCACAACAGGCCCCTTCATGCCAACCACAGGTGAGTTACTCACGTTGGTACTGAGTCAGCAGCACGAACAGAGGTTCAATATCAAAGCATCAACTCCACTGATGTAAGATTTCACCCAGGCAGCAGTGATACGATCAGCTGAGCAAAATAGCATGCAGATCAAGTGGTGAACAAAGTTTTTCCACAGCTAAATATTAATTCAAGGGCAAAGTTGCTTCCTACGTTACTTAAACTGTAGGATCAAATTTTAATTTATTTTTCATTATTCGTTTGATAGTTGTAAATCATCGTCATGCAGGCTGTTCAAGTATCTGAGAAACGTCTTGAGTATGTTAAACTGATTTGATGACATTTATAAGTTTATGAGGACTTGTGTTGCATGAGTTTGACTGAGAAAGTCTAGTTAATGAGTCTCCCTTGTGACCAGTTCTGTCAAAGGGAGAAGGGAGGCAGGAGGGCAGGAATGTGTCTGGGCATGTACTTTCCACTCCATGTTGGTGGTTCATTCATTAACAGATGCCCAGCAAAGAAACATAAGCTGTGGATATGTACAGCTTTTACAACCTCCTATGATAGACAGCAATCATTACTTTACAAAGATACTTGCAATAACTACAATACTTCTGAGGGATCAGCTATAGTATTGAAATTAAACAACTGAATTTTAATGTCTTTGCTTTTTAATATGAGAGGATTGAGGGCAGCAGAGGTGTATTTACACATCTAGTATTTTGAAATGTGTGTACTTATTGGCATATTTATGACTTCTGTTGTTCTTTCTAGTACAAGGGGAATTCGTCAAACCTGAGCACAATCCCCATGACCAAACCCTTCATATGCAGAGTGCCGAGCAGCGTGGAGGGCATCAACCACGAGCTGGAAAATGTGTTTATCAGAGAGGACTGGGAGCAGGGGATACAGGTGATTTATTTTATTTTTTGAGTCCAAGTTGAGCAGCTTTGTAATCAAAGTTTAACACCACCTGATCAACATACACATCTTTTTAGTCGTTTTCACAATGACCCGGAGGTTCACCCACTTTAACCCGGCTTGGTCGGCAGCTGTGTGTCCCTGCAGAATAAAGTTATGTATATCATTATAATGCTCACACAATCAAACGAAACATGGCCATTGCAGAGGAAAGGTTAGATAGTATTGAAAATGAACTGGTAAGATGAAGGAACAAGAGAGCTTCTGCTTGACCTTTGTTTACCTTGACAAATGGAATTACTTTCACAACAACACATCATCGGTAGGGGAAAACTAAAAGAAGTGCCTCAGTGCTTGCTGGCTACAATCCAGGTATATCTGTGCAAACTGTTCTTACATCTCCAACTTAAAACTACTAAATTCATCATGAGGATTGTGACGTTCATGGTCTCTTTGTGGATGTTACAACATCACAACTTTCCCAACAGAATGACATGAGGAAGGAATGCAGCGATATGAGTATGGCTCCGTCTTCATTGTCAAATTTGTCAGTGCTTCACAGACTTCACCTTTTTCTGTGTAAAGATGACACTTCATGCTACTTCATAAAGAAAGCTGTTGTCTCCACTTTGGGGCAGACCTTTTTGCAAGAATGAATCACCGGAAACAACCTTTAACTATCGATGGAGTCCTGCTATTGCTTCACTTGGAAACCAAGAACTGCTTCATGAGGAAAAACTATACTTATGAATCAGCTTGTTAAACTGCAGGCCGGGCAGTTTTCCTTTGAATTGGCCTGCCAGGACCTGACCTATTCTTTTGTTATAAACTCTTCTCCTCTTTCATTAGTGGTTTAAATGTCAGAATTATAAGAATGTAGTTGCTATAAACAAATGTGACATATTATTCTAAGTAGTGCACCACCCATAGCAAAAATGTAGTCTTGGCTCTTAATTTCCAACAAGAGATATTTGTTTCTTTGGTTATCAAATTGTTTAAAGTCCATCCACCCATCTTCTGTACGGATTCGTCCAACTGAGGGAGGTTGAAGTTGAGCCATTCAAAGGCAGAGTACACTACAGGCAATTTTAAGAGTACTCAACAGAACCAAACTACATGTTTGAAATATTTAAACAGCTATTAGAAAAGATCTGCAGCAGTTACAAAGCAAGCATGGCCGAGCAAGCACCCATTTTAGTGCCAGATGCTTCATCCCCACGTTAAGGAGTGACCTCACTTTCAGTTTTAGCCTGAATGGTGTTTGATCTGATATTTGCCTGCAACCGGTGAGGTAACCGGAATGATCTCAAAGTGACACTCGTGCACTTGACTTCCACAACTTCGTAGTAGTCAAACCTTTTGTCAACAAACTGATTCAGAGCAGTGATCATCGTCCTGAGTCACAGTCCTGTAAACTGAAACTGTTTTGCATAGACGGGTAATTGTTGGTTTCACACTTTTGATTGGAGAGTTGTGACTCAATTGGGCTTATTTGGCACCTGTTGTCTGCTTTTTAACTTCAAATGACCGGTGTGGGGATAGTGTAACTGTAACTGAATCACATGAAAATGACTGGAGTTTAACCCTTTAAGTATTGACAGTATGTCAATGCACTCATTGTGTGTATGGTATATTGTAGAACACAAGAAATTGCATGAATGAGTTTAAAGAAGATATTTTTAGATAAAGTTGCGTGTGCTCTTAGTTTGGATCGTTTCAGGTAAACCATCCATTTTTTAGTTTTTGGCATGAGTTACAGTAATGGCATGGATCAAAAGTAACTTTCGAGGCTACGCTTAGAATTCATTCCACGCTTCCGAAGCCGCTCGCAGCATTTTGCCCCTCACAGTCAGACAGCAGGACACATATATTTTCACTCACTTCCAATGAAATCGCCCCGGGGGCAAGATGCCCCATAAATCTTGGCTGATGTGGGGCAGTAAACCTCGGCAGGTCTGTAAAGCTCCACTCTTAGAAAGTCTCACACACACACACACACACACACACACACACACACACACACACACACACACACACACACACACACACACACACACACACACACACACACACACGCTTGCATTTTTAACACTCGAACGAACGTACACACCACTACAGATTTACAGCCTCCTGTGCACCAATCCTCAGTTGTTGTTTTTTTTTCTTCTTCTGAATCAGCTGTGCCAAAGCGGAGTGCTCTGCACATCACGTTGTTCATCCACTGTCAAGTGCTACCATCTGCTGTGGTGTTTGCTTCTCCAATTGCTCTGTAAACAGAGAGACAAACACACCAGAGGCCTGTTAGTTTCTTGGAGATTAGCTGTTGCTCTTAGCAAGCAGTTAGTGGCATTACCACAGCTCACGTCTGTATTTTAAGAACACATTCAGTCCTATCTATTAACCACCCACCCACCCCCCTCCTCCTTTCGTTGCACAGGCCATGGACGTGGTCGACGGCCGCCGCGCCCCCTTCCCTCCTCATCGCTACAGCAACAGCGGGGACACGCGTGACACAGACACACAGGCCCCGTCGAGCGGCGAATCCAGCCCGTCACCCCGCCCATGCAGTTCGGACCAGCTCCAGTCCCCCGACGGCAGCCCCTGCTCCGCCGAGGACATTGACAAAGGTAGACCTGCAGGCCAGAACCAGCGGCTTTGGCCTTCAGTGCTTTAAAGTGCAGCGGTGGTTTTTTTCCTCTGCTCCGTTTCTACATGCCCGACAATTAGCGACTTCTCTTGTCAAAGCAGTATGAAACTCTGCGGCAGCAGCACGATGTGTGAAATCCCTCGTACTGAAGTGATCCCACACGAGTCAGTGTCGCTTTCACTGAACGTTTAAAAAAACAAATTATCATTTTAAAGTAATTCTATTGACACACTAGCCACCTATTTAAAAATATCAGAACACCCGTTCTGGTAGCTACTCTGTAGATCGTATATTGAATTTTTCATGTTGTTCTTAATGTAACAAAAATTACAGTCATAACGTGACGTGTTTTGACCTGTGTTCCAGACGGCGTGTGCAGTTCTCCTCTGCCCAAGTTCGCCACTTCTCCAAAACCCAACAACAGCTACATGTTCAAACGGGAACCTCCCGAGGGATGTGAGAGGGTCAAAGTGTTTGAGGAGTTGGTGTGAGTATTTGCTTTCTATTTAGTGACGTATTCATGTTTTTGAAATGTGAACTCAACTGTAACTCTTTATTGGACAAATGTTATGTGTTGACTTCTGATTGTCTTGGATAGATGGATAAATGTTGTAATTGACATAGTAGTTTGTTTTTTGTCTTGACCTGGAGGGATGTAAAAGAGCACAGCTGAATGGACACTTGGTGTTATGATAGGAATGTTTGGCCCTTTTTTCTCAGTCAAAGCATCTCTTCTTCCCTGTCAGTGAACCTGATTGATGCATTTATCTTAAAAATGTGAAAAACTGTGAAACTTGAACATCAGCACAATCTGAATTTAAACATGCAGCCAAATGATCTTGAGTCGGTGTGCTCCAGGACAGTAGTTTTCAATAACATAAAGGCAATTTTTTAAGAGACTTGAGCTTATTACAAGATTTTTATGTGATTTTTTGACACTTTAATTGAGAAGTGTCTTCTGTTATTGGCTCTTCAAATTTATACCGAAACATCTTTGAACAACTCTGCGCTAACGGTTTCATTAAACACATATTTTAGTGAGCGTCCTATAAAGCGTCCACACTATCTCGGGGGCGATTGTGTAATTGTCTGCTGTGTGTGCAGAGCAAACTGATTAATATAAAAAAGCAGAACGTACTGAACCTCTTCTCTTGAACTCTTTGACCGAAATCTTTATTTTGAACATGTGATGAAAAACAGCAGTGGCCAAGTACAAAATTAAACTAAATCAGTAAATAAATGAACAGAGTTGCATCAAAATCTTGGAAAAAGAGGTGTAAGAAAAATGATTAGCCTTGTGGGATTGTTCAGAATGTGTATAAGCAAGATGCAGTAACAAACTGATATGGTCAGAAAATAATACATTCAAATCACATCATTTGTTAAGAATCTTGTAATTTGTTTTTATACAAACTAAATTTTTGCTTGCGCAATCATGTTTTTACCATCTGAGAAGTATTTTAAAAAGAGGATCTGAGGTTTCAGGGTCCAACTTGAAAAGAAATCAGTGCAAAACGAGAAGCAACCGTTTTTTTAACAAACATTACCCTGAAGAGTTGAGACGATTTGCCCAAATAATTCCAAATCTGAATTATATGTTTCATCTTTTAATGCAGTTGAAGAACAAAATTCAACAATGAATGTTTTGTCTTTTTTGAACATATTTCTATATAACTTGTCGCTTTAGACATCTTTAAAAAGAACATCATTCTTTCTAAAATTGCATTTGTTTTCCTCAAGATGAAAATGTAACAATAGTATGAATGCATGCTTTTTAAATGTCTTTATCTCTAGGTTAGAGAGGTATTTTCTTATTGAGGATTGAGCTGTATGTTGCTCCCAAACCAAAATGACTTTGAACCTGAACTTGGAAACATGATGATATCACACCTGATTGAGTATTTTTACGTGGGCTCTCTGTTTGTATTTTAATAGTGGTGGCTTTTCATGATTTTAATGCCTTGCACTGTGAGAGGGGCGGCTCTCCAATTTTGTTATTCATTGTCTAATGATGATAAAACCCATCCCAGGAGGGATGTTGAAAGGATGTCAAAAATTCTGAAGAAACAAGAAAGTGCTCTGTGAATAAAAATTACCTTTCTATGTAAAAATACTAAGCAGAATGTTTTGTTGTCTCCAGGTCGGGCAAATCGAAAGGCTTCCCTCTCTTCTCATGTCCTGACAAAAACAAGGTGAACTTCATCCCCAGGGGCTCGGCCTTCTGCCCCGTCAAGCTCCTCTGCTCCTCTCTGTTTTCGCCCATCCCTCCCTCCTCCTGCTCCTCCGTCACCTCCGGTCTCTACGGCAACGGGGGCACGGGACCCCAGGCCACGCCCACTCTGCCCACGGCCCCTCTTGCCGCCTTCTCTGCCTCGGCGGAACGGGGCGGCGACTCGAGCAGCAGCACGGGCAGCCAGAGCCCCGACGGAGACGCGGCACAGTTCCTCCTCACCAGCTAGTCCTCAGGTATTCACAGCCACGCCACCTTACAGCTGAATCACTGCAGCCAGTGAGGTGGCACGCTACGAAAGAAAAAAAAAACAAAAAAACAACTCCTTGCACTCCGATAATCCTAACGTTAGCCAGCAGGGAGTGCCCAAGGTCCACAAGAGACTTAACGCCTGGGTGGGTAATGGTACCAGCATCCTGCTGCATGGTAGCGCGAGTCCTGCAGTCCACGGACTCTGATAGTTTGGGCATTGTTGCTGACCTTGGGCACAGCCTCTCCTCACCCATCACTAACCTCTGTACCACCACAGAACCATAACAGAAGTAGCTTTGCTTTTTTTTTTTTTTTAATTTTGTTTCGGCAAAAAGGAAAAAAAAAACACAAAAAAAAAATACATAGAAAAGACTGCTCCAAGTATCATGTTACTTTAGTGTCCGCAGTTCTATCAAGGTGAACTTAAAGAAAGAAAAAAAAAAAAATCCACAATTTTCTGAAGATTCCAGTTTATCGGAAAAAGACTCGCTATGTTATCTAACCAGCTTCGTAGCTGTTCAGTGTTCAGCAGACTAACCTCTTAGATGCTTTCATGGTTTTAAGATATTGGATTGTTGTCCCGCGTCAGTCCTGGCTCGTGATGGATTCAGGCAATCGCCCCGTTAGTTTTTTTTTTTTTTTTAAATCATTTGAATGTATATTGAAAACCAGCAGTCGCCTGAGAGACTCCACCCGACAAGCCGAGACCCAAACCTGCATTCATACGTTTGATCGCTAATAGAAATTAGTGAGCAATATGCAAATATCAGCTGTTTATTCAGAGACCAAATGACCAATCACAAAGCCCCGCCTCGTCCCCCTCCCCTCACTAACGAGAGCAGTAACTCAGGTCATGTGGAATGTACTAAGACGATGTTGCCCCTCCCCCTCCCAGTGTTTCTGACTGTCTTCCACAGAAAAACGTTCCAGAATGTCTGTTTTCTGTCACTTCCCCCCCCGAAGAGGTCGATTATTATTCCAGACTGAATGACGAGACGTCACGGCTGGTGACGGACCGTTAACCTGTTCAGGTTAGAGTTTCAGGTGCTACCACACATTCCAGAGACCGCTGTCGTGTGTCGGCCGCCACGACGAGCGACATAAGCTACACCCTCCCAAATTCTTTAATCGTGTCATTTGTTTCGCCCTTTTGTTAAGAGATGAACCAAAGCAAACTACAAAACGACGAGAGGCCTGTGTTTTTTTTAGTTTTTTTTTGTTGTCGTTTTTTATTTTAAGGACACGGGTGACACACTGTTCTTAGACTTTTCATTTTATCTCCAAACAACTCTGAAAGAGAGCGTGTTCACACCTGGTGTCAAAATGCTGCTTCAGTTGGCGGTTGATCACAATCAAGTGCTTTCAGGACCGACTCTGATCCAGTCAAACCACAATGAGCTTGTCTAGTTGTAACTGTTGTCTTCCTTGAGTCAACAGTACCGTGCAGAAGTTTTTTTTAATTTATTATTATTTTCTGATTGAAGAAAAGCTGCTGGATGTCCTCGGGTGGAATTGGCAGGAAAGTAAATGGATGTGGAAAAGTTTTAGGGTGGGGAAAAAGCAAAGCTGCTGCGCTTCTAAAACTGAATGTCATTTTATCACCAGAGAATGGAGAATTAAGCAGAGATCATCTCTTCATGTTTTCTGCTTCAGGTCTTTCTGTCCACCCTGTTGAGATGGACCACTTGTCCTTTCCACTGAAGATGTTAAATTTTTTATTTTTTTATCTGCAGCAAAATGAATAAGCCAATCAGACTCCTTCCTGCTGGTTTTAGATGTGTATTCTCCACCAGCCTGAAACTTCTGCACAGTACTGTGAATCAATACGCAGGTTTGATGCGGTTTTCATTTGGAAAAGGTTGAAACTAAATAAACAAGAGATCCATTGAACATAACAGTGATCAGAACAACTCTCAGTGAATAAAGTGACTGGATCCCTCACATTTTAATTCCAGGTGTACGAAGGTTTAATCGGGACGGAAGACACACATTACTGGTGTTAACAATGTCGGACACAAATAAAACCAAGCCCGATTACACGGACTTGAAATGATAATCATAAGTTGTTTTGTTATTTTTAGACCAATTTTGTAAGTTAAAACAATCTGAGAAGAGAGTGCAATTTAACTTTTTGTTTTATTTTTTTTGTTGGAAGTAAAGCTACACTTCATTGAAATTGTGTAACACAGTTCTGGAAGTCACTGCACAGGGTGAATTATCAGAACATATTTAATAGAAATGGAGAAAAAGCAGAACGAAGCCGACCAAACATTGAGTTTCATGAGCACACGCTTCATTTCCAAACTTTAATCTTTTTGGGTTTTTTTTCCTTCCGTCTCTCGCACGCAGAAACGCGAGCATGCTGCACATGCCACACAAATTAAGTTGAAATGAAATCTTTTCTTTTTTTTTGTTGTTGTTGTTGCACCTCCGGGAGTTTCAGTCATACTCCGTCTGATTTTTATTCAAACGCTCAGTTGAGAAATGATTCAGTTCTCCTGTGTATTACACATTTTTATGTAGACCTTGTGTGTTTTTCAATAAAGTAAGCAAAAAAAGAAAAAGTCACTTTTTGGAATCGTTTGCACTCTTTTGTAACACAAACACACACCAAGAAATAATCAGTATTTAGAGGAGGTAAGGCATTTTGTATTTGGTTGTAACTGAATATCAAGAAAGGTCACATGGCTTAAACGTCAAAAATGTCAAAGATTAACGTTTGATTACATTAAGGCATTTTACTCAATTTAATTTATGCAGCATTATAGTGGGTCTGACAATAATTTTACAATGATCTAACTTGATGTACTCTGACTTAGGAAATAATATGCTGAAGTGCAAAACCTGCCAAATAAATACATGTTTGAATGTCAAAAGAACTCAGTAATACAAATCTACAGTTCAATTTATAAAACAAAGCATGCAACATGCAACAATAAATAAGTGATGTGTGTTGTACCGAAGGACAAAATGACACATTTCTGGAGTATTTTCAAATACTGCTGAAATGAAATGCCCTCCGCTGTTGAGGTGGAGAAACTTCACCTTTTCAGATCAGCTGTTGAATCAGTTATTGAGTGAAACTCCTCCGGTGCCGCTGAACAGTTCAACTCTGGGCAAAAATATTCTGCGGGGGGTTTATTTTTCTGTAGAACTCTGCGACTGCATTACAATTCCTCCAGTCGGCTCGTCCTTTGTAAACACGGCTGTCGCAGTGGGATCTTTGTGGCGTTTGCTTTCTTTCCGCCGCCGGAGCAGCTCTTGGGTAATGAGTGTTGGAAATGACAGCACGGACGCTACAGATTTTCCCAAGGCAGCCGACGTCTAAAGCCTCGTTTGTATCGAACCGAGGCGAAGCCGGTGAGATGACCTGCAGAATTTTAAAAAACGGCAACGTGTGAATGTTTCTTTCACAAAGCGGGACGATCGGCGCCACCATGATAACATTAGTGATGCCTCTTTCTTTTAACAAGTTATTCTTAAAGGTATTTTACATGAAAATTGCTCTACTAACACTATTGCCTCATGGTTGGCACTGTCCTCAGAGTAATAATACGTCCAGTGTGAGTGTGAGATTCCACAATCCAAAAATATGCATTTGAGACTAATTGGTGACTCTAAAATGCCTAATAGATGCACTAAAGCATGGAATTACTCCCAAGTGTCATTAGAGGTTAGAGAAACATGCCAACCTCAAATCCCGGCTTCGCGCAACAACGTTGCCGCAGCTGCGATGTCCCTCCTCGAAAATCTAAAAAGTACAACGTCTGTGGTCATGTCGACTCGTGTGACTGCGCCCGCCGCTCATCTCTTGATAAGAAGTTGGTGAAAAGATAAACATCTGCTGCCGGCAAATAAGCATCAACAGGCCTCGCCCTGATTATAGTCGAACCGTAGAGGCTTTATGTGCACAGAGGAAGTAAAAACAAGGTGAATAATAGAGATGCCTTCAGAGCCCAGTGGGATCTTTAAGATGAGTGCAGGGTTGGGCATTTTCCCACGGACAGGTTCAGGTGAGGGGAATTTATAGGAGATATTACGTCACTCACTAAATTTGAAAGCTGCAGTAATATATATATATATATATATATATAATTTAAAAAAAGCTCTATTTGTAATTAGATTCAAACTTGTACACTGTTGGATCAGGGGTGTTTCAACACATTTTATCCTGTAAAGTAGATCCATCTGAAGTTCCTTTGTTGTTAAACAGTTTTTCCTAATCTGAACAAATTGGTACCATACATGACTCCAACCTCGACAACAATGTTCGCTCATGGCGGCGGCAATATGGCGACTGTGCCTGTCAAAAGGTCCCTACTCCAAAAGGGACGGCGCGGAGAAGGGGCTAGGCGTTGTGGAGTTCGTGCTCCGCGTCGGTTTTGCCGACCGCGTCGGGGTTGGAGAGCGGGTCCAAGTCGGCGAAGAGGTTGAACCACGCCGAGAGGTCTTTAGACGTTCCTGATGTCTCTGCAGAAAGAATGACGCAGGATTAAATAAAACCAACCGCTTTGAAGCCGCAGTGAACGTGCAGATCACATTTCTGATTGGAAGCTCTTAGAAAGCAACTGTTGTTCACCGATCGGCCGTTTTCCTGACCTGCCAACATGGACTCCACTGGTCCACGACCTTAAGATAAGCCTTATCTCCATGGATCAGACGTGGTCAAGCACATCGTACCGATCAGCTGATTGAAATCTAGACACTTTTGACGCCAACTCAGTAACCAGTTTGATGTGTTAAGTATTTTGCTTTCATCTTTTCAGGCAGGTAAGTTTTTGAAACGAGTTCCCACAGCTTACATCTACATCAGAATCTGTTGGTGCTGTACGATGCTTCCTTAATCAGCCGAAGAAGAAAGAGACACTGTTGAAACATGTCAGAGGGATGTTTTAAAAACTTACTGTCCTGTAAGGACGAACGCAAAATACTTGCGACCAACCTGAAGACATCGTGACCGTACCATGTTGTTCTAGGTATTAGAGTTCAGGGCCTGTTAATCGGTTAAGTAATGCACCTGCAAGAATGTTTTGGCGGAGCATGTGGCGTCCCGACACACACCTTTCTATCATGACCTTCTGGATCACTGCAGTCCACACACGCTCTGACCCGAAGCGAATCTCAAATCCCTAAACTTTTTCCATCCATCTTTAAAGACAAAACGTCCTCTCACCACTGATGAAGCTTCATGAGCCACTGTCTTCATTTTCTGAAGCCACTAGATGGCGCTGTCTGCTCGACAAATGTTTGAAAGCAAACTTCATTACCAGTCTTTCAGCCGCCATCTTAAAAACCAAGAGCGCCATCTGGTGGGAGTCAGAAAATAAAAGTGGTTCATGAGGCTTCATGAGGCCGTCACTACCACTCACTGTCATATGTCCCACTAACTGGGGCCCCGATGAAAACGATCACTTCACCTGTCAGGGTCCGACCTTTTCCCGCCGGTTTTGGAGGGTCCTGATTGGCTCCAGAAGAGGGATCGGTTGCCTGGGTGACGTGCTCTGGAAGGATCCCGGCCCAGTCTGAGGAGGAGGAGCAGCAGATTTGGTTGAATCGTCATGAGACTTTATTTTCACGACGTTTTCAAGTGAAAACACAAAACGTTTGTTGCTTTTTGGATGTTTTTGTCTCCACCACAAACGGAGCCTTCTTTCTGGTTTTGCTCGTTCTGAAACCAGATCCGAGGATCCACAGGATGGTGTAGTGTGTAAGAACTCTTTCCACACCGGTGAAAAGGTCCCTGGTTTGAGTCCGGGCTCGGGTCACTTTGAGTTTCACGGGTGACTCTGAATGTGGACGTCCGGTGATGTACTGCCGAGGGGGAACTTTAGGTCACATACATGTTGGACGCTGTCGTATAGAAAGACGGATGAGCTGAGAGCCTCAAGTGCTTCCAGAAGAAATGACCTCTCAGACCGATGACCTTCAGCGAAGCTCCGACATGATGGATCGCCTCGGCGGGTCAGCCTCGTTAACGGGTTGGATTCATGGAGTCTCGACTTATTGTGTCACTCAGTAGGTGGAAGACGAGTCGAGGGAGATTTATTATTGTACAATTAGTCTCCGGCGTGTGCTTGATCAGGCGTGCTCGTGTGTCTCTGCACGCTGTCAGAAGTGATCAGCCGATCCCTCCGAGCGCTTCCACCTGCACCGACTTGAATTGGCTTTTTAACTTGTGTTCAAGGCTGCACCATTAAGTTTTTTCGTGCGTTCGAGTAATTCTGGTCGAATGCTGCTGAACAGTTTCTGGGATGACGCATCGCAGACGTTTCGATCAGTCACTCCTTAATGTGGGATCAGTTAAATTGAGCGGATTAAATATATTCTCAAGGCTTACAAGTTTAAAAAAAATTTAATAAAAAAGTACACAAGTGACTGAGTGCCTTTTAAAGCCTTCTGCTCTCTTGGATTCCTCTAATCTTCTACTATCTCATCACAGTCGCCTTTAATACAAAATGTTGATAAAAAGCTTTTCAACTCCGAGGCGCTTGTTGAAAACGTTTCAGAAACCTTTTGCGTTCACATAGCAAATG
This sequence comes from Lipophrys pholis, assembly GCF_963383615.2. Lineage (NCBI taxonomy): Eukaryota > Metazoa > Chordata > Actinopteri > Blenniiformes > Blenniidae > Lipophrys > Lipophrys pholis. The sequence goes on along the minus strand of NC_137639.1, from coordinate 27,528,162 downwards.
TTTATGGGACGATGTCACTTTACATGGAAATGACAGAAAAACCATGTAGTTGGCATGCCAGGCCACCAGGTGGTGCCATTGCTTGTTTGTTTTTTTTGCGGTTGCACACAGCCCTGAGCGCTCCGAGCTCCTTTGTCGTGAAAATGACAGTTTTCTCATTTTTGCCTTTTGTTTTTGTAAAGACGGGCTCAGTCATCGAGTCTAAATTCATTCTGGATCCTGGATCTAGAATATGAACCAGATCACATCTAAAATCACTTCTTCCTCTGCAGATTATCCATCAAGTTGCCAAATTTGATTACATTAATATGATTATTCATGGAAAAACAAATCAAGTCTTGGTTTATGTAAAAAAAAAAAAAAGAGGAAAAAAGCAGAAGATATGAAATCATGAGATTAACTTTTGTCATATTTCTGACTAGAAGAGTAATTTATTACTTTAGAGTTCAAACATTTACTATTTAGCAAACAGTAAAAATTCTCCACCTCCTCTTGGCCGTTTTATGTAATATTCAATATCTAAGAAGACATTTTGTGAGATTATTTAGCATTGGAGTTAGAAACCTCTATGAAATGTAAAGTACCTGGTAATTAACTGCAGGGGACCACATGTCAACTGGCTCTCTGACGGCGCCCGGCTGTTTGTTTGGCAGGTTCACATTTATTAAAGTAAATTCTCTCGATCCGTCCACGTCACAAGCTCCAATGTTATATTAATGCGCTCATTCATGGAAAGACGTTTCCTCTACCTGAGGGGGAAGACTGCAGCTTATTCAGGCTCTGGTCCAGCAGCTGCGACGGTAGAAAGAAGTTTTCCTCTCCTTGCTGGACGTCCTCCGGCCGGCTGGACGCCTCGCTCCGTCCCTCCTCGGCCTCGCCGAACACCTCCGTCCACTCGCGAGAGAAGTCGCCCTCGTCCAGCGACAGAACGCCCAGGATCTCGTTCAGCAGGGCCGCGCTGTCCTTCTCCTCGCCGTCCAACTCTGGACAAACATTCGTTCACAAAACCAGCCGCTGAAGTGGGAATAGTACAGCGCCGTCAGCATTTCAACCACTTTTATCAACTGTAGAGAGGAAAGGCTGTTTACTTCATCACGTAATTAAAATGTACTTAAGAATTTGCACAAATAAGGGAAATTATTAAAGGATATTGAGAGCAGTCGTGTTTTTAATCAACATAACAGGAGGGGCACAAATGTAATAAATTATAATAACAGCTCAGATACGTGTAGGAGCAAAACATGTAGTTAAAAGAAGAAATATATGTAGGGAATTATTTACAGAAATTAGGAAATTGTGCAAATAAGTATTAAATAAAATATGAGAATCTACAGAAAATGTATGTAGGAATTTCTTGTAAAAAAAACATGCAAATATTTTAAGTTGAAAGCAGAAAAAAGTCTCGGTTTGTGCAAAAGGTTTGAGAAATTATTTCACTTCATGCAGATAATATAAAGAATTACAGCAAATAGTGGAAGTTAATAGAGAAAACAAATGAGAATTTGTGCAAATGTTTCCAGCTCAAATATCAGCATGAATAATTTAAGATGAGAACAGAAATGTGTGTGGAAAAAACAAAGGTTAGTTAATAAATTAAATCTCGGCATGAATTAGTACACATATTTTCCAAATAATAAGTTATTAGTTGCATAAATAAATATATGTGAGAAATTGTGAAAATTGTTTCAGTTAACAGAAAAATTGTGTTTTTGCACAAATAATTTCTGAATTAGTTTGAAAATTTTCAGTTAATAGAAGAAATTTGTCCAAATAATTCAATTGAATAGAACAAATGTAAGTAAAGAATTATTAATAATTTCAGATGATAGAGGTGTAGAAAGTTAATAAGAAAAATGGTGGAAATGTAATTTAAAAACATTTTTGTCCTCATCAGAAATTAAAAGTTACAAGTGAATATTTTGTTTGTTTGTTTGTTTGTTTATTTGTTTATTTGTACCTTCTCTGCTCTTGTCGCTGGAGTTTCCATCGCCCAGTGAGACGAGTCTGTAAACGAGACAAACAAGTAGTTTCCATTCCATGAGTTTGTCTCCTGTTGTCCCTGCAGCAGTGAAGGTAAAACTCACTGGACGTCCTGAGTCTCGTCCTTCCTCTCGTCCTTCCTCGCGTCCTTCCTCGCGTCCTCAGCTTCGCCTTTAAATCGCTTCTTTCCCTTCTTCTTGGCCGGTTTGTCCGCCGGGTCCCGTAACGTCTGGAAGCACAAAGAACAGGTTTCCTCCGGCGCCGTTTCTGCGGTTCGCGTGCGCGGAGACGCTGTCCGACCTTGACGGAGGAGAAGTGGTAGTGCGGGCAGCCCCTGAAGCTCTCGTGGATGGCCGCCATGGTGTGGGACGTCTTCTCCCAGAAGTGCAGCAGTGTGGTCTGAAAGATCCCGTCACGTTACTCATTCACTCTTTTATTGAACAATTCTGCAAGTTGAGGGAACGGCGTCTCACACAGCTGGAAAAACCCTCGCATATGTCACTTGAGTAGAAAGAAACATACTAGAGTTAAATGAGAAAAACTGTTTTTTTTGAGAGTGTACAAGTAAAAATTAATGTTTTACTTTATTCAAGCAGATATATTTACATAGAGCAAAGTAATAAAGAATCTTTAGTTGGATACAGTAATTATTTTCATTCTAACTCCATATTGCACTTTAAAATCTCCACATTTAAATGCACAGATATAGTTTCTTTTAATAAATGTTTCTTATTTATAAAATGACTGAATCGTTAATCCAGAAAAATAATTAATATTTTTGAATATTGTGATTTTTAACTCCTTTCCTTGTTTATGTTTGTTTATGTTAAAACGGAAGCAGCGTAAAATGACTGAATCTAATGAATTCTTCTAGAATACAAGTTCAAGCTTAGTGTTTTTAAAAGTTAGATAAAAATCCATGGAATAAAGTTTTTGTGTAAAACATCAATATAGAAGTTAAAATCACCAATAACAAGAATTGTATCATGCAGCGGAACACGTATATATAGTTAATTATTAAATTCATGTAAAAAGGAGGGTGTGGGTTGAGTTGTAATTAACTGTGCTTGAAGTAAAAAACCCAAATCTAATACAAATATTGAGGTTTATGTGAAAATATTGACTTTTTCAAAACGTATACCCGAGAACACAACAAAGAAAATGTTTCCTGTATGTGTCCTCTCAACTAAAATGTGTTGGACTCCCCCGACCTATGAGGTTTGATCACAGTGAGAGCCGCAAAAATGAACATGCCCAATACCAGAATTTGAACCATCAACCACAAAGGATTTATGAGGCTTATCGAAGCTATTTTAATTAAAACACTAACTGTAAATTTGAATTAACGTGCATGGAAGGAAGATTCACAGTTACATTTTAACACAGATTGGATCAAGTTGCATCATTAATAGTTGGATTCAAGCACTTCCTGTTTCAGATTAAAACCAAAAATCCAGTAAAAGTTTTTTTTACAGGAAGTCATTTCGCTTTCAATACATTTCTTTCCATGTTTTCTTCTTTTTTAATTAGAAAATAATTCAGTTTGTGATTCAAAACTTTGATATGAGTTGACTTTAAAATGTTTTGGGTTTTTTTATAAAAAAGGCCACAGTGCGGACATCCCAGAACTTCTTTTACTTTTCCATACGCCGTGCGCTGGCGTACCTGGTAGGTGGTGAGGACGTGGGACAGCAGGTTGCAGCGGCTGGCGCCCAGCAGGTCCACCTTCTGACACACGTCCGTCTTCAGCTTGTCGAAGCTCGTCTTGGTCGTTCGCACCTGAGCCTGAACCTGAAACAGGAACAAGAAGATGACCCCCCCAGTGTGGGTCACAGTTCTGCAGGTTTGTGGTTGGGTTACGCCCTCTTGTGGTAGTCTTTGGAACAGCGATGTTCTTGCACAGCACTTGCCTCCATTATATCATTAAAATTACATATAATTATAATATTTGTGTGTGAATTTGACTCATTCTGCACATTTAGAGTATAAAGTTAATTTATTAATTTATTTATTAACCAAGACAAACAAACCTGCGCTTGGTGAGGAAGAAGATGCAGAAAGGAATCAAACTGTGAGTTTTAGACCGTTAACTTAATATAATACCAGGAATGAATATAACTACTTATGAATATTGTCATTAAAAACTATTTTAGATACTTTCTGAGTGTTTTTTTTTCTAAAGTATGCGACTTTGCTCCAACATAACTACTTTTAAAATTAAAACTCGTGAGCTTAACACTGTGAATTAATCTGAACATGTCAATTTTTTCCCCTTTTGAAAAAGTTTCCATTGTTTGTGCAGCCGTTATGTTGTAAATATTAACGTGGTTTAAATTTTTTTTTTTTTTTTATTGTATAATTTTTGGGGTAAATATTCATAATTTCTTCATCTATTTGTTGCATTGTGTGTGTTATCTGATCTTGCGCCCAAATACTGAATTAATCATGAACATTTTCCAAAAGGTTCATAACTACACTTGTTTACAAAACAAACCCGTGGGTAATATTTTAAATATATTTTTTAAGTTTGTGTGAAAATTGTACTTTCAACACAGAGAATACAAATGAAGAGAATACAAACCCTGCCAGTGTAATTTAATGCAAAGTGACTGAAACTGGTTCTTATTTTACTTGTAGTTGAGCTAAATACCAGCAATGTAGCAGTATTTGTAATTGAGTACATGTTCAGTACTCTCCACTCCTACAATATCTCACACCACGCCGATTCAGCTCAACAACAAATAGCCGTTTTTTCCATTTAATTGAAAAAAAAAAGCAAACAAATGAATTAGTGATGAGAATCGAGCCGCCCTGCAGCGCAGGGGACTTTTCAGTTGTTCTGATATTTTGTCGTTTTCACTCACGGCCTCTGATTGCAGCGTTTCCTCGATGCTTTGGGCGAAGAGCGAGACATTAAACCAGCAAATAAGCAATTAACTGGTTAAGAGGGTTTCCCTTTAAGCTGCATGTTAATTCTCACTTCACATTAAACATCGTGGGTGCGACTAAACATGAAAAAGCAAAAGCCTGATGGGCCACCACAGAACACACCGGCAAATTATAGACTTTAACGGTTATCTGCTTTTACTTATATAACCCTTTAAAGCAATAAAAACATTTTCTGTCGTGTTTAACATGGAGGCGAGTGCAGCTTCTACACCATTTGGAGATATCGTATAAATTAATGACATTATAAAGCTGTGAATTGTGAAACTGGTGTGATTTCGGTGAGTTTTTCCTCTTTCTAAAAACTTGAATTACACCTCCACAGCATGGAATTGTGCTCGGTGAAAGTTTTTAAAACAGAAATAGAGTCTAAAAACATCTTTTATCATCATCAGAGGAATAACAGTGGGATCCCCTCAGGATTTTGAGAGTTTGCCCACTGACAGATCAATAATAACCTAAAAAAAAAAAAAAAAAAAAGCATCGTCAGCAGTTTACCTTGCGGAACTTCTCCATCTGTTTGTGTGTGTCGGGGTCGAGCTCCTGAGAGACGTCCTTCATCCACAGCAGCGCTCCGCGGTACTCCGTCCTGGTCTGCTCCATCCGGTTCACCGTCAGCCACGTGTCCGAGATGGCCCGGTACCGGAAGGTCTCCACCTCCTGGTACAGGCGGCACAGGGGACTCCTCAGGGCCAGTCTGTGGGGAGCGGGGAGACGCGCTCGGTTCAGCTTCCATGATAACTTCACCTTACAGAGTCGGCCGCTGCTCGCCTGATTCATTAATCATCCGCGGAAGCTCAGAGGAAATTGTTTTTACACGACTGTGAGGCGTCTCGGCTCTGCGGAGCCCGACAGGACAAACGCATTTAAACCGCAACGGTAAAATCGATCCGGGGCCTCGGGAGGAAATACCTCAACGCACAGTTTTATCCTCCGTGATGATGCATTAGGTGATATGAAATTTTGGTGAAGATCTGTCACGAAGTTCTTCTTTAAAAGCCTATAAAATTAAATCCGGATCCAGAATCCGGATCCAGATCACCGCCAACATGTAATGGACTCTTCCACGGCCTATCCGTGGTGAAAAGTCCGACATAATCTGTGCTGTAGTTTTGACGTAATCTTGCCAACAGACAAACATAAATATACGCAGATGATTTCATTACGTCCGCCGAGGACGTAATTCTATTACACCTCACTCCAGGCCAACGGGTCTTGGGCCCCGTTTTAACAAAGATGTTCTGAGAGAAAATGCATTTTGGTTTTTAGAGAAGTTTTGCACAGAAATGCTTGGAAAACGGCGTCCATTGACACGGAAATGCCGAAAATCATGCAGTTTTCATGTTGGGCCACTGGTGGGTGCTGTTGTTCACTAAATCTCACCCCTTCTACATATATATTATTCCACTTATTTAATAGTCAATTAATCTAAACATGTTAGAATTATTATATTAGGACTAATTATCTGTTGAAAAGATATCAATTATTTATATGTATTATGTTAAAATAATGTAATGATATATATGATAAAGTATAATCATGATTATGGAAGGACATTCAAAATATGACAAAATAAATATTGATATATTAATTCTGTGAGAACGAACACAGTGTCGTGTAAACGGGGCCTTGGTTGTTTTTGGTTGAACGCTGGATATTCTGAGTGAGATAAATATCACCAGCTGTTGGGTACAATAACAAAAATGACTGTTCCTTTCCTAGTTTGATGCTTTTTAAAATCTTTGGGGGGAAAAAAAGAAAACTGTCATATATTATATTCATATATGATGTCACTTTTAGACTTGACCTAAAGCTTATTCTCTCATTGAAACTTGTATTTTCTACACTTAAACAATATTTTCAGATTTTAACATGTGTGTTTTGATAAAATAACCATTACTTTTAAATTTCCTCCTCTTTAAAAAAAAAATACAAAATGTCCCGATTCTTTTAAAAAAGAAAAATCACACAGGGAAAAGGCGCCAATCTGTTCCACTGGAGGGCACCAGAGAGCCAAGCGCAACACAGATGCCGATAACGTCCTAAAGTGCAATCACACTTGTAATAATAACACTACTCATGATTGTCTTTGGCCGCTTTGAGGAGACGAAACTTCTGTAACGTGACCGTGATTTTCCCAGACGTGTCTTCCTGCTTCGTTTGCGCCATCCGGCGGCGTGTTCCCGGGTTTCCTACCTCTGCTGGGACGAGAAGCAGAGCGCTTTGCCTGTAGCCTGCATGATCTTCCCGGCCCTGGTTTTGTCCTGCGAGCCCTGCGAGCGCAGGAAGCGACCCAGCTCGTTCTCCTCCTGGGAAAGGACTGCACGGCGGAGGAAATTTCAATTAGAAGACGAGGTGACTCGAAGAACGCCCAGACAGGGGCGCCTGGAAAAACTGCAGGTAAACTGAGAATAAGTGTTTGTGTTGGCTGCATCTTTTGTGTGTTATAGTTCTGGTTTCTCCCTCAGTTTTGGGATTTCCGAGTGTCATAGATGTTAAACTGATGTGGATTCTGTCCTCTAGTTGAGTGGAAACAAGTCCTTATGAACAAAGACAAGAATTAAACGGCTTTTGTCGATCCACATTAAAAAGTGTATCTTGTCTAAATCTATCTGAGCTGCTTTAATGGCCGTTCACCTGCTGGATATTTAGACGTAACATTAACTAAACCAATCGGCTCCTTTTCCCCTTTAAGAGCCAGGCGCACTCACACTTCAGTCCATTGCTACGCACGTTTTTATTGATCAAGAATACTCTTGTGCATCGAATTATAACACCAAATATACGAAGAAAACACAACAAGAGTTGAACAATTATAGAAACCAATGATTTAATATTTGTGGCTAATTTAAGTAGAATCAAGCCAACGATCTGATAACAATGTCAATGTCATTCTAACATTTTGGATAAAAATAAATCATCAAATTATTATCTGGTTATTAAATTCCTGAAGTAGCATTAATGTGATCACTAGTCAGTAGCGTAATAAAACACTGCACAAGTGCATTTTTTTGAAATCTGTAAATTCTTTGCACAGTTTGAAACAGTATTGTGGTTAATTATCAGAGGTATTTATTGAGGATATTTACTATGCAACACTATTATCATTCTAAATATTTTTTTTTCTATTTTACTAGATCCTTGGCAAGTTATTGGACATTATCACATTACTGGTGTTCTTTAATCTGCATTAATCTGCATTGATATGCATGAATGCATTCGCTGTGAATAAGAGAATAATTTCTACCTCATAAAAAAAGCATTGAAAAATGGCCCTGCTTATTAACTTTATAGTCGTTATAGTGAGATTTAAAGCGCTCCAGGTTTTGATAGATTACAACCTGGATTAGGATTAGCCGGATTATAGTTTACAGACGGATGCTGAATATGAGGATGTTTGTCGGAACCTCTGGAGGTGAAGAAGGTATGGATGAAATAAGATAGAAAATCCTTTCTACATACAGCAGATCCTCCTCTGGTACTGCTCGATGACCTTCAGCAGCTCCATGCAAGTTCTCTGGATGGAGTGGAAAACCTGCAGAAGGTAAACAAAATAAAGATTATTAAAAAAAAATAGATAACGGGCAAGGAGAGAAAGGAAATAGGTGGGTACGTAGATATCTAATTGATTCAGTTCAAAATTCAAATTGTAAGCCATTGTTACATTAAGACTATATAGAATACAAATACTTTTCAGAATACACGGACGGCAGTATAGCAAAAATAATGACGATGAAAAATTATTATGAACTCCACTGAAATGAAATAAACTACCATGATTTAAAAATGACCCCAGCATTTTCAATTATATACATATTAAAAAATACACAGAAAAAAACACCCACATATGGAATGCATGAATACAAACTAAATACAGAAAAATAAACCAACATATATACAAATTAAATGTACATGTATTATACAATGTGTTACCCGTATCTATTTAAAATGTATTTACCAATATACATCAACATGTGATCAATACTCTAAATTAACACCGACATGACCTCAGCAAGTACCGACATATAATAATATATATCTGTGTGTGTAACATCTGTATTTAATGTGTATACTATATAATTTCCTGATATTTACAAATGAAATACAGTAACTTAACGCCAAAATATGTTACTAATGAATCCAGAATAAATAACAGCAAACTAATATATTACCAATATATATACAGATTAAATACACCAGAAGTGACACAAATAAATATTTACAATATTTTCAAAAGTTGCAATACGAGAACTAAAAATAAAAGTCATTACTAATATTTAAAAGAACAAGTGCAGAGGAAGTACTGATGTAATGATATACAGTGTTGAAGGTGTGTGTTGAGTAAGGCTAAAGTACGTCGCTAAAGTACCTTTAAATATAAGTAGCGACACAGTAAAGCTCAATTCTTTCTAAAAAGAAAAAAATGCTTAAAAACATTGTTTATGGAGCACGAGGCCCAAAGTGGCGCTTGATGTTCCCGAGCGATCGGTTTCTCCTTGACGACGGTGGGCGCAGCGAGGCCACGCGACGGCGGCGTACGCGAAGCCTCCTCACCTCCAGCTTAGCGTCCAGGTCTGCGTCCGACGCCACGACGTGCTCGTCCTCCTTCTTCCCGGTGACCTTGATCAGCGTCTGCTTGGTCTTCCAGTACTTCTGCTGGAACTTGTTCACCACCGACGAGTCCTGGCTCTGGATGAAGCGGTCCAAGTAGTCCCTGGAGTAGCCGCTGCGAGCGCGGCGATCATCGCATTAGAGCCGTCACACCGAGAGAAAAAAACGCGAAATCATGTGTACAGACGAAGGAATACTCACAAATTTCCGCCCTCCATTTTCCACGATCACCTGTAGGAGAAACAAAACCCTTCAGGTCCTGGATGACCGGCACATTTGGAGGTTTTTAATTGAAGCTGAGAAGATTCTCTGTTTTCAAACGTGCATTAATAATGAGATCTGTTAAATCTGAGGTGTCGTGGTTTGTACTTTCCTAAAGGTTTTCCAGCAGTAATAATCGTCCTCATACCTGGAATGACGCCCCAGAAGTGAAGACAGTCTGTCCTCTCTCTCCCTGCCTTGTTTCAGTTTATAAAAAGTGTGTTGCTCCAACCAGCCAATCAGAAATCAAACCCTATATAGTGTCATCGGGGGTTTAGCCAATCCCAATCGAGGTAGGCCCTCCCTTTGACTCCTCCCACAATTAGGCAGCTCTGCGAGAGGAAGTACATACTCCTGATCCGAAGATGGGCATGTGTGGGCGGAGCCAGTCCAGCTCACACAGACACAGCAGATTCTGAATGAAGCTCATATGATCCAATATTCAAATAGATGGAAATCAAAGAAAAGCTGGATTTGGGGGAACAATACAACAATGGTGGACGACATGCTCCAGATCGAGCTGCGGACGCCACTGAGATGTTGGATTTGTTTGAATTTGAGGATGAACAACAAAACGCGTCTCTCTTCTTCTTCTTGGGTGTGTTTCTGTGGCAGAGTTTCAGCCCCACCTATAGGCCTGGCATTTGTGCTACATGGTTATGAGTCGTTTTCATGGTGTCCTGTGGACAGACACCGGTAGTTCCTGCAGCGATGTCGCGTGGACGGGAAATTTTGATGGATGACAGGGAGAATAAAGACGGTTCTGGCTCTGTGTGGATCGGGCCTAGATTGTCCATGAATTTTAGGATGAAATGTCGCCTGTTGATTGTCTTTCTGAAGCTGAAAATTGTGACATATGTTTGGTTCTGGTAATTTTACAACTTGCATTGTTTTTAGGTTGTGTAGTGGGAAGCACTCTTGCCTCACTCTGATTTGTTCCCCAGTTCGAGTTCAGTCTCCACAGTCCAGAAACAATCATTTCTGATTAATTGGTGTGTGTGAGTGTGTGATGAAACATGTATTTTAATAGCAACTGATGTTTTAAACACTATATATATATATATAGATTCAGAATATACACTTTTTTCGTGGTTGGATGTGTGAAAGAATCACCTCAACTGAGCCATTTTAAGCTTTTTCAAACTGCCAACAGGCAGTAGTTTGGACACCCCGGCACTATAGGAGGCACAACTTTCCAAAATAATTTATCATTCAAATGAATATGAGTATAACTTTTATTTCAGGTTGCAGTTTTCTTTTTTTTAACCCTTTCCAATGTCTTGATTGATATTTCCAACGGCTCATATTTGTGTACATTTTCCTTTGTAAAGCATTTTAAGCTGCAACTTAGCTCTATAATTAAATAGATATTCTTTATTCTTATTACTCTAAACTAACTTTATAATCGCAGCATTTATTTGCAGTCAAATATCCATCCCCAGTGTGAAAGCCTCGAGCGTGAGCCTTAAGTTAAAGCATAATAAGGCGTGACAGGAAACCTTTAGTGTATTTGTACCGCAACCATCCCTCCCAGGTTAGTTCACTCATTAACCAAAAGCACGTTTCTTTATTCTGGAAACAAAAACCGTTTTTCCTCCCGTGTGCATCCACACCTCGATCTTATTAATAAATAACCACCTCATCATTTGCATATCGAGAGATTCATGTTAATTAACTAATTATCACCGCATCTTCACTACAACACATAAAGACACTCATAACATCTCCATCTATTCAGTCTTTCCTCACTATTTATAGTAAAATCTTAATTCTAAATGGTTTTAACGAGGTCTGCGCGTCACCAACACACCGAGCGGAAACATTTCTGCGCGTCGTTCCGTTAGAATAACCAACAAAATGCGCACGCGAGAAGAAAACAACAATATGAGCAGCACGTACCTCTGCTTGTCGATAACATGAAGAAAAATAGTGATTTAATCCGCTCCTGCTGTCACAGCAGCTGCGTTCGGGCCCTGTCCTTCACTGTATGTATGAAAGGTGTGTGTACACACACACACACACACATACATCATACAGCTGCTGCTGATGCGCCTCAGCACGACGAGCCGCTGACGTCACCCTGCGTACGCGGATGGAGAGGCTCCGCGCGCGTGCGCACGTGAGGTAGCAAGTGCTCGCGCGTGTATGTGGTCCGTGTGCTTCTTCAAACAGGGAGGCAATGGAGCAGCTGCCAGGGGCGTAACACGACGATGTCGTGTTATTGTTGCGTTTTGTTTTTCATTTTTGCCTTAAAACAAAAAAATAGACACCAAAATTCAATACGTTACTCCTTGTAATCGTTTTAATTTTTCACTATTGTAAATGGATTTTTATTAGCTTCATTTAAAATTCTTAACTGTTTTAATTGCCCCTTTTGTCTTTTAAATGCACATTTATCTTCTTAATATTTTATTTATATGATTTTAATGTAATTTTATATATATTTTGTTTTTGCCTTTGTGAAGCACATAAACGGTGCCTCACTGCAGTGGATCCCAAACCTTTTTACTACTCTGCCCCCGGTTTGAGAAATACCAACATTTCCATATTCAGCAATAATCATTTAAAACTATATTGATCATAAGGGCTTATTGATTTTATAGTTGAAATAAGTGAGCTAAACACATTTGGTTGTTACTAATGTTTAGCAATATTTAATATGCACTTATCAATAAAAAAAAACATGTAATATGGTTTAAGTATAATAAAATCAATCAAAAAGACATTGTATTACGATATAGTGTCATTTCACATCAAAATAAACAGCAGAACCTCATCAACAGCCATTCTTACATGTTCCAAATACAATTTCAACACCAACCAAATGAACTGCCAAACACCAAAAACACACATTTCATCAACCTGCTTGCCACATTTCGGAAGTCAAGACACCAGCAATTAGTTCAATACATCATTTCTGAGCAGATGTCCAAAAACAAAGCTTAGATTTAATAAATAAAGGAATCCATTGTATACAAATGGCAGAGGTGAACATAGTAACGCATGAGTCAGTAGATCTGTAGAGATCAGACAAGAGCTAAAACACAGTAAATATTGGACTCGTATCCACAAATGAATGTTAATGTCTGTAGCTTGTTGAAATGTCCCCAGGTGGACCAAAAAAAACCAAAAAAATCAATTCAATCACTCAGATGATCAATGCAGGAGTAAGTACAGTGCACACAGCAAACAACAGATGCAGATTCATTATGAGTTCAGACACACGAGAACCAGCCACCGCAGCGGCCCCGGGTTCCCTGCCGAGGCAATTAATGAGAGGAACATTTCATTAAACGGGACTGTCGCAGGTACCACGCAACCGTGCGAAAGAGTTTAGATCTTCACACTGGCTTTGGCATCCGGCCTCTCACCTGCGGATTCAGTAATATGAGACTTGGACTCCTTCGGTTTTCTTAGATTTAAAAACAGTTCAGATGTTTCGAACCAACAAGAGAGAAAGTCCACTTGTCTTCCTGGGGGTCCACCAACAGATAAAGACATTGATATTGTTTGCTCAAGTTATATTATATTAATAAATGGTATATTTTATTCCAATGTATTGGGATCCGGACTCTATTATTTACATCTGTATGTACATATAATACATAACAGGAGACATGAAGTAAAGCGTATATATGCTCAGTTAGATTCCAAATAAAGTCAATGTTTTGCTGCCTTTATAAAGGTTCAGGTTACTATTTAGGCTGCCTTGGATTATATTTCGGTTTCCTGTTGCGTTTATTCATTTATGACAATTTTGTTTTATCCACAAGTACTCATTGTCTTTGAAGATTACAAGCAAAACTTAAAAAATATGTAAAAGTTAACATCAAATATTGAGGTATTATTGCTGTTAGTATTAAATTCTAGTTTCTGTTCCACAAATACAGTGGAAAACTAAACAGACAAGCATAAATACTAAGGTATTGCATGGAATGTGATTAGAGAACAATCAGTGAAAAGTTGGCTGGTTGACTTGGATGTTCCTTCTTATTTTTCACTCATAAAATGCAGGAATATGGTGTTTTTCTAATGTGGTTGTGTTACGCGTATTTCATTTACGGGAGGAAATGTGACCAATATACAGAAATATTTTCTCAAGCAGCAGCGATATTGAAAGAATGTCACGTTTTCGATCCGCCCCGGAGTGAATCGCAACCCGGCAACAGCAGCAACAGCGGCAACGTGTCCTCCGCTGTCAATGCTGCAGGTTTAATTTCCGAATGAGAATCGATAAAGAACCGAATCGGTCAGCAGAATCAAAAATGGAATCGGAATCAGAAAAATCTTATCAATTAGTGGTAAGTTAACTAGTTTGTTAAATAAACAACGACTTAATAGGTTTCTCGTGATGTGCCTCGTTGTGTCGCTTGACTGAGATGTTCGTTCGTTTTCCATCTCGTTCTATATCGGTGATGCGAATTGTTTGACTCCGTAAAAAAAAAAAAAATCCATAACGGTTATTAGTTAGACGCTTTCCTGAATTGAGAGCAGATTTTGAAAAGTGTTGATTTCTTTCATTCCAAAGGTTTTATTTTGGTTGGTTGGTGATGCAAAATAATCAGAAACAAATTGCAGGGGTCCAAGGACAAAAAGGTGAGAAACCACTGCCTTGTAAAAAACAACTGCACAGTGAATGTGTACTCTTTGTCAGATGTGATTCTAACACAGTGTACAGTTCCAAAATGTCCTATACCAGAACTGAACTGTTTTGCATGGACACTTGTCCAGTCCCGTTGCCTGGACAGTCTTTAATCTGCTGATGTAAAACCCGTCCTGCTGTCGAGTTCTGCCTGCGTCCAAAGGATGGCAGTGTAACACAAAGCAACGACAGGGCACCTTTAATAGTCCTCCCTCCTGTTTGGGGCCCCGAGCTTTCATCTGTTGGCTTCAATTTATTTCATCACAGTATACTGCAGCTGATCTAATAGCATGTACATTTTGTTGTCACCTAAAGGGAATTTCTTGTCATGCTCCAAATTGATGTACCTGTTTGTAGCCTTGGACAGTATTTGTGCTGCACAGTCACCGGCGGTGTGTGAGCAGCATGCAGCTCAGACGGTTTTACTGATCAGCCACCGTGAGGTACATTTAAACACTGTGGTTATGGATTTATATTGGGAAAAGTGTGGCTTTATGTAGAGATTTGCAGCTGTAATTTGATTACTGCCAAGGAAATGTTAAGCCCTTTGATCCTTGCTCAGCCTGAGGTCACCTCATGCACAATGTGGCTTGTTTTTTTTGTTTTTTTTACCTCCATCGCAGTATAAAGAAACCTGCATGTTGTATTTGTTGGGATATTTTACATGTCTGGCTGCAGAATACCTTCATGTGTGCATTCTTTGCAGCCCTGACCTGTGACATCCTCTCAAGGCTTCTTGATATGAGCGGATAGATCGAGGGCCTCTTAAGTAGTAGGATGTAATCTCTATAAAGACTGGTGTCCTTCACCCTATCTGATCCCCCTCCTGCACTCCCAACCTTATCTTCCGAGGTCCGAGATGGTATTAAAGCAATTTGAGTTCCCTTAAATAAGACGGGGAAAACAATCAGGGGCCTTAAATTAAGTGATGCCGTTGGGTTTAATTCAATCAGGACTGAGTCAGAGAAATTCCTTCACGATATTGATCAGGGGACATGCGTCACTATTGATTTCCTCTGACATTTCCTTGCTCCTTTTCCTATGCGGTGCGATTTTCAAAGTATTAACACTGAGTTTCTTTCATAGAGCAGATCAGGCCGCGGCGCGTCGATCCAACGCGTCGAGCCCCATTGTCTGGGACCCGGTCCGAGCCCTCATTACGAAGGTCTGCCGCCCCCGGAGAGAGCCCGACCTGACCCCCAAAAATTGCGCAATTGACTTTCTCCATCCGCAGTAATGTGTGGTGATGGGGAACCATGACATTTACATTTGCGCCACTCTGGTATGATCCCTTGCTCGGCACGAGTTTTCGACACAGGCTATAGCTCAAAACGGGTCACAGGATCAAAAGTGTCTCTTTGCCTGAAGGAGGCACTCGGTCGATCCTTTCCATTTCTGCACCAAATGGTGTTTTCTCCCCGCCTCGCTCTCTTCTCCTATCTCCCCCCCCCCCCCCCCCCCCCCCTCCCCCTCCTTCTTCCTCCTCTCTCACCAGTAACTTGCTGGAACACATTTAGATCCTGAGTAGAACTCCTCAGTGCCCACTCATCACTCTGCGTGGTGTTTGAAGATTACTACGCTCAGAGACATCCTCACTGGGCATCCAGGCAGCTTAGAGGCCAAAATCCATAATCCCTTACCCTTCATGGGAATTCTCCATGCACTTCAACATGCTGAAATACAGCCCCGCTGCAGCAGCCACTCATGGCCGAGGAACTACTGCAGCCGGAGGCCGAGATAGATGGATGACATGTCTCAATGAATGTGGGAGAAGTGGAGGAAGTTAGACTTAAAAAATAAGTTATATACCGCGGATAGTTTCTCCTCGGGAACGTAATTGGCGAGCAGAGAGTGAAGGGATGTGTCTCGCAAAGTGTTTTATTCCTAATGTATGCATGCACTTCCACTCCAGACGGTCCAGAAGCATTGGTAACTGCTTTATGTATAGCATAACAGCCCAGAAGACATTATTTACTGAAAAATACGGGTGCACTGGTGGGACTCAGCAGCTGCACGGCTTTTCTACCAGTCGTCTCAATAAAGCGTTTCCTCTACGGCTCGGGTGCCTTATTAAAAAGCGTGAATAAGTGTAGTTCCTTGATTTAGTAATCTGCATGAGCAAGTAATACGTGAAGTTCAGTTGTTGCAGCTGGAGGACCGCTGGGGTTTAAGTTTTTCCTCCTGCAGGCTGCACTCTGGATGCTTTGTTAGTCGGCTGTGCTAAACCCATTTATTAGCTTGGGGAGTTTGTCTTGTAGCACGCAAGAATAACAAAAGTAATCTCATAGTCACATTGGGTGTTTTCTCATTACGAAAGTGTTTCCCAGCTCTGGAGCGTGTCTCCCTTTTATTTATTTATTTTTCACTTGACACAAGCTACAAGGGACGCAAAGAGAAAAGGTCAGAGCAGGGTTTGGTTAAACATCAGGTAGTCGGGTCACATATGTGGAACCAGTGGATTTCACGCTGTACCATCTGGCCACGCAGTGAGGAAATCTCTTTAGGAAATGCTTGGAAATTTTTTGAAAGATGTTTGAAATCCATCTATCCATCCACGGCAGTGGTTGCCAACTAGTGGTCCGTGGGCCAAATCCAGCCCTCCAGCAATAATATCAGGTCCACCAGATGATTGTGAAAATCTGAGGCACCTGTTTCACGGAGGCAGTCACAGCATCGATTGCCGTTCGTCGACTGCAGCATTTTGATCCGTTTCACACCGTTCTGGAAGTTGAGGTCACGTTCCACCTATTGATGTTGGGAGTATGAACGAATCGCTCAAAACCTGGAGAGCTAATTTTGTGTTTTAAGCAGGAGGTGTCAGAAACGTTACCACACGGAAAACTGGCTTGTGGCAGCCAAAGGGTTAAAGACCACATTGGTGGTTTTTGACCCTTCGACGCCGGCCCTTCCTGACGTTGTGAAGCAGAATCCAGCAAGCGGTGGATTGTTCACTCACTAATAAGGAACGTGAGCTGGCTTCAGACCGGGACAGGTTAGTTTTGACCCTACCGATGATTTGTTGTTGCAATACTAATCCTCAACTGTTAGCGTAGCCACCGGCGTCAGAAACTCACAAACTCCACACAGAAAGGGCTGGCAGGCACGAGAACAAACACCTTCTTGCTGGGAGGCAAGAAGGCTAACCACTGCTCCACTGTCTGGCCCTGATTCTCCAAATACCTTCATCTGCTTTTCATTTCAATCTCACTAAGAGTCCCCTTTGTATCAAAAAACAAATAAAAGTCCAGTATTATTGTGTAAAACTGTGTGTATTTATGATTAAAAATTGTGTTTAAAAAAATATTGCTTCCCAAAATGTTTTTGTTTGCATTTACTTTTACCAATAACTTTAATCTGACAATTGTGTCTTAATATTGGTACTGTTCCTTTAAAGGTCCCAGATTATGCAAAATTCCCTTTGTAATCGTTTTATATCAGTAATATGTGTCTCCATAGCCCGTGTATGAGGCCTCAGAAGTGAAGAAAGTCTGTCATTTTCCTCACTTGCTTGCTCAAATTTGAGCCTATTTGTGCTCATACAGGCAAATGAGAGATTTTCCCTTCATGACCTCACACGGGGAAATAACCACTCCTTCTCGTAGTGGATACTCCCTTGGATCCTCTCACAGGTAGACAAGCTCTGCGCTCTAAAATTATGAGCGGGCGCCAATTTTTTTCTCCTCGCAAATGCTACCAGAAAACAGACATGGAGTAGGCGTGACCAGACACAGCTCGTTAGCATTTAAAGGTACAGACACAGAAACAGCCTGTTCTCAATGGAGCTCAGTGGAGGGACTTTTAGACTGGCTGGAATTCAGCACCCAGGCAGAATTTAGGGGAAAAACAGTTTGAACACAATGTTGTTGGAACTCTGATAACTATGTGAAATTGTTGAATAATTGTATACTATGGGACCTTTAAACTGAGCGACCACTCCCATGATGCACCACAGAAGATTTGAAATGGGCCCAAGGTCGGTTTGCCTTTAAAAAAAAAAAAGTGAACTGTGCAGATGATGAAATGTGTTTTTTTTCTTGTCAGTGAGGACACGGCCACCTCACCCAGACCTCAGCCCGGCACATGTTGCTTTTTCCTGGTGAAAATGTCAGTGCGAGTGCCCTTGGTCGGCAAGGAGCTGGATGGCTACCCAGCACTACCGGCCTAACCTGTATCAGAGCCGTGCAGCCCCCTTTCCAGCCCCCCCCCCCCCCCCCCCCCCCCCACTGTTTGGCATGCGTCGTGGCACCGAGCGCTGAGGGCAGAGCGAGTCACCGAGCTGGCACCGGCCTCAACCCGTTCAAGGTTACTCTTTGATTTAATGGTGATGCATTTTTTAAAACCGCATCACCCCCCCCCCCCCTCTCTCTCTCGCCACAGTGCCTAGTCCATCTCTGTCACAAACACTGGCTGTGCAGCTCACCTTTAGCAGTGGAAGCACCAGGAGAGGTTGTTTAAGATATAAATCAATGGCAAACGAAGAGCCACGGCCCCGGCACCGGCCGCCCCTGATTGTTTTACCTCCCGGCCGGTTTTAAAGGCCGGACGGTGAAGGAAAACTGTTCTATATATTTACTCTATGACACGGCAGAATAGTCCACTCATCATGTAGACAGCTTTTTGTATGGGCACTTAAAATTACCACCGGGTGCAGAGCCTTGAAGTTTTTTTTTTTTTTTTTTGCAACATGAAACGAGGTGAAATCTTCTGCCAGCCTCCAGATGTAAACGACTGAGAAACATTTCCAGTGTTTGATCAAAATAGAATCACCTGGCGCCATACTCCAGAGACGTTTTTGACAAGGTGAGTGTCTGCAATTGTCACCTCGCTGGTGTTGTTTCAATAAATCTCCAGCTGCAGAAGCGTGCGTCGGGAAAAATAGATTTTCAACCAGTTGCTGTTTCCCGGCGAAGTGCAGCCTCGTGTGAACGGGCCTAATTGTCGGGAGGAGGAGGGTTGGCGCACTTGCCACACACAGATATGTTCAAGACGATCAAACACACATTTAACTTTTCTTCGTTTTCTTAACTGAAATTAAATCTGAGCCATTCAGGCACGAGAACATCGGGCTTTGTGTGCCGTGGCAGCCTGTTATGGTTGGAGATGAGGATTTCTGATAGAAAAAAAAAAAGCGATAAATCAGAGGATAGAAACGGGCCCATATTCATGAGCCGTGTAATCCTCTTATATCTCATGTCATTTTGAAAAGCAAACACATCTTTGCTATCAATACTTGACTGTGTCTGGTTTGATAATACCCCCCACCCCCACACCCCCATCCAACCTACAAGTAAAGACGATGAGAAACCTTATGATGAGTGACTTTACCAGATCTAAGCTGAGGCGTGTGTGTGTGTGTGTGTGTGTGTGTGTGTGTGTGTGTGTGTGTGTGTGTGTGTGTGTGTGTGTGTGTGTGTTGGAGAGAAACCATCAAGCTCCATTCATGATTATGATCAGTTGTATCAAGCGAGGAACAAGCCTCCAGTATTTTCGTATCTGTCGCTTAAATTCAGTTTGTCTTGCGAGTTGTCCCTCATAAAATTTGCTTTCAACTCCAAATGCACGCCTCTACATTTGAAAAAAAAACAACAATAATTAAGACTTCTATTAATTTTCACTCGCGCCTAAATTCAGCTTGGAGGGATTTTTATTTTTGTGTGTGTGTGTGTGTGTGTGTGTGTGTGTGTGTGTGTGTGTGGAGTTTGCATGTTCTTCCTGTGCAGGAGGACGTTTTGAGGTTAATTTCCAACCAAGATAGAGTGTCTGTTTGCGTGACAACGGAACTCGGAGACACTGAAAGCGGCTTCCAAGGTGGAAGTTTTCAAAAACACTCCAACGCCGTCGCCATGGAGATGAGGGAAAACCTAATTTTCTGAAAACACTCAGTGTAGATGGTGGAAACACTGCTAGTGGACATGTGCACCACAGCCGTAGATAAAAGTTCTTCTGCACATGCTCAGCAGACGGACATTAAGAACAATATTTCCTCCTGTGTCATGACTCCATATTCTCCTGGGACTTGGTTATTTTGACAGTCACTGTAATAACAATCCAACTTGGTCGTCTGTCCACTAGAATGTCTTTCCATTGTTATTGTTTATGGTGTATTATTTTTTTCCATGTATGATTTCAATGCAAAAACAAACAACAGCACCCCCTAGTGACCTGGAATGCTAACTACATCATTTTCAGCATTTCTGCTGTTTCCATGTAAACAGGCAACGTTTTTAAAATGTTAAGTATAAAAACAAGTTTTCTGAACTGAAAATGCAAAAACTATGTATATTACCTTTGAAAGCCATGCAGACACGGCCTAAACTTGCCTGTGGGTGTGAATGTCATTGTGTTTGGTCGTCATCATAAACAACGTTTAACCCCGTGAAGCCTGAATCATAAAAATTCATTCATTCAATCATTAATTGCAAGAAAATGCTTTATTTAACCTTTATCCCAAATGCATTTTATTCCCGACAACATTTTAATTACTTTGAATCTAATGAAATTAACTCGTCATGCAACAATGCCAAACTGTTAGAGCCATGGTGGCGGAAGAGGAGCTCTGAGCCAGGTGTATATGTGGGTCGGTGTAAAAGAAGATTTTTTATTTTTTTTTGGAACTGGACTGGAAAAAAAAAATGTTAGGTACCCTCTGGAGAGCGAAATGGTGAGAAAGATCACCCAGAAGATGATGGAATTTATCGCTTTGGACAACCAGCCCCTCTCCTTGGTGGAGTGCTGGGTTTTCCAGTCTTTTAAAGCTTTTGGTTTTGTGGTATTGTCCTGCCATCGCAACATCACATTTCAGATACCGCTCTACCGGAGCTGTACATTAAATTTTAGTGCACTTTTATCAAGGACCTTGCTTCTCCAGCCAACCTGTTATATAGTGGAACGTTCTGATCGATTTCACGAAATACTGTTTCTTGGAGTTTATTATCGTTTTCTTTTAGTCAGACTTCTGTCATAGATTCAATCATCTTCTGGGAATTGTGATTTTACTTTTTTGTAGTTGTGACTGAGTCAAGTTAAAATAAATTCTCACATCATCCTGAGAAGAATTTTGATTCTATAAGTGAGTTTTACAATAATTGCAGCTCAGCAAAGCTTCTTGCAATGAACCTTTTTCTTTTAGACGACTAAGTTGCTACGATAACATATTATAACTATTTTTCCAATATAGCAATAGCAATGTAAGTGACGGATCGGGAAAGCGTCTGCAATGGCCGATACTCAAATCTGAAGAATCGGATCGGTATCGCGGGCCACGGAGTGTGTTTGGGTAGTCCCTAGAAAACCTAAAGTCTGCTAAAAGAAGACGTGGGGAGCCGGCTGTTGAAAAGCCTCAATAAACACACTACGTCTTGTGTGTTAAGCAATTAGCGTAAACTCCTCCCAGGATTTTGGGGCAAAGCACATTCTACATTCATGAACGATGGATGAATGGACAAAAAAAAACAAACATGTCTGCCTGTGATGCAGTTCCAGTTGTTTTTTTTTTTTTTAAATCCTCACATCAGCGTCTAGAAGTAATCTGTAACCTTTGATCTGAGCTAATTCTCTGCTCACCTCCTCCTCGCACCCCGACACTCTTTCAGTGCGGAAATCCACACAGTCCAAGAAGGGTAAAAAAAAAAAGTAGAAGAAGAAGAAGCCTGACAACATGTGAGAACGTCTCTCGTCTCCTAATAACCCACTGAAGGGTGGAGACTTGGAGACGTTGGGTGTTGAAAGCCGGCGCCCGGCTGACAGACGTCTGAAAGCCGCCTCGGTTCTTTCATTCGGCTGATGAGCCGAGCATTAGATCGTAGGATGTGCAAACAGCCAAAAATGGGAGAATTAAGACGGCGGCTCCTGTCAGCCATTATCCGGCGTGGCGAGAATTGACAGCGCCGCCATGCTAACATCCATTAGAGCAATTAGCGGCGGCGCACAGGTGTCCCGCGTTCCGGCGCGCGAGACCTTCTATTAAAAGCTTCCAGATTCGACGGAAATTTCCACACCCCATCCGGAGACAGAGCCGCGCGCCAAACGTAATATAAGCAGTGGGACGGAATTAAACAGAGCGTAAACTTAATTTCATGTTGCCACAATTCATTCGATTCATATGGGCTTAATAGTATTGTTCATTTTCCTGCATATTTAGGGTTTGAAGTGTTCGTACCTGGTTGTGTCTGGGGGGCATTAAGTCTGACTAATGAAATGACTCTATCCTCTGCGGCGTTTTTAATCTATTCACTGCGAAAGTAATTGACAAGCCCACAGTATGTGCATTAGGATAGCTCCGGCACCAAAGGACAGCTGTCACTAAAGCAATTAAAATGACAAAGGTTAATTAATTCTCTCTAGTTTTTTACCTGATATGAGACATTCACAATGAGTGAGTTTTCATTTTCAGAGGAGTAATAGTGTTTTGAGGACAGTAATTTATTTGGTATTTATGGAAAAATAAATAAATAAAGGGAGGTTAAAAAAAAAAAAAAAAACAGCAGCCATTGTCTGATAGAGCCTTTAATATGTCAATACCTCACACAAAACTGTGCCCCCAGGACAGCTTCAGCCCCAGATTTGAAATGAATTCTGCAACAGGACATGATCTGAAATGACAATTGGTTGTTTTTTTTTTTTTTCTTCCCCACGTTTCTTTCCTTTAAAGCAAGATACCCATTGTTCTCTGTGAAGCGGCACAGCAAACTGAGTGTGATTTGCTTATAAATGAGGGAGGATGTTTTACACTTAAGCATGTCATTTGAGGGGAAACGCCACCATCGGAGTAACACAGCTTTACGGCGGTTTTGGAGGGGGCGGGGGGCGGGGGAGCGTAAGAAGAAGAAAAAAAATAAATAAAAGAGGAACCAAGATGCAAATAATTACTATGCCAACCACCTCTGACACCACGAGAGCAGAACCCGAGAACTTTCTAATCCAGCGAAATGTCAGCGCTACGTTCGCAGCCCTCCCTCACTGTGAATCTCCACAGGCTGCCAAAAGGCCAGTGGTTAGTCATCTGTTTACTCCTGCAGCTGCTGGGTGTCATTGGGACTCTGAAGGAGAAATCCCATGATTCTCTCTGCCATTTCTGACAGCTCCCGCCCAGACCACATTAATCAGGGATTGTGGGCGAGCTCGGGGATAGACGGCGGGCGTGGATGGCTCCGGCCCAGGACGCCTGAACCCAGGGACCAGATCTGTGCCCAAAGATAACTTAGATGTCTGAACGGAGCGGCGTTGCGGCAACGCCACGATGGAAACGGCGAGTTTTGGTAATGGGGCTTTGGAATTAAGACACTTAAATAAAATCAGGGGGTTTCAAACACGTGATCCGTGGGCTTCAGGAGACGATAACTGACCGTTTGGAGACACAAACGGAAGCGTGAAGCGCAGCAGCCCAGAGGTCAGTGACGCGGTCGTCAAAGTGACCTTATTGCCAGGGAAAACAGGATTAGATAATTAGTTTGGGAAAGCATGCGAGAAGCCGCAGCGATCTTGTGTTTCAAGACTTCTGAAGAGAAACTTTGACCTTGAATGTGAAGGATCACATTTTGAGTATTCAACATAAAAAAAAACAATAACAAATGCTTCAGTTAGGATGATCTGCTCTGTCGACCTCTAGATAGAAACTCACTTTTTCCTTAAAATTGTTTAATTTCTTGATGGTAGATTGAGTAAAAAGTGCATTGAATTTGAACTTTGTCAGGATGTAATTGCATTTTATTTTGAAAATGGAAGGGAAATCCTGGAATTGTTGGCATAATTTTACTCGTCTGACCCAGTTCGGATTAAATTGAACTGTATGAACTAATTCAGCTGAGCAAATACGTCATAAATAAAAAAGAGAATTCCTCTTGAAACTGATATCATCCAGTGTTTGACACCGCTCTGAATACGTTGAGATTCATCTGATTTTTAAAACTTTTTAAATTTCTATTTCAACATGTCATTGAGTTGAACTGAGACTCGATCGTTGATCTGAACGTTGACAGCAGATTAGACTGAACAACGAAGGCTGAAAAGAATTAGCTAAAATCAAAGGTTTTTTATGTCTTTCTTTTATCATTATACCTTTTTTATCTTTACATTACTGTTTTAAAGCAGTTATATTCTTAAAATCACCCATGAATATGATCCCATAAAAAATACAATCAAAGTGGACTTATTATTGAGGCAGTGAAACTGAAAGTTTTATTTGATATACTCAATTTTCTCTAAGTTTTTATTCGAACTCATGCCTTTGGTCGATATTCCCAATATCTTTTAATATCTAGTGCAAGAAAATCTTTTCAATAAATAAACGAACTCAACTTTATACATCTGCTTGTTGATGCTTCACATGAGCCGAACTACAAAACGAACTAGATCATCTCCTACAAGAGTCTATGACAAAAGTATTATTTAATTTCTTCTTTGAAAAAGACACGTTGAAGTTTAGCTTTAGCCGTAAGTTAGAAAAGTTATCGTCTAACTTTGTTGTTGTTGTTTTTTTTAACATTATTTTCAACCTTTCAAGCACAATTTAAATATATTAATTTAGATTTTGGATTTTTTTTAAATTTATTATAATAAAATTGTTAAAACCTCTGAACTGTATTCTGGTTGCCCCCCCCCTCCCCTTTTTTTTTTTTTTATAAAAGTTATTTATTGAAAGTGCATCATCCTAATTTTTTATATTTATTGCTGGCATTTTATTGTATTTATCTTTTGTGATTATTCATACAATTTAATGTATGTATTTTTTTTTATTGTCATTGATAGATATTATCCATTGTACTCTTTACTTTTCATTGTTGTTATTGAGAAGATTACTTTTTTAAAATACAACCATGATTTTTGATATTTTGACTTTACTCCAGTCAACTGCGTGTTCATATTTGGAAATTTGACCAAACTTAACAAAAAACTGACATTGTTGGACCAAGAAGTAATTTTTGGGGGTTATATATTCAAAGCGATGAGCCGAGAAGCTTCTGAATGGGACCGCAACGCTTTCCAACTCTAACTTCACCCCCGTTTGATCCCTTCTCACTGCTGAATGCACCGATTAGTGAACTAAAAACCTGCTTGATGTTTGCAGCTGTTATTATTTCTGGTCCTGAGCAGCACACGGCTCGTGTTTTCTTTTTTCTCCCCTCCACATTTTCCCCTCAGACGACATCCGTCAGGGAAACAGATCCGTCCCTCGGCCGCTCTCGCTCCCCAACACTTTTGTGCCAGGACTGTTTACACTTGTAAGATTATGTGCATAATGAGGCTGCATTGTCTCGGCAAAAGTGCCGCTTTAATTCTTTGAAGCTGAACAAACTGTCCCTGGCACATTTGGGTAAGGGTGGAGAGATATCAAAGTCACTTTATTGAGATGAAAGAACTGGCCCAAACAGCGATCGCAGACATTAGTCATTGCTTCTTCTCGCTGACAGAAACATGCTCTCAATTTACGAGTCAGGTGCTTCCAGTGATTTCTGCCAGCCTTGTTCCTGCACATCATAAATTCCTCTTTATGCTCGCTCATCCCACAGGGCGGACGCCCCTATTCTCCGGCCTGCCTTGTCAGAAACCTCACCCCATGTTGGCATATTGGATGTGGTCCAGGCTGCCATTAGCAGTTACTGTGTTGCACATACCCTGGCATGCACTGTGAAGAGAGCACTGAATTTAAATAGACAGCAGTGATTGCGCCCCTAGGTGCACATTTTCTCCTTTTTTCTTTCTTTCTTTTTTTTTTTTTTACAGGTTTTTCTATCGGGTCTTTAATTCATTCCTTCTATGGTGTTGACTCTGCAGAGCTCCCACTTACACTCAGTTCATTTTCTCTAAATGTTTCACGTGGAGCCACTGGCTTCCAATCTATGTAATGAAGGTTTAATAGCCAATTGGAGCATCCAATATCATTAGCAGCAAGAGTTGATCCCATCCAAAATTTCCACTTTTTTTTTTTTTTTCTTTCGATAACCAGGAGGTGCAAACGTTTGATAGGTGCGATACGTGATTAGCGCCTGCTGGTTAATGTATGTCACGTCTCTTCAGGAGCAGGATAGCACATTTTTACCACCTCTCAGATTTACACCAACACCAGGGAATCATCCCTCCTTCACCTGTTATAATTATCTATTTTTGAAAATGGCTTTGACCTTGTTTTTTCCCCCCCAGCACATTTTGCTAAAAACCAAAGTTATTTTTAGTGTCTTCTTTTGAATTTCTCCACTACTTGTCTTATAAATTATGACACTGAACTTGTAAAGATTAAAAAGCAAACATTTTAGATG
Organism: Lipophrys pholis; assembly: GCF_963383615.2. NCBI lineage: Eukaryota > Metazoa > Chordata > Actinopteri > Blenniiformes > Blenniidae > Lipophrys > Lipophrys pholis. The sequence continues at coordinate 27,501,468 of NC_137639.1, read as the reverse complement.
ATTAAAATGGAAACGCGGCAGCGAGAAAAAAAAAAGAAAGATCAGTGCATAAAATGATTGTATCTGTGTCATTTTGTATTTTTCGTATTTATTTATTTATTTCATTTAGACATTTATAAGCCCGTGTTTGATCTGATTAGAGCCCTCCACTGGTGCCATTTACCGAGCGTCATCCACGGCCTTAAAACTGCAAACACACACAACACAAAATTAAAATAGAAGCACCTTTCCTTCTCTCTCTTTTTTTCTCTTTTCGTCTCTCGTGACTTGATGAAGATGATTTCTGACAGCTGCGATGCCATGGAAATATAGATGGACGCCACTCGGCTGTTCACCACACGGGGGTTCATGCATGGACGTGGGACGAGACTCCAACGACGACACCAGAGAAGGTATACTCTCTCCGACAATCACACTGCGGGAAAACAACACCACTCAAAATATGCTGGCTTTTTTCCCCATTATGCCCGCTAATGCATACTGACAGATTCTTCCTATTTGCATTGACGTCTACGTGTTTGCAATGATTACCGGAGACTGATTGGAGAAGACAGGAAGCATGATTGAGACGGAAATACACTATCAACATAAACAACTAAATTAGCGGGAGGAAAAATGTTAATAAAATTGTTTTCGGGTCTTTGTGAGGGATCCACAATATTTACATAAATACAATCAGCATATTTTTTTTTTACGGTCGGCTTGGGAATTTCCGTTTGATGTAAGCAGCTATGCATGTGATATGAGTATTTGCAAGCCTATAAATGCTTCCCTAAATGCTCCCATCATGACCTCAGGTTCGCTCTGTTCATTGGAGCAATATCAGTCTTTTCAGAAGGATATGTTAGTCGGAGCAATGCCTGTTGACATCTTCAGTCGGAAATGTCTTGATTGCATTTTGGTTGGAATAATCAGACATTGCCCGGGACCCGACAGCCCGCGTCTCTGCGTCCGTCCGCGATCACCCGGTGGGCAGGTAGGGGGTGTCGCTGTGGTAGTTGTAGTCCGGACACACCTTCTGCACCAGCTTGTAGTCGGTGCTGTAGAAGGTGATGAAGATGCAGATGACTTTGAAGGGTTTGGAGCACAGCCAGGACACGTGGCTCTGCGTCTGCTCCTGCGGGCAGCTCTGCGACGGGTCGTGAGCGCACAGTGAGTTCCTGGTGCCCTTCTCCACCTTCTCGTACTCCACCCTGCAGTTGAAGAGTTTGGTGTCTTTGGTCTCCAGGGCCGTCTGCTGCTGCTGCTGCTGCTGCTGCTGCTGCTGGTGATGGTGATGGAACTGCTGGTGGACCTGGAACTCCACGGCTTTGGTCGGAGGAACCAGCCCCACCGACACGTTGCCCTGGCCGGTGGAGTTGTGCCGGAAGTAGACGCTGAAGGTGCCGTTACCGTGATCCACGATTTTACCGGTGATGAGGAGGTTCAGCTTCACCGTCTTGATGTTGGAGTGGAAGTCGCCCCAGCCGAACATCTTCTTAAACTTCCCGGTTTTGACGATGGGCCGTCTTTTCGTCCTGGATCGAGGGTCGTGGCCGGCCGAGCTGTTGTACAGCCAGTTCCACTGCTCCTGCTTGGAGTAAGCGTCTGGCTCGCCGTAGTTCAGATCCAGAGACGTGAAGTTCTCCTTGCCGTAGAGGGTCTGGGACAGCAGGCGGCTGATGGAGAAGGCCTTGCTGCTGTCGCTCCAGTAGGTCTTCACTTTGGATTTGGAGCTCTCCCTCAAGTCGGAACCGGGTGATTCTGCACCGGACGCCTGTAAGAACAAGAAAACAACACGGTCAAGGTCGAGGTCCACTTTATTACCTCAGAGGGGCAATTTGTGGTACAGCCAGCAGTAAGACAAGGAGAAGTTGGAGCGGAGTTCATTCAATGCAGGCACTGACGAGCCCATTTACGGTTCTTTAGCAGAGCAATGGCAGTTCAAATACGAGTTTCTGTGTCTGTTGGACCTGGATGTTTGTAAACCGAAGCAACCTGGCGACTGTGAGTAAAAGTGAAAACAGGATGTTGTGCAATTTTGCACAAATTTTTTTTACTACAATCTCCAGGCTTTTGGGAATGATGAAAACATTAAAACATATGCCAAAAAAGTTTAAACTGAAACAGTGAATTTCACCTGTTTCTTATGGAAAAACAAGTATATGTTAAAAAGATGTTTATGTACTGCAAACCCTCGTGGAATTTTTTCCGTATGTAAAAGGGTATCCTGAAATTCATTTATGAATAAAACTAATTTTTATAATTGGTAAATGTATTATCAGTCCAATAATAACTTAGAATATGGCCCCGTTTACACAGCAATTATTCCATGTGTTTTGGAGGTTGGTATACATGACTACGGTGCTCGAAGCCATGGAAAGCTTTTTGCAAATGCTCGGGCGCATGCGCACCACGGCCATACTAAAGAGTTTTTCTGGACATGCCAGTAGCCGGACAATAACACCGGCGGCGTTTTCTGTGTGTTTGTCGTTGCCACATAAACGGACATCATTTTCAAAAAGTTGCCGTGTGAACGTGAAGCTTTTCTGAAACAAAACGGGGGGTTTAAACGGGGCCAGGGAATGTCATTTCTGATGCTATTATTGTCAATAGCTGGTGGAATCCAAAGATTATAATAATTACAAATACCTGGTTGGTCTTTATAGTTTGTAACTGATACACGAATGCTTTTCTACATGATTTTAACTGGTTACCATTAAACCTATAGTACAGTAGACTCGGTTTAAAAAATGTGTTTTAATTAAAAGTTGTAAAAATATAGATTATATATATTTACACACCGTACGTTCATCTGTAATAAACTCTCTGCATCTTCTGGAGTCCAGAAAATTCCTTCCACCTTCTAGTAAATCGTAAACGTTTCAAGAAGACATCATCTCAACAGATTTCTTCAGAGTAGCGGACACAACGCAGTACTGAGGGCTGAGCTGAGATATCGGCGATGCTGCCATGAAAGATTACGACTTTCTTGGGGAAAATGGAAACTACATCAGCTTGAAAGCCGCGCTGTCAGGGTGAGTTTGTAAAAACATCCATAATGCAACAGCTATTTTGGGACATTTTACTGTATTTTGCACCAGAATGTTTCATTAAAATTGGCTTTATGTAGAGGTTGCAGTGATTTTTGATAGTAATTGTTTAGTTTTTGTGCAAATATTTTCATTATGAAAAAGAAGTTTAAGTTTAAAGTTTATTATGACAGTCCAGCCCAGTCAAGATGAAATGTTTGTGGCCTCTGACAGAAAACATGTTTTACACCCCTGCATAAAGTTTAATTCATATATTTTAACCCTCCTCATTAAAAAAAAAAAAAAGTACATGTAAGAAAATGTGTGTATATAATAACTAAGTTGTTTCATTCATTTTGTTTATTCTTACATTCACTGTGAAAGAAACCAAATTATTCTGGGAAACGGCTTCCGGGTAGCGAGAAACCAACCAACTTGCGAGCTCCCACATGCAAGATGATCCGGATAAAGACATTTATTTAACCACGAGGCCACCACCGCTCCCAAACAGCGCTAAAGGTCAATGGAAAGACAACAGAGGCGCTCTTCAAAACCTGCCAGAACAAATCCAGGTGTGTGTCCATGTCCAGCTCTCACGCTGTAAACGAGTCTTACAGTGTGTGAAACGTCCTAATCAAGATTAAGGGTACTCCTGCCAAGCGGCGAGATGAATGGAGCGCAGACGTGATGCAACAGCAGACTATTACCTGCTGAATGTGCCCTGAATGGATGATTGATGAATCATTCTGCGCCTCTTCTTCAACAATCACACAGATGAGAGAGCGAAGATTTCCCGCGCCCCTCCCACGGAGCGCCGTGACAGTGACGTCCGGGCGCCGGCCGGGCGGACGTGACAGCAGATCCATCTGGTCGAGGCGTTTACATCTCGCACCTTCACCCCGCGATCGATACTCCTGAATATAAGCTCTTTGTTCTCTTTCGCAAAGTTCACCGAATGACATTGTTGCACTGTAAGAAGGACTTTCTATCTGTCCTCTCTCTTTCTCTCTCGCTCTCTCCGAAGCTCATCTGGAGCGATCGGGCTCAGAGAGTGTGGGAGTTTGAAAAGATGGCCTCCAGTTGTTTTGAAGAGGCCTCGATGATGGACGACGCGGCGCGAGCGAACCGTTAGCGATCTCTCTGCCTCCGCGGACGGCGGCTTCACAGTGTTTTAGGGTCGAATCGAAGCCTTTGTCTGATATCCACAGTGGGTTTTTCTTTTTTTTATTATTATTACAAATGAAAAGAAGACGCAGTAAAGCTTCCAGAGCAAAGAATTTTGCAGTGAGGAGGAAGTTGAGGAGAAATCTGAATTTTCAGCAGTTTCCTCGCGCAGCAGGGCAGTTAAACCGTATTAATGAACACCTCCTCTCGACGTCCGTGGCTGGAAACAAAAGTCTGTCATGTTGCCTCGCCCGGTGATGTATCATCCAAAGATAAAGTGAGTGCAAAGGATGAGGGAGACTTCCCGTTCAGGATTTATTGGCACCATTATATTAAAACATAAAGCTCCTTAGGATGTAAAAGTTCACCGAAACAGTAGCTTATAGTCTGTCGGACAGGGAGCTATAAAGTTGACTTCCACGTTACAGTTCTGCCTTTTTTTTTTTTTTTTTTTTCTTTCCTTGAAGAATATTACAGATTTGTACTTGTTTGAGTTGTTTGTGCAGATTTTGAAAGCGATGATGAAGATGATGTGACTCACCAGTTACTGCCATTAACTCAGATTTTACACTCGCTGTTTGCTGCAAGGTCATATATCATGTTACATAATAGTGATGAGTGGATTTTAACACTTGATCTCGGGATAGTTTATATCAAAGGTTGCGCCCGACTTTCTTGTTGTCCATCACGACGAGTGAAGAGGTAGTAAAATGTTTTATTACGGGGCCCGATTTTTATCTTATAGATAAAGGTGCCGAGCTTCAGGGTTTCACGAATTCACCAAAAGTTAAAATTTGGGGTGCGACAAACATCCTTGGAGTTGATAAATGAGGCCGTTTTACCGGAGTCATTGGTGATTGGCAGATTGAATGTCTTGATCGTTGCCACGCTGACAAATACATCCATTGTTTTCAAGTGTAGGCGTACTAGCCTTTAGCTGCTCGCCGATAACGAGTACGCGTACTCGTTAAAAGCCTAATTCCTACTCCATGAGCAAACGGCGTGAAGGCTTTGCGTCGCCGTGAATCACCTCGGCACAGTCTCGAGGTCGACGCTACGTACACCGACAGTACACGCAGGACAAGGCGTAGCGTATCCTACTTGAGCGCCTTCAAAATGTGCTTATAAATAAACTGTATTATTCTTGTGGCTGCATCAACAGACGCTGATCTCCTCCATGAGGTGAATCTCCCACCCGCTTTGTTTGGGACATTTAATATTAATATTTTTATTATTATCTTAATAATATCACGACCCATCTTTTACAAAGCTTTGCAGCACTGGAGCTGGACCCCGCTGACTCTTGGACATGTAAACTCAACACTGAAAATCACACGAACTTAACCTGAGGATATTCTCACTGTGAGGCGAGTGATTCTTCATTTATTTACATCACATGCAGGCATTGAAACATATTTAGTTTATCATCCCATCTTAATTAAACATAATGATTCCAAACTCCTTGTTGATTAAAACGTCATGCTGTCATTTCCACTGTATGCTGACCTGTCCTACGCTCCCCTCCTGATCCACAGGTGGGGAGCGTAGGAACTAAAAGCTGCTTCACCTTGTTTCTTCTGACTGTAGGAACAGTGAGTCAACCTCGTCCTGAGGACCTCAGAGGTCTGGAGGTTTGATCTTCTACAAGTCAATCTGAGATGGATTTAGGCCGAGACCATTCAAAGCTTTCTAGAGCAGAAGGAAGATTTTGAAGTCAATCCTTTGGCACACAGGCAGCCAGTGCAGGGACTGGAGCACGGGCGTAATGTGCTCCACCCTCTTTGTGTTGGTGTAATGTGCTCCACCCTCTGAGGACTCTGGCTGCAGCGTTTTAGAGGAGCTGTAGTTGTCTGACAGATTTTTTTCCTGAGGCCTGTGAACGCACCGTTACAATAATCCAACCTACTGAAACTCAAAGCAGAAGAAGTTTCTCAGAATCTTGTTGCTCAGAAATCCTTTGATTCTTCAACATTGTTCAGATGGTCGGAAGCTGATTTTGTTCTTGTCTTAATGTGGCTGTTGAATTTCAGGTCTGAGTCCAGAACTCCACCCAGATTTTCTGGCCTGATTTGATGTCCTGAGTGACCTGGAGTCCAGATGAGCGCTGACCTTTAAGCTTTCTACTTTGGAGCTCAGTTTTCTCTGGGTTGAGTTGGAAAAGGTTCTGACTCATCCACTCATAAATTTAATATATACATTTACTGAGCCGGTATAAGGGGGAAAAATAGAAAAATAGATTATTTAGTTTAAAACAGTATCGTTGTTAAAACTCAAGGACTCATTCATACATTTGTGAACCTCAAACTCTAATCGTTCAGTCATGTTTTGGATTTCATGCCTCGTAATTCCTCTTTATTGTTAAAAGACATTTGGTCAATGACTAATTTTATTTGGCAAAACTTTTAATATTTCGCTCGCTTCCGATGAACCAAATTGAATGGAGATGAACAAATGGTCCCTTAATGACCTTTGGCCACACATCCAGACTGAAAAGCCCATTTATTTATAATTGCCATTTTGGTGTCGACTTTGTGAAAAAGAGACCGGCGCCTCTAATGATCACATGAAACATCTTTTTTTTTTTTTGGAGCGCAGTAATTACTAAAGCTTTTCAGTAACTGGGTTTGGGTCTCAGCGGAGGCCCGAGCACCAGATCAAGGGATATTAGGGGAACTGCTTTGAGCTGGTTTATATGCCTGTCTGGCTAATAGCTGGATGTGTGTGCGTGTGTGCGTGTGTGCGTGTGTGCGTGTGTGTGTGTGTGTGTGTGTGTGTGTGTGTGTGTGGGGCGAATGTTTCCCCAAACAATGCAAATCCAGGCAGGTTTAGGATGATTTTGTCAGAGAATAAATGAAGTGACGTGTTGAAAATAAATTTCTGCAACTTCACGTTGTGAAATGATTTTAAAAGAGCAGATGTCACCCGTTTCTTTTTTCTATTTGAAGGGATTTTTAAATTACTTTTTTTTTTTTTTTTGCACCATTTTCCTCCAAGATGATCAAAATTACGGCGCAGCCGGTTCATAGTCATCGGGCCTAATTCCTTGTTTGTGGAAAACTCTTTCCGCTGTTGTCATCGGTGTTGTGTATGGTCCCCAAACTGTGACATGCAATTAGCTTTCATCTAAAGCACCTGACAGTCTCTGGATTAGAGCGCTCGGAGGCACATTCACAGAGACCCCCACTTCACGGATTAGAGCCCAACCTGTAATCCAGCCCGGGGAGATTAGGCAGATCAGAGGCAGTCCTGACTAAAGCAACGTTTATATCCAGAACACCCCGACTGACTACACCAACACTCAGGGGGCCAAGATTTACCGCTCCTCGGCTTCAAAAAAAAAAAAATAAAAAAACATGCAGGAGAGGCACAAAGCGAGGCTGGGAGTGATGAGAGGAACTGGAGGAAAGGCCTAAACAAACATGGACGCTTAAAGGTCAACACTTTTATAACTCTGGCTTTAACGGAGATCAGTGTGCAAACATTCCTTTAATATTAAATATCAAACTAACTGCATTGGCCCTGGCTAAAGGTGGGGTTTATTCTGGGAATTAATTACCTTTATATTAATAAAGTGATGGTTACTATGGGATACAGTCCGACCAATCAGTGGCCTGTTGTGGCTGTTAAACTGCTTTCAGAGGCCATAATATGTGAAATTATCCCCCCCGAAAAAAGAATCATAAGATTAAAATCTGGACTATATTTCATTGTCTATTGTTTGACATGAATCGATGCTGGTTTTGACCACTCTGTTATCCACAGTGAAATATAGGTTAAATGCAGATTACAACTTCTTGTCTTTGGTTATCAAGAGGGGAAATTGAGAATTATGAATGAAACCTTAATCTTAAGCATCCCCGATATTCAAGATACACACAAATAAAACAAAAAAAACAATGAAGATTAACTGAGATTTACCATTTTCACTATTGACATTTTTTTTTCAGTCTGTATTTTCAAAGTTTCCTTTTCCTTCAAGCTTTGAGGGATATTTTTTTATTTCTTTTTAATCAATGTTTTACATTAATTCTCAAAAGTTGCCTTTTTTCCCTCCCAAAACTCCCAAGACTACGTTTCACCTTTGTTCAGCCAAACATCTCATTCGAAATCCTGAAATCTTCAACATTCAACCTTTGGCATGTAAATGTTGGCGATTGTGACCAGATGAAAAAAGTTGACTTAAATACAGAGTTTAAAATACCTACGATTGTATAATAATGAACCGGTAGAAGCAGTCGTAGAAGAATCATTGTGACTTTTTCAGAAACAATATTTTGTTTTCACGTTTGATCTTATGGTTGTGTTCTTTTAGTCTCGGTACATTGGTACAACTGTGTGTGTATTTTTGTAGACGTAAAAAAAGATTTGGACCTACTTGTGTTCGTGAATGGATTATGTATGCATGTGTGTGTATGAGTTCTTGTTTTAGCGCTTTTATAAGTCGTGTGTGTGTGTGTACGTTGTGTTTTGCCGTCACGTTGCAGGTTGCTGTGAATTTTATTGCATTTTTAATAGACAATTAAAAGCTTCTTTCTTGGATATTTATCATAGTTTTTATATACACACAATTTAGTTATTAATATTATTATTAGAAGGATTATCATCATTCACTCTTCACCAGCTTAGAAAAAGAAGGAAAATAACAGCAACTATACTTGTGTATATACTAGTATACTAGTATTTTGAACTTCACACAACAAATAAGCTCGCATAAATAATTAAATTAGAAAACCTTTAAATCGAGGAAATTTCATTGTTTTCAATGCTTTAATTTCACAACCATTGAGTTCCATTCATTCCTGCTTCATCTAATTATGCCCAATATTTCTCTGTCAGTGAGTAAATCTGTTGAATAATCTTCATATTTCTTCCAGTCAACATTAAATTGATCCCAGAGGCAAGTGATTTATCGTTTTCCTCCATTTCTGTCCAAAATCTCAACGTCTCAGTGTCGGCCATGTTGCTTTTCTTTTCCAGGAAGTCACATGACATTTCATTTAAATCGTCAAGAGAAACAATGGAAAAAAGGGGACGTCAAGAAGAGGCAAATACAACAACTGAAATCGCACTGAAAAGCCAAAATGAATGGAAGTTGTTTGCAAAGCAACAACAAAGAAGAGGCACCGACGCCTCGCAGAGCGTTTCTCTGAAGGTTTGGACCAGATTGTGCAAAAGGTCAACGTCATCCTGCTGGACACACTCACCTCCAAGTGTTTATTCTTCATAGTAGAAGAAAAAAAACTAAAAATCCATAAAACCATAAAAATGATAATGCAACTCAGACCAATAACAATCAGTAAGAGTTTGGAAACGTCATGAATGAGCAATAAGAGAAGAAGAAATCAATGGAAATCAATGGCAAGCAATCCGCCCCCAAAAAATAAAAAAGAAGTCATCTGCAAAAAATGCAATTTCTGCAAAAAGCAGCCGATTAAAAGAGGAGAGTTAAAACTCAGATTTGAAGATGTTGCATGAAGGTAAAATCATCGTTGGAAACTTTAAATGAGCTTCAGTAATGAATTTCAAATGTTCAGTTCAAAGAGAAGCATGTTTTTGTTAGATCCTGGCTCCCTTTTCCGTCTTTTGCTTTCAAATAGATGCAGAGAATCATATCAGCGGAAGCCTCGTGTGAATGCTGTAGCATTGGAAAAAAAAAATTAAATTAATTTGCCAAACACAGATTAAGACGAGCCATTTCCATTTGAACATATCTCCCAATCATCTTTTAATGGCTTGGGAGTTTATTCAAACTTTTTTTTTTTTTTTCTTTCCCAACCTGCCTTTGTTATGCAGAAGTTCCCCACTCCCACCACCAATAAAAACTATTTAACTGTCTGAAAACATTATTCCCCGATTCGGTGTGTGAGGCAGAATCCGTGGACGAGATAACACAAACAGCATCGGTATGCAGAAAGTCCTTTAGGAAGCCGTTCTCAGATTGCCAGATGCAGGCATATATATATATTTATATATCTATCTATCTCTCTCTCTCTCTCCATATATATATATATATATATATATATATATATATATATATATATATATATATATATAGGCAGGCTCTTGGACAAACTTTAAATGCTATCTCGTCTTTGGCGAGGCTGTGATAAGGCGCAGGCGTCCGCTCTTTGAAACGGGGAGATAAACAACCTCGGCTCTCCCCCGGGAGCCGGGAGGGATATTCTATGGGCCGGACCCCCCGAACAGCCCCGACAAATTCCACCTTTAATAGAAGCACCGGAGGAGCCAGATGACTCTGCGGTGGGCTGTACACAAAACCCAGCCGGGAAGAATGAAAGTGTGTGTCACTTTTCATTTGCCTGACTGCGGCGGCTGCTGCGGGTGAGGATTTGTGAGTGCGACAGCCTGTTGGTCGAACGGCGAAGGCGGATGGAGAGCCGCAACCGGCTGATAGCAGATTTGGGGGCCGGCTGCCGGCCACTTTGCAACCTTGATTGGATGCTGTAAATGTGTGTGTGTGTGTGTGTGTTCAGGAGCCACCTGCAACATGCCAGAAGTGATCCCCCCCCCCCCCCCCCCCCCCCCCGTTTTTTTTTTCCAGTTTCTACGCACAAGTTTTAAACTTGAGAATTTCTTTTTTTTTTTCCCAAGGCATTAAAGTGATGTTCTTATCCAGAGAAGCTTAAAGTCTGAGGAGGAGCTATTTAAGGGGGAGAGTTTGACTGGAGGACATGTTGTAGGATCAGACCTGCTGCACTCTTCAGGTGTGAGACAGCCAGTCTACCTCACAGAGAAAAATAACAAAAAATAAATAAATTAAATATGGCAGGAAAAGTCAGTAAAACGCAGTTGTTCCACGTTTCCTGTTCTCCTTGAGACATGGAGACAGTTTAAGAGTCTCAAGAGTCTTTTTTTCTCTCCTCCAACCGGGCACTTGGGTTTGTCGTCATAGTCATTTACAGTGCGTTGGAACTTGTCTCGCCTTGTGAGGTCCCCGCGCGGCGCGGCACAGCCGGGCCGATGGATCAAGCTCGGGGCATTTGACGCCCACTAAGAGTTTAAGGTCTATATTCTCCCGGTGATATCAAAGTGTTACCTGAGGGGGGTCAGAGATGATGACAAATCACAAAGTGTGTCAAGACATCACAGGCAGCTGTGGATGGAGCCGAGCCCTATCACTGCAGCAGCGCTCGGAGAGGCCGGGGCACAATTATTACCATGACTTCTGAGGAGGATAAATACTGTACGCGGACAGACTGCGGGATATTAGATGGAGGGGAGGGGAGGGGAGGGGGGTGGTGGTGAAGAAGAAGAAGAAGAAGAAGAAGAAGGAAGAGGATGAGGAGGAAAAGGAGGAAAAAAAAAAAAAAAAACCTCGCCACCAGTTTTCCAACTTACCCAGAGGAAAAATGCATAATCATATTATTTCACACACGACTTGGTTCAAAGGCGGCCAAAATAAGTTTGCGAGGTTCCCATGGGTCTGTCAATCTGTTGAAGGAGCTGCGGGCGAAAGCTTAGGATGCACCGAGTACGAAACAATTATGATCATCCCATTAAAGCATAGCGAAGCAATTTGGCAGCCCAGTGTGGAGAAAAAAAAAAAAAAAGAAAAGAAAAAGAAAACACACGTACTCTTGTCAAATGATGCTATAAGATCAACACGCTGCTATTGTACTCTCAACTCATGATTAATGTCTGCATGTGGACTGGGACAAAGGGGGGGAGAAAAAGAAAGGGCGGGGGGGGGGGGGGGGGGGGTCCATGTTCGTTAATGTTATTGTTTCTGAAATCGAAGAATCGTTGCATCGTTTTAAAGAAGCAAGTAAAGGCTCCATGTTGTATTAACGAAAACAAAAAAACACACACAAAAAAAACAAGGGGGTGGTGTTGTGGTGGTGGTGGTGGTGCTGGTGGTGGTGGTGGTTGGGGGGGGTGGAATGATTAGTGCGCTTAGTCAGCTGTGAAATTGAGTTTATGGTTTTCAAGACGGTGAATTCAATTCGATAATGGGTATTAAGTTGTAGAGAATAATTAATAGTAATTGACTTCTTTCCATCACTATGCAAATTAAACACAGATAACACCACGGGAGCTTTTTAAGGCCAGTCAAGTTTGTGGGGATTAAGTTTACGGAATTTCTTCCGTGTCTTCTGGTTGTGTGTGTGCGTGTGTGTGTGTGTGTGTGTGTGTGTGTGTGTGTGTGTGTGTGTGTGTGTGTGTGTGTGTGTGTGTGTGTGTGTGTGTGTGTGTGTGTGTTGAGGAGAGGAGTGGCTCCTGTTGGGCTTTGATTGCTTTGTTGACAGATTTATCAGTGGGTGAGGGGTTACTGTCTCTTTGAGGATTAAAGGAATTGGGTTGTCACAAACTGTCAGGGCATTGGAGTTAGGAGCATTCTGCTATGTTTGTCATAATGGGCTCAGGCTGCTCCACGCCGCACTGTCAAATATGTTCTTATTGGAGCGCATCTGTAAATGGGAGAATGAAGAAAGGAGGAGGAGGAGGAGGAGGAGGAGGAGGAAGAGGAAGAGGGGGGGGGGGCACACACACACACAGTCACACAAAAAAAAAAAGGAGGAAGGACTGAATGGATAGTGCTGAGGGAAGAATATCCAGCGGGTGGATTTGTGGAGATGCAGATTTGGATTTGGAGAGCTGGGGCTGACGGAGACGGTAATGAATTGGAAATCTGGTTTGTGGGTGTTGAAAGTGACGGGAAAGGAAAGGAAAAGAAAAGAAAAGGACCGTCCTACACTGGATACAGACGCCTCCCGAGATGATAGAGGACCCCAACACTGACGGGTCCTTGATCTGTCTCAAACTCACTTCTGTCCGTTTGCCAATATTCCTCCCAGACGGGGCGCAAACATTCATCATGCAGAAGCGATATGAAATCTTTCTTCCTCTTCTTCTTCTTTTTTTTTTTTTAAAAAAAAGGTCAAATCAGAATGACATTTAACTCACCAGAGAGACGAGCGACAGCATCACGGCGGCGGCGGCCCACAGACATGTGATCTTCATGCCTCCCGTCATGTCAAACTGTCCTCAGCAGCGGCAAAAATTATGAAAAAAGAACGAAAGAAAGAAAGAAAGAGAGAGAGAGAGAGAGAGAGAAAGAGGGGACTTCCTTGTTGATGAAGCCGCTATCAGCCTCCAAACTTGAGGGGGATAAAGAGTGATGGAGGCGGTCCGGAGGCGGAGGAGCGCAGTCGGGTGTCCTGGAGATCATTCAGGAGGAGCGGGGAGGGGGGGGTGGGGGGGCGTTTGTACGTCTGAGAGTCAAAGAGTGGAGGGGATGTTTTATATACTGAGGAGGGAGGAGAGAGAGAGAGAGAGAGAGAGAGAGAGAGAGAGAGAGAGAGAGAGAGAGAGAGAGAGAGAGAGAGAGAGAGAGAGGGGAGAGAAAGGGAGGTTCACATCTGAGACTTTTCACAAGCAACTTTTTCTTCTAACATCATCAAGGACTGCCACCTAGTGGACATCTGCTGCAGCGACTCCATCCTCCTTCACTCTGTGGAGGAGGATGGAGGAGGGTGGAGGTCCGACACACCGTGGAGAGAAGAATGAATATTACTGCTGGAACGTCACAATTTGACTGCAATTACAAGTAAATGTGCAGCTTTTCTCAAAAAAAACCCACAAATTAATTTTTTTCCTCTAATGGATTACACCGTCAAAAACGTAAAATATCAACATTTAAAGCACATTCATCAGTAAAGTATGTAAAACAATTATACTGATATTTGTTTGTAATCTGCAAATGGAATTATTTTCTTGGATTCTCTTTCTTTATGTAACAACCAATAATGCACTGGTAGCCAATAATGTCATATCTTACCCCATTTCTAATGCAATAAAACCACTAATGTAATAACTTGCCAATAGTGTAAAGCCATTGTCATACTATTATTTTGCCAATAATCTAATAAGTTACGACATGAACTAGTAGTATTAAAAAAAAAAAACTTCCAAATCTGTAATAAGTGTGGCCAATATTGCAATGTTAGAGCTGAATTTCTTGCAAACAATTACTTTTTTGCAGGTTTTGTGCAGTTTACTTGTTAAATATTGGCTTTATTTATGGCACATATGGTAGAAGCTCTGCACACTGGTGTAGGCACACACCTGAAACACAATGAGAGCTTTCTGTTATCACTTGAAAACATTATCTTCTGGGGTTTCTCCGTGTAGATGAACCCAATGTTGCTTTGTTGTGAGATTATATATTAGTTGTTTTTTTTTTTTTTTAAAGAAGAAATCTTTTACTTACCTTGCAGGAAGTTCCCAGTTTGTCCAATGACCCACCAGCATGTGAAACACTCCCAGATGCTTATATATACTCCAGCAATTTACCACTTGTTGACAGAAATGTGCATTTTTATGCATTTTATTCAGTTTAATAATTCTTAAACTGAATATTCTGTGACAGTAAACTAATCTGCGGTGTACCCACAAATTCCCTGAATCAGATATTTAACAAGACGCATTCAAATCAATGCCGTTATTTACATATTAATTAGTTTTGTCTCAAATTAACAGCAACGTCTCAAGGAATGATTGAAAAGTCTGTTTTTTCTACACTTATTAAAGACAATATAAAAACAGTTAAAAATAGAACATTTAACCAGTTGTGATAACTGCGCCCTCGGGTTAAAACAATTAGGGAAAAACATCTGACCGTATGAATTTTTTTAAATTTTGACTTGAGATCTTGTGTCTATCCATATTTTTGACTTAAATACATTTTATTACATTTATTGATTTTTTTCAAATGCTTGAAAATGTGCAAATTCATTACAATAAAGTACATAATAAATAAAAGTACATGATTTTATTTTTTTTTTACCAAAATTATGGGAAAATTAACTATTTTATTTCTAATATGTTGAGATGAAGCCAACTTTGTCACTATAAAAAATGATTTTTAAATTTTTATTTCTAATAAACAAAACTAATATATTTATACGTTGGTTGTTGTCAGCTTAATGTACAAGATGTTTCCATTCAATTCTTTTTACATTATTAATGTATTAGATATATATAAAGAAGTAAAGCTTTGGCACAGTTCTTTGGTCACGCTACAACGAAATCAGGACTTTATATTACGGTAAAATCCTGTTGATCAAGGGCGTGATTCAGTGTTGTTCTGAGCGGATCCCAACTTCTGAGAATCCAACAAAGACAAAAATAATCAAGATTGAAGCAGCAGAGGAAGAGATATGGAGACTTTTAATCGGCAGAGAGGGTCGGCCTCTAAAATCATTAGATCCAGTAAAAGAGCTCGATAACATCTTTTGCTAATGCTTCCTGTCTCGGAAACGGCCTCAACTTTTAAAGTCAATGCCCCCAGTTTGTACTCGCAAACACGACAAACTCCTGAGGATGGTCTACATCTTGTCTCTTTTCAGGGCGGCCTTGGATTGAAGCAGGTCGTTCATATTAGATGATATATAACTTGGTGGAGTTGAAACGAGCAAAGTTTGATTCATAAAGATGTTTATGGATTAAAACGTCCATATTTGATGAATCATATGCTTCAGACAAGCTCACGTCACCCTGGAGACGTTTCTATTCAAGCTGCTGTAGGTTTAATCTGCTGGGAGGCCTTCTTTAAGGGGTTTCTCCTCTTTTCTCACTCTATCGTTCATCTGTCACCAATACATGTCACTAACATCATTTGTCCGTCTCCTCTCTGTTTATTTCGCCCTCTTTACCTTCCTGCAGGATCTCCGAAATCTGGTTCTGCAGACGTTTCTACAAATGGAGTCCGTCGTCGCCACGGTTGTCATAATTATAAAAAAAATCAAATTGTATTAAATCGACGTGACATTAAATAAAACCACAAATCGGGAATCTGCTATAGATTTTAGTAAACAACAAATAAAGCAAGTTTTTTTTCAAAGGGGATCCATTTTGCTGTCAAAACAAGGTGATTTGTGGCGATCCTGATTTACCGTATTTCATAAATGGACTGTTTCTAGTTGTTTGGCTGGTCATGCACCCTATATGTGTGGCCTGTACTTGACTGAAAACTAAACCATCTCTGGTTCAAGTCTGGGCTTGGGGGGGGGGGTCTTTCATGTTCTCATTATGCTTGTGTGGAATTTCACCCGTTTCCTCTCACAGTCCAAATGACCGTCAGAAGAGACGGAAAAACAACGATGAGAAAAAAAACAACCCTTTCCCTCGTCAATGGAGGCAGTATTTCAACACAGAATAGGAAAACTGGGATTAGTCCTTCAATAATAATTGTTCCTGTGAGCGCAGACTGGGGAACGTTTAGGTTGAAGGTTCAATAATCAATGCATGTGACCGCGTCCAGAACCGCTTCACCTCAAAGGAAGTCACTATTGATGTTATTTATGTTTCCTGCTTGGCAACAAATCGTTGGGAAGAAAATAATAAATAAATAAAAAATACAAGTACAAACAAACAGCTGCGAGGGTGTTCAGCACTATTAAAAACACATCGACGAGCTGCAGTGTTGCAGGAGAACGCTCTCCTTTTATTTAGTGCCAATCGCACCTGTGGCTTACCACACGTTTGTTAATCCGCAACTGAAAATAGTCCTCGAAAAATCACCTATTTGCTTCTGTGTAAGGGAGCGGAAACTCTCCGCTGATTAAGGAAATGATGAAAGAGAAAAAGCAGTACAAAACTAATAACTATGAACACTGAGCACGACGCCGTCTGCCCTGTCACACACTCAGGCAAACTCTCAAGCCAACTGTGCACCAATCATGTAGAAATATTGTCGCATTGCTCATGAAATCACACATGAAAAACTCTCCCACAAGCACATCCAAACCAATTTTTCACACAACAAACACAACTCCAACACCAAGGAGGTGAATCATCACGGATCAAAATCTATATAGCGCCACCTTGTCAAACAACTCGCCATATCACCATCACTAGTGCGCTGCGCCGTCGTGCAGAGACTGAGACGATTCCAGAAAGAGAGTTTTGTCAAAACTCTAGTAAACCCTGAAATGAGGGGAAACTCTTGAGTTTTCAGTTCCAGAAATAGAGCTGAAGTAAGCTCAGGGTCGGTTACCATGGTAACAGACTGTGACCTGAACCTGCTTGCTGGCAGGTTTTGTAGAGGAAACCCTGAGTTTCTGCTGGCTCCTCCCACCTGAAGCAGCAACTAGAAAAAGGTGAAATAATTTGAGATAACTTATGTCGTGAGTCTTTTTTTGTGTGTGTGACTGTATTAACTTCTTCCTGGATCAACCCGTTCCTCACATCACCGCACATTTTATGCACATTACGCTTTTTTTGTGTGTGAAATGGTAGTTTCCTTTATAATATTGGTAAAGCAACAGCGTGTAGAGTGGTTCGAAAAGAAGTCATCCTCCCACTGAAACAAGGGATTTTTTTTAGTGGGGGGGTATAAAAAGAGAAATATGTGCATGTGTGTGCGTGTGTAGTATTTTATAAAGATTTTTGAGTGTTGATGTGCACATCGTCACATTTAAATGACTCCACTACAGAATACATTTTTATTTAATTTAATGGTCTACATCAATTTAAATACTAAAATCAAAATCAAAATGAGGTACAATCAGAGCATATATACATATGAGCCTTTTCATTCTGAAAGATGTTTTTATATTTAATTTTTAGCTGCTTCCAAGTTGCCTTTCTCCTGTTGGATTGCACCTAAATGAAATTCAGATTTGACCTATTTAATATTTCTACCTGTATGCTGCGATCTTAAGTTAAATGTTAAGTCAATGGAGTATATCATTCAAACTTTCCCTCCTCTGCAGCGCTGGGACTTTTACGACAAAATGACTCTGTTTTCGGTCTGTTGCCTTGGTGACTCGAGTTCTCAAGGCTCTATCAATGATGGCTGTCCTGGTTGAGCACGCGCTTAACTCAAGGTTCGCATACTGAGAGTTGATTTAACTAATTCAGATCAGCCAAAGAAAAGAAAAGTTAAAAAAAATAATAAATCACTTGTTTAAAGCGAAAAACAAAAAGTCGGTTTTACCTTTGCTGATTTGTGATGGAACTTCATTTTTGAGAGCATGAAGCGCTGGTTTTAGTTAGTCCAATGTATTTATTTTTGATCCAAAACGTTTTAAAAAAACAACAAAAAAAACAAACCGAAACTAAAAGAAACCCCAACAATACGTGTCCCGCGTTTTTCTTAGGGAGACTGCAAAAGTGTAAATTCAATTACACAGTAAATTCACTTCCTTGTTATTAGCCAATGGTGTCAGTGGGCGGGATCTGGGTACTGGCACTGAATTCTATTGGCTCTGACGGTTCAATAGAGGTGTCATTCATCAGGATTGGCCAATCCGCTGCAGAGATTTACTGCACATGTCTGATAGTTTTGTGGGTGTAAATAAACAAAACACACGCGAATGAACCCAATAGTCATATACATGGTAAATATCTAGTTTTTGGTACATGACAGAGTTAAATTGACACAGATTGTGCTAATATGGTCATCTAGGGGATTCCACCTGACCAGTCTGTTTACATTTTTCCATTATTTTTTTAATGATTTAAAGCGGCAACTGCATCACTCCAAAGAGATACTCATTCTAAAAGTGTAAATCTGTTAGTTAAAGCCAAGAAATGGTTTGATTTTTTTTTAAACTAATTTTCTTTTAATTAACAAATTTAAATAGTGTCATGTAACTTTGTAATGCACTTGCTTTGTAAGAAAAGGTTTTATTGACAGCATCTTTTCAATCTTGCGTCAAGTGCACACTGGAAACAAGCAATTCTGTATATCTTAGACAAAATCAGTCCATCCATCCTCTATACTGCTTTATCTTCTTCGGGTTGCAGGAAGCCGGAGCTGAGCTCTGCTGATTGTGGACGAAGGCAGGACGAATCCTGCACAGGTCTCCAGTCCATCACAGGGCAAACACAGAGAGACAGACAATCACACACATTCAGATTCACACCTCTGGGCAATTTTACTTACCAATTCACCTGAAAGGGATGTTTTTGGCTTGCGAGGGAGCTGAAAACCAGCACGTTCCCATTATGGACCACATACAACAAGTAGTTCAGAGACGAACTGGATTTAAGCTTTTCAGATTATGATATAAAGTCACATTTGAAGAAAACAAAGTGAGATTTAGTCCACTATTTCCTGAAGTGTGATTGTAGATTTAGAACGAGCCCATTAAGGAATATTTCCATCCATTGGATGGCATCCTTCTCTAGTTGTTACCTTTCAACCTCTCGCACCAGGTAACTTTCCACGTCCCAAGAGTCAGTTTCTGATGCAGGGTCCAGCGCTGCCATGTGGAGCAGGCCGTCCGGTCCTGCTAGGCCGCGGCTCTGGACATCGCTCGACCACACAAGCTCGACCGCCACAAAAAAGGCCGCAGTCCAGCAGGGGATTTATTGACATATTACAAAACACCAATGTTGTGCTCCTATCGTTGTTTGAAATATGGACAAGGTGTTTTGTTTAAATTTCACCATGGAATTTTGCAACGGTGCATTAGTGCTGCACAGGAAGTGATCGCAGGGTCTTAAAGCCACATGTTGTTGACACGGTTGCCTATTCCACTGTTATCCTCCCACGATGCTAATTCAACATCTGCATGTGCTGAGAACTAGTAAACTTCCGTTGTCGAATCATTTTTGTCTGTTTTAATTGTGATTGGAAAGAAAAGACAAAGACAACCAACCTCATTCTTTCGCATTTGTGAAAAGGGGTTAGTTCTGATAAAAATGATATAAAAAAAATAAAACAAGTCCATCCTTTTTTTTTGTTTGTGTGTTTACAACCGTGTCCGCGTTTATTTTTCAGGAATTCTTCCCATACATACAAACAACCTGTACAAAACGTCTGAACCTTCGTCGTCTTGCTTATTTTTTTTCCCATTTTTTTTTTTTCTCGTCATCACAACATACAACTTGCATCATGATAACAACAATCGGCAATATCATACACCCACTTTGCAATATTCAAACTAAACGGCATTTTTTTTTTGTTTGTTCTGTGCAATACAAAATAAATGTACACATACTTTGATTTCCTTTTTCTCCAAAAAAATAAAAAAATTGCTGTTTATTTACAAAATCCCACAACGAAACGTAAACATTCTCCACACATTTGCTTTCACGTTAAACTCAGCAGAAGCTTATTCTCTTATTATTAACATACTGTATAACTTTTGTTTGTACAGATTGTATTATTTTTTTTTTTTTAGATATATTTCATCTCCATGTAGTGTGAGTGAAAAAAAGCACAGAGCCCCTATGATCCTACATGAAAAAAGGTTTTAAAAACTCAGATTATATTTCTTTACACGACCTCAGAAGAGAAGATTTAGTTCATCTCATGTCTGCACGTCCATGTGTTGTGTGACGTTTTGCCCCATTCAAGTATTAAAAACTGTATTACAGGACTGTTAGTTACCGTCAGTAAAGCAGAAATGAGGTTTTGCATGATGCGAATGATTGAAATTTCTCTCTTTATATGCCGCTGCAAACCTCTGTCCACGATATAGTTTTGTAGGTGGAAAAAAAAGAAGAAGTGAATTTTGATAGTTAAAAATAATGTTTTTAAAGCAGGGTTGTTGTTTTTTTTTTAATTAAATAATAATAAAACAAAGTTGCCTGCTGATATCATAGTCACATCTGGGCAGAAATGAAGTGATAAACACCAGACGAAATCTACAAACCACAAAAACTACTTTACTACAACCGAAAATTGTTGTGAGAAATCAAATCTGTACATATTTACTGGATTTGCACACCTGCTTTTTTTTTTTTTTTTTTTTTTTTTTCCTTTTCTTCTTTTGGGATGTGACACAACCTAAGCATCTTGGAGTCTCTGTAAATGTTCCCGGGTTAGGCCTTTTTCCTCTGGTTCTCTCTCTCTCTCTGTGGAAGAGGCAGTGTTTTATGGCAATAAAAGGTAGAAGTCACATGTGCATATCGTGCTGCACTAATATAGTGCAATGTAGCGCCTGAAACGAAAGCAAGGGTGGAGGCAAAGTGGGCAGGCAGTGGTTTCCGTCAACAACCGCTCCTCCATCAGCATCGTACGCGACGCTTTTTTTTATTATTTTTTTTTAAATCATCCCACAGACGGAGGCCCGAGTGCCTCTGAATCAAGGAGAAAAAAGAAAAAGAAACAAGGAGAAATGCCTCCCTTTTGTTCAAGACTGCAAAAGAGATTTGAGTCGGAAAAAAAACAAAAAACAAAAAAAACCCCAGTTGAGGATTGAGGGAAAAAAGGAATCCAAACCTTTTTATGGAGATTTTCCTCTCCCTCCTCCTCCTCTTCCCCGCGGTGACTTTTGGCAACGTACGAACCGTCAGTGCATCCTAAGCCTCCAGCTACTCAGCATTTTTAGGGAAAGCAGGAGCGGGAAAAAAAAAAAAAAAAAGAAAAAAGAAAGAGTTGGAGCCTGTGCTGCCATGTTGGGCGACAGCACCCAGTCTTTCCTGTGCCTCTGACAAGCCGGTTAGTGCAGAAGAAAAGACGTGGAGGAGGTCGGAAACAAAAATGCAAACAAACAAAAAAGGCATTTTGGTCGAGAAGGCTCTGGCAAAGAAAAAAAATAAATAATCGAAAAGAGAATAAAATAGAAGTGAACACAGCTCTGTTTGAAACGCTGAAACCTCACCGATGTCTCTGCTAAGAGGATTTTCTGTGATTTCTCAGCTCGGTGACGTGTCCATTCACGCCAAAAACATCCGTGCCCCCCCACCCCCCACCCCCACCCCCACCCCCACCCCCATCCCCCCTCCTTCGCTTGTGATGGCGTGAAGATGAACGAGTGGAGCGCTGGGTGAGAGCGGCCGGCTCCGAGGACTACATGTCCGTGTCCCCGTCGTAGGCGAGAGTCAGAGGTTTCAGTCGGTTGTTCTGTTGCCTCTGTCTCTGAGGTCTCTTTGGCTTTTTGCTGCGAGGAAAACATCAAGACAGAGTCAGAGAGGCGCTCATAACCACAATAATCACAATACAGCGTGAGATCAGGGAGGATGACGGCAAAATGAAACAGAACAATGCAGGTAACGGGGGTCACAAAGGGAGGAGGGGAGGAGGGAGTGGAATTAGTTTCACAGTTTGTCGTTTGAGCAAAGCATTTTAAGTAACTTCGCTTGAGTCCCTATTCCCGACCCCAACCAGGGTTCGAATCCCTCTCTGTCTGCCCTGTCCTTTTCCTTTCCCCTTCCTTCTATCCCCAAACCCCAACAACAGAAACCTGCCACCTCTGAGTCTGGCTCTGCAGGTTTCAGCAGAGACGTCCAATCAAACAAGGAACGTCGTCGTGAAAAGTGCGAGAGGGATCACCACGAGACAAATAAAATGTCAATATTTCTCAAGTCGCGTTTGACATAAGCATCATTCAGTGTCAACGCCGTGTTGTGGCAGGAAGGAAATCGCATTCATCTATCACTTCGACCAAAACGATTAAGAAGCTCAAACATTGAAAATGTTCCCACGTTTGCCTGTTTTTCCACTGCAAACCTGAAGTCCTGGGAATATTAAGACAATCAAGTCGATTTAAATAAATATGGAAAAGACACAGGAAGGTCAATCCAGGTAGGAGCCATAAGAAGAAGACAACATAAAAGCAATGTTAGAGGCCTGAATACTTCAGTGACGGAGTGTCAACACAGAAATTCCTCGAGTTTGATCACATGTTCAAGAGGTTCATTCAGTAGAAATCAGGCGAGCCGTCGTAGCAAAAAAGATCAGAAACACCAGAATTTCTCGATTCCTCCGTTGGATCAAAGCACCTGGACTGAAGATAAAGAAAGACAGACGGCGCAAATCAGCAAAGCCTGTAATACGATCCAGTGAGTAATCACCCAGTCGGATCTGTCAAGCTCAGCAAAAAACCCCACCACCAAATATTCTGGACCTCTCAAAGGATCTTCCCGTCAACCAAGAGGGAGAATTTAATTCAGAGCCCAGTTGCTGTAGTCGAAAAGCACAAAGTTCCTGTGGTGGTTCCCAGGATTTGGTGAACGTTCCGGTGACCAAAGTGCAGCTTGTGTTGATTCAACTTCGATCGCAGAGACAGTTTCTGTTAGTTTATGAGGAAAAGAAGAAATTCCACAGTAGAAAGTATTAAATGGAAACTGCTAATTGACGAGAGAATTCAAATTTCAACTCTTCATGGGATCTTTTAAAAAAAAATTTTTACCAGTAAGAAAAATCACAAAATCAGTCAGAACATTAGTTTTCCATTTTCACTGTAAAACATTATCGTGTAAAGTGATATAAACAGATATCTGCAGCTCAGTGGAGGAAAAAGGAGGTTTAGATACAAAAGCAGAAACAATATTTGAGTTTCTCCAGAAGCTGTCAGATCACTTCTATTCATGATTCAAGTTGTGAAAGCAGAAGCCCCTCAATATAAATTAATGTGCAGATTCTCCAAGACAAGGTCAGCAGACAAAGCTGTGATCTCTGGCGCCCCCTCGAGGTGATCCCAAACCCCAGGTTGGAAATCACTGCCCCTACACAAAGCCTGCATTTGTGCTTTTAGTTAAATAACCACATTTCTATTATTCAGGTGTTTCATTTACGGTCTAATTAATCACTCAGAGAGATTTTCTCACAAAGCAGCACACCGAGTAGAAACTCTCTTCCCTACTAAGTTGTTTCAAAAAGGAAATTCTAGAGATTTTGTGAGAAGCAATCAGAGAAGACTCTCTGGAGAAATACCAGGAAATAGTTCCTTTGACAGAAGAGTTGATGAAAACACTTGGGAGGAACCGTGAAACGTCAGCAAACACTCAGACGAGCAGCAAAATCTTTGTTCTGCCACAAAAACCATCTGATTCATATTTCCAGAGATGCACGGAAGCTTTGTTTTTTCTTTTCTTTTCTTTTCTTTTAATGTGCAGGATATTTCCCACAAGTTAGCAAATATATATCAGATTGTAATTAAAACTGCATCAGTCAAACCCCCAAATACTCATTTTAAGGCCACCAAAATCAAAACAAAAGCAGAAAATGAGCTGAATGATAATAAGTTTTGCCTAATAAAAAAGTCAATTAAGTTGAGATTTCTACACAATTTGTGGGAAAATAAATCAAAAATAATATTCATATGTATGAGTGAGAGAAATAAAGGCGTTTCTCTTCATGGCCACAAGAGGGCAGCATGTGACTATGCCAACAGAGATTTAAATGAGTTTTGTGGTGCAGACGCAGGCTACTTCATCTCCATCATCATCATCATCATCTCACTCAGTCTGCTGTTATTGTGTTTGAGAGCTGAATAAAAGCATTTCACAGGACGAGAGTGGGATTAATCCAACAGCTCTGAAGACACAGTGACACACTCATGGGAATGCGGCAACATGACGAGTGAATCTGTCCTGCCCGACACACTGTCATCACATCTCAGTGTGGAGTCATTTTCCACAGGCTGATGCTCCCGATGACAGTGCAGACATTAAGAAAACACCACATCGAGCTAATGTGACACAAGTTTTTCACCCCTGGATGGATGAATTCTTCACTCCGTTGAGCTTAGACACTTTCATCATACTGATGATGCAATCTGAATATGCACGGATTGAAGAAAAAAAAAACAACCTTGTGTCTCACCACGAAGCACAGAAAACTTGATACGCACTCATAAAGTCTTTTTTTTGCACTTGATCTCACCTTTTGAGGGTATTTCTGAAGCTCTACAATCATGAGTATGATTTAAAGAGCTCTGGTGTGAATCCATGAATCAAACTCAGACTTTAAACTAGAACTAAGAGGTGAACACTACCTACAGTATATCATCTAAGGGCTCTAATTCAATTCTAATCTCTACAACTCTTCTACGTCCGGCCCATTCCCAGTATCTCAGACTTTGAAGCTTTTTGCGTTGAAATGAAGTTCAATCCAGTAAAAGAATAATCAGTATTCAGTGAAGTGAGTTACTGTATAAAGGACCTGCGGACCCTCGTTTCCATACTTCTTGGTCTGTAAGCCCATTTCTAAAAAACGAATAAGTGACAGTTAACTGGAGGATGACGTTCATTTTGACTAAAAAAAATCATTTAAATTACTCATATTAAATTTATACATGTTGATTGAAAGGAGAGCTATACAATCCGTCCTTTAAAGAGAATATTATGCTGTAATTTTCTCAAATTATCCCGTCGCTGCTCTAGAATCATCCTGACTTAATATTGCCTGACCCCAGAGCGTAACATGTCAGTGATGTGAGCTCTTCACAATGACGAGATAAACACAGACTGGCTGACTCATTTCGAGTTTCACTCATGCGGTTACCAGACGTCACAAAGCTTTTAGAAACATAACAGTTTTCCTCTTATACTTTAATTTACAATAATAAGCCGAGTGTCGCTCTAGTTTTCTTATTTGATCGCCTACAAAACTCAAATTTCCGTCTCCCGAGTTCGTAGACACTGGGAAGGGGCCCCCACCCCCCACCCCCCACCCCCCAGCACTAGCCTCTAGCTCGGTCCTCACCTGCACCAGCACCTTCCCTCGGATCCCCAGGCCGGACATGTGACACCTCAGTGAGAGGTCACAGGGTGAGGACTTCAGGCTGCTTTATAGCGGAGCTGTGTGTGCTTGTGTGTGTCTGCGCAGAAGAAATGGTGGAAGACCCCCCCCCGCCACGTCCCCTTCAGCTGCTGCTGCTGCTCTGAGCCAGCTCCTGGCAGTCGGGGCAGGTGTAACTCATCTCGTGCGCGTTGCGGCCCATCCACACCGCCGTCCCGTTGGCGTCGCTCTCCCGGGCCTTGAAAGAGCGATACACGGCGGCGCAGTGGCTGCTGCCCTCGCGTGGGGAGACGGCAGAATGAAGGAATTCAAAGGGCGAACAGAGACGGTGGCGGAGGGATCGGGGAGGTGCTTTAAACTCAAAGGCGATGCGGGGGAGGGATGAAAATATGAGGGGGCGGGTGGTCGGTGGTGATGATGATGACGAACGGGGGGGGGAGATTAAACTTGTCAACTCACCAAGCTAGGTATATCATAGACACTATGAATATGAGGAGCACAAAGGCTCCGGCTGCTACACCGTACACCCACATCTTCAGCTTCCCATCTGTGGAGGAGGAGGCTGGTCAGTGTTCACAATCTAACACCAGAAATCTGCGAGGAAAATCTCTCCCTCTTCCTCAGTTTGAAACAAGACAGAGAGACATGCTGCAACCACCGGACACTTCAGAGAACAGGAGAAGGAAATTATGTTTTCGTATTAAAATTTCCCCGGAATCGTCTGATCCACGTCATCCAATAAACACGCCCGAAACAGAACCATAGTTAATGTGTTTATCTCGACCTGACAACCGAAAATATGTTTCTCTGATTGTAGATGAATGTGCAGCTCCAAGTGGAGCGTTTCCTTTGATTAGTTGAAGTGGGTTAGAATTAATGAGATAAGGCGTTTTGTACCAGATCACAGCGGGAATGAAATCTAAAATCTGGAATAAAACATAAGAAATTCTGTTGGTTTTGAAGTTCCTGGGTGGTTTTTCACTTTCTGATTAAACGCCCTAAATAAGATCTTAGATAGGGTCGTTAGATGTGATCAACTTAAGTCTGCCAGTAAAATAAATCAGATTTATCAACGTTTTATGAGATTTAAAAAAAAAAAAAGTGGAAGTACAAAAAAAATCCCTAACTTTAAAGCTAAGCAAGAATTTCTTTTATACCAGTTTAAGTATCACATTTTTCTTATGAATACACATAAATATACACAATTTATCTTCCTATGTGAAACCAGAATAAATGTTCCTATTACACATAGGACTCGTTGGTTGGAGATAAATGTGCAGCTCTTGATTTGTTTTATTTGTTTAATTCAGAAATGGAGGAGGAGAGTTTTCATTGGTTTAATTTGAATTGTGTTAAAATGAAAACAAAAAGACATTTCACACCAGAATGCAGCAGAAATAAAAGCTAAAACCTGGAAGCATGTCAGTATTTGATTGGATGCGCCAAATAAAATGCAACTTAGGATCAGAATCAAGGCAAAAAGAAATAACTTTTATTCAGGGAATTATTGTTAAATAATGATGAAAAAGATTAATATTGGAGCCTTGTTGATCATTTTGAGGTTTTTGGGCTTGAATAAAAGCATTTTTTTGGGGTATTCCAAATAAGAAGTTATGTATTTTAACATTTTAAGTTCTATAACATAAAGTCCAGATTTTTGACATATCTTGACTATTTGTCTTATCGACTTAGAAACACAGCGTATCTTCTTACCTACATCTAACAAATATAACACGTTTTTATTCTACATTTGGCTCGTTAATTGTATATAAATGTTCTTCTCTTAGATTTTCTTAGTCAGTGATGAGTCTCTCTTTGATTACTAGATGACAATCTAGCATTTTACCTCTTTAGATCATCTTACATCTTTGGGTTGTTCTGGATTACTTTTGATTGAATGCCCCGAATAAGAGGTTAAATGAGGTCAACAGATTTTAATTTATCATATTGTACAACTTAAAAGCCTTGTCAGTGTACTGCATTCTTGATTTGTGAAGCTCAAACGAAGCCAGGGGGTTCAAAAATGATTGAATAATTGTTAAGTGCCAGTAAATGAAGGCTCTGGTGAGACTCAGACCAGGGACTTTCTCACTGTGAGGGGAGCGCGCCAACCACTATTCCTGCAGTAATAACATAAACGTTTCAAGTGCCTCTTGAATTTGAATTTTGATCACTTAAAAGAGAAACACATCTGATCTGATACTTTATTTAGAGACTTAAAAGGTCAAATTATAAACAATTAAAAAAAGGTTTGAAATGTTTGAGAGAATTAACTCTTCCGTGCTATTCTAACATTTTGAGATGCATAATAATCATCAGTTATTCTGGGTATTTATGAGTGTTTACAGAAAGCTTTAAGATATCATTGGGGCTGCAGAGGACTGTGTTGGTTCACACTCTCCTGCCCCAGTGAGCCTGTCCATGGTTCCAGTCTGGGTTCAGGTTGAAGGCCTTTCTACATTTAGTTTGCATGATCTCCCTGTGCGTGAATCACTTTACTCTTACAGTCCAAAAACACACATTTGAAGCAAATGTAAATTGTCTCACTGATATTTGGTGACTTGTACATAGTCATCCTAAGTTCAGTCTAGAAAATTGATGTTCTGAGAGAAAAATGACTTAACTTTTTAACATAAAATGTCCAGTTATCACTCCCATTTATCCACCGATTCAACTCCCTTGGCTCCACTTGCATTTAAACTCAATCAGGATTTTATTCTTGCCTGAGCGATGCAACAAAATCCCCCCAAAACTTTTCTTTTTATTATGCGTCTTTATCGGAGGTTCCTGCAATGAGCGCCGCAGCCGCCGCCATTTGGAGGACGAACAATACAAGTGTTACTGTACGTGACGGGCTGTGAATGTGGAAGTGTTTGCACTCCTGCCAGAAATTAACTCAATCTGTTCTGCACTCATGCGTCCTAAACGTTTGTTTTTTTGGCTGTCATGCACCATCAGTGCCGACGCTGCTCTCAAATGTTAATGCAGCAGCAGCTGAGTGCACGCAGGCATCTGAAAACATGTTTAACATTTTACTCTATGCACATGGACAAAAAAAAAAAAAGGGCTGAATTTAATGTTGATTAAGCACTAAATCTGGCCCAAAAACATACTTTCTGCTGCTGTCATGTGAAAACCTCCCAGCTTTATGTCTTCAGGGATTACACGGTGCACTGCAGGTTTTGGAAGAACTTTACTGGAATCACTAAAGCCCCTCTCCCTTCAGATAAACTTTAAGAATAACATGCATATTTCTTTTTCTCCATCCTTTAAATTCAAAGCTCCAGACTTCAAACTTTGTACACTGCAAGTTACAGCTTTGGAAATTGACAATTGCACTATTTATCTTGGAAGGATGAACATCTGCTGATGTGGAACGGCTGTTTGTCGTCGAGTCAAGGTTATTTCCGCTTTATGCATCTGTCTTATGGTGTTTAATTAGTATATTTCTTGTTGAAACACATTGAAACAAAGTACAGGCAAAGTGATATTTGCTCACATCTAAACCCTCTGCATGGTTGTGACTCATAAGTGTTTTTTTTTTTTTAATGTGGTGCTTCTTGTAATTACCACCTGACAACTAGAGAAAAAAGGAACCTCTAAAAAGTGCATCAAGGCGGAATTAGCGCCTCAGACATGAAAAGATGAAAGATTTCCACAGAAGTTATTAAATGATTGGAGTTTAGTCGAGACTCGAGTGGATCTGGGGGTTCTGGAGTGTGAAGGTCTGACCTGGTCCATAAGGCTGCAGGTACCAGGTCCGCCCGGTGCGTCCAGGCTGGATGGTGCTGGGCTGCGTGGGGTTGATGGCTCGACTCGTCTTCACGTCCCCCTTCTTGTCCCCCGCCGTGGGGATCTCCAGCACGGGGATGGGGGCGCACTGGTCCAGCTGGCCGGTGGATGACAGCACCTCCGTGAAGCCCTCCTCACACATGCAGGCACCGGCCTGCAGGGGGCAGCGCACAATCACATTTCATGCTGGAGTGACAGCACCGTGCTGGGGAGGGGGGAATTCATGAAGGAGGGGGCCGGTGACCACAGGTTGAACCCCCCTTTTATCCTCAGCTGCCACAGTTATTAACACACATCTCATTAGGTTTTACTCAATCTAGATAAAAGCATAAGCTCATGGAAAAAAAACTGAAAGTCAGCGCGTGGTTGTGACCTCATACTCGTCCAATACACTAACACCTGTCTCCAGTTCAGACGGTACAATAAACAATGTCGACCTGAGCTGCAACTGGCTCCTCATGGATGCTCCACATTCAAAGTTACGGAGGTTACGCACACTGATTTACACCGGGCTCGGGAGCACTTTGAAAAGTTGGAGAGACAATACACGAACTTTATCTGCTCTCTTCCTGGAATAGCATCGCTGACCAGAAAGTCTGCGTGTTGGATTTAACACAAGTTTTACAGACTTACTTTCCCAACTAACTTACATTATTATTATTATTATTATTATTATTATTATTATTATTATTATTATTATTATTATTATTATTATTATAGATCATTTATTTTTAAATTATAATGAAGAGTTTCATAATATTAATTTTGGGGGGTTATTCACTATTAATTTTCTTTTCTTTCAATTTTTTTATATTATCCTTCTATGTGTCATTTCTTTCTTTCTTTCTTTCTTTATAAATTCCCACCGCTTCATGTTCCCCAAGTAGCTCAGACCTCGTTTGTTGGATGCCTCCATGATCTCCTTTTGAGACACATTTGTCTAGTCTGTGAACATCTGACTTCTTTTACTAATTTAAACACTGAAAATTACAATTAATAAATGATTATTTGTGTTAAGTAGATTATTTAACGACTCCAATTGAAAAAACATGATTCTTGTCTTTAATTGGTGCCATATTTGTAAGGCACTTGCATTTGTGGGATGAGCGGCGGAGCTACTAAACATTTGCCAAACCTTTCTGCAAAATCATCCCTGCTCATCCCACAAATGCACGCTCCATGCAACGCCAAAGAAATCCTCTGACTTCCTGTCTTTCTGTGCTCAGCTCACTCATCAATCTGCACTTAACACAGAGTATGGGTCGATGCCATATCGCGCCTCAGTCGTTCCTACTCGAAACATAACAATCTCACTCTCCTGAAGGTCACGACGCTCAGTTAATGTTCTGTTTAACAGGGGCGTGATTCAGTTTTATGGCCATCTTCAGAGTTTGTGGTGCCGTTGACAAGCATTCATCACACGCAGAGTCGTTTCTGTTGTTTAGTTTACCCTCACCGACATAAACAGGGGGGAGGAAAGTAAAAGAAACAGCCATCAGTGAGACGCGCTCCGATTCAACGGCTTCACAAACCCTCAAAGTGGCTATAAAAGCAGAATCTGTGGAACAGGTGGAGAGGAGTGAATATTATCACTGTCATGAAGGGAATATTCACTGCGGGAGATTGCATTGGACTGAATAAGAGTCTGTTTACACAGCAAAGTGAAAATGTTCTTTACATTATGTAGCAACCAATAACTTATTCATGTCCAACAACTTAAAACCTGCCAACAATTCTGCAGAATTTCAGATCTAATCAAGCCAAAATAACAAAATAGCTTGACAGAAGTAAGCGATAGACTAAATAAAAACTAATAAACTGATAAACCATATTTCAGTGGATAGCTGAATAACTTATTACATTAATAAAATAGCCTCAAAAAGCATTTGTAAATATAAAAACTGGAGCCAATAACGTTATAATAATTAAATGAGTTTCACATCCTTGGATGATGAGAAATCATCCTTGAAGATTTCATGCAATTTGGGCTCACAGTTTTTTGTGAAAATTTGGTAAAATACATCCATGCAAACCTAATAAATAAAATAAAATAAAATAAAATAAAATAAAATAAAATAAAATAAAATAAAATAAAATAAAATAAAATGAAATAAAATAAAATAAAATAAAATAAAATAAAATAAAATAAAATAAAAGCAGACAAAAACATAACCTTCCCCCAACTTTTGTTGGCGAAGGTAAAAAATCCCAAAACAGTATCAACTAGTAGTCTGGATCATTGTATCAACGGGACCACTTTTTCCAGCACGAGAACAGACACTGAGAACATCCCCATCTGGGCTGTGTAGAGTCTGCATGTTCTCCCTGTGCATGCATTGCTTCCTTATGGAACTCTTGTGTCCCCTCTCAGTCCAAAATCATGTGTTTTCAGTTAGACCGCTTGCAATTTTGAGTTTGTGTGCATCTGCTTATCCAGCCACTATCTGTCCTGTGAGTTTAAGTTTGTGTAACTCATAAACTCCCCACCTGGGGTTTGAACCGTCGATATCAAAAAGCCTTGGTCTCACTCGTCATCCGATCACTTCTGCTCCTGTTTTTCTTGTTCTGTGTTTACCAAATTATTCCGGCTCCTCCAGCCTCTGCAGCTGGTAAGCAGCCTTTATTGCCCCACGCAGAATTGTTTCTTTTAAAAACTATACATCATAAAACCCTGAGATCTACCAGCTGTCGCGCGCGGCGGACAGACGAAGACATATTTTGATGGAGCACGGCTGAGTGACAAAAGAATGAGTTTACATCGTTGCGCCGCCATCATTTCTATTCCCCCGCCGCATTCAGATTGGATTCTGACAGCGGCGTGTCACACTCATCCAGGTGTAAGTCCTTCTTTATTGTTTCTTTATTCTGTTTTTATTGGCTTTGCCCTCCATCTCATTTCTCTGCTTTGGATTTAATTGGAGTGTGGGGAGAGAAAAACTGCTCACCTCACTGCAGAAAGACTTCGGCATGAGACAGGGAGGGTCGCAGGAGCTGTTATCCACCGGAGGGTTTATTGGAGGACAACCGCCTGCAGGACAAAAACAACACAAATATGAGCCTATGATGATCTTAACGATGAACACAAGCCACTTGTGTACATCCTCGTAGATCCACCGCTCACTGCTGCTGATACAAACATCATTTCAAAGACATTTCCAAATTTTAAATGTCATCACTTAGTTGTTTTTTTTTCATCCTCTACATTCTGTAAGTACAGAGAATATAGAAGATGCACCAAAGGTTTATTTAAAATTTTAGGTGCGTGAGTAACCACATAGAGATGAAAAGCAGTACAAGCTGCCGTCGCCCACCACCTTTTGCTTCTTATAGAAGTAAGTCCCCAGTTTTTTTGGAACGCTGCGTTATATTTTTTTGACATATTTTGTGTAAAATGTACCTCCCACATAAAGCTGCCACCAATTCTTTAGATTTTAGTGCAGCGAGCTCCACTTTCTCACCTCATAAATAAATTCATCTGCACTGTTTATTGTTCAAAATAGTGTTAGGAAGAGTTGTTGTTTTTTTTTTAAATGATATTTTCAGGCATAGGTCCTTATAGAAACAACTTCAGAGCATCTGCAGGTCCTTAAATTCATACTGCATGGATTTATTTACAAGAGTGTAAAAAAAAAAAAGAAAGAAAAAAAAGTGTAATTGTGCTTTCGATGCTGAAAAAAAGGTGTGTTTATCTTAAAGAATATTCTGAATACAGCACATATTCACAGATATGAAGTGAATTAGGGACGTTAGGCTGGAATGTGGTGGCAAAGTTCTAACTGACACACCAGCTCAGCTGCATTATGAATTGGACCAGTGACAATGAATACTCTTTAAAATTATTACAACTTTTAAATGTGTTCATACCATTCAAATAGAACTAAGCAACCAATAATCTAATACAGTCATACAGTGACATCTAGTGGTCCTCGATGGTATGTACCAGTGTATTTTGATATACAAGTCACTTGATCAAAAAAATAAATGAAAAAAAGTATGACTTATAGTCCAGGAAATACAGTTAAATGTTATACCTTGCAGTTATCTCCAGGTGTTTTGGTGATTTCATTAAAAAAAAAAAAAATTACATAATCCAATGGGGACTCCAATTGTCTTCAGGGTACAACACATCCGCCTTTGAAACATTTCTACCATTGTTTTTCTTATAAATTACTGTTTTATGGATCAACAGAGAAGTTGACTTAAAGTCTACAAATACCTACTAATGTGCTAGAAAAGACGTTTTAACCATAAAACCCCCTCACCAGTGACGTTGAGTCCATCGGAGCGCTGACACCAGATTAAAGGGCGGGTGGTGGAGTTCTGACGATTGGCGCTGACCCATTTGTACTCGTAACATTCGCCTCCTGTGAGCAAAAGAAGCACAAACACAGACAACAAGCATGAAGGCGTGTCGCCAGCGAAGACCATGAATCACATGAGTGACAGATTAATGAAGCAGCTGTTAAGTTATGAGTGTATAATAAGCCGCTATCATATAATATGACTATCGCCGGGTCTTCACAGAAGGGTCCAGTTGGATGTTTTAATCTTCAGTAAGAGCTTTTGCTTAATGACTTTCTATCAATGCTATTATGACTTTATCAATATCTCCATCAGGGCAGTAAATGACTGTATTTCCCCGCGGAGTCCCGTCTAACTACTCATCAGTTCAGCCAATTCAGCCTGCATAAATGAACAAATGAACACTTTAACCTTGAACAAAAGGGAGGCCTATTCTCCTCAGGCCTCCGTACAGAATCGCTGCTCTATCTTCTGCCTTCGCGGGACGATTTGTGAGCGGCCGAGTCGACTTCGCCCCTTTGTGCTCTTCGCTTTTACTCATTTCTGAAGTCGTTCCTCAAATGTGCCCGTCTATCGCCGGATCGCTCACCCCTGCCCGGGCACTTCCCACCGTCTTTCACGAGCTGATTGCCGTTTTACTGCAATAGAGAGCTCCTCTCAGAGGAAGAGCTGAAATTATTTCTGCGAGAAGAAATAATGTCAGGAGGGAGTGTTGGCTGTGGGAAGACGTGCAAGAGCTACAAAGGCTGAGAGATGATTTTCAACCATGTTAACAGGAGAAAGACACAACCAGGCTCATGAAAACGGACTGCAATTACATAGCACTTTCCACCGTAGAGTGCATATCAGATACATCGAAATTATTGAGACGTTCCTGAGAAATGGCAGAAGCTCCACAGAAAAAGACCTGGATTTGAACCGTGGTGTTCCAGCTGTGAGTTAAAGATCCAATAAAGCATCTTCTTAATCTTTTAAATCAGAATGAGTGGCAGGTGGAGTTTGTCTTATTTGAACATCTGACATCGAGGGTCTGCTCTTCCCTTTGCTCCTGAGTTTACAGTGTCATCATGCCGGGATCTAAAGAGCGCTCTGAAATAAAATATAAAAAATAAAAAGACTCTGTATGCCCGTGGGTCTGGCACTGATTTAATCATTCCTCTGTAGGAGTATCATCTACATGAGGTGTAGATTTCAAAATAACTACGGATGTGCCTGAAAGCACAGTGTTTGATGCAAAGACAACCCAAAATTGTGAAGAAGGAATTGCATAATCTGGAGGTATTACTTGGGTGTTGCTTAGTTCGGCGGCAACGTACAGTAATAAGGCAAAAGCACTAGTGGGGATGGGAATTTAAAATGTGACAACCTACAGCTGCAGCTAATTTTATACTGAGTCACTTTACTGCTCACTTTACTCTGCACATCATTCATTTTTGATATATGTTGTTTGTACATGATGTACATAATCGTTATTCTTACCCTTTTTTTTAATGTATAATTGTACTCAACCTTTACTTTTGACCAGTGCTTATTGGAGATATCTATATATGCTCATCTTTGACATTCGCATGTCTTTTTTTTTAAAGCATCTTTATGGATGACAAACAAATTGAATTTCGTACGATCGCACCAAAGTATCACTTCACAATAAACAATAAAAGATTTATCTCTTATTAGGCCAATTTTAGTGAAACCTTTTCATGCAAAATACAATGAAATGCCCCCAAAAACGTTTCTTGAAGCCGTCGCATTATGCATGTTTCTTACAAACCCACTCTTTGAGCCACGAGGTAGATACCTTTCATTCTGAGATCTCATCTCGCGTCTCAGGGTTGTGCTGTGTCAGCTACTCTTAAGAAGTTTGGTTGAAAAATAAATACTTTATTTGAAATTTTTACAATTTCCTTGCCAGCTAGAGGCGCTTGCCGGCAGGTTTTGGCCCACGGCCCTCATGTTTGACAGCCCCGCTCTAGAGAATACAAGTCTATCATGGTGGCGCAAAATATAGAGGAAAATAATTAAGTGACTAATATTGATGACAGTACCCCCCACATTTATTCCATTTGCCCTTCTGATGATATGTGTGACGTTTGAGCTTAACATCTTCAGATTTAGAGGTGGCTCATCACTCATGAAGCTTTACCAATTTCTACTTTGCGAGGACCATAAAAAGTTTCCAGTTCCTGACAAATGTGTTCCGTAAATGTTGTAAATACACTGTATGACTCAGGATTTATAGCAATTTGAGTACAAAAGTATGCATTTCTGTAGAGTAAGATAATTAATTTCATCGACAATGAAGGAGTGTTAAACACTGAACTGAACAATCTGCAATGTATTTCCTGAGTAAGCTGTTAAGCTGTACCATTAGTAAATTTAATGTCAGTCCTATTTTTCAAAAAACATCAGCCAAGATATGGTCAAATTTCTAAATTTATGATCTACCACTTAATATTATTGAACTGAAAAAACTTTTTGTGATGTTCATTTAAATGGTAAAATGAATAGAATTATGGAGTACTATCAATGATTTATTAAGTTAGTTTTCTTTGAATCACTCTATATCCTCATTTGTCCAGAAGCAGCCATATCAAAGCAAATCAATCTACCGGATAACTTCAAGAATTAAGCTTCCCTTCATGTCCAACCACAATAAAGGTTAATAAAACACAACACAGTAACAACAAGTCCACAGGAACCTTAAGCACACCAGAAGAGTTAAAACACCTGCGCTCCTTCACTCCCAGCCTGCCCAGCAGGAACTGATCAATCCACTTGAATAAGGAGCCAAACGTCTTACAAGACTTATGACCAAGTCCCTTTCAACCTGATTCAACTGCTTTTAGAAGTATTCAGACCCATTATTAAAGAGTCGGGAGCCAGGCCAGGACAAAAAAAGCCTTTCGCTGCCTAAAAGCAACATTAGAGCCAAACTACAGCTTTCAAATTAACATATGAGACTTATTCTTTTTGGAATAATGTGGTCCGGGGCTGTCAAGAAGACGACTGAGGATAGAAAGAGTAAATGTGTCTGGATGAGGACTAACAATTGTGAGACGCAGGAGAAGAAAAGATGTTACGTGTTCGCATCTAACTATGAAATCTAGTTGTGAAGCCACGATCCGGCGTTGATCTGGACACATCCTTTTGCATTAAAATGACTTTGTCTCATCGGCATTCAGAAAACATCCCTACAAACACCAACACTGCTGATGGAAACAAGTTTAAGACGCAGGGAAGCAAACATCCAAGAGATTGTGTGTAAAAGTGGTCAATTACTTCAGTAACCCGGTGTGAGAAACTGGTGGACAGAAGCTATTTTGACACTGACATTTTGTTTATATTTCACAGTCGTAATTTTCAATATTTAATACTTCATATTCTGGTCTTCTCAACAGTTCAGTATTTTTACTCTTGTGTTTATTGCCGTCTCTGAGGTTTCTGCTCCACATTTCACTGCTACTAACACTTTGTTTTAACATTGCTCCAGTGTGACAAAGTTCTATTCTATTCTATTGTAATTGCTGATTTTCGGCCACCACGTCTCCAAACACACACTGGTTGGAGTGATGCAAATCACAGAGTGAAGTTAGAATGTTTTATCTCCTATTATGAAAAATGGATAAAACTTTAAAACTGGAGATAAATATAGAACTAGTCTTATTATGTCACAAGGATATTTAAGCATGCTTTTTGTGCTGTAAAAAAACAACAAGCTTATACTCTAATAGTTTGCACCATTAAAAGTGCTTCTGTTAAGAAACTTACTAACATCATTAAGAAGAAGATGTTGAAGAATATAAAGCAGCTAAGAGGAAATATCTAACCTAATATTTGTAGTGGGAAATGGAGAAGTTAACCAACAAAACAAATGAATAAATACACTAGTAGACCCACTAGAAACTTCATAGTTGTAAGATTTTTGTCAACAGTTGAATTGAAATGTACTTCTTGACACCCCCTGTGCCAGTTTCTATAAATAATCTGTGCCTGCACATAGTATAGCATCTTTATTTAAATGTACATTTTCAATGTCAGCTTGTGCAGTCAGACAGTCTCATTGTGTGACTTTTATTTATTCTTGATTGCATTACAGTGCTTATAAGTGTATTTGAGTCGAGTGCAGGCATTTTGTTTTATGGTAATTTATGCCAACACCGTTCACAGTGAGGGATCGCGAGTTGTTGAGCACCGTCGTGGTTTGGGTTTTGTTTCGGGCCATTTGATGTGTCGTTATGGTGTCCACAGATTCGCGCAGCCTGAGGCGTCTGCTAATTCCAACTGTAAACACTTCAAAAAGCGCGAAGGAGAGTGTTTCATTAAGGATTTACTTTAATGTCCCTCGAGCTGTCGGGGCCGTTTCTCCTCTCCTTCCAGCAGAAAAAGAAGAATCTTTCTGTTGTCTAATTGCATTTGAGCTGCGGTGCACGAGGAGATGAGAGCTGCTCGATTCTTATGTGTGAACGTGCAGGCGAGAAGCGTCAGTGTTCTGTGAAAGTGTGCAACTGGGACACGGTTTTTGTTTTTCCCTCACATCAAACCCTCTTCCCTCTGTCCCCAGCCTCACTTTCTCCATCACCGCCCTCTCTCTTCCCTTGTCTCCACACTCCCTCCTCCTCCTCCGCCTTCACTGGTCCAGGCTGGGTTTTTTCTTCCTCCTCCTCCTCCTCCTCCTCCTCCTCCTCCTCCTCCTCCTCCTCCAGTGATGCAGTGAAACCAGGTCAGGCTAGTGAAGACTGCTGTGGGGCTGTGTACAGTAGCGAAGGGAGGGAGGTGTGGGAGGGATCCTTGCTGGTGCTGATTCACAGCCCAGGCTGCACCTAATGGGTGATTAACGCGCCTGGGGAGCTGCTCGGATCACAACAGCAAATGAGCGTGGGGGGTTTCCACCGTTTGGAGATCCGACTGGAGGAATCCCAAATGGGAGCGCACCAATTGACCCATGTACAGAGGAGGGGGGGGGGGGGGGGGGGGGGGGGGACCCCACTAAGCGATGGGAGCAGTTAGTGCTTCTATTTCTCTCTGTCGTGTTTGCGACGCACAGCGCGGTTTGCGCCATCAGCTCGCAGCGAGGAGAATCTATATCTAATCCCTGTTTCAGATCCCTTCCGCACAAAAGTCTGTGGGTTGCTGCTGGTGTTCCAGTTTCCTCTGACAACCCCGAACGTGCAGGTTCAGAGAGGCAGAGAGGCTAAATGGCCTGCGGGAACCAGCCTGTCTGTCTGCATCAACACCCGAGTGCATTCAACCCATCACAACCTGCCACTGACCTCCAATTGCCACCGTGGCGCATCTTAGGAGGAGGCGGCTAAGGGAGAAGGAATAAGTGAATCCAAGTTTGGCGCCGCCAGTCTGCTGCAAAGCTAATCTGTATGCGCCGACAGTCGACTTCCCAAAGGGAGTTTGCTTCTGTTAATTTGTCGGAGCTTCTGGCTGGGAGAGGCCGAAGCTGTCATGTTTTTTTTTTTTTTTAAAGTGGCCTCACCGATGCAGGGCTGAGACTCCCATGCCTGATCTGGGCAGAGCTGCAGGTTCTCCGGCTCCTGAGCCAGCACGGCCCGCGAGCGAACCTGGACCGAGCCGAAGCCCACGCCGGCTCCTTTGACGCAGATGTTGACGCAGGAGCTCCAGTCGGACCACTCCATCAGGTAGCATTCACCTGCGGCGGAGAGAAGACAAGCGTTAGATCTGTCAGACTTGTTCTGCTGAGATCATCGTGACAAAACAAGATGTTTGGAGACATCCGACTTGGACTCCAGGGAGCTGTGATCAGCAGAGACATGACTCATCAAAGAAATACACTCTTTAATTCTGGCATCAAGACGCGAGCAGCTAAAACTCCTACAAGTCGTGGATGAAACCTTCCGACTTTGGGTGTGTCTAAATAGTCCCTCTTATCTCCTCTCTTATCTACTTTCACCTGTTTTTACTTCCTTTGACAACTTTGAATAGACCACTACAGACTGAGAACATCCAGCACGAGTTGAAGTTTTGAAGATGTTCGGACCCAGTGGTTGTCAAGCTCATTCAAATACTTTAACTTAACTCAGCAGCCAATAAATTTGTTAATCAAATGATTTCAATTTGAGACTGAAAGTCATAGCAAGTCCCAGCAATTGACGCAGCTGCAAACAGGCTTAAAAACAAAAGCAGCTGGATTACTGGACATAATCAAACTAAAATAAGTGAAACTCTCCCACTCAGCTGGTTCAAATAGGCCTCATGAACTTCTTACATCCCTCTGGCGTCTCTTTGGTGTTAACTGATCATTGTGGACTCTCACAAACGGGTGGAAAATGACCCGTAAAGTTCATCCAGAGACGACTGACCTCGACTCAGATTTTGAATCTTTGGATTTTTCTGTGTGGGCTCGGCTCCTCAGGCACTGCGGCTCTTGACCAAAAAATAGATCAACATGAGGAACTCGAGACGAGGAGATATGACATCTAAATTCACCCCGGAGTCACTCCTGGTAATAATAATCATAATCTTGTATTACTTTTATCCTCCATCTCTCTTTTTGAGCTCTGATGTCTGTATTTTTGTGTTTGAACCATGCAAATACGTATGTCTGCATTGCAGCTTCAGTGTGGGTGTCTGCAGTGGAAATGTGATCTTCAACACTTTTTTTTTTTAACCTAATTTATCTATAGCTGGGAACAGTTTTAATCGGTTGGAGGATTTATCTTTACATTTGGATAAGTTCCACGGTGCAGGTTGAAGATGAAGTGCGGCTGGGTTTTGATCACAGCCTGTAACTGCAGCTCATCACACAGCGGGGAGGTGAGGAGGGGCTATAACCACGCGGGTCAAGAGTGGCAGTGCATGAAAGTGTGAGTTTTCTTTGTGTGTGTCGGTGATACGAGCCGCCAGCATTTCTGTTCGGTTTTGCACAAACCAAACCCTTGAATTTCCACCCAAACGGTGCCGCCGTGCCTCCCTGCACTGCACAGGGAAGCTCCTGATTGCTGTTTGATACTTGAGCAGTTTGGCAGAAAAGGTTGGACCGACTTATAATCTGGGGCAGAATTTCTCAGAGTTTTGCATCTCCATCTGATGAGACTTTCCCCGCACACACTAGTGGAAACTCATGCCTCACAAAACTCATGAACTTCAAAATCAATTGGAGGTTCTTCTAAATGAGATGTGGGATGTTTTTTCCCGTTCTCTCCCCTCTTCTCTTCCTGAAAGATGAGCGATTGCGAATGATGAGCCAAAATAGATGAGGAGCACGTTGGAAATGAACTCCTGCGTTTTTTGTTTTGTCTCTCTGGCAGAGGCGAGGAACAATAATCCCCCCTTCAGGGACTGCTGACACTGGAAATAACAGATTTATATTTAAGCTGAACTACGTGGAAGCAGACTTCTGTGATCAAGCTGAATCACAAATTGGGGTTGGTTCAATTCCCCGTCATCTTGTTTTACGTTTTATCTTCCTTACAGAAATCTTGTGTCCTATTTACCCAAAAGAACACAACGGGAGGCTGGGTGCGATGTGCAATGATGAGTGCTGCGGTTGTGGGCGGGGTTGAGGGCGTCTGAGCTGGGGGTTGACGGGCGCCGTCCGGCTGACACCGTCTCACCCGTCTCTGCTCTGCAGACAACACATCAAACCCAGCGGCTGACAAGCCTCCGTCACAAAACCTGACAACAACTCATCACGCTCAACCTTTTGAGGTGATAATCCCATCTGTCACGGTTACTTTTACAGACTTTCCCCCCGAACTGGAGCTTGAGATCCTCGCTCCTGAGCTGATATTCTGCTGTTTTAGTGCTGCTGTGCTGAAGAATATATGAAGTGTCGTCAACTGGGTCCTGTTTTATATTGTTTTCCACATGTTTCATGTATATTATATATTAATATATGCTTCTTTACTATATATCAGCTGTGCACAGGATAGACAGACAGACAGACAGACAGACAGACAGACAGACAGACAGACAGACAGACAGACAGACAGACAGACAGACAGATAGACAGACAGATAGACAGACAGATAGATAGATAGATAGATAGATAGAAACAAAATTTTTTTGCAAATGTCTCAGACACTTAAGACACAAACACTTAAAAACAGTTATATAAAAGAGTCTAAAAACAAACAGTAAAAGTATAAAAAGAAAAAACGCACAGTAAACAGTAATAAAGTGGTAAGTTGCCAAAATGCATAAGAACAGTGTATTGAGGTTGCACTGAAATTATTGCACATCATCACCATCATCATTATCATCATCATATGCATGTAATTCTGGTTATAAACCAACAGAACAGCATATATATATATATATATATATATATATATATATATATATATATATATATATATATATATATATATATATATATATATATATATATATATATATATATATATATATATATATATATATATATGTTTTTTTTTTTGGTTTTTTTTTTGTTGATATTTTCCATCTCTTGTAAACACGCAAAGGACTGTAACTGTGTGAATCTGATCCTGAGCGACATTACTTCCATCCTGCACAGTAATATGCAGGTTATGAGCAAATGGGGGATGGAAAAACAAGTTATTCAACTTCAGGGTGCAAAAACTTACAATTTCCTCCAGTCCGGTGTTCAATCAACCCTCTGAGAGAGTTTCTCAAGTGGCCCTCAGGTAATGTGAGAGTTAGACACCAACCATCAATTCTCAAATGGAAGCTGTTATTCAAGCAAAGTATGATGAGTTGCAAGAGAAAACTAAAACCAAGTTCCTATTGGTTACTGGTTAAATTATATTGAAAGCTATCCAATAACTTGAATGTAAATTGAAGATAATCTGCATTTATTGATGCATTGTATCGCCGTTGTTGTTATTGTTCAACTCATGGATGTGTAGGACAAATAACTACGACCATGGTGCGCATGTGCAAAGGCAGAATTGTGAAAAAGTTGCATTTTCTGTTTTCACTTGAAAAAGTTGCTTCACAATGTAAGCCATGCATACATGTTTCCTTAAAAACAAAATGCATCAGGAATCTGACTGAATGAAAGACGTCTAATGATAATGAGGTAAATATAAAATCTTAAATGTGAAAAAATGGAGAGAAAAAAACCTCTCAGAATCCAGGAAATGACGAATGATTGTTGTCTTCTTCTAATCGGTTGAAGATAGCAGCAGAAGATGTAATCACATTAATACATAATGAATCCTCCCTTTGAAGCCCAGGATGTGTCCATAAAGGAGCGGAGCAGCGACTGCTCCCCGGAGCCTGATTGATGTTTGCGAGGACGGTTACATTCAACCCTCTTACATTAAACCAACACCAGACTGTTTGCTCGCTCTGCTAACCAGACGGCGGTAAAACGTTCGACCACGAGCAGCGATTAAATAAAAGTCTGCATCTGTGTGCTGTATAATATCCCACATCATGTAAATCACAACAGATGTCCAGCAACGGCATAAAAGAGTGTGCTGGAACATAATTACTGCCCAATATTAACGAAGAAGAAGAAGAAAAAAAAAAGAGAAAGGCATCCTGTGCTGGCTGATGGTGGACAGATTCTGCCAGGTTTGAGGAGTTGTTACCTGCTGGGGTTACTCAGGCTGAAAATGTGCGCACACATGGCAACACTAACAAGCTTCAGTAGGAGGGGAGGATCCTCCGAACAACACATGGCATCGACATAAGTCTGTTTCTACACACAGGTCTTCTTAATCTGCTTCAGAACTATAATCTATACCTCAGGGAAGGGAATTTCAATGTCTTGTAGTACCACTTTTTGGGATGGGTGGCAGTGCTGAGTGAAAATATGCTTTGTTGTAGGTTGTCAGAATGAAAAAAGCAATAAATCAACAGAGTACAACGACGATTTTTTAAAAATAAATTAGGTAACGATTTTATTTTTGATTTGTTGAAAGTTTATTTATCCAACATATGATAACAGGCTTCGAGCCCATTCACATGACAGCATTTGAAGTGAAAACACATCGATTGAAAAGTGTCGTTTTGAAAACGATGTCCGTAGAAATGTTGAAAATTATGTAGTTAGCATGCCAGGCCACGAGGTGGCACTGTCGGTT
Organism: Lipophrys pholis; assembly: GCF_963383615.2. NCBI lineage: Eukaryota > Metazoa > Chordata > Actinopteri > Blenniiformes > Blenniidae > Lipophrys > Lipophrys pholis. The sequence goes on along the minus strand of NC_137639.1, from coordinate 27,457,714 downwards.
GTTGTTGTAACGAAACCACACACAAACACAGGCTATTGACAATAACAACGGCGGGTACACGGACAACCGTGTGGAAAGACGACAAAGTTGGATTGTTATTACTGTGACTGTGAACTCATGACACTGTGGAAGCCGCCATTGTTATTGTCCATCTACTCGCACATGTGTAGAACTTTTTACTATGTGCGCAGTAGTGGTGTTTCAGAAAAGTTCAGTTTCCCCCTCATTTACACAAAGACGGAATCGGAGCGTTTTCAAAAAATTGCATTTTCACAGACTCCGATCAACATCGTCGTATGAACGGACGCGCAAAATGCAACGAAAGCTTTCGTGGAGTTAAGATGAGACAAGAAAGTACAAAAAAAAGTAGTACAAAACAAGATCTAATAAATTAAAATCAACAGATTTAAAAGTATTATTTTTAGGTGGCTGAGATGGAAAATTTCCAAGACAAAAATATATGCTTCAAACTGCACGCTCGCCTCACAGAGAGAAATCCCCCGGTTTGAACCCAAGCTGATCCAATCCCTGCTGTTACCCATAGTTAGCTGGGCTCTTCTCCAACAATCCTGAATTGGATTAAACAGCATAGATGATGGAAAACTCTCAGAAAAGATTGATTAAACAGCGTCTTAATTCGTGTATTCGTTAGCATGCCTTGCTAACTAGCTTACTACCAGAAATAGTAATTGATCCCGACTTCAGAGGCTAAGAAGAAAATCATTAATTGATTAAGCGCATTAGTTTATAGGGTTAACATTAAAATAAATCCCTGTACACCACCAGCACTTTCACCGTGCATTTCCTCGCATGTGCCGGTTAGTAACGGTTTTATAGCAACATTAGCTGCAGTGTCCTGCTCTTTATTGGATCCTGGGAAAGTTCAGACTCCAGTCATCCTTACCGCCATTAACCAAATGATTCAAGTCATCCCACATGAATTATATCATTGAGTGAGGAACCCGACTTTGGTTCGCTCTCGACCACGAATCTGCTCATAAATTGAATATCAAGAAAAATTGTTTTATATCAAAGTGATTTCAAATTGTGGTATTGCCACATTTTTGTTAAAGTTGTGCAGCTAAATTAAGATAAACACAACATATAGTGTAAATATCGCAACTTTAACCACTTGAAACTATGTGTGGTTTTACTTTGGGCTTTTCTTAAAGTTGCACTATGTCGTTCTACTGCTGAGCACTGGGTGGCAGTAGTGAGTTACTTTTGCTGTCTTCCGTCTAGCTTTCTGTGCATTTTGGTTGTATAATGGATAGTTGTAACAAGGCTCACATTGTTTTTCCAGGTATATCGTTTCTTTCACTTTTTTTGTATCTGACTCAATGCACCATCTTGTGGTGAACACTGGTAATGTAAGACGAATGCCGAGATGTAATGCAACGTGGTGGTAAATGTTTCTAACTTTGGAGGTTTATGAAAGCAGAAAGTTAATAGATTTGAGATGAAACATTGATTTGTTTACGTTTAATTTAAAAGTGAGAAACTTCAGACTGCGTTTACGATTATTTTTTTCTAATAAAATATCTGCTTGACACAGCAATTCTCTTATGTAAAGAACTTTTTAAATGTACCACCACTGAACAAATATCTCTCTCGCCTCTCAGCATCGTCATTCACATAAAGCGAATACATGCAAATACATGCATAAAATCCACACTCTATTGTCATTTACAATGCAGCAGATTGTTTTTCACTGCTGTTGTATCATCACTTTCCATCTTGTCTCTTTTTTTCAAGCCTTTAGGGTTGTTGTTTTTTTGTTGTTATCTCACCCACACAGATTATTGATTGCATCCTCCCTTTTCTTTTTTACCGTTTTATCTCCATGTGTGCATTTGAATCACTTCGTCCTCTGTTTTACTCCGTCGTACAAATGGAAACAGATTCAATTGCCGGGGTCACAGCTTTCATTTCGACTCGCCTCTTGGTCTATTTGGCCGGCTGGAGCAGGTGGTCCAAATAGTGTGTGCGCTGCACATAAAAGAGAAAACAGCCCCTGACAGCGGCGCCTCCGGCTCGGCCCAACACTTTTGGTGCGCGCCTGGTGGGAGGCCTGCTCTGCTTTATGCTTTTCGTGTGTGTGAGGCGAAAGGAAAAAAAGCTGTGACTTTTAGCTCAGCTGATGCCTGGTGAGAACTCGAGATAGACGCCGAGAAAACTGGGGGAATGGATAAGAACTGGGAAGGAAATAGACTCAAATGCAGGCCGGATATAGTCGTTATTCGAGGAGCTCTCCGAGCCGCTGCCGTTTACATGACTCAGATTTTTTTTCTATTTTAAAAAGCAGTTATTCAACGCTATGTAATGTAATTTAGCTCCTTCAGTCTGCCTTCAGTGGAGCTGCTGGTTCGGATTTTACAGGTCATAAATAGACGCCGAGCACCAGTGGTTAGAAATAACAACCCGACGTGAAGCGGGAGTATTAATACCGGCTGCTTTGTGATATCTATATCAAACCACTTATTAGTGTCAGCTGTCGCTTCGCCTTCCCACTGACTTTTGCAGTTTGGCAATACAAAGTAGGACTTGTAAAAGAATTATTTCATTTATGTGTGAAGCACTGTAAAAGTCGGACAGCCCGGCTGAAAGTGGATTTTTAAAATTAAAATTTCTTTAAAATGTGTCGACAAGACTCCATTAACTTGAAAATAAATCAGAATTCAGTGCATGTATACCAGGGGACTCCAACCTTTATGATCAAAAGAGCCGTTTTGGCAATTTAACACTAAATACAAATAGTAGATTCCCTGAAACGAAGAAAAAAAACATCTAAAAAAGAAATCACTGTATAAACAAAAAGGTTGCATTTATAAAGTGTATAATTGAGATATTTTATTACATTTCTGCTCTTGTGGCCATTTAAAAAAAAAAAAAAGATTGTTCCTCTTTTTAATAGATTTTCCTGCTTTGGCCATTTTATGCATCTTGGCTATTTTAGCCGCTTTCGTTGTTTAACTATTTATAGCTACTGTGGTTAGAGAAGTTTTTACGATACTCGTCTTTTTTTCTTCCCTTGTTACCTTTTTTCTTGTTGTCCTTACCCACGGTTTTCTTTTTTACTTCTTTTTCCATTTTCATTTCTTTTCCTTTACCTATTTTTCTTTATTTAATTTTCCTGGAAAAAAGAAATTCTGTACTACCAATTTTAATCATTTCATTTTACCCATTTGCACTGTGTTTTTTTTTAAAAATCATTATTTGAGTAGTTTTACCCATTTTATCACCCCGAAATTGGCAGCGCCCACAATTTCATCTGTTTTAACTATTTCACTCTATGTTGCTGTTTTTAGCCTGGCGATTAGAACATTTTTGAAAATCAGTGTGGTATGGAGACAAACATAAAATGTAAGCAAAACGTTAATAAATAAGTTTCCGAAAATGTCATGGAGCCGCTGCAGAGGTCACATGTGGACGTGTCCTCCAGGTGTGATTACCTGGACACGGGAGCGTGCAGGCCTCCTTCAGCGTGATCTGCTTGTCTCCGTCCACGGCCAGCTCCAGGCTGCTGCACAGCTCCTCCTCCACCAGGCTGCCGTCGCCGTCGCCGGAGCCGTCCGACACGGAGCAGGACAGGTTCCTGTAGCGGGTGCCGTGTCCACACACCACGCTCTGGCAGCACCACAGAAGAAGAACGAAGGATGAAGGATGGTGAGTCAGCACAGTTGGAGGAGGGAGTTAATGGACGTTTGGCTGTTTGCCACCATAACTGATGACTTTAAGTAGCCGAGATTGTGACCTCAAGTAACGATCTTGTGTCCGAATCACAATAAACAGGATTGATGATAAATAATGTTTTAGTTTTTTTCTTCTCTATTGATGCTTTTTACAAAGTGCATAAAAACATTAACGGCATGAAATATGAATGAGCGGCTTTCTAAAGCTGCAATCTGAGACGGACGCAGACGACGCTATGGGCCCAACTATTTTGGGTCATGATGGTCAGAAAGCAGTTTATTGATTTACGTCATGAACATAATAATTGACCAGTGAATAATTGATCAGTCGAAGGGAGATGGAGGTAGAAACGTTTGAAGTAAATTTAGATGAAAACAAAAGAAAGTCATTCATATTAGAATCCATTTTAAATAGTACCTCATATATTATTATACCCATTTGATCAATGTCTGAATCATTTTCTAAAAATTGATATGTTAAAAATATAAATATAGGACTTGTAATTATTATCATTATTATTATCATCATCAATATTATTATTAGTAGTAGTAGTAGTAGTCTCAGTAGTAATAGTTGAAGTCGTTGTGGTATACAATAGACTGAGAAATTAAGAATATATGATACAACAATATAAGTATTTATTTTCTATACTTGCTATTATGAGTAAGTAAGTATTAAAGGTTACCTTGTACTCCATGCGAAGTAAATATAAAAAAAATAATTTTTATATGGTTTTGGGTGTTTTTTCCTAATTTTCTCTCCTTTTCTGAGCCGGCGTTTTGTGATTCACGTGTTCAGAATAAAGAAATGAAGGTTGATTAGTCCGATGACTCGTCGCAAATATCACAAACTGCAACGTCACACTGCAAAGCATTATGGGATTGATCCGTTGACTGAATCAGATGTCGTAGGTGCATGTAGACCTGCTCTTCAATGTGATCGCTCCATTCAGTGGGCATGTAAACGGTAAAATCTAAGATCTCTTCATCGGAAAGTACTTAAAAAAAAAAAAAAGGTACAAAAAGAAAGCTCATGTCTGGTTTTAACAGAATGAATGGAGACACCGGCACAGCTAAACCAGCCAGGATGAGAAAAGCATAAGTTTTCTGTCTCTGTTCAGTATGAATAATAAAGGAGGAGATCAAGGAGAGAGAGTTAATTAAGCCGAACAAATTATCTAAATGAATTATAACTGATGGCCTGTCTCTGTATCTGGCCCATAAAAGCAGACCCACGCTTGGAAAGTTTCACTCTCTGTCATAAAGTGTTATTAATCTAACCCGGGAGCACGCAAAGTAAAGCGCCACATTTTTCTTGGCAGAGGTTTTGGTTTACAGTAATGTATCAGCATTAAAGATGCATTAGATTGATTTGCACTGTCCGTCTCTCGAAATAACTTTCTGAGCAGGGATTTGATGAGCTTGTTCATCAATACTAAAGACTCCATTACTTTTTCTTTTTTTTCCCAGGTGCAGAGATCCCTGCAAACCAAACTCCTCCTTTTGGCTGGAACTCTTACGCGTATTGATCCGGAGGCCTGTCATAGCCGCGTTTCTAGCTGCCGACAGACTGAGGTCGATACGGGTATTAATATTTAATGTGCTCGGATTATGGAATTATGTCGTGACGCATCGACTCACCTCCACGCGGCACTCGGACCAGGAGCTGTACTGCCAGCGGTAGCATGGCCGCACTGGGCAGGGCTTCCACTGCTCCATCTGGGACGGGCACGGCCTCCCGTCGCCCTGCGAGGGCTGCACCACCGAGCGCTGCCGCCACATCTTACCTGGAATCACACACGGGAAAACCGTCATCAGATACCACAGACTTGTTTCAATCCAGAAGTGAAAAGCGAATTTCAAATAAATACATGGAATTAAATCAGTGACTTTCCAACTTCCCCCACATGTTTACCTGCAAACATCCCTCGATTGAAGAGGTCAGTAATTTGACAAAATCTATGTTTGATGCTTGTAAAACATAACCTGAGGGTGAAGGTCCTGTGAAATCATAAACTTGTCTAGACTTGAGTGAGCTGTAATGTTCTTCTTTACTCAGATAAAAAAAAGTTTTTATGACGTTTGCCCTCAAAATCTTTAAGGTGAAAATATGGTCACGCTGGATGACTTTACTGTGTCTGTTGTGAGAAAACAGAGCTATCTATAACGTCTGTGTTAAGTCTGCAAAAGCAGGAAGATTTCAGCTTGATCTTCATCCCTTCCGTAGTAATTCTTGGTTGTATGCAAGGATCCCTAAGATAATGTAATATAATACTTAAATTGTTAAGTAATTGTTGTATGCAAGGATTCCTAAGATAATGTTTTTTTTAAGGATTCAAAGGCATTAAAAAGCATAAATCTTGAATTTTGAATATCTGGTACGTTCTCACATGCAGCAGGCAACTGTTGTACCTGATATCATTATGGCTTTCTTTTACATTTCCAGTAAATTCTATTCTTTTATCATAATTTCTGCTCAAAAACATATATATACCAATATTAATATAAGACCTGTGGGTGACTAACACGTGTTTGACATGCCTGGTCTAGATCTTTTCTGGTATCGTACCGCACCACACTTTGAAAACCATTTTCATACAAGTTGTTGTAAAAGGTTGTTTCTCCTCTCCATTGTTGCATATTCTTGCTTTTGTGGAAGTTTTTTAGTAGTTTTTCCCTGGATAATTTATTTTATTAGGAAGTGTAATCAGGTGGCTATGGCGTTACTTTTCAATGAAAATTAAAAAAATATGTCGCGCACTTAAAAGTATGAATATATACTCTTATGTTTAATTTTAATCAATATAACCTCAAATAATCAGCTGAATAAAAAAAATAAAAAATCCTAAAGACTTTTTTCCGTTTAGCCTTGCAATACAGGTTTGCACCACAAGGTGGTGTATTGAGTCACTGAATGATGGCTGAAGCTTTCTGTCCTCTAAACAATTCAATTAAACTTTATTTAAACAGCACCAAAATACAACACAGTCATTTCTTGGTGTGCAATTAACTCTATAAATTCAGAATTAAAATGACATCATATGTGCTTTACTGCCTTCCTGGGATATTCATGTAATTTATTTGAATCAACACACTGTGCCAAACACCAGCACTTCCAAAAAAAAGTAATTACTTTTATAGCCGAGTGGCTAATTAAGTGGCACTCAAACTCCACTCTCAACAGTTGATAAATGTTAGGAGGGCTTTTTTCTTTTTTTGTAATATATCTCCTCTATAGCTTTAATTTCCTCACATTAAACTTAATCCAAACATGTAGTCATTCATTCCCTCTGTAAACAACTCATCCACATTAATCTCACAATGCAAAACAGTTATATCAAGGTTTCCTAAATGGCCTTCACTCTTTTCCAAGATCTCAATTGTTTCTTGGTCAATTTGAGTTAAAATGGCTCAGAGTCTATTAACTCGATGGGTTACTCCCCATTAAATAAGGACACTGCAGCAATGAGGCTCAGAGACAGTTTGAGTAAGTACTAAACTGACACTGTGAATCACCTGGAATCCTTTCAAACCGCCACGTCTACCTGGTTCGAAGCGCCCAACTCTGGAATCGTCTATTTGTTTGCATGTTCTCGCTCTTTCATTCCCCAGAAATCTGCTCACCCATGAATGCACCTTTCAGCCTTTCCACACACAAACCTTACAACCTCATGTCCTATTCTAACAGGAGAACCTTTCACACACACGGTCCCCTCTTGCTTCTTTAGCCTCTTTTAAACTTTTATCTTATTCCTTGTGATTTACCAACCGCTGCGGCGGAGCCTCTTCTTCAAAGCGCTCCCGCAGCCTCGAGCAGCGAGATGCTGTAAGGGGACAGAATCCATTTTTTTTTTTTGTGAATGGCCGGAACAACAAGCAGGCAACAGGAGGACGAGTCCTCCCCGGTCATTTAGCATCACAGCTACACTTTCTCTTAAATAAACACTTCCTCTCAAATGCTTTGAGAGGAAGGAGCAGGAAGCCTCTCATACTTTTTGTCATTAAGTCTGCTCTGCTGAGTGCGAGTGTTTCTACTCCACCATTGCATGCTTTGGTACTTCAGAGAAAAGTTATTCACATAAACAGAAATGTGGAGCGGTAAAATAAAAGGGGGGGGGGGTCGGGATAAATGGCACGTGAAAGTGCTTTTTGAAGTTTTTGTGTGCGCAAGCTGCAAAAAAACCAACAACTTCCCCACAACTAGTGACAAAGCTGAAGATGCTGAGTCAAGCCACGGTGGTTTATTATCATTTGAAATGACTCTTTTGCCTTTTTAAGTAAAAATATTAGCGACATCTTCAGAAATTGAATAAGTGGAAGGAAAAGTCTGAGGTGGGGTTTGAAAGTTTGGCTGCTGAGAGAATTAAATTACTAAATGGTCTTGAGGGGATCGGATTCAGTTTATTAGACTTGATAACGTCCATCGATCATCTGTACACTGCTTCCTCCACTTCAGGGGTTTTTGTTTGGCGCTGGAGCCCGAGAAGGAGAGGAGCTGCAACTCAGCTGGACACGTCGTCACAGGGCAAACAAGGAAAGTCACTCACACTCACACATGCATGTTTGTAGGAGGAATCTAGAGCAACAGAACATGCAAACTCTGCACAGAAAGGCCTCGAACTGATGACCACCACTACAACCTATTAACGGTTTAATATTAACACCTTTTGCACGTCCTGATATCAAAGGTTATAACCCATAGTATATATTAACTGAGACTTACACCCATTCAAACTAAGATCATTAAACCTTTATGGTAAAAATCATGATCCCCCCCCCCCGCCCCCCCCAATTTTTTTTTTCGTTTTAATTATAATTTTTTACTGATTGCAGGGTTTCATATGAAAGCCCTGACTTTGAATTTTCATAATTTTAACCACATTATGTCATATTTAAGTATAATTAAGTATTAATACAGATGATTGTTTCACAAAAATAATTACAAATATCCACCTCATCAAAATCTGGCATATTTACTGCACCGGTTGTCTGTTCATTAATATGCACTGTCCCATTCAAATAAATTAATAAATTAAATTAAATGAAGCGGATGTTGCCGTTAATCACTGATCTATGCAAGTCTGCAGAAATCTTGAAGTCTCTTGAGTATATTGAAATAAAGAAAGCATTTTTTTTTCATTGACAGTAAAACATGGCGTCTAAAGAATTAAAGTGTATGGAAATAATTGAGTATTTCATATCTTTGTTTATGGCTCACAGCTGGATGCCTCATCGTTGCGCCTCCGACATCAAATAAAGCGTCTCGGTCTGTAACGTTGCTTATCTCATGCCGGGATTAGAGAATCTTGTGCCGCCCCGTCTTGTGTTCCCATTCGCCACCTGAAGAATGACTCTGTGACGACTGAAGCGGCGGCAGATGAGTGAGGTGAAAGGTTAACTCCATTTGTACAAGAGCATAAGCCCCTTTTTGTCTGTTGCAAATTCAAGACTTTAATAGGTTTGGCTGTTTGCCACCGGCGCAGGGAAGTGTAGCCCGGTCGATTCAGCCTCCTCTCCTACATCACGTCTTAAAAACATTTATAGACTGTCTTTAATGTAAATGTGCTTTTATTACTTTGTCCCTGAACCTGTACTCTACCTGCTCTTTACCCCTCTTCCCTTTCTTTGCTTTGGCTTTTGATTTTACTGCAGTGTAATCTCTCCATAGCTCATGAAAAGTGCAGAAGAGGTAAAAAAAAAAGAAAGAAAATGGAGTGGGATGATGTGCAATTAATGAGGAAAAGGCTGACCCAGTCGATGTGCAAGGTTCAGCAGTCAGGTTTTTGATAACACTCTAAAGCTGCTAAAGATTACATCTGGCGTCTTAAATTACGGGGCAGCGGTGACTTGGGTGGTTTTCCACTGCTTGTGCTTGTGGCAAAGTGCCCTTGGGCAGGATACGAAACCGATGAGCACTTTCCGTGATCGCCATGACGGATCGTCCTGAGTGCTTTGATACTGAAACCACCGCGGTGGTAGAAACGCACTATAGGCACAAGGAAGAGAGAGAAGTCCCTGTCATTGTTAAAGACGTCTTCCTATCTGGTTCTGCTTATTAATTGTGTGCTGAGACTGATTATCTTATCCATGATATTGCAGGATAATCAGATTAAAGACATCTACAGTGTTGAAAAATGGAGGCTCGCATATAAACTCAGTCCTGGTGAATATATAGCTTAGACATTTTCTTCTCGACTCTTTAGGGTTTTTTTTGTTTATTGTTTTAGGTTCCCCGTGACTTCAAAAGGTGACCCAAAACACCAACATCAACCAAAACCAGAGCAAACTGGTGTCAACTGTCCCATCAGGCATCTGCTTCCTTTTCTGTTTCATCTAAAGCTAAATACACACAGACCTCTTAACCTCACTAAACAGAGTGACATCATGGATGGATGGATGGATGGATGGATGGATGGATGACTGGATGGATGGATGGATTCATGACCCCTTATGTTTACAGTCTATTCACCATTTCCTTTGAGCCTTACCTTCCAGTCCGCAGGTCTGTGAGCACTCCGACCAGCCCGACCACTCCGACAGTTGACAGTTGACGGGACACTCGACCACACAGGAGATGTTCATCTGCCACTTCTTCTCCAGCTTCAGCTGCGGCTCATAACGAACGGGGAAACACACCAAATCACTCATTTGCCAGCAGTCATTTACGCGGCTAACTCAATCTGTTCCGGTCTGACGGTGGCTTAACCTCCCGGTACCGGATTCCCCGGCAGCCTTTGTTCTGGCAAAGTTCAGACGTGCCGGGCAGCATCAGGCCGGCGGCGTCGGGGTACGACGGCTGCTGTGAAAGCCTTTCTGTCACTTTGTGTTTTTGTGAATGAGCCAGATGATGAAGTGGGCCAAGGGTTAAATAGCTGTGGGGACGGCTCTGCCACAGCCCGCCGGCTACAATTACAGAGAGCCGAGACACATTTTGAATGGATAAAACGCTCACCCCGGAGCAACGGCAACAATCTCTGCCTGCAAATACTCCTGAATATTTCATGTCACTGAGGGCTTAATAGTACTGGAAGGGGAAGATAATACAAAGTAATGCGTGATGTAATTAAGTCATTAAGAAAAACTCTAGCGTCAAAGAAAGTAGAGGCTGAACTACCCAAGAAAGAAGATTGAAAAAAAAACAAAAAAAAAACACTTGAGGATTTTTTGCAAGGCTCACCTCTTCGCAGAATTTCATGTCGACCGATTTGCCGTCGCTGCGAACGCAGTCGAGCATCCTGGTCTTGATGCCGCTTCCACACACGGCGTTAGGACTCAGCTGACACGTACTCCAGTCTGAAGGGCAGCGAAACATATTCACACTTTTATTTTTTTGTCCGTCTGGAGAGTTGCCGATGCAACGTTAACAATGGCGCATAACAATAAACCGCGCAGAGGCACACGGGCGTCAGACCGGAATACCAACAAACCAATTCTCCCACTTCACTCTTCACTATCACGGCTGCAGATCTGACGATACATAATGATGCCGCATACTTTCTTAGCCTTTCTGTCTCACACGAGAACAACTTGATTTTCTTGCTTTTTTCTTTTTTTCTTAAAGCATTGTTATTTTATTTTCAGGCAGACTGGGGATATTACAGAATTCACTGATGATGCTTTGGTGTCTTGCGTGCAAAAGATCAACACATTTGAAGCAGCTTTGTGGTTTCGATGTTGGAAATAAAAGGCTTGTGGATAAAAAAATTTAATAAAAGTTTGTGGTACAGTGTTGTACGTTTTGCAATCACATACCTCGTTTTCTGTTAAAACCGTCCGTTATTGGTTTCTTCCACATAGGTGGAGTTCTTGCTTTTTTTAAAAAAAACATTGGCTTGTGCTTTTTAAAAATTGTTGTGTTAGATATATATATTCCTCCTGCAGGCCTGACCTCAAACTCTCTTATTGGTCGATACTGCATGTGTTTGTACCGAACACCTGAAGATACCGACGTCTCCATGGTTTCCCACCAGTTCTAGTGCACAAAAGGTAATTTCTAAAAATATTAATTTAACCCTGTAAAAGTCAATTTACTGTCATTGGTCTGATAAGAATAACACGGAACAGAAATAAAATCATTTTTCAAGACATTTGAGACACTGATCACAGCTAAATTCGACGAGCATCTGGACGTCATGTATCTGTGTCCAGAAGAATCAGCTGGCATTGTTGGGTGGAGGAGTTAATGCAGTTTGTCTCCCCAACAATGAGTGAGTATTTCTTTTGCTGCACTATTCTGCAGTGGCTTCATTCAGGGCTGTGTGAACAATTATTCTCCACATTTCTGCACCAATCTAATCTTATTCCTGCAAGATTTCAGTCCGAACCAGCAGATGAAGTTAAAAGTTCATAAAGACTTGATACAGCATTCTCATAAAAAGTGGAACCGACATCGGCAAAATGTAGTATGAATAAGATTTATCTGAGAACTACCTCGTCGATATCAACACAGTGTTTGCAAAGCCCCGTCGAAGCTCCACAACAGGCACATATCATTGATGCTTTCACAAACTCATAAACAACTCAACAACAGTTGAAAAGAAAGAAAGTGAAACTGAATTTCATCAATGCGATTTCAGAACAATATGACACGACTTAAAACCCCCAAAAAGTTTGAAATGTAGGTGATTTGAATTCTTCTTTTTCCTCACACCTCTCGCAGTGTTAATATTGGCATTGTGTCAATTCTTAAAAATCTCCCAGAATTTTAAATGGACGTTTATGCAAAGCTTTACCAAACACCCTCTTATTCACCTTTAATTACGCCACAACTTCTTGCCTTTAACTTCTGAATCAATGCTTTCGTTATGTCTCCGGGCAGCCGAACTCGAGGAACGTCGTCAATTTGGAGTAAAAACCAACATTAACCAATTTTTGTGCACTTAGTGGCAGCAGGGAGAAAAAAAAGAAGAAAAAAGCATGTAAACAGCCCTGACATATTAACACTAAATTATGTGGGTAATGTGTGAGCAAACAGCTGCTGATTCACACATTCAGCAGATGAGAACCAACATGATTATTTCTCTGGAGCCGCGTTTTCTGTGTGTCGTCTGAAATTCTGCCTTCGGCGAGGTTTTGTTTCCAAATGCTCCTGAAGCAAAGGCTTGTTTGTTCAGCTGCTAAATGTTCACCAGCTCTCTGTTCACTTCCCGGGCTTCAGACGGGGGTTATGTTTACACTCGGTCCGACTCTCAGCGTTTGTACTTTCCCAAACCGACCGTGTGCAAACGAACAACCGGACCAAGTCGGACTGATGCGCTTCCAAATGAACTCCGGTGCAGTTTGATTGAAATATGAACGCAGTGCGGACCAAAGACATGAAGATGGATGAAACACAGGATCTGACAAGCATCTGAGCTGCTGTCTTCTTGCAATTTTCCCTGATAAATTGTCCCTGAAGCATTTATTCTAGCATTCTGCTGCATAATACACATCAAAAAGTGTCTAAAATGCTACTTATTTACACTTATTTAATTTTTAAAACAATTATTTTTCTTTTTGCGCTTTTCATCTAACCGTTTGTCTGAAGAAAGCCCAAAACTGAGAGAGCGAGTCAACGTGGTTACAAGCTGGAAAACAAACTAATGAGCCCAAAGATGCTAATTGGTCGGAAGAGCTGAGAGGAAACTGCTGCGCTGGGCGAGAATTATCTGTGGGTTCATCACGGCAAATGACCCCATTGTTATCTAATCCATTGTTAGTATTAAATATTGATTAAAAAAAAATTGTGCTTTTGTGGCTTCTTTATTCATGTAAGTTCACTTAATATCCAGATTTATAGATCATCAGTCTGGAGTCACATGTGGGTCTGTGGCCTTTCTGTAGTGGCTCCCTAAAGCTTTCAGAAAATTAGACTTTAGATTTTGTTTATCAAGAGTACTTTTAACTCTTGGCTAATAAGGGCTTTTGAAAAAAATGCACAACTAAAATGGATAAAATGGGGAAAAAAAGCACAAAAAGAGCCAAAATGATTCAAACGGCTATATTGTCAAAAAAAGAAGGTTGAAACCTTTAAAATCAGATCCAAAAACAGCTGAAAATGAAATGAAACGTTTCCCATCCTCAACAGTAATCCAAACTTCACGAATGCAGACATTTGTACGTGTATCAAAACTATATGTAACTAAACCTTTTAAGCTGTATCGGCCTCATATTAAAGGAGAGACGTGTTTCGCAGCTCCAGTTAAATTTGATTTGGTAGAAATTGATTTTAATATAAACATCTCAATTGGTCATGATGGTTGCAGGCCCCTGTTATAGAGCATCTTCCTCCCACGAACAGCTAACGTCCAGATCATAGAGCATCATTTTGCAACACATCTCAGCAGCTTTTCCCTCTATTGAGATTTATGCTGCAGTTCCACGTGACTCTGGCATGATGATTGTCACCCGCCTGCTTTCCAGAGCATCAAAACTTCATCTCACATGACAAATATTTACCGGCGTTCAGCAGGCGGCTGCTGTTGATTTTACCACCTCGGGAGCGAGCAGGTTCACGTGGCGGGTGGAAAAGAGTCATAATTTAAATGGGAGTGTGAGGGGAGAAGGTGAGGAAGATGTTTATCAAGCTACAACAACAAGAACAAAAAAAAAAAACCCATAACAAAACAGCGTTTCAGTGCTGTGGCTCTGCCTCTCTGCTTGGATGTGTTTTCAGTTGACATGTTGGGACAAAACACAAGGAGACGTCGTTCAGAAGAGTTCAAATGTCTCTGCTGTCACGAGCTCTTTACACTTCAGAATGCATAAATCGCAAACAGCCAGAAACAACTGGAGAGTGTCTGAGCTTTTTTTTTTTTTTTTATTTAAGGCGGAACACACAGAAATGCACTGTCACACCGTGTCGCCTCGTGTTACTTTGAAAGGTTTTATGTGCTGAGCTGCAGAATCTACATTTTACCCATCTTATGTGAAGATATTTCAAACTTTGGGCTGCAAATCTGGACAAACGTTCGCACCTACGGGAAGTTTACATTCACCAAAGTTACGCATGTGAAGAGTCAGCTCAGACCTGGACTTGAACATACTACCGACGATGAGGGATAAACACTAAAACAGCTGGGAAATCCACAACATGTCTAACAGCTAGATTTCCCTCTGTAGTGGACGGATTTATTAGAAGAGCCACAATATGGTTTTCTGTGACACCCAGAAGAAGAAGAAATCCCATCAACCAGTGAGAAAAAAATCCATTCAATATACTAAAACACAAATTTTCTCTACTTCAAATAATTGCTGCCTCAAGATCGATATTTTACAATAAAAACTAGTACTTTTATTGAGATCACACAGCAGTGACTCCAAGCTGCCATCGGAGATGTTTACCGATTCCCGCCTGAACAGCCGTCAATGAGACCTTCGTCTACGCAACTGCCCTGGGCGCCATTTTTATCTCGCTTGGTTATTTTGCGGGCTTATCTTTGAATATAATAGAGACCGTATGTTCATGTCAAACCCGCCCATATCCACACAATACTTTAAAACCTTTAATTAGTAATTAAAGAAAAATATCTATTTTTTAATAAATGATAGTTTTAATGTAAATGCTTAAAATGAGCAGTTTTGTGAGATAAATGAATAAAATGCTGACTCACCTTTAAGACATAAAACAGTGACAGTGCTAACCACTATACCCACCATGCCACCTGAAATGTTCATGCTTTTTTTTTTTGTGATGATGTATTGACGCATTATTAAGCCATCAAATTAATTACCCACGACTTTGCTGATGCGGCGTAAAACTCTTAAAGCATCCGAGCTTCTGAACGGAGCTCTCAAGCTCGTACGTGTTTCACATTCAAATGAAGCTCTTTAGGCTTTGAGATGACTCAGCAGCACGGCGAGCACGCCTCGTACTTTCCATACTGTAGGTTTGACTTTAGATCATTACCTTTGTTGCATTATGAAACTTCTTCTCCTTCAGCCCTTTAAGTGTTCGGTGTTTTGTTGACTCTTTTTTTTTTTTTTAGCTTCCGGCTGATGAAGACGTTGATAGCAAGACGAGTACTTTGTCATCTCAAAAGGTCACTTAAGGCTTCTAACAGCTCACTTAAATCCAATAAATCTCAGCTGTCAGCCGTTTTATGTCGGTATCGAGCTGTTTGGCTGCATGATTTGATCTTCTACTTTAAAAAAAAACCCAACACAATTCAAAAGTAGCTTCAATATAAGTTTTCCCCAAATAAATCTCACCAGCAAAAAAAACAAAAACAACAAACTAATGCTTCAGAGGTTAAACCGTGCCTCGGAAAGAAAGAAAAAGATTTCTTTGAAGAGAAAAAAAAACATATTTTATTCCAGACTTAGGATGCAACTGCCTTTTAACAACCGCAGTGTGCATGCTGTTTGAACGGGGGGGGGGGGGGGGGGGGGGGGAGAAAAAAAAATCCAAAACACTCTGTAACAACAGGGAGGCTGAGGTATCACTCGTGAAGTGTGCGATCCGATGACAAAGACGAGTGGCTGTTTTTAGCTGCTCTGAGCTTCTTCGCAGGCTCGACTCGGGGAACCGAGCGGCTTTCTGTGGCACTCTGGGGACCGAGAACGTGGTGATGGCAGGAAGAACGAGCCTCGGCGGCGGGGAAGGGAAGGGAAAGGGAAAGAAAGGAAGGAAAAGACAGACAAGAGGAGCGACTCGGATCGCGTCTGCGTCGGGACAAATAGAACCTTCAAGTTTTAGCAATTTTTGCAGAAAAATCATGACGAGAAAGGAACAAGCAGAGCTTAAAACTAATATGTTTGAATAAGAATATATAAAAGGAAATAATGGAAGGAGATACAGTCAAGACCCGTAAGGCTGCACGGTGAAGCAGTGGGTATCACTGTCACCTCACAGTGGGAGGATCCCCTGTTCGAGTCCAGCGTTTGAGGCCTTTTTGGTTTGGAGTTTGCATGTTCTTCCTCAGTCTGAAAACGACTCGGAATTCAAAATTGCAGGTGTGATTTCAGGGTATCCACCCTCCAGCCTTGGAATTAAAAACAAAAATAAACAAAACAGTTGGTAGGTTTTCTATCCTTTTGTCTTTTCACGTAAGTTTTAATATTTCAAGTGTGATGAAAAAAATTAATAATTGGACTTCAACTCGAACGTGTTTCATTAAAATAGTGGAAACTATTCTATCTGGAAAAAAAAAAGACTAAAAATGGGGCGGCTTTAGCTCTGTTGGTGGTCGTCTCTCAGTCAGAAGGTTCTCTCCGACTGTCCTCATGTCGAAGTGTCCTTGAGCAAGACACTGAACTTCAAACTGCTCCCAATGGATGGACTGAGCGCCTTGCATGGCAGCCGCCTCCATCGGTGCGTGAATGGGTGAATGTGATTAACAGTGTAAAGTGCTTTGGGGAAAGCGCTATATAAGAGAAATCCAATTCCAAACATGCAAATCATATGATCCACTAATACTCTGGAAGGGAACCGCTTAAAGATGAACATATTTCCAGTTAAATGTAGAGTGAACCTGCTCATGACCATTATAAAAGTGTAGAAGGATTATGGGTTTCATATGTGGAAGCCCAGAATCCGGCTGGCACAGGTTGAATAAAATGAGCAGGATTTCTAAAAGAAAAAAGCTTAAAAAATTTTTTTAAATTGTGAAAAACACAAAACTGCTTTAAAAAAAGAGCCAAAATGGTTAAAACAGCTAAAATGTCAGAATTGTAAATAAAAAAAAAAACAGCTCAAAATGAGTAAAATATTCACCATCCTGAATTGTAATTGAAACTTCATAAATGCAACATAAGACACAGTTTCTGTTCATACATCAGAACTATATGTGAAACGTTATAAGCTGCGTTAATTTCATTTCAAAGGTTAAACGTGTTTTGCAGCTCCAGTTGATTTTGATTTGGTGGAAAGCGACCAAACAAGGTTGCAGACCCTTGATAAGGAGGTCTGAGATTTTTACCTCCATTTTGGTAAGAGTTATCAGGGAGTAAACTGTGAGTTTGACTTCTTATACATAAGAGTTGGTAGAGTTGCTTTACTTGAATATTTAATTTAGATATTAGACTGCATTTAGTTAATGTTCCAGCAGAAAAGGGGGGCCGTGCATATCAGTGAGGGGGGTAGATCTTTAATGGACAATCTCAGTTTGGTTCCAGCTCCTATGGGCTGAGTGGGTCCAGTATCAGGTAACATCTCTGGATATGAGACTGAATATTCGAAGTGTTTCTCGTTCCTCCCATCGCAAGTTCAGGTCACTACTTCAACGATCCCTGATATCAATCCGGAGCCCAAAATGTTTCCACGCGGCTGCAGAGAGAGCTTTCCAGTTTGATTCCAAAACATTACTCCCCATCTCATTTTGAGTGCATACACACTCAGATACTCCACTGTGAACCCAGTGATCCGCCTTAAATGTCACATTTCTCTGTGGTAAAAAAGATAGTAAATAAAGGTGAGGCAGAAACATTCCTAATAAGAAAAAAATAAATAAAATACACAGCAGTGCCGATCTTTTCTCTTCCTGCTGTAAAAAAATTCAGAGAGAGATGTGAAAGAGTGACCTCGGTGACATGTGATGAGGAGGTGTGATATCCTGCAGATTAAAGAGGGAAGCTCAGGACAGCTGCCAGCTCAGATCTCTTTCAGAGATCTCGCTGCTTCAAGTCAATCAAAAATACGTTCCTCTGGTCTCTCGCAAGGGGCCATTGAGCAAGGCATTCAAACGCGGCGGCCAGCGGCCAAATTCTCCATCTCCCAGGTCGGAATGGTTGCAGCCACGGGGGGATTTAAAGACAAACAAGCCGCGTGTTCATTCAACCTTCCCGTGTAATAGTGGAGCTAAGCTGATAAACAACCACCCAACAAACAAACAAAAAAATAAATAAAAATGAGCCTGTTATCAGAAGGGAGCTTTGCAGAAGGGCGGCGGTGCAGCCAGACTCAAAGGACTTCCATTAACGCCACATTATCATTACAAAAGGCTTGATAAAACCTGGCAAGGTTTGCAATTATCCACCCCGAAGAAACAAAAGTGATAAGGCCCGCAGGACATAAAAAATAGATGAGGCGAACATCGATCGCTTGTCGCAGCCCTGAAATAGGTGAGTTCACGAGATGGGAGCTGCACTTATGCATTATTAATGCCGCAGATCAGGGAAAGTAATGTTTCTAATTATGATACAAGCATAAATAGACAACTTTTGGGGTCTCGTGACACTCAAAGATCAAGTTGGAGGTGCAAAAACCCCCTGACAAAATGAAACACTTTGCCAAAGTCGTTAAGGCGGCGGTATCTAAAATCAAAGTCATGCCTTTGTTGTACATTGGAGGGCGGTGTTGAGTCTCGATATTGTGGCTCTGCTATTTGTTTGGTTGTTGAAGGGATCCTGTGTAATAGTCGGGAAGTTCGACCGTTTTTGTGTCTGTTAATCTTCCCACTGCTTCCTTGTGTGCCTCAATACACCACCTAGTGGTTCAAGCTTGAATTGCAAGACGAAACAGGCACATTTTTGGAAACTTGATGAAATTTGTAGGTCCCACAAAAATATCTTCAAATTTATGCTCTGACTTGTGTTCAATGTAATTTTGCTTATCATTTGAATTTATATGAATCAACACTAAATGAAAAGAATTACATGTGATCCTGTTACATTTCATGGTTTTTACTCAAGTCTGCGTCACTATTCGTGAGTGTATTATAGCAAAGTAACACTGGTATGATTTATACAGTTACAGGAAACTAACAGGAAATAAACGAGTGAAATTAAATGGATAAAGTGGATTATTGCTTTATTTATTGCCTTCCATTGACCCCATGGAGTAACTGAACGTGGACTTCCTCGTCAAATTTAAATCTAAAGGCACTTTTCTTAATCTTCTATAAAATATATCTGCTTGTACAGTTCAATCTTCTGACCTATTATACTTACAGTTTGGAGTCATAGCTTTTTTAAAATTTTCATTCAAATGCAATGCAGTTCTCACTATTTTCAGTATAAATTTGCATATCTTTACTGCAGAATATAGCTTCAGGATTCAGCAAATTGTGCCAATTTACATGAAATCAGAAGTGAATCCTGGGTCGTGCACTATGAGGGAGTTAAATTTATCACAATCAAACTTCTCGCTGTTAGAAAAGAAACTAAAGAAACAAGCAGAAATGACCAAATAACCATCACACACTAAATGTAACTAAATGACGCTGACAGAACTAACACGATCAGAAGCAATTTTCTTCTTGAAAATCAAATAATTCTAAAAAATAAAACTAGAAAACCAGACATATTTGAAATACTTTGAATGCAGTTATCTCCTCCACTATGTTGACCGTGAATCTTGAAGCTCATGTGGGAGATTTCTTTCATGATGGTGACATGATCACGGTTGAAAACTGTTCAGTGAAGCTCAGCTGTGGCAGTCAGCCAAAGAAACCCGACCAAACCGAAAGAAAGGAAAAATCACCCAAAGCAACAGCAGTATTTCCATTTGTAGGTGACCCATGGTTCTTCCATATTCATGACGATACAGAGAAAACTAGCAGCTGGGTGACTCCTCTCCTGCCCTGAAACTTCCGGAAGGAAAACTTTGTACAGTTTACTTACCTGTGATGTTGTAGAAGTAGTTGAAGCAGTTGAGGTTCAGGCTGCAGGGCTCTTTGTCAGATGATTCTGGACACTGTCTTCCCACGCTGGGGGGTCGAAGGGTGTACGCAGTCCGCAATCGGTTGTTGGTTCTGGTACAAGGCTGCAACAGGGAAGGGACTCAATTTGTTCCATAAAAAAACAAGATAAGTCGCATTTCAGAATTGCTTCAATGAGCTCCATGGTGACGATATATTAAAGAGACACGATGGGGGAGTTTCAGTCTTGTGCATTGGGGTGTTCAATCCACCAATATGTAGTTCCCGAGTTAAGTTAAATATTCCTCCTGCTGGTCCTTTCAATGACTCAATACGCCATCTTGTGGCTCAGACTCATACTGCAAGAGGAAATCGGCAGAAATCAGCAACACATCACCAATTATTAGTTTAAAATCTCGTTCTGACAGTTGCTTTGTCTTATTCTGGTTATTTTTAAAGTTTACACCGATTTACATGAAACTAATTGCTACATATTGTAACTTAAATTCCTTTAGAGGACGCATATTTTAATATGTTGACAATAAACATTTGAACTCAACAGTGTGGTTGAAGATAAATCCTATTTTAATCTTGAATCTTGATTTTTTTTACTTTTAAAAGTCAGTATAAATTAAACACTATTGTGTTTTATCTACACACATTGAAAGTATAAAATGGATTCATATAACAGATATTTCTCATATTTCTCCAAATATACATCCCTGCATCCCCACTGTTCATTGATCACTATTCAATAATACAATGAAGACAAATAAAAATATAGCGGCGGCTAGGATTTTAATCTTTGCACCTTGTTTTTAAAGGGGCACAGAATTAAACTCAATTCAATCAAGGGATTTGATCTGATAGGTAAGCTACTATAAATATGACTTGTTCATGTCATTTTGAAAGCAATTGATATTCTATCAAAGCAAAAAGATAAAACTTAATATTTTATGTTGTTATGAGAACTGAGAAGCAGAGGCATCATTCTTGTCATTTTATTGGAATATATTTAGTCTCCATTTATTGTTCTTTATCTCTTTTACTTCCATTTTTAAATGTTCCCCCCTCTTTCATTGCAGTGAATATTAAAGAGTTAAACTGTGACACTGCCTGTTTTCGGAAATGTTAAAAAAGACGATTCAGTATAATTTCATCTTTTCCTTCCTGGAATCTGGGATCAGATTTTCCTCCAGCAGGAAGCGACAGGACGACTGAAACCGATCTCCTCCCAGGTCTAGAAACTGGCACAACTCTACACAGTCGTTGCTTGCAGAGAGGAATGTTGGGGAGAGAGAAAATGACAGCCTTTTGAATAACTCCATCGCTGGCGCCATGAATAAAACATGCGAGGGGCCCCTGCTGGTGCCGCTGCAGACTCCACGTCTAGCCGGGAATTGTGGGAAGTTGGTGCGTCTGGCACTTTGGGAGAGAATGGGGTGTGATTAACAATGGGCAAGGTGCTGCTGCGAGAACAGCAGGTGAGACCGGAGCCGTTAAAGTGGCTTTTTGACGCGAGTCGAAGGGGGCTGGAGGAGGGAAGCTGATGTTCTGACATCTAACGGGCTGGGTTTTTTTTCTTCTTCATTTCCAAATGGAGGAATTGAGATTGCATATGCGCCACAGCCTGCGGGTGTATGCTTTGCTGCTGTGATGAAATCGCCGGTCGCTCTCTCGCTTTACAAACTCAATTTGGAAAAAGTTGCCTTGTGTTACAGTCTGATGGAAAAAAAAAAATGTCTGAGGTCGCCATCGACACGGAGGGAAATTGACTCCATTTACACAGAAATAAAAACTACCTACTACCCTGTCTGGCATAATGCATCAAAAAAGTATACATTCTATACTTCCACTACTGTAGTTTGAGTGTGTAAACTGGGTTTTCGCCGACATGCAAATGCTGTCTGTCTTTTCTTGTTTGTAGCATCTTTAGCTGTGCAAATATATTCAACTCAAATTAGAGCTGCGAGATTTACCGCGAATCATCAAGAATATGTGCAATATGCATAAACCGTGTTGACAATGTGTCGTATTTCACTTTAACAATATGTAACACTGTTATCATGATCTCATATCTATAATCTACATATCTACAAAGTACAAATTTAGAGAACAAATGGCTTTTAAACAACAAATTACAGTAAGCGATATATCTTCATTGCACCATTTCCGTGGAATAATCTACCTCCATATTAAATTTCTTTGATGATTCAGTGTGTTTAAGCAGCTTCTTTCATCTTACCTTGAGCTTGACTGTTAATGTTGTCAATGAAGCAGATTTTGCTCTCACACAGTAATTATCAGTAATCTGATTTAACTGTAATCAATGATACTGCCACTCTACAGCATAGAGCGCATTGAGGTTTTCTCTTGACACAGTGTGATTACAAAGTGTTTGTGTTCCTCGTCTGACATTATATTGATGTTGGGAGCTACTTGAAAATACTCGCGATACTCCTCAATCCATTGATCCTGACAGCCTTGAACAATATGCTTTCATGTGAAATGCATTGTGGAGTCAGAATGCATAATGTTCCGATTTAAAGTAAATACACATATTTAATTTGTTTTGTCCAGTCTCCGTGTGAAATACCTTAAAGCACTACGAGGAATGGATGTTGTCTTCATCCATGTGAAACAATTAGTTCAGCAGAAAAGTGGGATACGTACAAACGCCAAAGAACGGTGGACATCCCAACAGTAAATCTCAGGTTCAAGATTAAAGCCTGAGATTGGGTGAATTTATGTGATCAATCAGTGTTTGTAGATCTCCACAAGCTAAGTGTCACATTTTTAACTTTACCTGTACTTTAGTCGACGCATTAGTGCTGAAACTCACACGATACGTTTGTGTGTGTGTGTGTGTGTGTGTGTGTGTGTGTGTGTCACTAAACACGAACTGGAGTCTTTATCATAAATCATCCTCCTTCCCTGTTGAATGCACAGTGAGTACACTGTAATATAGTTGATATATAAGCCATTTTTCTTCCGCTTCCCGGTTCATTTATCTCTTTTATATTCCCTCGGTGGACGAGAAATAACCTGTTGACAAAGATTCACACGCTCCTCACAATAACACGGTGCGGCTACGCTTTGAATTCTTTGAGAGAATATTCCTGACAAGAAGAGAGGGGAAAAAAAAAAAGATATAAAGATAGTTCTCGGTGGGCTTCACAGCGGCCTGATGTTTCTGTATCTCCTCTGTTCAGACAGCTGAGCTGCTGCTGCTGCTGCTGCTTTGTGGATCCGGGCCGGGCTCTCACCAGGCTGCAGCGGCTCCAGGAGCCCCAGTCGTTCAGGACGCAGTCTTCGGGGCAGGGCAGCCGGCTCTCTCGCGCCCCCAGGGGCATCTCCTCCGGGTCGCACAGGTAGTCCTCCACAGACTCCGATGGCCCGTCGATGGTGTTGAGCATGCACCTGCGGGAAAAGGAAACGCACAGAGTTTGACCTGGTTCTTTAACCATTCAGCCGCTGTGCATCCGGAGAGCGTCATACACTTTCAAGTGGTGCTGGGAGGTACATGAAGTACCTGACAGAAGGTGTGTTTCCTCACATAGTGTGACGTGCACCTCGCCGTTAGTGAGAGCAGGGTTTTTTTTTATTTTTTTTAGCACAATACATCTACTTTCACCTTCACTTTCAGTGCATTTATTTCGCTTTATGCTCTTTAAAACTACCTGACTCTATTCAGCATTTTCTTCACATTAAGCAAAGGTAATCATAATTTCATAATTAAAGCAGTTTTGGATTATTAAAACACTAGAACCAGCGTAAAATATAGATGCGTTTCAGTATTGGGAGTTTAATTATGGAACACTGCGAGGGGGTGAGTTCAGGTTGCTTCCTTCCTGGGATGCCATGGCAAACCGTGTGATCGGAAAGTTCAATTTGGGACAATTTGTTCAGATTGATACAATCCGAGCAGCTGCATTAACCTACAGATGTGGCCTATCGGCAGTGGGATTCAAACTAGCAAACATGTCACAATCTCCTTTAACCTCCAGTCCAGACTGCAGCTCCTCATTCTTATACAGAAAAGTCTTAATAAGTAACATAAGATTAAACTGCAATTGGTTCCTTGTTTAGAAAAAAACAACCTTTTGTTGTGTACGATTCAACAGTAGATGACATAATAACAAGGTGAAATTGACATGATTTCCACTGGTAATTAATGTTGCTCTAAAGAGAAGCCACCTAGCGGACGTCATTTCGTCCTGTGAGTTGCTGAACAGCGGCGATCAATCAAAGACATCAGCAGGGCAGTGAAGGGTGACATCTTGTCTACGACAGCTCACAAAGTTTTGGCTGCATTTCACCTAAAAACCATCAAATCACAGCTTAATTGCAGAGGACATCTTG
The DNA here is from genome assembly GCF_963383615.2 of Lipophrys pholis. NCBI lineage: Eukaryota > Metazoa > Chordata > Actinopteri > Blenniiformes > Blenniidae > Lipophrys > Lipophrys pholis. Next base: position 27,433,104 of record NC_137639.1, on the reverse strand, counting down.
ACATGTGAATTCAGCTGTCTGTTAACGTCCCTGTCAGGCTGATCAGGACAGCAAATACAAAAAGAAAACAAAAAAATGATGTAAGCTTAATTGATGGTCACATTTCCAAAGTTAAATCAGACTCATCAGACTATAAAGCTTGAGAGAAAAAAAGAAAAGAGATACGGTTTCCACCTTTGTTAATTCTGCCAGTATTGGAAGGAAAAAAAGGAAATATGCTGAAAACAATCAAGCGTTCATCCATTTAAGAGCAGTGGTGGCCTGGAGGTTACAGAAGCCGACATTCACACGTTTGAATCCCACAGCTAACAACTTCTAAAGCGTTGGAATAGCAGCTCATCCTCATTTCAAAACTCCGAGCACTAAGTGAACATTACAGTTGCCTTGTTGACACTACCGTTTCACCACAAAACTGCGAGGAGGGGATTTGCCGTAAGACTACTCATTTCCTGGGCTTGACCCTGCGGACTGAGGTTTTGATCCACAGCAGACATAAACACCGTCCCCTTCGTCCGTTTTTACCAGTGCAGGGGAAGTCAGTCAAATAAATGTCTCCCTGCTACTTTTTGCAGCGCTCGGCTTTCCACTACTCTGGCAACAACATAAACATTGTGGATATTTGTTGATGCTTGCTGTGAAAATTTAACTTTCTCTTCCCTCCAAACCAACTCCAGTTTCAGCAACTCCCTCATTGCTCAAAGACATGCCGTCAGGGTGAGTTTGTAAAAAAAGATGCATAATGCAAGAGCTTTAGGAAAAGTTTTTTGGGGGTTTTTTTGTGTGGGGGGTATTACACTATATTTTGCAGCTTTAAAATTTGCTTTATTTTAAGATTGTAGTCATTTTTTGGTAGTAATTGTTTGAGTTTTGTAAGAATATTGACATTTTCATCATGTATACTCTGTGCCACAATAAAAAAAGTTTCAATCTAAAAGGTTTTTATGCCACTATTTTACCGGTCAGGCCCACTCGTGCTGACATTGGGCTGCAAGTGGCCCCCGGAACTGAAACGTGTTTAAACAATACAAACACAGATACAGTCACATGGATGACAAATACCTGACTTTTCTGGTCTGGACGCCTTCACCACAGTTCTCCTTCAAATCCACATTGCTGACTTTCCACACACTCCACGGCTCGGCCACCCACACATACTGATTACAGTCGCTCTGACACGGCACCACCTCGTACACCTGAGGACAGAACAGCAAAGACTTTGAAGTGGATGGGGCGGCAAATCAAACGCAGCAGAAGGGGAGTTTCTGTTGTAAACTTTCATGCACTGTGGCAGGAATCTCAACAGCTACAATCACAAGGGTCAAGAAGAAAAACACATCCTTTTAGAGCCAAGTCTATCTTTTCTAAATATTTCGGCACAGCTGTGCAGGATTTTGCCAAATGCACAGTGATTCTTCAGCGCCGACGTTTTAACTGAGCCAACAAGATTATTTCTGGCCCCCCCTGAGAGGAGCGCGACCTCAGAGACATGCCGGTGTAAATAAAATTGCATTCTGCCATATCATCTTGTTTATTACACTAAGGATATTGTGGCTGCGTACATTCATCCGCCGGTGACCCAGTGACACCGGTGACACTTAACGTCTGTGACAACATGACAAATGGCGGAGGAGAGCAGCTCCTACCTGAGCCTGTAGCGGTGAGTCACATCCAGCCGGCGTCCGGGGGAGGAGGGGGGGATTAAAAGGAGACAGATGGATTAATGAGCACGAGCCAACTGTTCATATAGTGCAGAACGTATGAATAATGCAACATTCAAGAGGACATAATCAGAAAAGCCTCTGTCATAAATACCTGTAGCAACTTAACGCACCCTCACTGTCAGATCAACACAACTTTAACTCTGCATCTGCTGCTACTCATAGGCCTGGAAAGCATTTTTTTATTTATTTTGGGGGGCAAATTATGTAAACCTTAAGGAATCAGCCAGCACAGGTGGGGGCAATAATGTGGTGGATGGGATCCATTTATAGCCCCTGTTGCTGTATTCGGTGCAGCAGCGCAGCAGAAAAATAAAAATAAAATAAAAAAGAATGAGCGGAAGTTAAAGGATAGCTCTGCAGACCCAAGTGTATTGTTCATTAATAATGAATTTTCTTTCTTTCTCTCTAGTGTCGGCGGCGTGTAATGCGTATCACACTGCACATAAGTGCAGATATATTGTGGCACAGTTCAGAAATATTCAAGAACAGAGAGAGAGAAGCTCTCGTGGGCTCTGCTCTTGTTGTTGAGTTACCTGGTTGATGTGGTCCAGCTTGGGGCACGGCCGGCCTCCGTTGTACGGTTTCTCCCTGAGCCACTTGGAGCGAACTTTGACCCCACTGCCGCAGGACTTGCTGCAGCGCGACCAGTTGGACCATTCGCTGAGCTTACAGTCTGAAGGACAGGGGATGATGCACGCCTCCTCGATGTAACCTGAACGGAGGGCGGAAGATGAAAAGTGTTTTTCCGAGATGGAAGAGAGACGCCACGAGAGAAAATACTCATTAATGCTGTTAGTGAAAAAAAATAGAAAATTAACCCGCATAGTGTAGATAGAAAGAAGCGCTCTTTTTTAACAGGGGTCATGACAGGAAGTCAACTTGTACTTGGACTTGGTCGTTTTTTCATCCAGGATTTTCCCCACACGTAAGGGTTAATACTTCCCCAGAAACTGCACACTGTAGCTTGTTTCTAATTAATTCAGGAAGGGAAGAAATTTGCTTTGAAATCAAATCCTTTGTTTCTCTCCGCACGCCACCAGCTTGAGAAGAAAGAATCCAATAACCTTGTTTTCTTTATTTAGCAAGAAGCTACACTCGCCCTGATTTGAAAGTTTAGTTTTCAATCCATCCAACACCACATCATTAAAGTTTAAGATATCCTTAAATGCGAGATGTAGAAAACATCCTGCTGTAAAAGCCCTGTAAACTATTACTGATACACCACAAATTAATGTAAATGCACTCATTGATTTTCAGCCCAGTGGAATGAAAACAGGCTCGGCAGTCAAAGGCCGGATTATATAAATGTCTTCCAGAGGAGTGAATGGGGCGAGCAGCAGGCTTCATTATTTCAAAACATCTTCTTTTTTTTTTTCCTTCCCAAGGCCCACTGGGTCATGGAGTTTTAGCTCTCTCCATCTCTGCGCTGTAATCTCCTCTGTTTTCCCCGGTGCACACAGGTCAGGTGCCAGTCAGACGCACTGGAAAATAAAAGATGATTCCTGTGAACCATCACAACTATTTTGCAGAAAATACGTTTTTCCACTCGCTCAGAGAGTTTAGTAGAAGGAAGCCAAACACTTTTCTTTTTTTTTTGAAGGTTTATGTAACAGCGCTGCCCTGTAAATCAGTTTAGCCTTTGATTAAGGAAATCGATGGGGTGAATGAGCCGGGAAAGTGGAGCGCCTCACTGGGTGCCTAAACACTTCCTTTTTCTGATGCGGGCTCTTGTCAGGCTCCTCAGATTATTTATTTTTTTAAACTCTGCGAGAAAGTGTGGTACTACAACGGTACTGAAAAAAAGCTTCTCACGATTTAACAGCAAGTTAAACGAGTTCTCACACATCTGTTTCTGTTGCTGTTTGGATGATGGAGTGTTTTTCTCACTTTTCTAACCTGGAAATGAAAAAAAAAAAGTAAAAATCTTGCTTTAGTAGCACCATCACGTTTCACACAGATGCTTTGAACTGTCTGACCTGACAGCGGCGACCCAGTGTTGCCCACTGAGTTGTGCTGAAAGTGAATGGAGGATTACTAGAACTGGATAGAGACAAACTCCTGTTAGTAATCCTCTGTTCTTTCACAATCTGGTTGTTGGTACAACAAATTACATCCTAATCTCTGACCTTTAGGCACCGACAGCTCAGGCCACGTTTAGAAAGGTATTTAATGCTTTGCAGTTATATACTGACCCCCGGTTAGAGAAATGGTCGCCGACATTGTGTCTGTGTGAACTGGACGGAGAAAGAACTGTTGTAATCAGGTACTAAGAAGTAGGATTACTCCAAGGAAAAGGGAATACCATTTTTTGTTACTTTTATCACACATGAAAATGAATGTAAATCTGTAGAGCTCATACTCTGAGCGTGAGCTGTCTTCTTAACCGTTACTATGCGCTAAACTCCTGTTGGAAGATGGGATATCAAACCTATGTATGACTAGGTTAATTGTGTAATGGTCTGGGGCCCCATTTACGTTTTCAAGCGAAAGCGGAAAACTTTCTTGGCGCTTTAGGTGTCCGATTATTTGACTCGGCTTTTTTTTTTAAACGGCTCCCAATGTGAAACTTTAAAAAATATGCTCCAACTCTGTCTCAGTGGAAACGACGAAAACGATGCAATGGCCATAATAATAATAATAATAATAATACAACACTGGCGGCCTCCAGACTGTAATGACTCCCAGTCCATATTCTCCTGGAACCAAAGGAAAACTACATTGTTTTCAGCATTTTTGCTGTTGCTGTGTAAACAGGAAACTTTTTGTAACTGCGTGGATGGATGGTTTGAAGAACGTTTGAAGAAATTCTTTCAAAGCGTTCAGGCATTAGTGAGTCTGAGAGAGAAGGAAGGACAACCTGAAAACATGATGCCTCCATCTGCTGACAGTCGTAGGCTGCAGGCATTATGTTGTCATTATGTTTTATTGCCTCCAGCCTGCAACTATTGCCGGGTGGAAGCATAAAAACAGGCGAGAGGGCTGTGTTTCTACAGCTACTGTCAGTACAAGCAGAGTGCCGACAGATTGAGGAGAACAACCTCACAATTCATGCACAGATTTCACAAATATTACAGTAGCAATCTTTTTTTTTTGTTTGTTTCTCTCCATCATGCTTTCTTACTGTCATTCAAATAAACAGTAGATTCAAGACATGAGCCTTAAGAGAGGCTTTCAGATACAGTGGACTCAGTCGTGCCAAAGGTAGCAGCATTTAGCCCAAAAACACTCCAGTAGTTTGTGGAGTTGTTGGAGCTTAAAAAATGATGAATCCCTTGGCTCTGCGAGAGAGGACAGTGGAAGGGTGATCTGGCCGCCCACTCTGCTGGCCCAAAAACAGAGCAGGAACATTCCTTGAAGCTAATATGATTAAGGCGAAAAACAGTGTCTGCTTAATCCAGGCAGAACTCGAGGCCCGGCAGCTCTTTGGCAACAGCGATATCCACATTGACATAATGATCACACCATACACTACACATGCATGCACACACACACATGAACTTCTGCCTGACTTGCTTACATATGAAAGCCCCCCCCCCCCCCCCCCCGAGTCTGGATCAGCATCTCTACACCTTGCTGAGTGCAGCATGGCCTCTACAGCAGCGGCGCCTTGACCTCTGACTTCCCAACACTCAAGTCCAGTCACTCCAAATCACTGACACTGTCACTCGGGGGCTCGCACAATGTAAACTCTGCAGTTCCTCCGCCAGCAGTTCACTTGTAGTTCAACTGATATAAACTTGTTCACTGTCTCGCCTCCTCTGAGAGTCTTTTGGGCTGACTCCAGGTAGGAGATCTCTACATTTACCCTTTAAAGTCAAGTTAAGCCTGGCAGATACTCCTGCTGCAGCTTCCAAAGGGCCTCTTAATGTAGCAGAAAAGACGTCCTCATTAATGAGAAAAACCCACTTTCACCTGATGTCGTTAGCCGTGTAACTACTCGTACTCTTAGGCTCCATTTGCATGACAACATATTTAAGTGAAAAGGGAAACATTTCGTTGGGTTTTGGGGGTCTGTTTACATGAAAGTGGTGCTCTGAGTCACTGAAAATGAAACTTTTCGCCAACTTCTCTGATTCCATGTGTGTAAATGGGTGAAAGCGCAATTTTTTGAAAATAATAGGTTTCTGTCGTCTTAGAAATGGAGGAAAACACAACTTTTCTGAAATGCTGCTACTGCACATGCGCACCACGACTGTAGTAAACAGTTTTTCTGCACATGCACAAGAAAATAGACAATAACTACAATGGCGGCCTCAAGAGTGGCGAGACTCCCAGTCCATATTCTCCTGGGAATTGGTAGTTTTATAGTTGAAAGTCATCCATAATGGCAGTCCAACTTATGTTTAATGTTTAAGCATATGGTTATAAAGCATGTGTGTGTGGTTTCATTAAAAAAACAAACAACAGCACCCACTAGTGGCCCAACATGAAAAGTACATCAGCATTTCTGCAATTTCCATGTAAACACATATTGTTTTTAAAATGTTGACATGAAAACGTGAAACGTTTCTGTAATGAAAATGCAAAAAAGTTGAAATGTTGCTGTGTTAAACACCTGAAAGACTATTGAAATGCATCAAACAAAGCTTTTGTGCCTGGAGGTTGTTCGCAGTCCCACTTCACAGCAAGAAGTTCCCCAGTTCAAGAGTTCGGAGCCTTTCTATGATGGATGGATGGACATTTTAGCCTCAAACTGCATTTTGCCATTATAGAAAAATACGCTGACTAAAACTCATTTTTACAAACTACAGACGCTGTGTTTCATTCCCTTTGCACTAGTAAGGATCCACCAGTCATCCCTGGCAAGCTTGCAAGATGTTTATAGTCTTGAAAGGAATAAATTGATGCACGAGTGGAAGACAGCCACATAATGCTGCAAGTACATCAAGTGCAGAAGATTGATCACCTGCTTAGTGATCCGATTGTGAAATTCCCCCACGCTCCACAACTTCTTGGCAGTTCTTCTATAACTCCAACTCCATAACTTCTCTGCATAATTTCTCAGCCAGCCCTCAGGAAAACTCTTTAAACTCAACCTTCATATATATATTTTCTTTCTCGGAAGCATGTTTCGAAGGAGGAGATGAATAAAGGTGGCTGCTATAGAGATAATTAGTTTAATCTGCAGAGGTCCATGCAGACCTTTATTTCTATTATATTTAAGTAAGCTTTATAACAACACACACAGCAGCAAACATTTATGACAATACATACTTTGGATAGAAACAGTATGAATTAAATCAATGATAATATTTCTTACAATTTTATAATGTGCTGCTGGTGAATCGACCAAAATCGGCAGCTTTTCCAACATTGCACAGCTTGTTTTGTCTTGCAGTACGAGTTTTTACCACAAGATGGTGTATTGAGTCAGGATGAATAGCTAGTATAACAATGGCGTAACCTCTTGGATACTACACGGTGGTGTTAGTCTACATGATGAGCAAATAAACATCGTCTGGATCGCCACAACTATGATTTGAAAAGAAACGCAGATTCATCCTGAAGTGACTCAGCACTGCCACTCTATGTGCAACAGTGTTTTTAATTAATAAGAAAAATAAATCTGTGATCTGTTTATTCCAGGGAACTGGAAACAAATACAGCTTTTTACTCCAAGAATCCTCCAACATGTCTGAATGACTTATAATGTCTGATATTGATTTCTCCATCATTTTTGTGCGTTATGCACAGTGGCATCCTTTAAACAAATGAGCTGTACTGTACATTAATATATCATTATGATTGATTACGGACACTAGAATCTGTTTGTAAAATCTAACACACTGTTTCAAAATATCCCTTTTTAGGGTTCTTTTAAAGCTTTTTTACAATTACATTTTATATTCCATTTTATGTATGAAAGGTGCTTTAAAATGAAGTAGAGGTACAAGTAGATGTTGTAGGAGTAGTAGAAGTAGTAGTGGTAGTGTTCTGCAAGTTCACTCCAGAGTCATATGAACTTTCACCTCCACTAACTTTATCAGACTTAACGACCTGAATCCTGAAACCTTGACAGCCCTCCGCCGACACACCGTACCACTCAGAAACAGTGTAAACACAGACCTACGGAGCGGCACAGGCTCCCCGTGTGTTTCCCTCCTTATTACGAATGTGGGTCGTCACGCACCGACAAATATGTTCACTGCAGTCCTGCTCAGGTTCACAGGTCCTCAGCAAGACACTCGCCCTCAAGCTTTACCCTTTATGGCTTCCCACGGCGACAGCATCCCTACATCCACCAAGATGAGGCCGAGGCCCCCCGAGCCGTCCTGCAATATCAAGTCACGGTGAAGGTCAAGGCATCACGGGTCGCTTATAGTCATGAAGATAGGATATATAAGAATAATGTCAAATAAATAGGGAACATATAGGACGCGGCAGGGAGGCTCATACTGCAGGATCTCCTCTGAGAACTCGCCTGTGACACAGCTTGATAATATTTGTCACCCTTTTAGGATTTTTATCATTTGAGGATGATTATTATCAATATAGGTTAATCCCCTCTAGCAACCAATAATGGAACAATGGCCAATAATGTCCTCTAACGTCTGCAGGAGGAGATAAGTAACTGTACCAGGGTTACCTGGTATATATGTACGTGTGTACAAGCACATCTACAACATGACCTGGCCTGGACATCGGGACGAAGAAGCTTCAGATCATTAACATTAAACAGTTTGTAAACTACCTTTACGAGCAAATGAGAAAACATAAGGCGGCGAATTGTCCAGCAGATTTTAAATACCACTATGGACACAAATACTTATAGTAGCAGTGTTGAACCGCATAAAACCAACATGGGCTGACGTCTACTGGGTGTACTGATTAACCCCGATGCCAATGTAAGTGACACATGGGCGTGTGAAGACAGTGATGCAAGACGAAGTTTGAAACGCACGTACCAATTTACACACGCAAAAGAAGCATATCTGGTGAAAAATTGGTGAAATCGAACAGCAGCAGGTCTTGAGCGTGTAAGTCTGTGCTGGGGAATCTCTTGTCACAATTACATCCATGCAGCCGTCACAAAGTCCCCTCCTTATACGCTGCAGTTCACAATTCTTGAAACGTTACTAGCTGTGACAGCACAGATGCAGTACTATCTTCCCTCATACAGAAATATCCGTTTCTCTTCGCTTGTTCATAGGAACAAGGCCATCTGAAATTGAGTAATACCACAAACGCTTGAAACAACTTTTAATGACCCCTCCCCCTTCTTTTTTTTTGTGGGGATGTCTGTGAAACACAGAGATAAGGGCGGCACTGTTTTCCTGATCGACATCGTAGCCGAGGGCACTGTGTCAGCCGCGGAGTTGCGGAAGGGCTGCGTCGCCTCGTCTATCGAGATTAACTGTGATGATGATGGAGAGAATGGCTTAGAAAGCCGAGGAGGGAGAGCAACAGAGATCCAGCGGAAGAAAGGAGAGATTTAATGATATCTTTGAGCGTCACATGTACCAACGCCGAGCCTCGGGAAGGCTTTTGTTTTTCGCGAGCACCTCAAGGAACGTCGGTCCCTTCTTTAGCTCGGAGGCCCTTACAGTTGAATGTGTGGCTGCGCACGTGCAACACGCACACACAGAGATGTAAAAATACGCACGCCCTGATAAAAACACACAAACCCAGCCTTTACGGCGCGCTCTTGTCACACCCACACCCAGATTAACTGACGCATATCTGAATCTGTGACTCACACAAGGAGACTAAAATTATGTTTATATATGCACAACACTGATGTATTCATCTGAACATCTCCCGCATTCTATTTCACAGCAATTTCACAACGAGTTGCCGTGCCCGGATTCTGTGCTTGAAGTATTTTGGATCTAAGATAAGACCCTACGATGAGGAGACAAATGATTCTGACAGGAGTGTGTCACCAAAAAACGGGCCGCCGAATGTGGAATTGGGTGCACAAAATGAATCGCTGGCTCGCAACCGGAGGGGGTGAGGGGCTTTTTCACACAAACAAAATCTTTCAGTTTGGATGTAGATGAAGGAGCAAACTTATTTTGAAAACTGCAGCCTGCAGAGGTGCTACAGGACGTTTGTCACCTGGAAACAAGAAGTCACGGCTAGAAAAATACAGTTTTCACTACATGCGACACCTTAAGACTGAAGCCCGAATTGCACAACGTTTTCAAGTGAAAACAAGGAAAATTTCGGTTGTCATTACTTTATGAAAGTGGATCAGTTTTTAACTGAAGTAATTCTCATCATAAAGAGGTTGAAATATAGTTAAAATGACTTTCTTCTTCTGTTAAACAGTAAAACCAATGTTAAAGTGATTTAAGTATTGAAGCATGCCAGTTGCCCAGGTCTGTTTTAGAGCGTCAACTCGTACGGTTTTCATCCATCCATCAAATCCACCCATTCATTCATGCATTCGTGTAGTAATGGTGGCATCTCGGGGGCAACGTGTGATAAAGTGTCTTCCCAAAGACTATTTTGTATTGGAAGATGACCTGTTTTACTAATCGAGTCAAAATGACACGACGGAGAACTGCATGTGAGGGGATAAGTCGCATCAGTGAACTGGTGGAGGGGCTACATAAACCTGTATAAATCGTCACAGTTTTTCTTATTTGGGTGGAGGAAAGAACAACATTGATGGAAATGAACAAAAAAATTTACAAAAAAAACTCTTTTCTGTGATTTGCAACGATAAAGATGTAAAGAGGTTTGGATTAAAAAAAGTTAAACGTAATACACATATTGTAAAATTGAAGTCCGTGACTGTCAAGAATCTCTGGATTACTAATTTGTATGAGTGTCTTTTTTTTTTTTTTTTTATTCCGTTTGTACATGTTTGTAAATAAATAACTAAATGAATAAATAAATACATAAGTAACCCAATAAACGCCCAAACTCACCGTGGCTGTTGCAGCGCGACGTCTCCACCAGCCGGTTGTCCTGGTCGTAGCACACCATGGCCTGGTAGCGGTAGCCCTGCCCGCACTCCTTGATGTCGCCCTGCACCTTCAGGCCCAGGTCGCTCTCCACCCGATCCCCTTCGGGCAGGATGCAGTCGGACCAGTTCCCCACCGGCTGGGCGTTGTACTTGTCACAGGGGCAGTACTGCGTCTCACTCAGAGGGTACATCTGCGTGTTCTTGCACTTGTCTTTCTTCTTGCTTCTCCCTGAGAAGAGAAGAGAGGTGGTGAGAGGCGTCTTTGGTTTTCCCCCCCGATTTAAGATGGTGACGTTTGATGGTGACGTACCGAGGCAGCAACACCTGATGATAGATTAGGTGAGCTAAAATAGATTAGAGCAGGGTGCACTTGATATTTTGCATCCTCCTATGTGGGACTCCGTGGAAGCTGCTTTCCATGCAAATAACAAGATATGACTTAGGTGAATTTCCCCAGAACAATCTAAGGCATCTTTACCTGCCTTTTTATAGTTTTCCGTGCAGTGAACTCCATTTCAACCGCAGTTTGCCATGTTTGTCCTGCGTTCCGACCGCAGCTGGTTGTAGTTAATTGCGTTAAAGCAGCACAAAGCTTTGCTGGATGCTACAATCAGACTGTAAAGGTCACACTGACCTACAAGGAGAGGGAATGTGATTTTTATTTATTTTTTTATCCACTCAATAAATCCATATTTGCTGCGCACTTCAAGGACACTGGATCTGTGCCATGGCTTTATTTTGGCTTTAAAACAGGACAGATGATTGTGTTACTCAAGAATTGGTCACAATGACTAATTATGCATATAATGCAGGCAACTTCGCACACTCAGAGCTGTAGGATATCAGAAAAAAACAAAACCCTCTCCGATTCACATTTAAAGCGAAGAAGAATCCAACCACGTCTGCAAGAGCAATCATATGTATTACATGACCTCTCGGCTCTCTTTCAGATGGATGAAAGGGTCAGAAACTCTTAATTAAAGCTTCTTCCCACAGTTTTATGTTGACTTCTTTAATCGTCAAAGGATTGTGGAGATTGAGTCATTGACCTTTTCTTTTTTTTTTTTTTAAACACCTTCTATTATTGACCTTTTATTGCAGTTTATATTGAGTTGCACTGATCAGTATCTGTTATACGGATGAACAATGATACTTCTTACCAATACCTCGGAAAAATGATGTAAAGTAGATGCTAAACGCCAGTATTTAATGTAGGCTCAGTTGCATCTGGGTTTTTCTACAAAATTGCTGTTGTTTCCACCAGAAGCAGTGGAGTTTTTAGCCGAGAGCAGTTTGGATTGAATTAGATTACATCAAACTTTATTGATCGCTTTGGGGCAAAAACCCTCAAGGAAATTAAAAATCCATCAGCTACACAAAACAACAGTGAAAAGACACAAATTGATTGTGAGAAAGTAAACAGATTAACAAGACGTGAAATGAAAAGCTGGAGATACACTGAACTGAACGCATTGTTGAGCAGGTCAGAAGTACCATGAGAAAAGTAAATCAGACACTCTTCTAAATGATTTATAGATTGACGACTGTATTTCATCTGTCAATTATTTGGTCATGCGTCTGTTTGTGGTAACAGACCGGGCGTGACGTCAGCGTCTCAAAAGCATTGTTGCAGTGTGATTTTATTAAAGTGAAGCGTAAGATGGCATCTTGTTTAAGAAAAACAAACAGACGGTTAAAGAGTCAGTAATAACATTTGTTAAAGCATATCATGGATATAAAACATTTTAGAAAGTGATGTTAAGAATTGTAATTGCTTTATTAAAAACTGGTATCTATATTCACTGTACAGTCTGTAACAAGAGGTACAGATGCATTCCTAAGAGATATATATATATATATATATATATATACTGTCCAAATTCAGACTTATTTGTTGTATTGCACCGACATGTCTGAAAACTTTGTGACCCTTGTCACATTTTCATGCTTGCAAATGAATAGGGAAGCAACACAGGATATAAAGTATAAAAACTGTTTAAATACACATGTTTGATGGTGTTATTGTTAGTAAATCCCCTGCAAAATCGATGCAAACTGTAGCATGACTTAGGAAATAAGGCCAATAATCTTCTATCATTTTCCACTCAGTGTGATAACTGGGCCTGTTTAGATGAGCAGGAAGCAAATATTCGGGGAGGATACCAAGGGAGCCTCCTAGTCTCTCTGATTTCAGGTTTTCTAGTAATCATGCTGGAAACGCTCAGCTGAAATAGATGTGTGGTTTGAATCTGGTGCAATGTTGAGATAGCTGTTAGCCAGAATGAAGAACTCCCAGGAAACGACAGAAAAAGATAACTTGAGTTTTTTCTGACCACCAATGATATGAAATCTCTCATCTGGGTCAGTTTCTTATCCAGAACATTTTTTTCCTTTTCAAATATTTATCCATCCCTGACCCACCAACTTCTCTGCAGGCATCACTTATTCTCCCGTCTTGGATTAACAAGGTCATTAATTACCTGCTTGGACCTGATATTTAATTATTTCTCCTGTTCCATTATTACAGGCAATGAAAAATGATCTACAATAATGACAAGAACGATGGTCTCTCACAGCACAGCGGTGGAAAATCAATGAATCTCACCACTGTTTTCATGATGTTTTCACGACTGTGATGCTCAAGAAATACGACAACAAACTGAGGGGTCTTTTGGGTTTTCTTGTCTTAATCCCAACTGAATACATTTATGACATTTTGTTTTACTCTCCCACCTGTTTCTCCCCTGAATATGACCTGCTGTCTCACTAAAGTGTAACTGGGAGTCTCTGAAACGGGCTCACAGCAGCTCGTTGTCAGCGCTCGGCGTCCCTGCGGTCTCTGTCCTCACCTATCAATGCCCTCTTTCTGGTGCGGACCCCCACGCAGTCAGCTGTGCAGGACGAGAACTTGGACCAGTTGGTGAGCTGGCAGTCGTCCTGGCAGGGGAGCTGACAGCGCTGAGTGATGGCGGGCATGGACTTGGCGAATTTCAGACACTCGGTGATGTCGGCCTGCGTCCCGTCCAGCTGGCGACACGACACAGCTGGAAGAATTAAAGGAAGTCGGGTCAGAAAGGAACCACTGTAACATTAAAACGTGACTTAATTTATTACTTTAAATGGCCTGGGAGTCCATAACAGGTTGATTCAGGTGACAGTGTCAAAGTTCGGCAATTAAAAGCATGAAATGGGTGAGATACAGTTTTTATACAGGTGCATTTTGAAGAAAAGTGATGATAAAAATAAGGATTTTCAGGAATTGTGAGCGAAAAGGATGAAGAAAAAGAACTTGATTATTGAGCAACGTTATTCATGTTTTGATTCTGGTGACTATGTCCAAGAAGGTGAGAGAAGATCAAAGTCCCACAACCAAAAATATTATATTATCATGGAAGTTAATATAACATTGTTATTGTGAATGTGCAGACAAACCATTCATGTAAATAGTCACCCAGAGCTGAAACAAAGTTTTGTGTCTTTACTTGAAAACATCATATAAATGAGGCGTCACATTCACGCCTATTGAAAACATCACCAAATAACCTCAAACACATGGTTTTGGACCGTGGGAGGAAAATAAATGAAGAACATGCAAACGCTGCACAGAACGTCCTACAAGCCCGGACTTGAACCGGAGACGGTCCTGCTGTGAGGCTTGAGAGCTAAACCACGTCTCCACATCCTGGATTCTACTACTTCATCCACAGGTGAGCTACAAAATCTCAAATAGACATTTAAAGAGGGCAAATGAAGAACACGGGAGTGGGGAATAGATCAAAAGTGTACAATTCAGATTAGCTCTCATGGAGAGATTTAATAAAGAATTTCGAGGAGCGCAAGACACGGAGGCATCTCCACCTCGATCGGTTTGAAGTCCTCAAGTCGATTTGTGTTGGGCTGCATCATTCGGTTCTTTGTTCTTTCAATAAGGGGTATTACTTCTGCTGCTGCAATATTTCATTTCCCCATGATGCAGAGACGTTCTGCAGGGCTGTACCTCCTGGAGAAATCAATCTCTAAGCACTTTTTTTTTTTTCGCTGAACCCCCCCCTGTGGGCACTGCTATTGGCTCGGAAAGCCTGAGCCTGGTGGTGTGTGTGTGTGTGTGTGTGTGTGTGTGTGTGTGTGTGTGTGTGTGTGTGTGTGTGTGTGTGTGTGTGTGTGTGTGTGTGTGGGGTCAGGGTGTGTGTGTGTGTGTGGGAGAGAGTGACAGAAAGCTCTCAGTGCAGTGTGTTTAATGTGTGGGATATTTTTTTCTTTTTTCTTCCACCCCCTCTAAGGAAAAGCCTCTGTCCAGGTAAACAACACTAACACACTGTCAGGAAAAGCACAGACCAGAAACGACAGTGTGTCTCACTCCGTCTAAGTCAATGACAAAAAATGTTTTCTGCCATTTAGAAGTGACAGAGGCGCCAGAATAAGTACAGGAGGGTCTGGACATGAGCTGTCACTCGGCATTTGATCACCCCAAAAAAAATAAAAAAAATAAGGTGCAGAGGCTCAGGAAACTGTGACATTTTCGCCAATAAACTGATTCCTCCATCTATTAACGCGAGCGAGCAGGAATAAAACAAAATATAGGGCGCTAATAATGGCTTTCCATAGGAGCTGGAACATAATGAAACTGATCATTCTGCGTGACCCTCTGAAATTGGATTTTTATGAAAGCCTCTCAGGACTGTTTGGTACGCCCGTACGCGTAAAACCGCAGGACGAAATATGCTTTTTAAAAGCCGCCGCGCCTCTGAAACACTCGTCACTTATGCGTGAAGCGCGTACGAGGGAGCGATCGGCCTGTTTTGTTGTGCAGGAATCGGGGTGCAGCGTCTTCCCCTAAATTCTATCACGTTCGGTTAAAATTGCACGACAAGAGCCCGAGGTGGAGACGAGAGCTCGCAGTGAGACAACCCCAACTGTCAAGTGAGTCTCAAGAGGCACATGACAACTTGCGAATGCATTTCCTTCCCAAACTTTGGAGGATTAGAACAAGAAGAAAAAAAAAGGAACAAGAAGAAAAAATTAATAAATAAATAAACCTTCTGCTGATGTTTATAGGAGTGTCAGCTTCAGTGTTGTAAGTGGGAGGATTTGATGTGTACTCTAAGTCAATGGGCCTTTTCTCCAAACCTTGGCACATCCATCTGCTGCCTCGTGGCCGGGCTCCAGATGCGGCACGATGAGCGAAAATTTAATTTACAGTGATTAGGAACGGTTCGACTTAGACGGGAGAGGGAAAATGGAGATGGAGAAATGTGTGTTTTCTTTTTTTTTTTTTTTTGTTTACCTCTGGTTTGAAGTCCAGGACCGCAGGTCTCCTGTGCACCGGGAGTGTCCTGTCTGAGGAACCATGGGACCAGCTGGCATTTCCTCCACTTGTGGGTTTTCCACCTGGAATGAATCACATCAGTGGAGCCACGTTAGTCAATCTCCATTTGCAGCGTGACTTTGAGCTGGCATCTCATTAAAAAAATAAAAAGAATTTTGTTCAATTTATCGTCATAAACCCATTTAAAACCACTGGAAACTAAAGTTTTCAAAGTGTAGCATACATAAACATACATGAAAATCTCTCGAATCATCAAAACAAAACAAATTGGATATTTAGTTATTGTGTACGGAGTCATTTATCTGAATGGCGACTGCTGTTGCCAAAGACGAAAATAGCTCATATTTAGCAGATTTTCCTTGTTAAACATCGTAGGATGTGTCATTATAGCAATGTTCTGAGGTAATAAGCATCTTGATTCCCAGGCTGACCTGAACCCCTCATGCAAGGCACATGGTTGTTTGATCATCTGATAGAAACCTTGTATACAAATGAAGAGGTGGACTTTCAAAAGCCTGTTTACACGACAACATTTTCCAACTGTTACGTTTTTTTTCCCCGCTGTGAGGTGAGAGGGCGAACCACGACTCCACCGTGCACATTAGGGGAATTATACAAAAGAAGAAATCCAATCTTGTAAATTTAACCAGTTGTATGACATTACAGATGTGAAAAGATGTTTTGGGCATTACAATTTAAAGCATAAAGTTATGTCTTCTTGAATGTTTTTCATCTCAGCGGCTTAATTTTTTATTTGCTAGACTCTTTCTCATACTGTTTAAGATAAATGGATATTTTTTTTACACCATGAAAACTTTCGTTGCATTTCGTGCTTTCTGAAAATGCAACTTTTTGAAAACGGCCCCCAAGGTGGCACTTTTCAAAAACACTCATGTAGATGGAGGAAACAACAACAACGTTTCCTCCGAAGTGTCATGACTCCCGGTCCATATTCTCCTGGAACTTGGTAGTTTTATAGTTGAGCGTCGCCGTAATAGAAATCCAACTTCATCGTGGTCACGTGTCTGGTTTCATTCTAAAAAACAAACGACAGCGCCAACACGTATTCTGGCTTGATACTACGTCGTTTTCAGAACTTTGCCGCGTCAACGTGAAACTTTTCTGAAATGAAAGCGCAAAAACCGGGTCTCAATTCAAATATTAACAAATAACTTTCGAATAAATGTTTTGTAACGACTTTATTTTTTAGATATCTGGACATTTGTTAACCAGCACAGACTTACAGCTTGTGTCGATAGCTACTCTGCCGAGCTCGTCGAACCCAAGTCTGGATTTAGCACAAGAGAATATAATTTTGAATAAATGTAGTGGAGGAGAAACAGAAAAATTATGCAGATTTGGACTCATTCTCACCCTTGATTACAGCAATAATATGGATACTCAATGATGATAACCCAGTGAGAAAATGAGAATAATAAGTTTGTGTTTGTGACTCAATCAACATGATTGCCTACAATATTTGCATAAATCGGAAAAAAGCAGAATGAGCACAAATGGGTTACTGATGCAACTCAGCTGATTTTTACAGTTTTGTTTGATGTACAAACCGCAGCTGCATTTTTGAGAGTTCATAACATAGAAAAAGTGGCTTCATACAATAAAAGCTGAATCCAAAGAGAAGGATGGAGACGTGGCTGCAGCTGAACCCTCCCACACAGCATGACTGAGCTGCATTACTCAAAGTAATAAACTGGTCAAAATCTACTCTACAGCACCGTGCACAGGGCACTTCAGGAGTTCAGGTACTCATCCTCCAACCGACGCTGTCGGGAAGGTTTCCGATCGATTCTGACTTCTTTCTGCAGCATGACAACAAATCCAAACACACAGAACTGAGTAAAGAGTCCTTCAACAGATGGCGTTGGCCTCCTGCAGAGCACTGACCTCAACATCGTAGTCAGAGTGGGATTACAGGGAGAGTCAGAAGACACTGGGACAGATTAAACCCACGGAGAGACTGTGTGAATGTTCCAGGGAGACGTAACGCTACTGTCAAGGTCAAAATTAAACACTCATCCGTGTCTTCTGCACTTTGTAGATACTCTGTGGAGCAAAGCATCTCATCTTGTACGTCACATCCAGACACATACAGAGATGAACAGTGATGATAGTGATCGTACACTTGATCTTGATCTCCAGTTTCTTCTTTAGAAAATGTAAAAACTGAGCTGTCAGTCTTCCCGTGGGCTCACCGCCCGCGGGAAGGTTCTTAATCGGTGCAATGGGATCTGGGTGACAGCGCTCAGACGGCCACCCCCGCGACCCGTAAACGGATAAGCAGGAGAAGATGGATGAATGAATGAATGTTCTCCTTGAATTTATTCATTTCATTTTTTACTTTTTCTACATTTGATTTAACAAACTTTTTAGAAGGCTGTCAGTAACTGTCTATCAGTATGAAGTTACAATAAAGTTGGAAAAAATTAATGCAAACCTTGAACACATTCAGAATAAAGTAATTCACTCTTACACAAAGAGAAAAACACTGTGGAAATCAAAACTAATGAATAGAGTGGAAGGAGTTTGTGTGCATTTGCATGTGTACATTTTCTGTAAACGTGCAGATGTTTTCAACATAAAATTCTTTTTTTTATGCTGTTGGTGTCTTAGTCGACAACGTATATAGAATGTTGGATTAGGTTTTTTTTTTTGGTTTTTTTTGCCATATAAATGAAAATTGTTTAGCCGGACGGATGGACGAACAGACAAACAAATAAACTAATGAATGAAGGAACAAATAAATAAACAAACATTTTGTAAAACACTTTGAGTTATTTTTTGTGCCCTAATATTGCTGTCTGAATTAGGGTTGAATGGTCGGCCGGTCGGTCTGTGTAAAGCACAGTGAGTTGCAGTTCCCATCTAAAATGTGTTGAATAAATAAAGCTGGTTTGGTCGGTAAGGTAACTGAACGAACAAATTAAAGACCGAAGTCTAGTTGAATGCTATATAAATTACAATCCTTTGATTTAGTCTTTGCTCGACCAAGAAACTTGTACAGTATTCTGAGTGACATTTTCTGTCTGAAAATCATCATTTAAATTGATTCAAGGAACCAAAGAAACTTATTACTTGACTGATACGTTGACCGAGGCCTTAAATCCAAAACCCAAGCGCATCAATCGATCAATTCATCGGATGCTGGAAATAACTAATTATTATTATTTCTTACCTGAAACCGGGACACGTTTTGGGGACCTCACAGTCCTTCTCCTCCTCCAGAAGCTCTGGACAGTCCTGCCCCCCGTTGGATGGCATCTGGATGACGAGACGTTTCCTGGATTGCTTTCTCTTCGCGGCGATTCCAGCTGCACAGACAATCACAAGGTTTAAAAAAAACAACCAAAATGTCTGCATGAGAAACTGATGAGGAAAAAAAAAAAATGTCAAAATGATAAGCTATTCTGGTTATAGTCCTTGAAGAACGGACTTGAGGACTATGACTGCCAACCCTAATTGGGCAGCTATCATGGCCAACATGCACATCTGATTACTGGGGAAATCAAGCCAACGATGACGATGGAGAAAAATCCCATTAGACTTTGGAATTGACTCGCATTAAATTTATGGTATTTACATGTGTGGAGATGCCCTCAAGTAGTTCATTAAACAGAAACAAGCCTCTGGATAGTCCTAAACCTGGCAGGAAACCTTTGTGCGTGGGTGTCTCGCAATTATCGGCACAAGGTGAAGATACCATCAGCATCAAATTAAAATGCACGACCACGAGTATTGCCTGCTCAGACCGGAGAGATTTATGCCGCCGCTTCGCGTGGAGAGGTCATGAAAATATAGACGATAATGATTTCCAGTCGTAAATCAATTTAACGTGTTCGGCGCGCTCAACAGCTTGGGCAACGGCTGCCTGACAGAGGTGACCCCATCGGAAAATGTTTTCCTTTCAGCGCATGAAAACAACAATAACCTCGGACACGCCGACACCGTGTAGCCACGGGCGAGTCGGCTCGCCAGACGGACTAAAGGAGGTCGGCACAAAGGTTGTCTTACGTGTCAATCTGTCAAATTAATTATCTGGAACAAGACGCGAGTGCATGTGTTTGCGCCGTACTCGATATGTCTGGTTTAGAGTTTCCCCGAGTCCATGGATCTTCCACACGGTCGATTACACAAGATAGATTTTGACACGTTTAATTAGAATATTAGTTCATCACTGTACCCTGTGAGGAATGATTGTACATTTAATGAATTAAACAATTTCAGGCTAAAGTCAGACTGTCTGGATGAAATAACGCTGGAATTCTAAAGGGGAAAAAATGAACACAAGAGTATTACAGTGGATTTGCCAATATTTTCTGAGTTTTTTTTATGCATATCTAACTGATAATTTCAGGTCAAATGTTAAAAATGGCAAATATAGAGATTGATTTAATGTTTATTAGCTTAGATCAGTCTTCACACGGCATTAAATGCTCACTTTGAGAAAACTGACATAGATTCTTATTTTCCATATTTCTATGTAGTTGATGTACTGCAAGGCCGGTGTCAAACTACAAGCACTCTGCTTTATGCTATATCTCCACAGAGTCTTTATATTTGAAAGAAAAACTACTGCAATGGAATTTGAAGATGTGAAAAAATCATTGGAAACAGACTTATTGTATCATTTTAATTAGCTATAGCTTAATGTATGAACAGTGGAACATAAGTGTTTTCTTTCTCAGTACCTGCGTCACAGGTGACCGGGCACGACGTCCAGTCGCTGAACGGAGTCACGATACAGTCTTTCTTGCAGGGCAGCTGGCAGGACCTCATGGTGGTTGGACGCGGGCCGTCTGGACACCTTGGAGACAAAGAGAGACACACAGCGGGCTCGTGGAGACTCTTTACACATTCACCAACACACAGCAGCAGGAGATCTGAAGCACCAAAGGCCAAAATCCTCCCCTGTGAATTTCCCTGGAATTACTCAAACCGTTGGGAATCATAATTATTCTCACTGGATACGACCCAACATTACCAAAAAAAAAAAATAATTATGTTTTTTAATCTGTGGGTGATGAACAAGAACAGTCATTACACCTCCCAGGCTTTTGAGTTTTAAAGTCATCCAAGAAATAGATAAAAGCTAAATATATCATGTGGATTTATTTTCTTTTAAGTGGCACTAAGATTATATTTTAGATCCCAAAAGTCTTCTTCCTCAGCTACATTATGTCCTCTAGATTAGAAAGGTGGTGTAATGGTAGAATAAGAAGACACTGGTTTGAGGCACGGCTGGGGGTTTTCTATGCCGAGCTTGCATGTTCTTCTGGGTTTTCTCTCCCTGAGATTCTATGACAGCCTGGTTAAAAGCTTGTTTATTTTATGTACAAAACCAAGACCAGCACCTCTAAAAGGGACATTTGGGTGCTATAGTTTCTACTCTCCTCGGAGATATTCAGGAAGTCACAATATGGTGTTGTTGTATTTCGCACGTTTAAGTTGTAAGTTGTTGCTTGCATGTGCCTCCTGTATGTGTAAGTAAAAGTATTGTTCCCATAGAGGGTACAAGCATCCATTAATGATGAAGTACTTTGAATAAAATCTCCTCAAGTAAGTATTTGCTAAATAACCTCTCGTATGGGATTAAATTATGACAATGAAACAATGTACTTTTTTGAGATCGGAAATACATTTGCTTTACCGAAAGCATTCTTGTCAGGTAATGTTGAGTCTGTAATAATGTTGAAATTTATGAATTCAGAAAAAAATCATGGCAAATGTGCTGAAGAAATGCTTCATTATCTTGCACCATTTCTAGATTTCCTATAGAATCCAACTTTTCTGAATTGCTGCTGTCATAAAGAGTTTTTCTGCACATGCTCAGTAGATGGACGATAACAACAATGTCCATATTCTCCTGGGACTCGGTAGTTTTATAGTCGAGTCATCCGGAATAACAATCCAACTTTGTCA
This sequence comes from Lipophrys pholis, assembly GCF_963383615.2. Classification (NCBI taxonomy): domain Eukaryota; kingdom Metazoa; phylum Chordata; class Actinopteri; order Blenniiformes; family Blenniidae; genus Lipophrys; species Lipophrys pholis. The sequence continues at coordinate 27,411,206 of NC_137639.1, read as the reverse complement.
TCCGTCCATATGAAAGTGCACGTCCTCACCATTGTTATTGTTTATACCCTATTGTTTTCTGCTGCATGCGTGTGTGTGTGTGTGTGTGTGTGTGTGTGTGTGTGTGTGTGTGTGTGGTTCCATTGCAAAAACAACCAACAGGGCCAACATCGTTTTCAGCTTTTCTGCTGTGTACACGCAAAACTTTTCTGAAACGGTGTCATCTGAAGGGAGTCTAAGTCTTTCAACACTGTTTGCTCAAACAACAAATTTGTAGCCCGATCTTTTAGAAATGTTGTAAACAGCCCTGTGTGACCTTAAACATGAAGCAAGAGACTATAAATGAGTAACTTGTACATGAAATCAATACAGAATGAACCTTTGATCGACACCCAGAGAAAAACAACTCAGATTTGTTGTTGTTGATATTGAGGTGCTTTTGCATGATGCAGTGGAGTCCAAAATAACGACATTTTCTTAAAGGTCCCATATTATACCGTTTTCTCCCAACAATTTCACAGTTTACAGAAATCCTAAAGCGACGTATTCAAAAGCTCTGATTTGAGCACACATTCGCCGAAACTGATGGAATTGACAGAATTCATTCACTTCTGGGGCCTCATACTCGGGCCATGGGGACACAGATTACTGTAAAAAAAACTCCTCATGAAGTGAATCATGTGTAATGTGGGAAATTTAATACATTAGAGTCAAAAGTGAACATAAGTGGCATGAAGCCCAGGGCAACAGCGTTGCATTCAAAGTCACTCTCACAAGTTCATTTTATTCAAAAAGTTACTCAAGTAAATGGAATTTGTTACCACACACATCTAATCCGGTGTTTTTGCTTTTTCCCACAGTCCTAAAATATGCTTGTTAGGTGAAATCAAATATATATTAAAAAAAAAGACCAGCTTGGCTCTAAAGAGGGTCTGTATTATAATCCAGAGCTGCATAAGAACTTAAGAAGCCATTTCCAAATATTTACTTGTTGTGAGTCAGAAGTCTGGCTTTTATTAATCAGATTACTCCGAAGACATGCAAGAATACTTGTTTTTCTTTCCCGTCTCAACCTGGTTCTTTCTTTGCAGCGGCTTTTACTGACTGAAAGATTCACAATAACCCGAAACGACCCAGATTTTAGCAGCACAGTTAAACGAATGACTTCAGGCGTAAAAGAAAAGCGCCGTCAGTTTAAATATTAAAGCTTTGCCTTTATTATTTAATATACAAAAGAAAAATGCTGATCTTTTTTGTCCAGCATATTCAATATTTTTGTTTCATTTTCTAGTAAAAACAAACAAACAAAAAAACAACAACCCAGGGTTGATAAACAGATTCTTCTTTTTTTTTTTTTTTGCTGAACTTTAATCGTTTTAATGCTGTCAGGACGCTCGAGGTGGACGGTTATTCCAACCTTTAACCTCCATGGCTTCTATATACATCTCGCTACAGTGCAGACACAACTGACATTTAAAGTGATGCCCCGTGAAAGTATAAACCCTGCTCTCCAGTACAATAAATATCACAGCAGAGGTTTGGTGCACCAACCATCTGGGTATTGCTTGAATACACAATGCAATTATTCCCGGCACAATCTAGGGCAATAAAAGCCCCCCGTAATCACATCCAGTTTTATGACTGATGTATGCCATCTGGCTGACAGCACATGAAAGATCCACTGAAGGGATAGGAGGTATTTCCCCCATCGGAAATGTCGAACACATCTACATGTATGCTTTACATCCGTTTCTCTCCGAGGAGGAAACTGTAACAAGCAGAGCTGCTTGAGCCTAAAGCCGGCAGACTAAGCAGACCTGCCTCGGGATAAAAACTCCCCCGTTTAACTGGATTCAGCTATCAGTGAGTAATAATCCTTCTTGATGGCAGAATACAGGGTCAAGCCGAGGTTTTTCCGAGCAAGGGTTATGGTTAATCTTCAGTCGTTTAAGTACCTTCCCCCTTGCGTACCGCCGCAGATAGATAAATAGGTCGTCGTGGACCGGCTGGAAGACTTGTCGTGGTCCGATCTCTGCTACGCTGCACCCCGTGTCTCTCTAATGGGAAGTTTCTCATCCTGTGGCGGACTCTCCGATCACCTGGGTCGGGTTTAATAGTGCAAAGAAAGAGCGTTCCCCCTCTGGGCGTTTGTACTCGTGAGCGCGCGGCATTATCGGGGAAACGGATAGGGAGGCTCGCAGGCGAAACGCAATAACGCAACAGCGACACAAGGAGAGATTTATTTTTAATACCAATAGACAGAGCTAAATCCCTCTCGAGCGGAACAAATCCTCTGGTGTCTTCATAAAAGTGAATGGTCCCCAGGAAGCAAACAGCTGCCGCGTGCAGCGGCGGCGGGAGGATGCATTTACATTCCGGCGCATTCAATTGTTGCTCACGTCCCGTGAAGTCGTGGATGAACAGGTGTCTCGCCGGAGGACACTTCAACAGGGTGCGAGGCCGGCGGGAGCCGATGAAACCGAGCTCCACGCTGCAAAGACCCACAAGCTCCCGGCATCCCAGTGAGAAGCAGATCAGCTCCTTTAAACTCTTCACCTTTTAATCTGCGGAGATCAAGTGGGGCTCGCTCGAACCTGACGTACGAGGATGTGTGAAGACGGGGATACAAGTCTAAGTACAACGATGGACTTTAGTTAAGCAGGGCATTTTAAACACACGCACTCACGCTACAATGGTAACTGCTAGAGTGCCTGCAGGTGATCTGGAGGTCAGAGACGACCCTTGACCCCACTCAGCTCCACAGGCTCTTTTCTGAGAAATGAAGAGTTAAGGATAAATGCAGAAAAGGTCTTAATAAAGGAGGCTTTCGTTTTTCCACTGTTGGAGTTCAATGACACTATAGCAATGAAAACAATTAGAAGGGTGTTATATCCTTAACCTTGAGATTGGAAGACCAACTGAGTCAATGAGACGATCTTAATGTGTTTATTTTAATCGACTGCATGAGTGTTGAACGCATTCCAGTTCAGGGGCTACATACAACCCGATATCACCTTGAGTGGTCGGTACCAGTAAACTAGTGCCATAATAACCTTTAAATTCAAAGTTTTCTTTGTTGTGGCGCAGAGTATACGTGATGAAAATGTCAATATTTTCACAACATCAGACAATCGGAAAATGACTAGTCTCAACATAAATCCAATTTTTATTGAAACCTTCTTGGGAAAAATAAAGTGAAAAGTCCCCAAAACTTGTCCTGTAACTGTTGCGCTATGCATGTTTTCACAAACTCACCCTGACAGCATGACGTAAAGCCTAATGTTAGTTTTCAGGCAACAAGGTAGATATCGTTCATAGCAGCATTACCTGAAATCTCAGCTCGGGTCTGTTTTGTTGTGTCTGAAATGTGTTAAAAAAAACAAATGTTCTCTTTGAAATTTTAGGAGTTTATTTGGTGGTTTGGCCGGATCGGAGCCGCTTGCGGGCCAGTTTGGGCCCACAGCCTCATGTTTGACAACCCTGATCTACTGTATTGATTATTTATGATTATTTATTATTATTTATGAGAAAACTTGATTAATTCAGTGTCTTTTATTTCCACCCTAAATTAATTAGATTTTATTGAATTGTCAGAAAATGTGCAAGCTTATGTTAGAAATCTGAAATATGCAGGTGAATCATATCTGTGATTGGACGGTCGACTTCCAGAAGAACCCCGATGGTTCACTTATTGTGAAATGCTGCATTGTTCTGCTTTCTGTTGGGTTCAGAATTTTCTAGATTTAATAGATGATCCAGGAGTTACGCTTATGAGGAGTATGGATACAAAATCCTCTCAGCGATGACTGGTTAAGTGTTTACTCAAACTGTTTTTAACCCATTTTTTATAACTTTTATGCTTCAACTATGTATTTCTTCCTATACATTTTTACTTGATGTTACATTATGATTATTAGCATTATGAGCAAACATAAAATACACTAAAAGGCAAATTTATCAAGTAAGATTACAGTTACTTTTCTTCCAAAGTTACAAAAGTATTAATGACAGTCCTTGAATGAATGAATAATTTGACTGATAAACTTTGAGATAAGTATTACTCACACAGGAGTTCAAGAATTTGTAGAGCTGAAATCTCCCCCTTTACTCATACTTCTACACTAAACAAAAGAATCAGTTTAATCTTTGCTTTCATCTCTTATTAACGTGTTAGTGAAGCATTTAGCTTAGGGTACATTTACACGATGTCCCCGGCAGCCCCGTTTGCCTGAAACGTAGTGCGCCGTGTGCAATTCTGAGGAAGGTGTTGCACGTTTTTCGCGTTCTGTCAAGGCTTCTACGGATGAAATGTGGACGCCGGACCATTTTGAAACACGTTTATGCCCCAAAGAACCACCAAAAGTGAAGGCAATCCTTGTATCCTGAGACTTCTGCTGGGTGCATACATACCTCTGGATTTCTTTTTCGGTGTCAGAGCTTGTAGAAGGTGTTCTGTCGCTAATTGCTCAGACTCCAATGAAACTCCCTTCCGGAGTGATAAAACGCTCCGTGATAAAACGCGAAGCAACCAGGAAACAACAGCGATGGAACGCGCTCCACGTCACTTCCTCCCGTCCCACTACGGACCGCCTCCAAGTTCTATTACGGCCAGTTACGCGCTGCCAACGTTTTGCTACGGTCTACTAAGTTTCTCATCCTCGCCGTGGCCGCTGTGGCAAATTCTCTGACAGTTTAAAAGTCTGGCACGGCGCCCACGGCCATCACGGCCTGTTACGTTTGCCCATCCCGTCCCCCTGCGTTGTGTCTCGCCTGAAACGGGGCTGCCGTGGCTTCCGGGAACATAGTGTAAACGCACCTTTAGAAATACTCACAATTAACACCATAGTTGATGAAACAATGTTTTTACTGACAACAGAATTGTGAAACCTTCTATGGAAATCCAGTGACAATTCTATCAGATCTATACATATACATTGTGAATATGCATGGATTTGCTCAACATCATTTCTCTTTCAACTCCGATTGATATGAGTTTTTAGTATAAAAAACATTTTTTTGTGAACAACCTACAAATATTCTCCAAAGTCACTTTCTATTTCAATCGGACATTACAAATCAAATCTCTTCAATCTCAAGCCCAGGTTACATTTTTCAACGCAAAAATAAGCAAGCACAGAGCTAGTTTTCTTTTTTCAAATTCTTCAAATTGGGGAACAAGATACACACTAACAAACTAAGTTTATATTTAGCAAACAGGACATCCTGAACAAATATCCCGACATAAACACTGCAGATGCGGTTTCTATAACATTCCCACTAGAAAATTCTAATTTTCAGATGATAAAAGCAGGACAAAACCATTATTTATGCTTCTAAAAGGATACAGATGTTTCATTTCCTTCTTATCCTGGAAGATTTCCTCAAAAAGACAAACAAACATCCCTCCATGTCGAGAGGGGAAAAAAAATAATCTGTAAACTCTTTAACTGAGATTAAACCTTTCCTCCTCCTGCTCCTTTAAAATGGGTAAATGTGTGAAAATGAGCAACAGTTTAACACTTCTGTGAAGTCTGAAAAGGACACGGGCCGTCGCACATTACTCCTATTTAGTTAAAACGCCACAGTTGAAAAATACAATTTGACTCGTGACTTTGATCAGACGGGTCGACGCTCTGAATTACAAATTAAAGGAGAAAAAATAAATAAATAAAAGACTCGTATCTGAAGTGCAGATTAGATGCCTTTTAAACGTAACCTTTACCGACGCTCCCTGTCTTGATGTCTGCGACGTGCACACGGAGACGCGCGCATGCTCTGCTGCAGGAAAACAACAGGCCTGATTTGTAGCCTCCATCGCCTCAAACAACATGTGTTTCTCCGGCTGATTGAATTATGATTGTTGCGTCTCAGAAGCAGATGGAAGCGAGCGGGCCGGCGTGCGTGACTGGGAACGCAGAGTGCGTGTGCTCACATCTCGTCTCCAATCAACAGACAACATTGATTTTTGTCAGGAGTAAATATGATATCTCTCACGCTGCATCCAGGATTTCATGGTGCTTTCCATCAACTGCTCTCTAATCATTTGGGCCAGCTTTAAACACACTGTAAGCTAGAGATGCACCGATATCACTATCAATATATATATATATATATATATATATATATATATATATATATATATATATATATATATATATATATATATATATATATATATATATATATATATATATCGCTATTTACATATATCTATATACACACTAATACTAACCTTTAGCTACTTGACGATACTTGTTTTTCTTTGTCACTCGACCAAGTACCTGCCTGTCTGGTTCATTGTGTGTTTTATCGTTTTTCATGGAATGCCAAATGCAATCACAATCTGCAAAACGAATCTACCCACGGTATGAATGAAGTAACCAAACATGTAGCATTACGTAATAACGGTGCAATATGTAATCATGTAATACAAGTTCACCTCATTCTGTAATAACGGTGTGACATGCAATAATGTAATACAAGTTCACCCCATTATGTAATAACGGTGCAATATGTAATGCGTCTCTGCTCTTTGCGGATGTTGTCCTTCTTCACAGTTGAGTGTGAAGCGGTTGGGATGTGGATCAGCACCTCCAAATCTGACTCCATGGTCCTCTCACAGAAAAGGATGGCATGCCCTCTTCAGGTAGAGAGGGTGGACCTTCCCCAGGTGGAGGTGTTTAAGTATCTCGGGCTCTTATTCACAAGGAGGGAGAGAGAATGGCAAATGGTTCGTATAGGCGGCTGCAGTAATGCAGTCACTGTACCGGACCATTGTGGTGAAGAGGAGCTGAGCTATGAAGCAAAAGCTCTCTGGTTACCGGTCGGTCTACATCCCCACCCCATATCCCCACCACATATATCTCTGGTTTGGCCAGAGAGCGTCTCCGGGTCCCCCAGAACAGCTGGAGGAAGTTGCGGGAGACCTGGGCCTGGGATGCCTGGGCTTCCCTGCTCTCTATACTGCCACCGGGAAAAAATATGAACGGTGTCCGTTTACGCGACAGCGGCGCTCGGATCTCCTGAAAACTTTATGAAAACAGCTCCCAAGGTGGAACTTTTGGAAAACTTTTGCTACTTTTCTGAAATGCTGCGACTGCGCCACAGCTGTAAGAATAAAGACAAATAATTTAATGGTCGTCATGTCTGACGCTCACGCTGTGCATGTAGCTCGTGTGTTTAAATGTTCCACATGTGGGGTAATGAGGTGACTCTCAGGAGGTTTTCCAAGTATCCTTTTGTTCTGACTTTCTTCTAATTATATTGTAGCCCAACTAATGATGCATGCTATCCAAATATAGATGATTAAAATTCAATTATGATCCAGTTTTCAGGGTAAAGAGAAAAAAAGCAGCCACTGCTTGTTGGCAACCGGAATCCTTGCAGCACAATGCTTGGCGGGGAGACTCTGTCCACGGGGGTGTCAGTTATGCAATTTTAATCATGTATATATTTTGTCATCCCACTGTATTTCTTCTCTTTGCCTCACACATTCAGTCCATTTATCTTTGCTTGTCACATTGATTATGCCGTTTGTCGAGGGAAACATGTTTATTTACAAGGTTCTCGGGGTATTTTATCCTCAATTCCCCGTTATGGGTTTTCCGCTGTCGACGTCTCCACTTGTGGGAAAACGCAACACGCTGAAATGAACGCGGTGATGGCGTCTGGTGTGAAGCGACTCTCCGGTTCCACTCAGTGACAATCTCATAATGATCTTTAAATGTCGTGATTTGTCGCGAAAGACGAGCGCGACGTGGCGCCGGGAGCTCTTCACAACATTAGGACGAGCGGCCGGGGTAATGTTCGTGTGTTTTTTTTTTTTTTTTTGCTCTCCAGCTATTAGTGTGTGGAGTAATCTGTTGGGCTGCTTTTGGAAAAATGAGCAGATGGTTGAGCAGGATGAAGAAACCAGATTCAACGCGAAGGACTGTCAGTATAGTCGCACGCATAAAAAACAAGGTCTGGTGGGAAAAGATAAGGCCTAATTAATTTCATTATCAAAATGATGGCCTACAAAACACGAACACCATTTGTTTAATTTAGCATAAAACAGTTGCGCTTCTTCAAGGAGCCTTTTCGCGAGCGTCTTTTGGCCCTCGGTCTCGAGGGCTTTGGGCGATCCATCACATGTCCTCCATGAGAAATTATGGCAATGAGATGATTGACTAGATTTAATGCAGCCGCCGTCATCACTATGAATCACAAACTCCACAGCAACAGTGTGATTACACAAACACACATTTGGTACCGTTCAACACACAGATTGTCACAATCAATAAACAGAAGTTTTTTTTTCCTCTCTCTCTCTCTCTCTCTCTCTCTCTCTCTCTCTCTCTCTCTCTCTCTCTCTCTGTCTCTCTCTGTCTGTCTCTCACACCACAACAGCTTTCTCGATGGGATGATAGGAGCCCGAGCCTGAGGCTCTGACATATCTCTGTTGTGTCGCTCTCTTTTCTATTGGGTTTTGACAGTGAGTGTGTATTGTGTATGTGTGTGTGTGTGTGTGTGTGTGTGTGTGTGTGTGTGTGTGTGTGTGTGTGTGTGTGTGTGTGTGTGTGTGTGTGTGTGTGTGTGTGTGTGTGCGTGTGCGTGTGTGCGTGTGTGCGTGTGTGACATGCACTCTGTGAGGTTCACTGCCTCGGGCTGCGGGGAGGAAGACAGCTCAGATCCATCTGTGAATGAGAAGTCACGCATCTGCATATGCAGGGCGCAGGCAGCCTTGTTTGTTTGTTAGACTGGGATCCCATGGGTGTGCTGATCAAGAATACCTGCCAAATAAAGACATGCAGGGCAAGAAAAAAAAACAACAAACAGAAACAACAACCGTGTCAGGTAAGTCCTGTGTGCACGTGGGAGAGAATTCTGCCTCTGACCAACAGATGGTAACCAGAGCTGTTGCTTTGCTTTGGTCAAGAAACAAACAAAAGGCTTTATAAACGGAGCTTTTCTTTTTCAATCTGCAGGGGGAACCGACACTTTTAACCTTCACACAACTGTCGCCAGGTGACAGATTAAAAGGAGAAATCACATGCAGATGCCTCGGGGCACAAAGAACGGCTGAGTGGGTCAACAAGAACAAACATAGCGAATCGTGTCGTCACGTCCACATAAAGACGTCAACCCACTTAAAATGGAAATACAGGAAAGCTTTCTCTCCATCCAATTCCTAATGTTTTCAAATCACAACTTATTACTCTGTTGATGACTGTTGGGATTTATAAACACTAAAAAACTAATTATTTTGAAGTATTGTTGCTGTCATCATTTTTATGGTTGTTTTCGTTAACATTGTTGTCTGTCATTGTTGCTGTTGTCGCTGTAGTTTACATTATCAGTGTTGTAACGTTATCATCATCATCATCATCATCATCATCATCATCACCACCATTATTATTATTATGATTATTATGATTCTTCTTCTTATTATTATCATTATGCTCAGTGTCAGTAGATTCTTATTCTCCTGCTGCTGTTTGTCCTGTTGCTCGCTCTGTAGGCTGCATGTCATCATTCTTTTTTCAAAAAGCTGAGCTCCTCCTGACAACTTAAATGACTTTGATGTGATTTGGCGATATTGTTGTTAGATCAATGCTAATGCATGCTCAGTGTGAATGATCTGCCCTCTTCCCATGCTCTTAATTGTCTCATGTTGCTTTGAAAACTTGCATATCAAAGTGTTGATTGCCAGAGCTCTGCTTTCTTTTTTCTTTTTTTTTCCCTCTGTATGTGCATGTATGTGTGTGTGTGTGTGTGTGTGTGGCTTTGAAATGCCGGGCTGGTTTATGGTAATTGGCAATCAGCCTAATAAGACCAATCTTGGTGGCGGCGTTTGTCATTGTCAGGTGATGATTCAAAGTCATTCTCCCCATCAGGTGTACAAACTGTTTTACAACTTGTGCATGTGACAGTTCAGACCGGCAGCAGAAACTTTTCAAAGGCTAAAATTAAAAGGGGTTTCTTCACACAGAGAGAGGTTTTTGTGGCGGTGTAATGAAGCGAGAGCCCCCGCTGGTGAGAAAAGTCCACCAGACCTGAGACTACATCTTTGAAGTGTTGTAGTTTCACGACTGCAGCAGGGAGACACGGTAATTAACACTGAGGGAAAGAAGCAGTTGTTGGAAGCGAGGTGGGAAAAAAAAAACAGCCTTCAGCACCAAGGACAGCGCCACTGGTCCATGAAGGATGTGAAACCTCAAGTCCTGTTCACATCCATCCATTCACTTTCTACAGTCGCATCCAGCCAAGGATTGCACACACTCACATTCACAAGTTTCACCAATTAGGGATGTTTTTGGACTATGGGAAGAAAATGGAGAAAACCCATGTAAGTGCATGCAAGGACCCCCAATCGCAACCCGGACTCCAACCGTGGAACGTTTTGTGTGACGTGTGAGTGCTCACCACTGTACAGTCAGTGCCTCTCAGTATAATGGTTTTGCCTTCAGGCAGGGATTGTGATGAAGCCCTCACCTTGTTTTCTGTGGTATAAACAATTAATAGAATTCAGACTGTGGACTTCAGCTCAGAGTGACTTGTTTTGTTGTATTTCTTATGTTTAAAAAATAAAAGAATAAATAAATCTACAACATGTTTGGAATGTGGAGTACAGCACAGATAAGTGGTTGGTAGAAACAGATTCAGATTGTCTGTTGATCCACCGCTTCATCAAACTCAAGGGAGGGGTGAGCCAGTCCATCACACATGCACTCCTACCTAAGGATAATTCTAGAGTTGCCAACTATCGTCAAATGCATGTTTCGGCACTTTGGGATACAATTTGTGTTCCTGGATAACTCAAAGAAAAGACTCCAGCTGGGTACATTCCTATTATGAAGCGAGAATGTTTACGACTACAACACAGTGCTAATCACCCCTGTGGAGCCCCCGGTACTAGATTGTAACTGTACAATCCATCGAATACATCCTGCAGTAATTCTAAGTCACTTATAAACATCTCTCTCGACTGAATAGTACACAAAGCTGAAAATGTCAAACAAGTGGTTGAGTGCGACCTTCATTATTCGACACCTCGGCTTCGGTCAATAACAATAACCAGCCACCGACAGAGTGTGTCGCTGCTTAATGGGGGGGCTACTTTTCACGTCTTCCCTTCACTCCTCATTAGTGGCGCTGCCCCACGTTGCTCCTTTGCCCTTCTCTGTGATTATGCAAACCTATTGACCAGCAGAAAATAAAGGATAATGGACGCAGATCGACTGAAGCCGCTCTTTGGCATTATCCTCGACACCTTTACTCCTCTCACTTTCTGACCCACTGAGCTTATGTTTCCACCTTTTGCTAGTGCAGCTTTCAAACTTAAATACATGCAATCAAAGACTCCCCCAGATTCTGACCTCTTTTATATCTCTGCAAAGAGATATGTGGAGCAGCAGCAGCATTGACCGGGTCAGCTGCTCAAACAGCCTCCGCTGAACCGGACATTTATCTTCTTTTTTATCAAGCGGTGTTCTCCATGAATCACATTTGCCTTGGACACAACGCACATCGACCCTTTACATAATTTATATCCCCCATCCTCTCCTCGGCGGCAACTGCGCTCGCGAGGCGGCTAGCCTTGAATCACGGCGAGAAACAGAAGATCCGACATGAGAGGAGACGCATTAGGAGGCCCGATTTCAGTTCCCGCAGTGACAAAACGATTCTGCCTCAGATTTATCTTCCCCGAAAATGTGACACGAGCGGATCTCTCCTCCCCCCCTTTATCTTGGAGTTGTCGAGAGAATCAGCCAAGCAGAACTGACAGCCGACTGGAGTCGAACTTTCTGGCAGATGTTGGAGTAAACTCGTCCACGTTTGAAATTCGCCTCATGCAGTGTGGTCTTCAGGAGCTAACCGCAAACATCTTGCCTCTAATCTGCCTCGTGATTAAATTGCCTTAAAGTATCAATCCCATTTAATTACTGTCATTATCATCAATGAGAAATTACCAGCACCCAAAACGGCAGGGTTAATTAGGCTTTCAGGGACGGAGAGATTATTTATTTATCTTTGGTCGCCTGCAAAGGGAAGATATGGATTGGGAGTTAACCTCACGTGGAGTCTGCTCAGCTCTGTCAGTTTTTCCTTGTTTCCTCTGTGGCTCACTTTGCACCCCGCCAGTGTCTCCCCCCTCTCATCCGTCTCTTCCTTCCTGACTTAATCTCGCCTGCTTTCGATGTTTTATGGCCACACATCTGCATGTATCAGCAAGTCCTGCCCTGCACGGCTCACCACTGACGTCCTCTTATAATAAAAGACATTCTCAGTGTCTTGTCTGCTTCATTACTCTGAGGCTCAGAGATCGCCGTTTGACCTATCTTTGAGAGGACGGGCTTGAAGAATCACTCAGTTTTCTGTATTCATCAAGCCAGAAAACAAGAAGGGGCTCTTGATCAAATTATTTCCCACATCAAAAGACAACCGGCGCTCTCCGTGCCCTCGATCCTCTGAAGTGCGGCTCCAGATTTCACTGATTAGTTTCGTCTTTTTGAACAAAGGTGCTCAAATCTGTAAAATCAGCTGCTCTGGAGGTTTGTTTGAAATGAAAACCGCCATTTTTGGGGGGGGAGTGGGGGATCGTGGCGGGACTGGATAGAGAGGTAACTCTACAAAGCGATTGGATTTCAGTTCTGAGGAGTTGGCGATTTTCATTACGAAACTTCACACCAGGAGCCAATTTCACAGTTTCATACAGCCACAAATCCGGCAGCCGGGAAATAAGCAGTGAATTTAAGCAAGTCGGCTGGAGCAGTGTTTGACTGAGAAGTCATTTTATGCCACAGTGACATGATTTAACGCCCAAAAAAAAAAAAAAAGCATCCAAAAAGTGGAAAAAAGCACTTACTTCTTGGGCGGCACCTGTCCCACGTTGACCCGCACACAGATGACCTTGCGGGTCTGCACTCCCGTGGAGCACGGACCCTGACCGCCGCCGGATTGGACCGTCAGCGAGCTGTTGATCGATGAGGATGAGGGGTCTTCGGTGCACATCCCCCAGGGTCCCGTCTGCCAGTGGTAAACTGTACACGCGTGTTCGTTACAGTTCCGTACCTCCTGAAGGGCGCTGCTGTTCGGGCACAGAGCGCCGCCTGAGAAAAAGACAACGTGGAAGATCAAAGCTCTGAAAGCGCGAGAAAACAAAGGTTTTCATGTATGGGTAAGAACACAACTATTCTAGTCACTATGTTTATTTTCACACTAGATCAAAAGAAAAGTGTGTAGCGTGTGCGAGAGGAGCTGCTTGAACTAACAAATGACTCATCTGCTGCTGTTCCCCAAAGCGTATCTCACATTTCTCGGCTCATTGTTTTTTGGGTCAAAACTTTACCGTTGTCACTTGTGAAGCCTCAGCTCCCATACACCGGTTTCACACGGAAGGAACATCTTAAAACCCATCTGCATTCATTTAAGGCTTTGAAGACGTTTCACATCTCGTCTGAAGTCTTCATCACTTCCAAAGCTCATGCCCTGACGAAGACTTTTGCTCTTAAAAGACGTCACTAAGCATATGGAGGAGCATGAACCAACCTCAGATGATATATTTTTTTAACCTTTTATAGATCATTCATCGAAATACCATACCTAGAGTGCTATGTAAGCACATGTCAATACTTAAAAATTTATGAAAAGCCCTTTTATGCACTAAACATATGAATAAAACACGGCGAAAACCAGCCATACTGATGAAAATTACATATAATTCACTATTTCTGGCTTGAAATGTCTTCATTGAGACATATTGGCGTCCCTTCAAAATTCCCTTGGATCGCTCCGAGATTCAGTCCATTGAAAGCAACAAGTATCTTGGTATCTGGCTTGTCAGTAAACTCACATTTAAAACCTACATAAATGGACTGCTCACGAAAGTCAAATACCGCATTGGTCTTCTTTACCGTGACAAATCTTCCTTCACACATTACGCCAAACAACTTCTGGTTAAAACGACAGCTCTTTCAATCTTAGATTCCGGTGATGGACTCTACAGATCTGCCTCAGAAACTCTCCTTCAACAAGCTGGATGTTATTCACCGTGCTGCTATCCGCTTCCTGACTGGAGCTCCATTCAGCAGCGGTGCTGCCTGCATTCCCTGATAATCTGACCCTCTATTCATGCGCTTAGATTCACGAAACTCTTATTGGGGAAAACTCCTCTATATCTACAGTCCCTTCTCAACATTCAGTAGAGTCACCTGTCTGGTCATACCCAACACCCCTGCCTCATTTAGTTGCTGCTCATTTCAGTTTTCTTCTACAAATGACTGGAACCATCTGCAAAATTTATTCCGCTCTCCTCTTTCAAAAAAATATTATACAACCAATAAAATACAATGCAAACACTTTCTTAAACCAGCAGGGGAAGGAAGGATAAAGAATAATGATCACTGCACTTGCTTTCAGCTTTTATTGATTTTTTTCTTCATATATATCTGTGTAAACCCTGTCAGCACGACTTTCTTTCTTTTAAGATCGTGTGACGCTGTTTTGTTGTATATATCTGTTTCTATGTTTATCTTCGTGCCTCCTTGCTGCCTCTTGGTCAGGTCCCCCTTGTAAATGATTCTCAATTGGCCTATACCTGGTAAAATAAAGGTGAAATAAATGAAATGTAATATTCTCCAACAACGTACCATAAATATAAAAGCGTCAAGCATACGTTGAAAAATGTAAGCTTTGGTCCCGGAGAGGTACTGCCCTGGATAACTTTAACCACAAACGAGCAACAGTCTATGCAGTACATTCTCTACATCAAATCTTGGATTCTGTACGTCTCTTTATCCATCCGAGTTGAATAAATTATTAAAAAGGTATAAATGCTGCATGCTTTAGTACCTTTACTGTGTTAAACATTACAGCTTGAACACTGTCTGACAAAAAACACAAAGAAATTAAAGAATGACGGAAAAGAAGCTTATGTGAAATACATATAGCATATAAAGTTAAGTAGAAGTTATGACTCGACCCTCCAGTGAGAGTTTATCGTGAGGCTCCCTTCAGGAAAATGGACAACCCGCCTCTGCTTTACATTTATTGGCTGCGTTTAAATGTTTAACTCCCGTTGTAAGTCAACGGTTCGACTTGTAATGCCCGGACATAAACGAGAGTAACTGATATCTATTGTTTGTTTCTTTCCATTCCCATTGTTCTCCTTTCTCCTTTTCCCTCTCATTTACCCGGTGAAGCAGCAGTCAGTCAGTTGCTGGGTCGATGGGCTGTGAGAGCACTCTCTGGTTCAGAGTAATGGCCGACACTTAGGCCTTTCAGCGGAGATTGAGAGGCTCCGCAGGACTCGCGAGTTCTCCACACCTGTATTTCGCTGGCGGAGTTGACAGCGAGCCGGCTCCTAAACTAACAGTCGGTTCTGAATCACAGGCTGCCAGCGCAGACAAATCTGGGCCTAATGGTGACTGAGAGCGACTTCCGATCTGCTGACTGGGCCCTGCCAGCTTAACTGAGCGGCGTCGGGGTGAAACCAGTCCCCGACGCCGGCATGACACGGCGTCTTACATGAGCCGACGCTGAACGATGACCCAGAAAGAAAAACCGCTGCATGCTGGACAACAAATGACAAGCAGCTTATAGAGGGAACATGGCCGACATGATGCAATAACAAATAGAGCCGGCGCGTGTCGGGAAATTAATCAGATTCAAAATAACTGATACAATGTGTTTGTATCGGGAAGACTTTTTACATACATTTTTCACATCGTTTTTTTATTTAATAATATTTTTTGGGGGAGCAAAAGTAGACATTGTAACTCCATTAAAGGGAGACTACACCATTAGAGGATACAAGTAATAAGAAAAAAAATATAATATAAAAAAAACATCAACACTTCCCTCCTTTTCTAGTATCTCGTTCAGAAGATGAGCACAAAGAGGAAACATTTCGATGTGTAAAATGTGGTATTCTGGCTCTGTAGATTAAGCAAATCTCTAACATTATATGTTGGCAATTTTTTTGGGTCTCCCAATAGTGAATTCAACTGCTCAAGGAATTTCAATGAAACAAGAAGAAAGGGCCAGCTATATGTGACAAATCCCAATCTGCTGTAGAAAACAAAGAAAACTTAAAATGGGCAAGATTGAAAAGATACCTTAATAATAATATTACATCCATCTCAAACAGTTTGTCTCAATGTCTTCCCTTCTTTTCATTTTCTTAATATTTTTGGCATCTTGAATCCCTTATTTTCCTCCAGTTATTCAAATGTTTGCCGGCTCGCTCAGAGCGAGCGACAGCGATTGCCACTTAACATGCATCCTGACTATCATTCAAATTATAGGTGTCAAATTGTAAGAGGCACTTGGGCTTTCTCGAGTCCCTCAACAATCACTGTGGAACTAAAAGTAAGCAGTTATGCTAAATAGGTCATTAATTAAGCCTATTAATGTTTTAATTAGCACAGAATTCCATGCAAACATTGGCAGATGCATATTAATATGAACCTTGTATCTCGCGCTTTGAGTACTTCCTGTACTTTTTTTTTTTCTTCTTTTCTTCATTATTATGCAATACAGGAGCTGCAAAAGCTGCCAAGGAGCTCAACATCTAATCAGATAATCTACTCTGCAGGGGGAACTTGTGGTGAAGAGACAAAGTTTCTTTCAGGTATTGCGTGTGTGTGTGTTTGTAAAACTGTGTGACAGCACGATACACATCTTCTTTTGTGGTATTCATCTACAATCTACAGCTAGTCAGGGTTAAAGCAATGGTTTTCAAAGACTGGGACAGGGATCCTCTGCGGGATGCCGGAGAAGTTCCTCTGGCGGGGGGGGGGGGGAATCAGGGGGAGGCTTTTTCAGAGCATGATTTTATAACAATAAATGAGTGGAGGACAGAACTAGTACCACCTTTAGCCCAACACACTTTTTTTAGACTCGAAATCATTGTATCTAACCACATTACAGATATGTTAAAGTTATACACACTAAAGTCCTGCATAAAGCTCGCTGAATTACAAATCCATTGCAATAGGTTGCACTTTGTCGGCCCTGTTTACACGACAGCATTTCAAGTGAAAACACATCTTTTTTTTGTGTTTCTCGTTTCAGAAAACATTTGGGTTTACGTGACAATGTTTTGAAAATGACGTCCATTTACCCGAAAATGACAGGAAGTCTTATAAAAGATGTAGTGAGCATGCCAGCCCAGTAGTGGGAACTGTTTGTTTTTGTAATGAAACCGCACGCACGTGCGACCAGAGAACAATATAATATTAAACATTGTTGTTATTGTCCATCTACTGAGCATGTGCAGAAGAACTACTTACTATGACTGTGGTGCACATGACCAGTAGCAGTGTTTCAGAAAAGTTGTGTTCACCCCATTTCCATGAAGACGGAGACGGAGCATTTTTTAAAACTTGCATTGTCAGTAATTTCACACACTGTTGTCGTGTAAACGGACCTCCGAGGACACAATCCAAGCTTTTTCACACTGTCGTGAAAATGTGGCTTTTAGTTTGACTCCATTATGCAGGTGATTTAGCGTATATAAATTAGGTTGTTGCACGAATTTGACCACATCCACACAATAACGATCTGCTGGTGGTGGCACTTTTGTATGCTATTTTTCACGATGGAGCACTGAGCTCCATGAGCATGTTTATAGAGGAAGTTATCAAACATTTTGGAGCAGAACAGCAAATCAATCTGAATTTGGCAGCAACATCTTCACTTAAGGTTGAGCTGACTTTCGCCACTTATACAGTCAAACACTGTGCACGAATCCATTAGTGTAAACTCCTCTCAGTATGTTGCACAACCTGGGAGACATGTCCTATATTCTATATTCCCCCTGTGAGAGGTAAATAAGCTTTATATATGACATTTTTGTCTGTTTTTAGTTATGCAGTCCTTTAGTAGATCAGGCCCTCTGTGTATAGACGCAGTATATATTCAGCCGGAAAAGAGATCTGCTTTGTATTCCCAATAGTGCTCTGAACACCTGTTAAAAATACAACAGTATGATGCAAAAAAATGCAGCAATTCAACCAAAAATGACTACTTAGATTGAAAAAGGTTTGTTCGGCAGGAGATTTTGGGGTTCGAGCTCTAAGAGGAAGGATGTCTCAATGTCCCACACTTTGAAAAACACCAGCTCTAAACACAAAGATTTACCAAAAAGTTCCGGAAACTTCGGCACCCGTGAAAGACCTTTGGCAGATACAGATGTTGGACACGTTAATTTGACAGGTTGAGTGTGTACTACATCAGCTATTACTACAGCAGGACAACAGGAAACACAATCACGCTATTTCACACATGGCCAACGTAGAGCGACTGAATTACAACAGAATCAATTATGACTTCTCCCTAAAGCTGTTATGATAATTTACAGACTTTCAGCAAATGTAAACATGCCAACTATTGAATTTCTATTGGGCGTAGGACAGTTTGCTACCAGCAGACATTAATTAGGCGTTACCCTCCATCACTGTGATCCACGCCACAACCATCGCGGTCACTGTGAGGAGAACACACACACACACACACACACACACACACACACACACACACACACACACACACACACACACACACACACACACACACACACACACACACACACACACACACACACACACACACACACACACACAGAAAAGACACAAGAAGACAGTTGGAAAACATTCAGACAGACAGACGAGACAGATGGAAGCACACAGAAAATTTAAAGCAGAGAGAACAAGCCGAGAAATGATCTTGGAGGCAGATAAAAAGTGAGTGTCAGGCGAGGAGACAGACCAACAGAAATAATCACCGGGACCGATAAGCAGGCTGTTTGAGATAAGGACAAATGCACATGCAGACAAGTGTGAAATCCAGACATCCAGTGAGTGACAGCAGAGGACGACTTGAAAGGCCATGACTAAGCCAATAATCAGGCCTTATCTGCATACATTTCCATACGCAGCGGAGCCGCAGACGCCCCGGCCCGCAGGTGGAGTCTCACCTTCCCCGGCGTTGTAGGCCAGGATGGAGCGGGTCCTCATCTGTTTGCCCTCGACGGTTTTACTGGAGCACGTCTGGGAGCAGGTGGACCACACCGTCCAGTCGCTCATCACACAGTCTCTTGAGCAAGGCACCTCACAGGGAACGGGCCCCAGAGCCGGGGAGGACGAGCACAGGTTTCTGTCCACCTCCTCTCCTGAGGGAAACAGAATATACGGTGGGATCAGGGCCGGGCGGTAAGACGTGAAGACTGAAATAACTAATATCAGTTCAAGAGTGCTTTATTATACCAGGAGGGGAAGCAGCGGTTCACAGGAGATGAAGAAAACAACACCCACAATTACAAATAGTTTTCATAAAAATCTGGTCATCATTAAAACTCCGATCAAAGCGCTGGTGGAAGATGTTTCTGGCTGTCAACTGCGTCAACGGCTCAGCCAGGTACGAGTACAAAGACTGTACGAGACTGGATTTTCCTCAAGTCTATTAACAATAAATAGACTTGTAAAAGAAATCATAGCAGCATATTTTCTGTCACAGTGGAATAGCTGGATTTTGCCTCCAGAAAAGTGCCACGAGATGACTCTGTTGTTATTGGCACTATATATATAAAATGCGATTGAATTGAATTAGTATGAAGGAAAGACGCAACCTGTCCAGGGTGCACACTGCCCAGCTGAAATTGGCTTTGGCTGGCTGTAACCCTGAACGGGATGAAGCAGTATAGAAGATGGACGGTAAGATGATTGACATTGTTCTAGAAACTCCTGAGCCACGATCGCGGTTATCCAAAAGGGACATGATTACTGAAATGCTCTGCATGGAGGCTTCCACAACTATTTGCGTATAACACAAAAAGAAGAAGAGAAACTACCCAGCTTTGGAGGTCCAGGAAAACACATTCAACAAGGTACCATTGACCCTCGCATATCTGGGACTATAGTACACCGATTCTGTAGCCGTTCTGCTAAAATGTGGATGAGAATGAACTTTTTAAAAGTTTGAATTAACGCTCTTATGTATTTATGAGGTTGTATAGAGGTCATGCTCTCTGAGAGGGGACCTATTAGAATTTTCTGGATTTTCCATCACATAAATAATGCTGGTGATGGATGTTCATTAGGTGTTACAGGACTGAAATGTTCAGTTTTTTTCCTTTATATTTGTCATACTACTGAGCTCTGAACATTAATTAATCTGTTGCACTGCTGTGTATAATACAGTTGGGGTTAATTGTGTCTAAATTAAAAAAGATTTTATATAAAATTACTTAAAAGAAGGATTTAATTATTTTCGTGAAAATCAAAAGAAGGGGTTTATGTTTGAAGGTTTTTTTTTATGATGAAAATTCCAATCTAATTTTGTAGCTAAACCACCGTCTGTGTTTCCAGGTGTTTGCCAGTTTAATTCAATGTATTAAAACTTAAAGAATATGGATTTTAAACCTGCAACAGGCGGGTGAGATTATATAATATGAAAGTTCCAGTAAACTTCGCTCCTCCATCTGTGTTTTCAATCCCTCAAAAATGATGCAATCTATTAAATGAATGGCCAGAGAGCGTCATTATTCAACCTTCACTGCCATAGCATAACATATTTGATTTATTAACCTGCTGGTGTTACACAGGTGTAGTTTAAATCACATTTAGTGGATTTAGTGGATATAGTTTATCATTAAAGATTTCCTTTTAACTATAAATGATGACATATGTGTGATTTTAGCCACTTTCATACCATTTTGCAGGATATTTCATGGCATAATCGACATGTAATAGTGTAGCTATGAAGTGCATAGAACTATTCTTCTCAAATCACAGATTTTAATTAGTTCATTATGAAGGATTTAGGGGAAAAGTCTTATTGCAATGATGGATTTTTTTTTTAAATATTATATTTCTTTGTGCATTTAATAAAACCTGTAATTTCTCTGACACCAGATTTATAACACAGCTAAAAGTTTAGAAAAAGAGAAGAAACTCCAAGAGATCCATATAAGTACATCTACAGCCTGCGACAGCTTCTTTTAGTTCCGCACAACAAGCAAGCAAACAGCAATTTTCGTTAATTGCTGATGTGCTGAAAGTGAGCGTTCCAGGTCAAATCTCCTCAGTTAATGAAAATACATTTTAAGCTCCAAAGATTCATCACCACAATCACATTATCACCCTCAAACTACACACTTTGGATGGAGCAGCTAGAAAAAAAAAAAAGAAGAAAGAGCAGCTGTGTGTGATAATTGATGGCTTGATGTCAAGCAAACGGCACATTTTAAAAAGACACATGCTTGTTTTCTCCAGAGGTCTTTAAAATGACTCGGGACGCGTGTTCTCCCAACTGGCACAAGGATTAATTTGTCATTCTTTGAACGCTTAATGACGCTCAAGTAGAAAGACCAAAGGGAAATTGTAAAGATAATAAATTTATGCAAAAAACATAAATCTAATCAAGCACTTTACATTGATCCGCTATACTTGTGATTTTTTTCCTCCTATTTTAACCAGTTTGTCATAAGCCAGACAATCTGGGAGCAGCTTGGAATAGAAGCAGAAAGCTTGATGGTTTTAGAATGAAAGGACATTAAGTAATTAGCTTTATAACTCTAATACAACTTCATGTTTTAGTCAAAAACTCATGTAGCCCTGTATATGCAGGATATTAATATTTGATATTGCTTATTCAAATGCATCCTGTCATATTGGTATTTTAACTTTTATGCTATATGTTTGGAGGTATATAGCAAGAATATTCTCCAGGGATTATGAAAGTACTTCTATTCTATTCTATTCTATTCTATTCTATTCTATTCTCATAAATGTAGAGATGCAACTGCAGTTTCTATTGTAGCATCATGAGTTCTAACAAGAGCTTTATAGACAAACAGCTGCTATTTTGAAAGATTAATTAATTATATGCATTTTGTTTCTGCTACTCATATTATAGTTTTGAGCAGCGCTGTAAGCGGTATGCGTGTTTGTACTGCATGTGGTGTGTGCTTTGGGTTCCGCTTGGAGTTTTCTTCTGTAACTGAGTAAATATGTTAATTGAGGTACAGCCCGGGGACTTCATGTGAACGTCAGCCTTGGGCAATCCCTTGTATTATACCAGTGGTAACAACAGTTAGAAGTAAGATATCATGAAGATATTGATTTTATGATAACATCTAATCAATAAGGATTCAAGCCAGGATTCCTAAGGTTTAACTTGACGTGCAACCAGCAAATAAAACACAAATTACTGCAAAGTTTTGACTCAAACGTATTAAATATTGTGAACGTGAAAAGCACTGAGTTAGAGTTTTTTTCTTAATATTATTCAAACTAAAGAGCAATATACAACCTCGCGTGCAATTTTGTACCATAGATTTTCTATATGATGTGTCTCTGGCATGCAGCTGCAACCTGACAAAAGAACGTACAGCTTTTCATAAAGAAAGATCAAAATAAAATGTTGGTACAGACGTTAGACATTTGCAGTACATTCCTTCTTGCGTACCTCCCTCTCTGTATTTTCCGAAGCAACCTCACGACAGAGGAAAGGCTGACTGTGCCATGATGCAGCATTATGAATGAACTACCGGCCTGCCGCTGGTTGCGGCCGCAGCCTGTGCGCCGGAGAGATTAATGGCGGCTCCAGATCACTTGGCTCCCTCTCCGCTGCAGCTGTAGCTCTGCTTTGCTTGATGAGATTACAGCGAAGATGTGTTACTTTATAACGAATGTAACTCCAACTGATGCAGCGGTCGAGCTCACACAGAGAAGTGATGGAGCTAAACTCCCCTACTGTGCTGCCAACACATCTGTTTTACCCAAATGAAGCGGCGCAGACTGTTCCACTGGTGGTGAGTGGTTAAAATGGATCAACATGACATCAAAGAGCAATAAATAATGTGTTGAAATAATGCAACTTAATGAAACATAAGCAGTTTCATACTGAGGATCGAGTTTGACAGACATGGGAAATAACCCACACTGTTCTTAGAGCGCGTTGAAATCTAAATACTGTTTAGGGGTTTATGCGACTAATGTACAATACTGTATGGGGTTCATTCACTATGTCTGAAAGCGATTCTGTCTAAAGGCAAATTAAATCAACAGGACTTGGTCACATGTTCTGGATGATGTTTCTATCCTTATAAAATGGCTTCAACAGTTCATACGGGCTACTCGTCTAAAACTATTAACGCGACAATGTTTTCAAATGAAAACCCACTAGTGGCCTTACTTGCTAATTATTTAAAAGCACTTTGTGGTACATCTGTATGAAAAGCTCTATGTAAATAAAGTTTGATTTGATATATTATTTCCATGTTAACGGACATTGCTTTTAAAACAGTGCCGTGTAAATGTGAAACTTTTCTGTGATGAAAACGCAAAAACTTAATGGTGAAGCCGAAGTATTTAAACTCTTTAGGTGTGTCAGGTTTCATATGCTAATGACCTCGGGTCTCTATGTTAAAGGTTTATAGTGCCCAGGATGTGGCTCGTTGATATTCAACTGTGTTTTTTAAGCCATTCAAAGTGGTCAGCAGTCAAACTAGATCAGACATGGTTCAAAGGAGGCTACTTGTGCACTGCGTCCTCTTGCATGCACCCACCTGCATGTCAAATTATTATTTCTTCTGTTTTCACTGCATTTGCAAAAAAAATTAAAAATTGGATTGGATTGGATTAGTAGATATGCTGCTGTTAGTACAGATATTGCCGGATAGTAAGATAGGATATTTTCTGTGTTGTATCTCAGATTCTGATTTTGTGACTGCTCGTCTTCCCATATTTTTATTTATCTATAAAACTTGAGATTTATTTGATGCAATGCGTTTATATGTTTGATGAAGTCCTCCAGCATGTCCAAGTCCACATGGCTGGTGGGGCTCAATCACTCAGTGGTAAACGCAAGCAGACAAAACACGGAGGTGATGCTGTTTCCAGAACATCCTTCTCAGGTCGGCAGTGTCTAAAAGCACATAGACCATTAATTTGAACACTCATACTTCCACGAGAAGTCTGAGTTGATCACACTCAAAATGAAAGCTCAATTCCTTTGTGTGATCTCAGTGAGTCAGATATTTTTGGGTGGATCCTCCATTAATGGGTTTAACCAAGTTCTGCTCCAACAGTGTAATTATTTACAATATGTCACTTGTGCTTTCTATATCGGGCATGGTATTTGATAAGGACCTTTTATATGGATTATCAGTAAAATATTCATATCGACGCACTCCGGTCGTCGGCCTATCTCCATAAAAAAGTGACAGTGAACATGGAAAGCGTAAATTCACATGGGATTCCCACATTTTTTTTACACAACAGCTCATGGTTTATTAATGAGCTGCTACTATCAGACGTCAGTGGATTATATTAACCCACATATTTGTCTGCATGAAGCCGGCAGAGAGTATTCTCTTCTTTGTGAGACGCGTACACCCAGGAAAATGTAAACCTTTTCAAAGGTCTGAATTGAAATTTCAAAGCAGAAGAGACGCTTCAAAAGTCAGCGCGAGCCTGACATTGCATTAAGATGTCACTTTGACAGATATGCACTGAAGCAGTCATGACTGAGCTGAGAAGCCATGAAAATAAGAAGTGACAAGGGACCGCCGCAATTTTCAGGCTCAGATTGAGAAAACATGAATGAACAGAACACCCACTATGAGAGGAAAAACCTCCACACTCAGTATGCAGAGAAGAAACGGCTCCCTGCCTAAGTGGGCAGGCAGTCAGCATGGGGAATATCAATAGCCGGTCTCAATAACATTTGTATCGACCTTGGCCTGTTGTCTGGGACCCGGGCTGTGTGGCCTTTTTCTTTTATGACTGGTGGGGGGGCTCACTGGGAGACAAAGATACAGCCGATGTTGCGGCGGGAAAAAAAATACAAAACAACCTCTGAGGCGAAAAAGCAGAGTGCGAATCCAAACAGAACAAATCAATTTTCATCAGATGGGGGAGTGAATGTGAGCAGGAGCAAAGTCAGAAGGAGAGAGAACAGAGCGGAGTTTGAGCTACTCCTGCAGTATGGGGGGGGGGGGGGGGGGGGGGGGGGGGGGGGGGGGGGGGGGGGGGGGGGGGGGGGGGGGGGGGGGTCGTAACAGCCTCACTGCATTCCTGCTGCCGATGCATGAACTGTGATTTGTGGGAGACATTAGAAGGACAAATCAAGTTCTGCGGCGGGGAGAAACGTGAACAAAGTCACTGCACTGGATCATAAAAAAGGAGATTTACGGAGTACGTCTGGAAGTTGGTGTGTAAAACATCACCTACATTCACATGCAGAATTAATAAACATGATATTCTGTGTGATCCACAGCTCAAGTAAAGGGGGTAATCATCAATATTAAATGTATCTTGGACCATATAGTGAGTTCAAATCCAGGCTGTTCTCTGCATGTTCTCCTCTGGGTACTCCAGTTTGATCCCTTGGGTCAAGAGCGCCCCGGAGACTAATTTGAGTCTCTAAATTGCTCTTAAGTCTGAATGTGAGTGTCAGTGGTTTTTCTGTCTCTCTGCGTTTGACCTGTGGTGGACTTACAAGTTTGTACTTCCATTGTGTACTGATGTATTTTCTTCTTGCACAACATTTTGACAAAAAAATTTTTTTCTGGAAATAAACCATCCTGAATGAAACCTGATGTATCTGCTTTGGGCAGCATTATGGAGAGATTTCAGAGTCAGTTTGAAAAAAATAAAGTGTTGTATAATGATAATCACTCTTAAAAGCTGCCCTCGTTTTGCTATGCTGGTCAAATATTGGTCTAGTGGCACATGTTATGGATGGATGGATGGATGGATGGATGGATGGATGGATGGATGGATGGATGGATGGATGGATGGATGGAAGGCAATATATATCTTCCAACTAAACATTTTTCCACCACTTGGAGGTAAGACTCGGGAGGAGAGCCCCTGGTCCTGGTCCCGATATTAAAAATGTACAGTGATACAGAGGAGCAGCAAAAAGCAGGAGATCCTCCCCGACCCCGGGTCACGGAGGATTGGTTTGATTTAGCGTGTACAAGGTTTAATTGGGCATGCAGAGAGGAAAACTGTAATGAGAGACAGCGCGAGCGAGGTGGTGACACCAAATCAAGCGAGCGTTTAAGTGAGAGAAGCGAGAGAGAGGGAGGGAGAGGCTTGTGGAAGATGATGATTGGCATCAGGAGTTATTTCACGGAAACCTTTGCAGCACTGGCTGGTGGGTCAGTGGAGGAGTGAGCTGGAAAATACTTGATTTCGACCTACATGTCTTCATTACAAATGAAGCTGGGTCAAAACTGCAGAGCAGGTGCAAGAAGGAGTAAGTGGCGAGTCGGACGCCACCTCAGAGGAATAGCATGTTCAATTTCAACCAATGAATCACTTAATTCTGTGTGTGGAGCCTCTGGCGCCACCGGCAGCAGCGCCGCTTTCCATCCAGCTAAATCAGATCATCCGAGAGACGGGATTAATTTGTGCTCTCTCACCGTTGCTGTTGACACATCGGACCTGCGCAAGCTGAGTGCCGGTGCCGCACTGCTCCTCCTCATCCGGGACGCACTGATCCAGACTGACCAGCTGCCAGTCGAAGCAACTGGGCTCGTCGCACGGCACCGCCTCCACCAGGTGGGGGCAGTTCCCGGGGCCTCCGGTGGGCTCGTTGGTGATCTGCCGCCTCCTCAGTTTGAAACCTGCACGTCAGAAAAGAGTAAAGAAGCCCTGAAATGAGATCAAATCTCATCAATCATACATTTCCCTCAAACCTTTGAAGCTTTATGCTCAGCATTCGCCACAAATCAGGAAAATAATTAGTTTGACTGCTCAGTCTTACTTCCTATGTAGGTTTTCTAGAAATATAAAGTATTCTCAACAGTAGTGAATAGTGGCGCAACGATCCCACCAAAGGCACTTTTAATCCCTTGATAAAATATGAGAAAAGCTATATTTTATTACTTTTTTTTGCAAAGACAATTTTTTGATTTTTTTATTAATGTATGTATGTTTAAATTAAATGCAATAACGTAAAGCTGAATGAAGGAACAATTACATTTATAGGTAGAAAATCCTTCATCATGTGCAGGAAAAATTATTATTTTTTTGCTTGATGTTAATAAAAATCCAAATAATTCCAATTAAAATATGTAAATAGATTTCATTGAATATATTTCAATTTCCTATAAGGGGTATTCACCTTTTATCAAGGCACCATAAGGTGTTATATTTGCAACCCCACATTTTACTTTAATATATTTCTACAGTCTTAAATAAATCAAATATGATATAAAGTTACTTATTTATAATTTTAAAAAAAGAGTTGGAAAGTGTAAAACTGATGAAAATAGTATTGAACATTTCCACTTCAAAGAAAATTTAAATATGATACACAAATCTTTCACTGTCCTGCTATTACATAGATAATGTATATACATGACTGTCATCAACATATATGCATTACATTCCTACTTTAAACCCTCTCAGAATGCAGTTTGATCAATTATGCACCATCGCGTACCTTTTTTTGCGGCCTGATCGTTGCAGTTCTCAAAGGTGCAGGGCCCCCAGGCCCCCCAGGGGGAAACCTGGCAGTCGGTGGGACAGGGGATCTGGCAAAGCTGCGACCTGTTGGGGATCGGACCCCTGCACAGTTTATTCTCCACAGGACGGGACACTGCGCACACCAACGGAGAAAGAACAGAGGAAAATTAGAGGAAGAATTAAAGAAGAAGAAAAAAAAACCATGCTGGTGTAGTCAACACTATTATCCCTTTGTTTTGTTTATCGCCTCAATGTTAGAGTGTCACAATGATGAATTAGGAATGATAATCTCGTGTGAGAAAACGTGTTGTGTTTATTCCAAGTGTCATTTGGCGACGTGTTGGATTCCGCGGGGCCGTGCTGGCTCTCCGTGACGAGCCTGGTGGGTAGTGCCTGTTTCAGCCCCTGCTGGGGAACTTTAAAGTTTAAAAAAAAAAAAAAAAAAAAAAAGGAGAGATGTTATCACCATGCAAAAGGCACGGCACCATGACAACAGTGCAGAATACATTTCTCCACGAAGAAATTCATGAATATACGACGCGGATGCATTGGTGCATGCACCCTCTGCATGTACGTTGGTGTCAGTGTCATCTCAGAATGGTGAATCCATTTTTTTTATTTTCCACCCCAAAGGTACGCATGCATGTTGTTCAAATACTAAAGAGGGCAGTTTGACAAGAAGGAACCATTTCATGCAGGCTTGAGATTGAAGCTAGAGGCTTCCAAACTCATGAAAATATGGAGAAATAACAGTTCCAGCGCCTTTTTCAAGGAATCAAGTGTGAATTAAATTGTCTTCATGACATGACATATTATTATTAGTGAGCTTTACAGCTAAAGTATGTAATATTTTTCAACTAGAAGCTCACAAAAGAAAAGTACAATTGTGATGTCATTCTATTGATCACTGCATTCGTGGCATGAAAACAAGATTTTTAACTAAAGCACAAAAGCATTACTCAAACTGGACATACTGTTTCTTTAAAGGTACAATATGAAAAATGGAATAAAGCTACTAGAAGACAAATTATTGTAGTGTCCAGTCAGCCCTCTGAGGGTTTTGGCAGTTTACAAGTTATACAAGGTGAATATATATATATTTATATAACATATTGTGACTTTTAAGGTAATGTATTAACTCATAAGCTGGATATGCAATATAATATCCACATGGATCAGAGAGTAGCCTTTGTCGTTTCATCAAACTCAAAATAAGATGCATTTTTCATCACGCCAAATTATTGATTTGAAGTGGAAGGACTGCGGCACGACAGCTCCACATTTCCGGGTGTGTGGCAGCGAGCGTCCTGCTCAGTCAGCAGACGGGTTCAGGCTTCAGCCTGGAGCTGCTCGCACCGACTGACACGTCTGAACCTCTTTTCTTTCACTGCTGCACACGTACAGCGGGAACCCGCACAGCTCTGTCTGTAAATCACATTTTATCCTCCACCGCACATCCACAACTGCCGGAGTCATACACAGCTGAGGGGACACAATTATATCAACTTTTCTTCAAAAATAAAGCAAGAACCCATTCAGACTCTGTTTTACTTGACTGGCTACCTGCAGATTGGAGGATTAATGGAGATTTTAACTTTTAATGGGAGGATGGGAGTACAACCCGAGTATACCTTCCAGAATATTTCACTCGATATGACCCCAGATTTATCCTGAGGTCTTATGGAAGGTCACTGTTAATGATTTCTTCAACTAGATTCTAAATCAAGGGCGGTGAGACCTTCACTGTTTCTGCAGGAAATCTTCCTATCAGTTCATCTTCTAAATCTATTAGAAGAACCACGCTTAATAATCAACTGCACCATTCTAGATATGTCTCATTCTTCTTTGGAACTCCGTTTTAACAGCTGATGGATCAAGGAGGAACCTTGTTGAGTTTGTTGTTGGTGCTGAATAGATTGTTGATGTTGTAAATCCTGTTGGTTGTCATTATTATTCTTATTTCTATCATTAAGTTATTATTATTGCGGTTGTTGTCGTGTTGTTTGTACTTTCATTGTCTTGAAGTTGTTGTTCTTACAGTTACGTTGCTAATATCACTGACGTTGACGCTGTTGTCTAGTTCTTGTTAATGTTGTTGTTGATGGTGGTTGTTGATGCTGTTGATTTTTGTTGTCGTCGTCAGTGCTGTTACCTGTTTTGCTCAATGCTCTTGATTGCTGTTGGTTCTGATGTTATCAATGCTGTTGTTTAGTGTTGTTTTTGTGAATTCTGTTGATTATAGCTGTTATTGATGCAGTTGATTATTGATGTTGTTTTCATGAATGTTGTTGATTGTTGGTGTCATGAATGTTGATTGTTTTTTGCATCTATGTTGTCATAATTTCTTCCTGTTGTCATGAATTCTATTGATTGTTGTTGTCATTAATGTTGTCGATTGTTGTCATGACTGCTGCTGTTGATCATTGTTATTGAAAAATTGAGGTAGTTTAACATTCAAAACAGGAGCTGTTGGATTTGTAATAGAGTTTTAATCAAATGATTGGTGTGGAAGTTAAACTCATAAACATGCAGCTCATAATTGGAGAGCTTCAACAGAAAATGTTGTCATGTGTGACTTTTTTAATGGCTGGAATTGAAATGAAAACTTCCTGAATGAGAGTCTGTGGTCAACTGGTGACACCACAGAGCTCCATCAGCACCTGTCAGAGGCACCAACCTTTTTTCACTTTAATCTGAAGCTGCTGAAGAAGAACCAAACATTGACTCGGTGCCATCTGCTGTGGACCGTAGAGTTGTTGTTTTTTTTAACTCTTTAAGGAAATCAGAGTTCTTGAAAGCTGAGTTAGAAACATCAGGGTTGGTGATCTCAACATGAACGCCTTGAATGATAAGCTCTTATATAACAGATATTTATATATTCGTAACGAGAAAAAAACAAAAAAAACCTTCACACATGTTCAACCTCGGGGCTCCGTTTTCTGTATTCCAACTGTTCCTACAAGACTTCAGAGAGCTTAAAGTCTGGAGAAGTGAACCATAATTCCCTCAGAACGGTACAGGAGAGGGAAAGTGCGGCTTTTGAAATGCAAAACGTTTAATTCCTCTTACAAACACACTGGGAGTCAAATAGTGAGTTTGCTGAGCCCCTCTTAATCCACATCTTATTGGAGGAACTACACTGACTCCAATCTTTAAACATCAATCCCTGCGTGAATACAAACATGAGGACCAACAGTGCGGAGAACAAGAAAGGTTTCTGTTTTCTGTATCTCTCAGTCGGCTTCAGTCTCCTCACCGATGCACTGTACTTTTCTGTTGTGTAAAAGTGACAATGGAGGGGGAAAAAACTCCCCGTGAGAGCCTGTAGCTGTGATAAACACCCCTTTCTGTCCATAGTTGGTTTGTGGGGGGAGACAGTTTCTCATTTCTGCCCAGCTTTACACAATGTCGAAAGAGAACAGTCTTAAATGATTGCTGTCCAATGAAAAACTCCAAAATGTCAAGTTAAAAGATTCATTTTTAACACTAGTGTGCTTTCCAGATCGTGAGTGCATGTTATGAACCTACATGTCAATCTGATTTTTAATGTGAACAGGACATTCTGATCTCTCAATCAGAACCAAATTTTTGCAGATTAATAAAAAAAGAAATTACCATGTTAACTAACACCCACTGAGCCTGAAAATGTAATTTTAATGTAGCATGAAGCTGCTGTCATGTAGACGTGTTTAATGTGTTTACATGCGAAATGCACACATACAGCATCAAAAATATGGTTCACATATGTGTAACACCGGCTCTCCAGAGGCTCCAATCCAGCCCAAATTTCAAGGAAGAAAATGACTTTATTTCTCAGTTACATTTTCTTTTTGTTTGTATTTTCAATTGTGATCCAACTGTTCTTGGGCCCGTGGACGTGACAACTTTTTTAAGCGAAAACAGAACATTTTTGATGTGCTTTGAGTGTCCGTTCACACGAGTAACTGAAAAGACAACTTTTTTAAAAACGGCTTCCAAGGTGGAAAGTTTTGAAAATGCTCTGACTCTGTCGTCGCTTACATAGGGGGAAACAATATTTCCGAAAATGGCTCAGCTCTGTGTAGAATAAGGAAAATGCAACTTTTCTGAAAGGCTGCTCCTACTACTGCGCACTGTGGTCATAGTAAATAGTTCTGCAAATGCTTGAGTAGGTGGGCAATAACAACAATATCAGCCTCCAGAGCGTCATGACTCCTTGTTCATTTTCTTCTGGGACTTGGTGGTTTTATATTAGAGAGTCACCCGTAACAACAATCCAACTTGGTTATTAGTCTAAATATTCTTGCCATTGTTAATGTTTATATCGTATTGTTCTTTGCGTACATGTGCCTGTGTGGTTTCATTACAAAAGCAGTCAACAGCACCCACTAGTGGCTCTACATGAAAACGACATTGCTTGCAGCATTTCTGCCGTTTCTGTAGAAACGGACAATGGTTATAAAACGGAAACACGAAAGTTTCTGCAACAAAAACTATGCATTTTCACTTTAAATGTGTTGCATAAACAGGGTCTAAGCTATATGTAAAACAGTGAATAACAGCAGTGGAGCTTATTGGTAGTGAGGTAGCAACGAATCCATACAGTGATGGTGAGTTTGTGAAAACACGCTGAAAGGCTGCAGGAATCACAATGTTGTTTAATCAGTCTGAAAAAAGAAAACAGTGTGATAAATATAACTTCTGATCCTTGAGCAGCTTTGAAAATTAAACAAAAAAAACAACCCAAATAAAAATACAAATGAGTAGTGGCAGGTTTGGATGTCAAAGAAAAATTAAGAAAAAGCAAATCGATGACATGTTTTTCAACTAATCAACTAATAGATTTGCTTTCATAATGGACTTCTTTCATCTATAACAGAAGAAAACATTTGGAGTGATTTAGACAAACTGCACACGCTGAGTAACAAGCTTGTAACTTCTTCTATAATTGATCACAGTTCAACTTTACATTCAAATAAAGCAGAAAAAGCAACGATCCCCTTATTTTTCTTTATTAACAAGTGTCGGGTTTGTTTTAAGGGTGAAAGGAGAAAAATGGAGAGAAAGGCAATGGGAAAGTAAGGAACAGAGAGAGGAGAAAAGGGAGGGGAAAGAGAGATGGCATGAAGAAAAGGGGAAACAAAACAGGAGAAGGAGAAGAGAGTATAAAAGATGAAGAAGAAACCAAAAAAAAAGAAATATGGAAGTCAGAGAAGCAGGAAACAGGAAACAGGAAGCCAAAGTCAGGAAGTGGAATAGGAGGAAGAATATAGAGGCAAGTTAGCTGAAAACACAGCAAATGAGGAGGCGAAGAACGAGAGAATATGAGGAAGGAGAAAAGAAGAGCAGAGAGAGAGGGGAAAGAAACTGGGAGGAGAGTTCGGGGCTCCGTTATCAGGGTGACTAAAAACACCTACCTGTAATCTGGAAGGTGATGGAGAGGAGAGGAGGGACACTAGGCTTCTGCTGTCTTTGGGTCTGACCCGCTGCAATTACAGGGGAGATAGCGCTATTAGCTACGCACACACCGGGGACGAGGAGGAACTATCTGACAAACACACAGAGCTGGAGGGGAACGGCACGCTGGAGACCCAACGCTACGACGGCGGGGTGAGGAAGAGGAGGAGGAGGAGGAGGCGAAGAGGCCGCAGAGAACACTGCCTCATACACCTCAAGATCTTCATAATTAAATGCAAATCAGCACCACCAAATTCTCAGCAAGGAAAGTAGCTCTCTGAAATGTATTGCTGTAACTACCAATTTAGCATACTTATCCATGTGGAAATAGAACAGATGAGGGAAATAATGTTAAGGGAGAGAAATAAAAAAATTAAGTGAAAAGGACAACATAAGTTCAGAAATAGTGACAGCGTCTCAATCGGAATGCTGCAGGCTCGATTCCCCAGCTCACTATGTCCACATGTCAAAGTTTCCTTGAGCAAAACTCCAACTTCCTTCTAACTGATGGACTGAGCGCCTTGCATGGCAGCTGCCTCCATTGATGTGTGAATGGGTGAATGTGATTAACAGTGTAAAGCGCTTTGGGAGCTGCTCAAGCGTTGGAAAAGCATTTCGTAGGGTGAAGTCCATTTACCATTCATTCGCAGTGTGGACACATCTGGGAGGGACTGTTGAATAAAGACCAGTGTTGCCTGGTGCGAGAAATTATTGTCAAATAAATAACAGAAAATACAGAAAATATCTCATAATCAAGAAATAAAAGCTCCGGTGATTATTTTTTTTTTAGGCTTTACACAATCTGGAAACACACTCCATGTTCATGAAGGCAGATCCACTAAATGCATAGTTTAAGGTGCCATTACATCAAGTTAAGGAATTTAAAGAAACCTGGATTCAAATCATTTTCACTTAAGTGCAGCAGATTTCTCTTGGTTCTTTGCCTCGATTTAACTTCTTTGTGTTCGTGACAGCTCGGTGATTAAGCTGAAAATAACATCCGCTGTGACGGCGCGTACCATTCAGACGCTTTAAGCACAAAAACGAGCAGTTTGGCACTCGGCTTTGAGATCCAGAGTGAAAGTAAAAGTACTCAAGCTCTTCACTCAAGTAGAACTACAGACACAATTTAATGCAAGCAAGTGTAAAACTTACAATTAAAAGTCTTTACTCGGGTAAGAACATAAACTAAGAAAGTACAGGTTCTGAAACCTAAAATTTAATTTTCAGTCACGACAGCTATTATTTTCAGGGGTAATTTTCTTTTATTTCTGTACTCAAATACATTTACTTCAACTTTACGCAATTATTTGAGCTTTTATATTTACTCCCTACATTTGAACACAGATATCTCCTATTTATATTCTTCCAACCTCGGTGCTATGAATAATCCTTCTTTGGTTTTGGCAGCTGATGAAGATGATTGTTTTCTTGTTCATTGTCACAAAGTTGGCTTTAAAGGTACAATATACAGTGTTGTTAGTCAAAACAAACTATCATCATAATAAAGCAGAGAATTCTACCAAAATTACCAGCTAGCTACTTTTTGATCAGACATGTAATACTGTTTAGCACCACAAGGTGGTGTAGTGAGTCATGTTTTTTTATTTTTTTGCGTTCAGTCCAAGAACAGAAGAATCAGTAGCAGATTTTAAAACAAGCGAGATCGATTTGACGAGAGATGAAGCATTAGACATTAACGCATTTCTGTAACTTTAAAGAATAGTGCCTCATTACTGCCACCGAGTGCACAAAAGTGATACAGCTATAAAAAACAAAATCACATACTGTACCTTAAAGGTAACAGTGCATTTAAACAAGGTTAGATTATACTTATTCAACATCAAAAGAATTTTGATTGTAATCGTTTCCATGGGAGAGAAAAATAGTTTTCGTCGTTCTTTGCTCTGATTTCGTTTCTTTGCGTTTCTTTGTGTTGGTGACAGCTCGCTGATTAGGCTGAATATAACCATCAGCTCTGACTGTGCAAAGCACTTACACACTTCTCAAGCATTTAAAGGGATCAGTTCTTTAGTTTTTTTAACACCACTTTCACGCAATGCGTTGATATTACTTACAATGCGTGTGAGTTAAACACATTTTTTTCAGTCTTATCCAGCTGCCCGACACAAGTTTGTTTATATTGTACAAAAGAAGCAGGAGCAGTAAATCAACTGTTTGTATTTTTAGCACAAATCCACCTGCAGTTACGTCTAACTGAGAGACAACCAGATGCGGTGACTGTGCCCAGCTTTCCACAGTCTTGTCATCACCGCAGGGTTGCCAAGGCTTTGACACCAGCATGCCTGTATATAGACCAAACCCCCCAAAACCTGCCGTTTGATACGATCGCTGCAGGTTGCCGACTGCATCTGCCAACACGCGCTCTACCTGGAGATGCTGCACAGTAGTGCTCTCTCCCTGGATAAACTGCCGTTCATCATGTTTTATTTTTTCCTGTTTTTTTTATTTTTTATTTATCTGAGGTGGAACTAAATGCACAATCCTCATCCCCTTGGACTTGGAAATAAATTTCTTCAGTATGAAGCTGAGTGGTAAAATAGCAAATCTTGACTTTATACTTCGGTTTATTTGCAGGTCAAATAAAAAATAAAAGAAAACATGTAAAAAATGACAGCTAAGAAGATGTTGGTAGGTCTATTTCTGAACTTTGGGAAATGGTCTTGTTTCTAACACTTGATCAGATACATGAGCTCAACGTTTTTAATGTTCTAATAGAAAAAAAAAAAGTATACATTTTCAAAATGCAGACCGTCTCCTTTATCAGACGATCTATAACAAAACAGTGATCAAACTTTGAGGTATCTCTACTTGTATTATCTGTACTTTCTCCTCCTAATATTCTTCAAAATGGCCTTTTCCTAGTCTTAACCTCAATAAGTATGATTCAGAGTTAAAGAGAAAGGATTAATGATGATAACAGTCATCAATACTGAAGCTGCAGCATGTGACAAAAAATAGCCAACATTTTTGAATGACTTTGCTGAATACTAAATTAATCCCCAAATAGGACTTTAAAATGGACTTCATGGTGTTTGAAGTCCAGCCAGGTGACGACTAATACTTTTTTCAAGAAAATAATTACTGACCATAAACACCAACAGTATGGCAATAACAATAGTTATGTGTTTGCACAAGTGTTTACACGTATATAGATATGACATCGCACCACCTAAATAAAGCCCTGAGATGCCGTAACAAAGGCGTTATGTGTCAATAATGTTAAGTTAATTTAACCATCTCAGGGTTGCCTGCACTGACCTGATCCGGATGGCTGGAGCTGAAGGCAGATTACACTCCGAACAGGGCAAACACACACTCAAATTCACACTTATGGACTTTTTAAATGCACCAATTACAATACATAGAGGAAAAACAAGCAAACACCAATCCTCAAGATGTTTAAGTGGCCATTTAAATAAAGAAAATAAGTACTTTTGTCACATTTGCTGGGAGTAAAAATAGACATGCATTTCCAGTATGACTTCAACACTGAATATCAACTGACTCATCGGACATGTAAGAGTTCGAGAGGAGAAATGAGGATAGAGGGAAAGAAAAGAAGGAGAGGGAAACCACTGGGATGGATAACAGGGTGAGGATTTATGGTCGGAGAGAAAGCAAGGGCAACACAGGAGGAAGAGGAGGGGGAATTAAGTGGAGAGAAAACAAGGACGGTGAAGAGAGGGAAGGTAGAAGAGAAGAAGGGTAAGACGAGGGTCAAGTCAAGGAGAACAAAGTAGAAAAAAAAAAAAAAGAACAAGAAGAACTTGACACTTTTTCCAAATCTGAAAAAGAACTTGTAAGTTAATCTGTTTTGGGGGAAAGATGGCAGGGAATAGAGCCTCACAGATCTCTCTGGTCAAGCACTGCGGAGAAAAAAAAGTTGAGGAAATGGAGAATGACGTTAGTTGAGCTGTGATAGCGATCCGGGGTCAAATTGAAGATTAAGGTTCAGATTTAGGAGGGGGGTAAGCTGATTTCAGATCTGGGCCTGAGGGCGTCCTCTACCATTTTTGTGCAGTGATATTTATGCATGTTGCGGGAAGGAGGAGGAGGTGTGTGTGTGTGTGGGGAGGGGGGATAAAGAGTGCAGGTTGCAGGAAAACTTCACTGAACCACTGTCTGCCTCTCCGTCTCTGTGGTGTGCTTCAAGATTACCCCCCCAACGGAGGGGGGCCGAGTCCTGCTGCAGACAGATAAGAACTTTGTGTGTGTCTGCATGAGAGTCTGTGCAAACACTCACACACACACACACACACACACACACACACACACACACACACACACACACACACACACACACACACACACACACACACACACACACACACACACACACACACACACACACACACACACACACACACACACACACACACACACACACACACACACACACACTTTTCTACCCAGGGATCCAGCCTGAACATGCTCGTATGAATGAATCTTTAACTGTATCTTAGGAGGACTTATAGGCACCTCGGCCATGTGTGCAGCATGCTCAGAGCCCTATAGACCCTATAGTGCATCATATCGAGCCAAGAAGCACAGACGGGTGTGTGTGTGTGTGTGTGTGTGTGTGTGTGTGTGTGTGTGTGTGTGTGTGTGTGTGTGTGTGTGTGTGTGTGTCATCCCATAACTTATACATTACCATCTTACATCATGCATTATGCTCTGGCTGAGCAGTGTCTGTCGATGGGTTTATTCTTGGCTACCAGACTCATTATTCTTTAATTAGAGCCAGTGCAAAGAGAACCAAATCGATTCGACCTCGGAAGAACAACGCTGAAACACGGATAACGCTACGCCGGCTCATCCCTCATCCGGCATCTCACAAGATCGTTTCAGACTAATATCAGAAGCGTGCAGACGAACAGTCTGGCAGCAGCAGAGCCCTCCCTGAATAAGCTGCCGTCCGTCAGCGGACCGGGAGAACGTGAGCAGTTCATTAAAGCTCTCCAGCTGTAGGTCTGAACACCTGGAGTGGGTCGCATCAACTACTCTGTAATCTGTTCCTAAATTACTCAATCCTTCGTTCTTAGTGGGCGCCATCAGGCTGCACTAATGCTTCAGGCAGGAGTAACGTGTAAATTGGAAACATCTGCATCAGCGACTAATCACGAGGAGTTAGATGAGGCGACTGG
Source organism: Lipophrys pholis (assembly GCF_963383615.2). Classification (NCBI taxonomy): domain Eukaryota; kingdom Metazoa; phylum Chordata; class Actinopteri; order Blenniiformes; family Blenniidae; genus Lipophrys; species Lipophrys pholis. Next base: position 27,373,159 of record NC_137639.1, on the reverse strand, counting down.
TGGTATACTGAAACAACCCTTTATGAAAGGTCCCATTTTATAAAGTTTCTCAACAATTTCATATAATAATAATGAGGTCCAACAACACTGTATTCAAAGTGTATTTCCTCCAAACAAGATTTGGTTCTGAATTTCATCCCAACTGTGTGTCCACTCCAACTCCAGGCCTCACACGGGGAGAAGAGCTTCTCGGTGTTTCAGTTTAAGTGGTTTCCCTGTTAACTGGTGACTCTTCAATGTCCCTAGCTGCTGTTAATAACAGGTGGTAAAAACTCGACAGAAATCCGTAGTCGTCCTGACGAATGCCGTTTCACAGCATTTACAATGAAGTGTCAAAGTAGAAGTTGGGCAGCATTTAACATGGAAACCAGTTAATCCGAAACACCGGTACAATGCACTAACGTCTACGGTGGATTTATAGCTATGACTTGCTGTCGTTCAGCCATGCCAGTGTGAACCAGAATGTGACCCAGAAGGAGCGGCTCCTATAGATGGCAAGTTAAAAATATTGTGTGTCTGTATACGTTACTTAGTTTGGTTGTATGGTGTTGTTACAGTTACTACCTATATTAATGTCATTTTGGTGTGATTGGCTGAACTGTCGGCACTGGTCTGGTCATCGGTTAGTTGGAGGAAGATGCTCTAAAATCTGCATGGAGGGCTTCTTCAAAGAAAACCGATTATATTTAATTTACAATGTATTTATGAAGTCAAACGTCACCGCTCTGATTTTTGAATGTGTTCTGACTGCAACTTTACATGACTGTAGGCTTGTGTTATGTGTTTTAACGTGTCAATGAACAGTGAGAATGCGATGACAACTTGTGGACAGCTCTTAAAAACTTAAGTTAATGCAACTATTTTAAGAGAGAGTCTCCGCAGCTCTTCCACTGAAAACTCAACTACTTTACAACAGTGAGTCACATTTGTTTTGTTTTTGAATAAGACTGAAAAGTAAGTGTGTTTCTCCTCCTGGTGGCGCGAGAGGAGCAGCTCCCTGCATGCGACTCCAAGCTGCAGCTGGACGTCTCACCTCGTCTTAGACTTTTGTCACTTTCGCTCACGTGATTAACTGGGTCGGGCTCCAAAAGCTTAGGCTCACCTAATGCCTTTAACACCCTTTTCAAGAGGACAGCATTGACTCTAAGCTGGCCTGACAAGTGTCACCGATTGAGGCTTTTGCACTTGCGGCCACATACAAGTCACAGCAGGACACACGGACCCGCAAAATCCCGCCGGGGCGTAGTTTCAATAAAAGAGAAAATCATCTCGGTGTTTAGATGACAAACTGACAGCAGAGGCTCGGTGGGACGGCTGATGACAAGAATAAATACGCGAGTGGCTTTTAATGCAACTGGAATTCTGAGTGTCGTCATATATTTGGAGGTGAAATGAGTCAAAGCGTCGACTCACGCTTGTTGGATTTGATGAACAATTATCTGCTGCCAATCCACCGTAGGTCTGGCGCGCCGTGTGGGGAATTCATAAGATGCGGGAGTGTCGCGGCACGGCGCTTGATCAAATTTACTTGAGCTACACTTGAGAGTTTAACTGATTTGTTTCAAGGCGGTTCTGTAAGCCGTGGCAATATTTGATGTACGCGGCTGCGGTGTTGACTTTCATATCAGTGTGGAACAAAGACCATCGGCGGCCTCCAGAGATCAATATAAAAATAAAACGTCTTTTACAAGGAGTGCGCTCTCTTGACAAGTTATTCATATAAACACGGATGAGTGCGTGGAAATAAAGACACAACACCTCAAACAACTTTGAAAGACTTTGCTCTTGATTACCAGTCTTGTAAATAAAGGTTAAACAAAGCAACACGTAGTTACTGAAACGGTTTTGGAGCTGCTGCCTCTCACTGCCAATGTCATCCTGCCTTCATAGTAACTGATGGATTCATGTCAAACACATTTTAGTTCAGAGGCCACGGACAGGTAAAATAGTGCCATGATAACCTTTGAATTTCGAGTATACGTGTTTAAAACGTCTATATTTTAACAAAAAACAATTCGTGAAAATAATGGCGATCTCAAGATAAAGCCAATTTTAATGAAAACTTTGGGTGTAAATTACAGTGAAATGTCAACAAAATGCCTCCTATAGTTGTTGCATTATGCACATTTTTAAAAACTCATGGCTTTGACCATGTCCAATAACATGGGCATATGACAAAAAAGTATATAGAATTTTGGTCTGTTACCTTCACAAACAGGCATTATACAAACTTGTTGCACTACCCATGAATATGGACCTCATGCATTGAATCACCTGACTTCATTAATGACTGATTTACTCCAAAACAATACTGTGTGTGTGCCATCGTCAGGCTTCGATCTACCTAAACTCAGCTAAAGTGATTCAACCATCATTAGACTGAACCACACAGTGAAAACTGCTCAGCTTCTGTGTCACAGGTATTTGATTGGGGCTTCAATTCGGGGAAACACGAGTGAGTCGTCCCAGAAAATGGCTGGATTTTTGTTTTAGCAGTGCCAATACTTTTAAAAGTAACAAATTAGTTTGCAGACTGGGGTCACTTGGGTAAAATTTTAACAACGTCTGGTCATTGGCCATGCAAACTTGAATCATATTTAGTAGATTAATCAGAACATGTGGAGTAATTCACACAAGGTTTGCAGATATTTTTCAGCAAAAACTCAAATTCTTGGCAAAGAAAATAGTAAATTCTAATCAGACTATCACAACACACCTAATAGGGTATTTGTTTAAATTGTTGAATATATTGTTAGTTAACAAAGTCTTAAAAAAACATCCTAATTAAGGTCATATCTTTGTGTGTGTGTGTGTGTGTGTGTGTGTGTGTGTGTGTGTGTGTGTGTGTGTGTGTGTGTGTGTGTGTGTGTGTGTGTGTGTGTGTGTGTGTGTGTGTGTGTGTGTGTGTGTGTGTGTGTGTGTGTGTGTGTGGCACAGACTGAAGCTTCCTCCATTTATCAGGTGATACAAACACATGCAAATTGTCTGTAGAGGAGGAGGAGATGAATCTTCAGGTGTTAAAAATGTTTCACCTTCAGGGGGGATAAAAAAAACAAACCCTCCAGAAGAAGCAGTTTTAGAGGAAAAGGAGGCGTCTGTAAGGAATGAAGGGGAGCTAATGCTCTCTCAGATGAGTCGGAGGCTGAGCAATCTCAAACAACACAGCACAGACACTCGGTACACAGTCAGAGGGACGTGGACAACACAGGAGAAACTGGCTTTGTCAGGGAAAACAGCAAAAACATGATCCAACACACGGGATGCAGTGGGATCATTTTGTTAGAACAGGGATAAGACCAAGATAAAGAAAATCAGCCATGTTAGAGAAAAACAAAAGCATGAAAGATGACACTCCTCACTCAGAACAGGGCTTCTACACAAATAAAAACAGAGGCTTATTTGTCCCATGCAGACTTATGTATAACTGACAGATGCAGAAAACACCAGGGTTTGGGTTCGCCAATGAAATCATGATGAAAAGTAATACAATGAGTGTAAACCTTAACTTTACTTAATGAAAACACATTTAGAATAGAATAGAATGTCAATGCAATGAAGGGAAATTAAAAGTGCAAAACTGCAAGTTTAACAGGAGCAACTATTGCAGGGTTATATGTAAAGACCTAAACTCATGCTACATTTTTATTGTCTGGAGCGGCCATTACCAAACTCCAAAGTGCAACGGCACATTTGAAAATTTTCTGATTCCAACACTAATGTCCACAATCTGGTCATATTATGAGCCCGAGGACCCGTTTATGTGACACCATTTTCAAGTGAACACGGAAAACTTCTGTTACATCTTGGGTGCCTGTTATCACAACAAAGGTGCTAGGAGCCACTGAAAATGCAACTTTTGAAAACGGCTCCCAAGTTGGAACTTTTCGGAAATGGTCTGCCTCTGTGTCGACGGAGGAAATCGCAACTTTTCCAAAATGCTGCTACTGCGCATCCTCACCACGGCTGTAGTAAATAGTTCATCTGCACATGGGCGAGTATCCAACTTCATCATCTGTCCATTGAAATGTCCATGTACTCCCATTGTCGGTGTATATAGCATTTTGTGTGTGTGTGTGTGTGTGTGTGTGTGTGTGTGTGTGTGTGTGTGTGTGTGTGTGTGTGTGTGTGTGTGTGTGGTTTCATTACAAAACAACCAACAGCGCAAACATAAAAACGACATCCTTTTCAGCTTGTCTGTCGTTTCCGTGTAAAAGGACATGGTTTTTAAAACATTTGCGTGACGCAATACTTTATTGAAATGAAAACAATAACTTTTGTTGTGTGAACTGGGCTTCAGTTTCTGTTTCAGCAGGATTAAGTGAAAGCAGACTACATTTTAAACTCTTTTACATCCGGTTTAGGATGAGTTTTGATGAAACGTGACAATAGAATGTATTTTAATAAAGATGCACAGAACAATAAAATGTACATCTTTCAATATTAGTGATAAAAAAAAAATAAAAAATCAATGATTGAAAGACATCTGGTTTATAACTTGCATTTAAGTTTTTCATTAAAGTCTGTTTCTCACTCATGCAAATGTTGAAGTTTGAGGTCATGAGGTGGGACAACTTCCATTGGGTAGTCAACTTCACGGAAAGAGTGTTTTTCTAAGTACTTTATTCTAGTTATTTAAAAATAAAAAATAAATTATTATTACTTTTTAAAATAGATCTGTATGCTACTTTTAGTGAGTATCAAACTGCAGATTGGATAGCTTCCTCGTCCACTAATGAGCCGTGACCCACAATTTAGGAGGCACTGGTGTTGGGATCTCAAAAGCCCTGAACGATATATTTAAATGTGAAGCACATCTGGAGGTCCCATTCTGTCCAGTCCACAGGTGAGGCAGCTGAAACGATTATCAGGGTAGGAGGGAGTGGGTGATGTGTTGATGAGAGACGGGTTGAAAGGGCCAATCCTAATAGTTTACCTTTGTCTTTCTCTTTCAGGTCGTTGAGGTACTTGAGGAGCTCGGCGTTGGCCTGCACACAGTACACCTCCCGGGTCTGCAGGCCGCCTCCACACAGCCCCGTCAGGTTGCTACGCCGACGGTCCTGTTGGCTTAGCAACGAGTCGACCCGGCAGTCGCTCCACTCGGTGGTTCTCCAGGTGTAACTTCAAAGTGAACATGGAGGGAAGAGAAAGAGGCGAGAGGGAGAGTCTCCTGCGTGGGCGTGTTGTGGTGTCGTACAGAGTGCATTCACAATCTTGCAGAGCTAATTTTAGAATAAACAGAGTTGAGAGGCGACTGTAGTACAGTATTTACAGCATGCGATTACAGGGATGAGGAGTGGAGGGTTAATCAGTTGCCCTGGCGATAGGAGGAAAAGACATTTTCTTCATGTCGATAATCATTTTTGATCAGGATTTCAGAACATTGAATTTAGCTCGGCGACCCGTCTGAATGAAAATCAAACCTCTTCCAGGATGAAATTAGGAATCTGCATCCTTGTTCCTCGGCAGCGGAAGTGGAAAGATAATGCAGATTGAAAGTGAGCCATCTGTAAACCCTTGTTATGTTTGTTTATGGTGAGTTTCTGGAATTTCCCAAACAATTTTTTGTCTCCCTCCATTTGTCTTTACTTCCAGTCTGGCACCAGCCCAGGCGCTAATCTTACTCCATATGCTACCTCACACACGCACGCACGCACGCACGCACGCACGCACGCACGCACGCACACACACACACACACACACACACACACACACACACACACACACACACACACACACACACACACACACAGACACACAAACACAAACACACACACACACATACACATACACACACACACACACGGGCCGCCCAGAGGAGCAAATTAGCTTGGTGATATGAGCAAAGAAAAGTCTGTAGGAAGCCTCAGCAAGGAATACCAAACACGTACTGTATTTCTGTCATTAGATGAAGACCTGCAGTCTTTTGTATCAGGTTAACAGCAAAGCTGTAGCCAAGGATGACGATACCGTGACACCGTATCACTCTCAAACATGAGTGTGTGCAGCGTGCTAAGCCATGAAGCAGACATGTACACTTTCAGTCAAACCCAAAGATCACCTGCTGTGATCACCCCCTACAATCCCCCCCCCATCATCATGAGCAACTCACGTGGCGCAGGGTGGGACGCCGTCCCCCTGCGGTTCACATGACTCTGTGTCCTCCATCGGCGGGCACGCCACCCCCTCCCCAACTGGGAACTGGAGCACCTGCCTGCTGCGGGTGCGATTCCCACCGGGAGACTCGGGGTCCAGGCAGGTTTTGGAACAGGGGCTCCACTCGGCCCAGTCGGTGGTCTGGCAGTCCTTCGGGAGGACGCAGGACTGGATGGTCAGCGGCAGGTCTCTTGGTGTGCAGAGCCTGGGAGGAGAGGGAGGTGCAGAGGGGAGTCAGGGTGTGATCTGAAGTTTCTATTTGTCCAAGTTGGACGAAGAACCAGAGCAGTATTGATTCGTGAGATAAGTTTATCCATATATCACACTTTATTCAACTTGCAGGGAGCCGGAGCCCATCTCAATCCACCGCGAGCAAACGAGCAGCACTCGGACAGTTCACAGTACAAATACAGAAGGACATGTACATGATTACATTTACACAGACAAGCTCAAAAGCAAACAAAGGCTCCTCTGACTGTGAGCTATAAACCAGTGAGCACAATGTCGTACAAGCCCTGCATACATTCTGCTCTTACATCGCACTATGTAAGTAGAATAAACCAGGAACAGGCGCCACAGTTGGCATGCCCCAGCATAACAACATTGGCACAGCGTCAACTCTCGCTATGCATATGATTTAAAATCAGTCATCATTGTTGTAAATCCAAAAACCGAACCATGTGGAAACGTGTTGTAAATTCAGTGAGTTATGATTATTTAAATCCTGTTAAGAGCTCCATCCTCAGTGGAAGTGAATGAACCAGGGCGAGGTGTCTGCTCTTATTGGTACATGTTGTTTGGTGTGTTGGGAGTAACTTATTCAGGTGCCGTGAGAAAAGTTCTGCATGTTTTGTCTCGGTACCTTGCTTTCATTATTTGGTTATTTGGTGTCTTTAAAATTGCCTGTCGATGCGAATGTGACCAATGACCGTCTCTCTGTGTGTGCCTGGTGACCTGTCATGGACGTACCCTTCCTTAGCCCAAACTACAGTAGGATCAGCTTTACAATACACAAGATGTCAGTGATGATTTGTGAGCATTTCAGTTTCTAGTTTTACAATATTTCACTCGCCAGTACGAGATGTATTGCAATATTAGGCAGACTGAATCCTCTGCTGGCTGTAATTAGCATACAATTATGACATGACAACCTTTTGCTTTTGACAAGACAGTGACTTCAAGCCTTTCTTTGCGTGTCACACAATCTATTCAAAGAGGGTTTATAAGCTTTTCCATATTGCCTGCCACATGTGACAGTTTGAAATGGTAACCAGATGTTTAGGTATAACCTCCATGAGACGAAAGCGTGGGCTGGCGTCAGACGCAGCTCAGAATCCTCCAGTTTAGACGAGATGGAATCAGA